>NC_137080.1:12071972-12784472 GCF_951640355.1 Cnephaeus nilssonii
TTGTTGTTAGAATCATTCCTACAGTAGGAATTTCACCAGCTCAAATTTCTTCCCAGTAATTATAATATTTGATTATGGTAAATATCCCATTTTCATTTTTACAGAAGACCTTAGCCTCCAGAATAAGTTTCGTCTAGCCTGTGCTGCAAAAAATTTGAGTTGTTTTCCAAGGTTATCTGTCAGAGGTACTGAAATAACATTACTTCTCTATTGTCAGATCCTTGTAATGTCTATTGGAGCTGTCTTTTGATGCAAAGAATGATGAAGACAAATGTCAGCTTAGCCTCCACTAAGAGGATCCTTTTATGACTTGAAAGCAGAGAAGTCAGATATATTTGTCTTCCAAAATTAGGCATGGCTTCCCTGCTTATTTGTCCTAAGTTTCCTGCATGTTCTTCCAAGTAAAAGGTATAATTGATGATCTCAGTTGATTATGCATTTTTCAAGCAGATTTTAATTGTGTGTGGAGAAGTTCAGCACTTAGTAGAATCTAATTTTCCCAATTTGCTCTACTTCAAATACACTATACTTCATGCATACAAATTTGGTAAATATGAGATAAAATAATGGAATTTGACATGGGTCTTTATTTTAAAAGAAAGTGAATATCGCCAGTCGCTTGCATGCTTTCTTTGTTTTTATTTAGTCAATAAATTTTAAAGTTAAATGTTTGCCTCCGGGGTCACTAACATAATTCAAAATGCAAAGTTCAAAGCATTTTGTAATGAAAAATGCCAGTCATTTAAAAATGCATAAAGAAAGAAAACAGAAACACAGTTGACCTAAAAATATCCTTGCCTTTTTCCTGTTCTCCAAAATGTTAGCAAGTGTGAGAACTCAAGTCAGAAGTTCATATTTAAAACTAAGATCTGTTAGTTTCATAATAGTTTTGTCAGGTAGGACTCTAAATATTTATTCTATCTATCTATCTATCTATCTATCTATCTATCTATCTATCTATCTACTTTCTTTCCCCAATTTCTAAAGGGCAGGACTCCATTAAAGTTTCAAAATTTTGGATACATTTATTATTCAGAACTTGAGAAACTAAATATGGGATGTATTTAGCAATAATTTCTCTAGTTTTTTAAAATATTATAAGCAAAGCACATAGGTAGATTTAAGTAATCAATGAAAATATTGCTACCAAATGTACTAAAAGGTAATAAAAGCTGTTATTCTGAATATTTACCGTGAACCAGATACTATAGTAGGCAGTTTATACAAACTATCTCATTTAGTCCTTATGACAGCCCTGTGAGATATACATTATTATCCCTATTTTATAGATGAGTCTGTAGAAAATGAATTTCAGCTAGTTAGTGGCAGAGTCAAGATCTAAATTCATTTTCAAAGCATGTTCTCATTTTATGACCCCATCCTGGTTTTCTGGAGAAAGATGACAAAGGTTTTACCTTCTAAACCCGTGGTCAGCAAACTGCGGCTCGCGAGCCACATGCGGCTCTTTGGGCCCTTGAGTGTGGCTCTTCCACAAAATACCACGGCCTGGGCGAGTCTATTTTGAAGAAGTGGCGTTAGAAGAAGTTTAAGTTTAAAAAATTTGGCTCTCAAAAGAAATTTCAATCGTTGTACTATTGATATTTGGCTCTGTTGACTAATGAGTTTGCTGACCACTGTTCTAAACTAATGATTAAAAACATCATTTAAATCAGTTGTTTCCAAAGTGGGAATACAACTCTTAAGGGAGAATATAAGATGATCCCTGGGATTCAGGAAGAAAATAATAGTTATTTTATATGTGAAAGAAAAAATATATTTACTTCTTAATATAGAAACAATAGAAAGTAATTAAGCTTGACTAATTTTAATGTATAAGTTGACCCTGGTGCAATTGCTTAATTCGTAGTTCAGATAGTTGAAACTTTATTTTTCAAGCGCTGTGTGATTTTTTAAAAATTTTCCCTTTTTATTTCATTTTCCCCCCTCTTCCTTTGTTTCTCTTTCTTTTTAATAACAGCTTTATTGAGATATAATTTGCATACTATACAATTCACCTACTTAAAGTTTTTCGTATATTCAGTGTTTTTAGTATATTAGTGTTAAGTATTATACAGATATGTGCAACTAATACTGCAGTCAATTTTAGAACAGTTTATCACTTTAAAAAGAAACCCTATACTTTGTAGCAATCACCTTGCTATCTTCCTGTTCTGAGAGTCCTAAATTAGCAGCTATCTACTTCCTATTTCTGTAGATTTTCCTATTCTGGACATGTCATATAAATGGAATCATATAATATGTGGTTTTTTGCGACTGGCTTCTCTAGATAGTTGATTCCTCTAAGTTACATGAGGTTTTTGACAGAGGAGTGGATGTTCTGCTATCAGAGGGTTTTCATGGTGGCCTCCTGACCTCACCCAGTTTATGCGGGTCTGCTTAAAGGATTTAGTGATTGGGCCATCTCAATAACTAAGCTTCACAAAGAGGATTGTTGGCTTAAAAATAATTCCTACGTAGAAGCTGAGAATCAAAGATAACATGAAAATGCACTATAAATAAATAATAAAAAATTTTGTTCAGTTGAAACTTCGTGTATTCTTAATCTGACCTTTCTTCATCAGCCACATTGCAAAGTAAAACAAGTGCAATGAAGCCTAATCAGATAAAACAAAAATATTAAGTAACATTTCTAATTGTCAGTAAGATGATATTAAATATGAACTTACACTTTTATTGAAGATCTCTTTGGTCTTAAGAGATTACCTGACACAACGTTAGCAAGCAATTAAAAAAGTAAGCAATCATAACATAAAGATAACTTCTGCAAAATGTTTCGTCATACAACCCTTTATATTTTTAAAAATGTTATTAAATGTAATGATCTGTATAATTGGCCTCAAACAGTTTCTAGAAATTCCTCTTCTTCTCATCACTGTGAAGATGCTGTTTTATACAAGAAAAACAAGATGGCAAAAAATCTTCTATTGACAAATAATGTTGAAAGGTACATAGAAAGCCATGCTGATGACTTAAAGAAGCAAGTTATTAGAAAACTGTAGCTTTGCAATGTTGGGATGAAAGTACAGGTGTAGTTGGCCTGCCTCGGCCAGAGGTGGGTGTACTGTGAAGCTATTGAAGTTTCAGCATGCCAGACAACTATGCTGAGTGGTGTTCCTTTGTAGGGATATATCAGTTTCTTTGTCCATTCACCTGTTAACGGACAGTTGGGACCATAACATTGGGACAAAGTGATTTGACTGTTACAAATGAAGCTGCTGTGAACATTCGTGTACGAACCTTGGCGTGCATATGTTGTTTCCTTTCCTTGGATGGATACCTAGGAGTGAATGGCCGGACCACTTGATAGACATATTTTTAACTTTTCAGGAACTTCCAAACTGTTTTTCTAGAGTGGATATTCTATTTTATACTTACACCAGAAGTTTCTGAGAATTTTTGTTGTTCCACGTGCATGCAAACAAAATTACATCGCTTCCATTATTTAAAACAGAAAAGACTCCAAAGTATGTTCTCCCTGAAACCTTCCCAGAGTTGCTTTGCCCAGTTTTAAAGACTGAAATTATCCCAGCAACTTCTAGCAGTTTTGTACGGAGGTATTTTTACATCCTCTGTTCAGATAGTTTCACTTACTTATGTTCCATAGCCCTTTCAGCTTCTTGGAGGCAGGGGGCAAGCATTCCTTTCTCATAACCTGCACTCAGCAGGCCTTGGCAAATGCTACTGACTGGGGCTATTTCTCTGTGGCTAATCCCCAAAGCCACAGAGTGTGCACATAATAAATGAGTAAACATTGCTGGTAGCTCAGCTACCAAAGAGTTTAATCAAAAACACAAAAAGAATAGACTTTAAGGTTGAAGATACCAATTTTAAGGGTTGATGATTTCACACCAGCATCTTCTAAGAGTAGGTCAGACTTATGGAGTAGGAGGAAAGGGAAAGCTCATTATCTTAGCTTGAGTTCCCCAGGTAACAGAAGCATGTGCTGCTGCTTTACTAAGGGCAGGAACCCCAGGGAGCAGGAGTGAAGAAGGAAAGGTGGGAGAGACAATACAAGGGCGGGGTACCCAACAGAGCATCTTGTGGGCAGGATCTTCTTCCGAGAGCCTGCAGAAGTTGACTGCTTCTCAAAGCAGCCCGCCTAGGGAGGAAGAGGGAGAATGTATCTATCTGCATTGGTTTTCTAGTGCTCAAATGCAATGATTCCCCTCCACTACCTGGTTGCCAATGAGTGGGCACCAAGTAGGTCCCCACAAGGTCTGGCCCTCAGCATCACCCTGCAACCCCCAGGGTAGAAGGCACAAGGCGCACAGTGTGGGCATAAGGCCCGGGCCACTGGACTGTGCCCACATGATGTTGGTGTAATCTGTGTGGAGTTGGTCATGGCAGCCACCGCTGGAGCTAGAGGGAGTGACCAGAGACCTCAGAGATAGAGGAGACCAAGAAGATCTGAAGGAGAGCATAAGAGGGATCTTACCAATTATAATATCCTTACTTTACATGAAAGAATCCAAGCCAGAGTGGGAGGTGCCCACCATTGTGGAGCTTGATTAGTGGAACTCAAGAGGTGGCCTTCCCACTCCCTATTTGGTGCCTTTTCACTCGTGTGCCATTTCTCTAGACATACAACATATAGGGTACCTGGGCATTTGTGACTCATCTTTCTCACACTAGCCCTTCAAGTGTCTCCTACACTTGGTTCCTCATAGACTCAGTGAAATACTGTTCCAGAGGGCTTCCTTGTGGCCTACTTGGTTTCTTCTAAAAAATAACAGCAACAACAAAACTGGTACCACAGAGCCAGAGAACAGATAAATTCCATGAGCACAGATTCTGAGGTGAAGGAACTCCAACAAATGTTAAATCTCTGGGGATGTTTGCTCCTTGCCTATTAATCTTCTTACATGGAAGTCTATAATTCATACTGAAATGTGATGAAACTTTTCAGCAGAGAGCTTCAAGAAGCCAGAGTCCTAACTCCTGAGCACAGGAATCTTGCCATAACGTAGTAGGACGTGTTTCTCCCACGTTCAGGTGGCGGTGGTTTTAGTCACAGCAGTGTACTTTGTTCTTGATGTATGCATATTGAATTCAGATGCTGACTCAGGTCTGGCATGACTTGCCAGAGAACAGTTATCAGAATGAAGATGTCTCTACAGAAACGTTGACATGTTCTAATTCAAGATGATGCCATAATTGCTCCCCTCTCATGCTAGAGAATTACAAAGCAATATGACTATATAACTCTGTGTTGAAAATTTTCACACCTTTTTAAAGCAACATATTCTTAATCCCAGGAGGGAAAAACAAGATTCAATTTATGGTTTATTTTTCATCTTCTTATTTTGAATATCTGATTTGTATAACACAGCTTTATTCACAAGAGTCTGAATTCTATTTACTTAAGAGAACGAAGTGCTTATGGTAATGGGTATGTCCGTCTTTATGAATACAAGCTCTGCCATATCAGGTATTCAGCTTCTTCAGGACTCTTTTTTTTTTCTAGGACTCATGCATTTTTCATTGTCTAGTCGTTCTGAATTTAAAGTGGACAAGATGTCCTTCTAAACACATAAACAAAGAAGACGAAAATGTGTATCATAGTCTGCTCTCGTTTCTGCTACTAAAATTATAGGAACTATGTAGCCTATGTTAGAAAGCATCTGGTGTGCTATTCTATGTACTACACGAATAACCAACCACTCGCTGTGCAAAGTTTCACCCCACACCATATTTAGCATCCTTTTCGCAAGATAGCACCTTACCGGGCTTGTTCAGAAATGCATCGGAAAATAGCTTATTAATCTCAGTGTCTAACTGGCAGATGGAATACAGTGAACATGGGGTTGTTTTTGTCATTTAGAGCTAGTAGTTTTTCAAGATAGAATAAGCAGCCATCTTTCAAATCTTCTGAAACTTCACTCTTTTCATTTTCATTTACGTTTGTTTGCTTGTAAATTCATTCATTCATTCATTCATTCATTCATTTATCCATTCATTCTGTATTAAATATCTATCTCTTTTCCACTTAACAATCTTCAAGGTACCAGTAACATACAAATGAATAGAATACTTTTTTTTTTCTTTTCAGGAGCTCACGAGCTGCACAGTATGATGAGTACAAATAGAGGTGGGAATGTACAGATGAGGAAACTTAACTCAGCCGTGGGGAGCAGGGAGTGGCAAGGGAGGCTTTCAGGAGAGAATGGCCCTTTTAAGATGATGAGGAGTTAGGTTGAAGGGACCACACATCTACTTTGGTGGTTACCTAAAGAAAGAAAAGTTCAGAGAAATAAGGCAACAGTAAATGAACTGAGAAGATCCTAAAACAGAAGAGTGGTAAGGAGCACATTCTGTGAAACAAATCACCAAAAGGACTTGTCCTGTGTGAAAAGAGAACAGACGGGAGTCTGATGAAAGGAAGATGATAGAGGCCGTGGGGAGGTGGGATTAGCAGGGTGTCAACATCTAGGTTTGCTTATAGTTTTATTCAGTTACTCATTTATTTTGCTTTGGTAACTAGGAACTTAGGTCAGATGTGCAGATTGCAACAACAGCTAGGTCCTTGCATTTGGAAAAGGACTCACAAACTAATCTGATCAAAGGTCCGTTCCATTCCTTTCTGTTTTACAAGTCATGTTTATTAGCATGACGGGTAAAATCATAATTTGCACCTTCTATCAAATCATAGCAGCTGCTGAATGACATGGCCACTAATTAAAAGCAGAAATTGAATGCAGCAGATTTGCTGTTTTGTTTGGCTGAAGCAACAAGAATAGGCTTGTGTTGACCTTTTGCTGAAAGGCACACATTACATATATCTCGGTGGAAGAGTTTTCATCAGTCAGTCTGGCTGCCTTTTTGTCTTCATTTCCCCCAGAATATTTCTGGAAACCAGCCACTTAGACTTGGCCAGTGCTCTGTGCCCTCTGTGAGGGCAAAGTGTATGTGTTGGCTGCAGAATGACACCGATACTGCTCTGGTACTCTTCATTCAGCCAAAACTGGTCTTTCAAAGGCTGGAGAGGACTACAAATCATCTCCTCTCAGTCCTCATTCTTTCTACCCTCTATGCAACATATAATATTACAACTGTTCCCGCCATGCAAGTATCTGTGCCCTTGGTTTCCTTGACACCAAGAGCTATTCTGCTCTTTCCCGGAGCTTTCTAACCTCTTCTCACTCCAATGATGTGCCTTTCTTTCTCCCTTAGCCCCAATCTGGAGATTCCCCAGAGATTTTCTCTTGTCTTTCTTATTCTCTCTGCTGTTATCCCTTCCTTGGTGATATCCATTTCCAGGACCTTAGCCATCTCTTATGTGTATAACTTCCTATATCAACCTCCTGGTTGACCTTTCCATTCACCTTTAATCCCATAATTCTGACACTGCTGGACCATGTGGAAGATGATCTGGCAGCTCAAATTCAGTATACCAAAAACATTTATTATCTTCCTACTAAAACCAACTCCTTATTATGGTATTTAAATTTTTTTAATTTTTCAATTACAGTTGACATTTAATCATATTATACTAGAGGCCCGGAGCACGAATTCGTGCATGGCTGGGGTCCCTCGGCCTGGCTGGCAATCGGGGCCGATTGGGGCCTTCTTGCCCAGTCCTGATCCGGGCTGATCGGGGCCAATCGGGGAGAGGGACCTCAGGAAGTTGGCTGGCCACAGGAGGTTGGTTGTGTGAGCGCACTGACCACCAGGGGGCAGCTCCTGCATTGAGCCTCTACCCCCTGGTGGTCAGTGAGCATCATAGTGACCAGGCAACTGGTTGTTCGGTCCACCGGTTGTAACGGTCACTCAGGCATATAGATAGATAGATAGATAGATAGATAGATAGATAGATAGATAGATAGATTAGTTGTAGTGGTTAGTCATGGGGAGGTGTAAATATTTCTCTTTTCCACATCCAGCGCTGCTAGAGAGTGGTCCGGTTCCTGAGTAGGGGTGGCTGGGGATTGAGAAAATGAAATAAAAAGACAGACACAGAGATAGAAGTAAAAAGCTGGGGCTGGGTGGGACCACTGTCCTCTGAGATGGATAGGGACAGGAACAGTGACCCTGAGCCAATACAGTGTATTTATTTTATACAGCAAAAAACAGGAAGTTTTACTAAAAGTCAAGACAAAGGAGATTATTTGCATTCTTGGGTGGGTCCCGGTCATAGTCATTCCTAGTGCTTGACTGAATTTAAATAACAAAACCCACCCCCTGGCACCTGGGCTGAAGGTCAAGCTGACAACACGCCTGCCTTTTGGCAAAGCGTGTTTCCAGGACGTGGCTTTGCCAACACCACTGGATTCAGCTGACAATAATTAAAGAAATGCCCATGTGCCTTCCCAGGCGCTCTCTACAGGGAGGGACTGTGTAACACTGCGAATCCTCTACCTAATGCTTTTTTGTTGAGAAATCCTACTCCTTGCTTATTTTACAGAGCTGTTTCTATAAATAAACCAGGAAAGTCAGATGAGAGTGGGGAGGGCAGGAGCCTGTTTTGTATTTCCAGGGCTCTTCCTGTGTCAGGGCACAAAGGTTCATGTGAACATCAAGCCTTTGCAAAGTAGACCCTTTGACTTGCTCCTGATCCCGCTAGAGTGGCCTCCAGGGACACTGCCTAGGAAGAAGTCCCAGAAAATATCTACAGATCTTGAAATATTTCACTTCAAGTGACCACTTCGGTCATTGAATTTCCTTCATGAATAACAGTTGTAATGTGTAAGCAATTATAACCTAAGCAGAGGAGAGTGGCTAGAAGTGCTTACTAATGCTTTCTAAAGCCAACTGAGACCCCCAATCTGGGAGTGGAGAGGAGGTGGTCCTTCTGGATTTTCAGGGGTTTGTACAGCCTCTTCATTTCCGTGTTCCCGGATCCAAGATTTCTATCTGTAAAGAAAAGTCTCTGTTATTGGTATAAGAGCCTGATGGTAGGGTTGTATGATATCTCCTGGTTGGTGTTCAGATTCTCACTCAGGTTTCTGAACACTTTGTTAATTCTATGGTGGGCATCGGAATGGTGTTAACTTTCCCCTCAGGCTCTGGAGGGCAGTGGCTAGAAGCCAGGGTCATTTCAGAGATTTAGTCTCAATTCCCAGGTTTACCACTTCGCCACTTCCTAGTTATGCGACTGGGAGCAAATTCCTTAAACCCTCTAAGCGTTAGATTTTCCTCCTATAAAACCTCAGTAACAATTGCACCTTCCTCATAGCATTGCTGTAATGAATTAAAAGAAATACTATTTATTGCACTTAGGCCAATGAATAGCACAAATGCTCAATAAGTTTTAAATGTTGTTTAAGTGGACTTACTGCTGATCTTTGCTGTGTTTCTTTTTATTTTTCAGGGAGATGTTAATCTCTGTGGCTCTCGGCCAGGTGTTATCCCTCCTTATTTGTGGAATTGGCTTGACCAGCAAGTACTTGTCAGAAGATTTCCATGCCAACACACCAGTCTTCCAGAGTTTCCTCAATTACATTCTCCTCTTCTTGGTCTATACCACCACACTGGCTGTCAGACAAGGTAAGCATTCAAATACACCAGCAAGGTAGCCAAGTTTCTTTTACAAACATCTAGAAAAACGATGCGCCATGACCAAATAACTTTTGCACTTACAACATCATGTGATAATTCAAAACCCCGTATCTTACTTTTCTGTTTTACAGTCATACAGTAAATAAAGTGAGTAAATAAATCACAAAGAAGTATAAATTATGCGAATTCAGTGTGAAGTGGGAAATGCATGTATAGGCAGAAATGTACAGTTGCTTACTATGTGAATTTCTGGTAAAATTCCTCGTACCCCTTTGTGAATCTAAATAGAGTGCTTCTGTGGAACCTGGAATAAGCCATGTACAGCTGTCCTAAATAATGCTAGCCCTGAGAAATTCAAGGGAATTGCAGACAAATATATGTTCTTTGGGAAAGTGTCATGGGAAAGGTAAAAGTAGCAAACACAAAACAACTCTAATAATAGCAAAGTGGGGAAGAAAGAAAAGAAAACTACCACAAATGGCCAAGTAAGATGTTCTGTCTAAACTTAGAATAGCTAAAGCAATAAAGCAAGGCCTCTAAGAGCCAATGCAGGAAAAACATTTTAAGGGGCAATTGCAGTTTAAATCCTTAGGCTATATCTCTGGAGGGTATACCTCACAGCTTTATGATTAAAACACTGGATCTGCTGTATATATTTTTCTCTATGGCCCAGAAATAGCCAAGAATTTTTCCCCAATAGTAACTATTGGCTATAAAATGTGCATAGAAAAATAATCATTAATAACTTTGAAGGCAATTATATACCTTAATAATAAATAAGGATATATGAATAGTTGTATATATCAATTCTAATAGTTATACTTTTAAAAATATATTTTTTATTGATTTCAGAGAGAAAGGGAGAGGGAGAGAGAGATAGCAACATCAGTGATGAGAGAGAATCATTGATTGGCTGCCTCCTGCAACCTCTCCCCCTCCCGCCCCCAACTGGCGATGGAGCCTGCAACCTGGGCATGTGCCCTGACTGGGAATTGAACCATGACCTCCTGGTTTATGGGTCAACACTCAACCACTGAGCCATGCTGGTTGGGCTAATAGTCATACTTTTTCTTTTTTTAATTAGCTTTATTGTTGAAAGTATTACCGATGTCTCCTTCCCCCCCTCCCCCCCCCCATTGACTCCCTCCACCCCGTACCCCACCTCCACCAGGCTTTTATCACACTATTGTCTGTGTCCCTGGGTTATGCATATAAGTTCTTTGGTTAATCTCTTCCCACCCCCCACCCTGCCTTCCCTCTGAGATTTGTCAGTCTGTTCCATGCTTCTATGTCTCTAAAGTGAATATAATAGTCACACTTTTTAAAAACTTTTATAAGAACTGTATATTAGTATTTTATTTTTATATTTCCTTATTTAAATTACTGTCCAGAATAATATTGCTTAATTGTAATGATTTGGCCACTACTAGATTTTATCTTAGAGGGAGAATAGCAATGAACAAGTTGGGACTGAATTCTAGTTTAACTTTGGATTTGTTTAAAGTATTGAAGAAGCTAATTTCATTGACTTCTCAAAAATATGTGTTATTGGTGCTTGTTTCAGTTAGCTCAGTACAAGGAATATGGATAAGAATAATAAAATTAAACTTAACCTGATTTTGCAATACTTTAATATTACAAAAAAAATTCACATGAAAGTGGTAAATTTATTTTCTCTGTGGCATTGAGACCAAACATTCCAGATGATGAGATGGCGAATTGTAACTAGTCTTTGAGTTCTTGTTCGTCTTACTTTCTAGGGGTTCAGAAATTTAACAAAAACCTGTATCAGGACAAAAGTAAAATCAAGCCATTCTATGTAACAGTCACAAAAAGAGACAGAAAAGCTTAGAAAACTTAATGTAGCAAAATAATAATAATAATAATAATACCTTCTATTGAACCTTATAATGTACCAGGCACTATATATGTGAATTCCCTCTTTTATTCCTTCAATCAAAGGAAATACGTGTTATTATTCAAAAATTTATAAATGAGAAAACCAAGACTGCTCCAGCATCCGGAACCTGCTCCAAGCTATAGAACTAGGAAGTAGAGGCCCACCCTGCCCACTACTATGGGAGGCAAGAGGAGGAAAGAGAGATACTTTCCAGCAAAAGAAGGGTGTTTGCCTTGAATTTCAAAACTCTTAATTAAGAAACCAGCCCTTGGTGCAAGGCCTAGTGAGGCACAGCAATGAAATCAGGAGGATGTGGTCGAAGACCCGGGTGAGGTGGGCAGGGTGTGTAGGGAGAGGCACAAGTGGAAGGAGGCTGGGGGCTAGGAGCAGCAAGGAATCGGGGGACTCTTTGGAAAGAAGACTAAAGAGGGCCTGAGAAAATTCTGTCTACTCCAGTCAGTGATGAAGAAAATCAACTTCCAAAATGCTCTATCTGGAGATTTTTTCCTTTGCCTCATGTTATCACTAAATTTGCTGACATGTCTTTATTTGGGTGTTTGCTCATAATGTTTGTTTGTTTTAATCTTCATCTTTAGAAATCTTAATAGGCTGGCATTAAGCTGACATCTGGAAATCAGCATCGTAATTGCATTAATTTTGTGTGGGCTGCTTCGGCACTATGTTCTAGAAACATACTAATCTCTGGCACCTCAAGATTTGAGAGGGAATGAGGAACGGAGCAAAGAGAAGGGTGGGAGGTCTGGTGTGGACAGGGAGGTGCTCTCACAGCCAGTTTCCCCTCCTTGCCCACTGCTCCCTGACCACCCTCCACAGAGGGCTACAGGTTAAGACACGGGGGATGCCCATCTTCCCGCTTCTCCCAGCACAGCCACCCCACCCTGCTGGGCCACCACATTAATTTAAAATCACCTTAGGCCACATGACAGCAAGAACTTAGACTCTGGAACATATGTCTAACGAAATCTCATTTTCTAATTTTAATCGTACAATGTTTAAACAGTTATGATTGTTGTCTGTGAACACAATGTGATCAATGCAAGAAGCACTTCAAAGGTGTTAAGGGTGATGTGATTACAAAAGCCTTGTGGAAATTTGACCCCAAACTGTATTCTTTTTGTCAAGTTTGCATTGGACCAATGATCGAAGACTCTGAAGCAACACATTCCAGGAAAAGTTCTGGTGTAACTCCAGTTCAAACTGGAGTTTTGAACTTGTTCCTGATTATTCATTAGTCCCTGCAAAATATGAGTATATATATCTTGTTGAACAAATTTTAAATCTATTTTTCTCCTTAATTAGAGCTAGGTTTTTATTCCAGATGGTTCTAAAATGCAAAAAAATCTCGTGTTCATAACAAGCAACTTCAGTAATAACTTTTGTAGGGAAAAAAAGTACTTCAAAAAAGTAGTTCTATTAACATTGTCTCCACTTTGAGAATTTAGGTAGAATTTAGGTAGCTGTTGCTTCTTTGTATGCACAAAGTAGGTCTTCAGGAACTATAAAGAAAAACTCAGTACTCCTCCTGTGTGTCTTTCCTTTACTCTTATACTACTACTACTACTGCTACACTTATAACACTTCTGATACCAGATGTGTGGAGGTTTTCCCCACACCAAGCAATTCTGCAACACCAGCTGGGTGTCCCACAATTTAGCATAATTCTGACACTCTCTACCTGGAGAGAGTTAAGGGCTCAGTTCCACAAGACTGCCCCCTCACTCCAAATGCCAATTGCTTCTGACCAATGGGCTATATATAAATTGCAGCTTCCCAGGACCTCCTTCTTGGGCATGGTTAATTTCCTAGAGCCCCTCCAGAGGGAAAATAAACTGTGGACCAGTTTATCATGAAAGGGTATGATAAGGGTATAGATGAACACACAGATGGAGGAGATGAGTAGGGCAAGGTATGTGGGACAGGGTGTGGAGCTTCCATGCCCTGTCTGGATACACACTCTCCCAGCACCTCCACATGCTCACCAACCCCAAAGTTCTCTGAACCCTGTCCTTTCAGGATTTTATAAAGGCTTCATTACATAGGCATGATCGATCATTAGCTCTATTGCCAGGCCTCTCACCTCTCTGGGGAAGGGGGAAGTAGGGTTAATAATTCCAAACTTCTAATCATGGCTTGCAGTTTCTGGTGACCACCCTGCCCCACCCCACTCCCCAACCAGGAGACCACTAAGAGTGATACCTCATGAGAACAGAAGGCATTCCTAGCACCCTGGAAATTCCAAGGTATTTAGGAACCTGTGTCAGGTGCTCCCTGTGTTCTCATCACATAGGAAATTACAAGAATGTTGAGAATTCGGTATCAGAAACTGAAGGCAGAAAAAAATATATATATATATATCTAATATCCCACAGGAATATAACTAAGAAAGTCTAGTGAGAGTTTAAAAAACTAACGTATTTGCCCAGGAAATTCTCAAAAGAGGACTCTTTTTTCATGCCTACTTTTTTCTTAAAATTTCATGCAATTCCTCTAGCTGAAATTGGGAAGCAGAGAAACACAAATGCAAAGACTATAAATAAGAGGAAAGAAGAACAGGCTGGGTCCGACTGAAGCCCAACTTGTTCTTCCATTTGTGTTGTAAGAGAAAGAGATGAGACAGGCTTTTAAAAAAACAAAGGTGAAAATTGGATATATTTCTTATCAAGAAAAGAATATGTCATCAAACTGTTTGCCCAAGAGCTTTTTTTATCAACTGTTCCAAGAATCCTGCTGATTCTTGGAACTACTTTCAGCGCTTCTTAAATAATAAATACCCATGGTTCCTCTTTGGGCAATTTGTAACTTCTGAGTGTATATGAACCACAAAGATTTAGTCAGTAATTTCCTCCTCCTTTTCTTCTTCTGCCAGCTTTTCTCAGTTCTTGTTTCTCTAAATCCTTTTTATTTTCCCATCTACAATTTACTCAGTGATGGGGGAGGTAAGGATTGTGGGGAAAAAACAGGATGCCAAGGGAAAAACAAACAAAAAAACTTGTAATTCCTTGTTTTTTTTTCTGGTCATGGTGGTAAAAAAAGAAGGGGTGTGTGTGTGTCAGTAATGTAAACATGATAGAATGAGAAGTATCTGTTTCTTTTTATATGTAGACCCTGGAAATAAAATAAAATGTTGTCACCATTGACCATTAGTAGATATATTTCTGGTGACTGCTGTTCCTACAAGTTTTGCTTTTCATTGAAAGATATTTTTATAAACTCTTCCACTTTCAAATGAAAAACAAGCTTCTAGCTAAAAGCAATTTGATAAGAATTGAATGAATGTTGCTCTCTAACAAATTCTTGAAACATAGACATTATGATATTTATTGAGTCATTTTATATATTTCTTTGTATGATTGTGAAAATGAAACAACTCTCTAATAGTACTAATGGAGCACTTATAAAAATATCTCCATGTGTAATCCTGTTATTGTTTTTTCTAAAGAGAGTATTGAAAAGTAAATGCATGCCTTACTCTTCATGAGAAATAGTCTCATGTTGGTTACATTCCAGAAGACAGAAATCCTAAAGGTCTAGTTCAAATTTCAGTTCTAAGTGGGGAGGCTGAAGAAATGAGCTCAGGTATTTCAAGCATTCACACTCTCTCTCTCATCTCTCTTACTCACCATCTTCCTTTTCCCATTCATATACTCAAGTAGGGCAGTGAGAAATGAGAGAAATACATAAAAGTGACAGCCTTGTCTACACACAACAGATGGATGCAACTCATGGCCCAATGGTCCAGTTCCATAGCCCTCAGCATTTTAAACAAATGTTCCTCTCAGTATTTATCTCAAGAAAGTATTCCTCCTTTTGGTGGTGGCTGGAGAAGCATTAATCAGACGGTAATTGTTGCCTCTTCTAATGCAAGACAGGATTCCCATTTGTGCTCAGCAGACACACTACACTTTCCATATGTGTGTGTGTGTGTGTAAATTGATTTCAGAGAGGGAGGGAGAGAGAGATAGAAACATCAATGATGAGAGAGAATCATCAATCGGCTGCCTCCTGCACATCCCCACTGGCGATGGAGCCTACAACCCGCTCATGTGCCCCGACTGGGGATTGAACTGCGACCGCCAGGTTCATAGGTCGATGTCAACTGGTGAGCCATGCCAGCCCAGCTAACACACTGAACTTTCTGCATAAGAATATATAGGCTAAATTCTCAATTACCAATGTTGCAAGATTAAAATATCAATGTAATTAGAGAAATGTAGGATTTCATACAGAATAATATAGACCTCTCAGAGAGCCACACAGAGTCCTAGAAACCAGTACCTGGCATTTCAGTGTGCTGACTCTAGAGTCACCTGGAGCTCTCTCCTCCCAGTTCAGTTTATACTGCTCTCCCTGTGTGATCCTTTGCCCCTTTCCTTTTTTGGGATTTTCTTTGCCCATGCCCACAGAAGTGAAAATACAGGCCAGAGCAATGAAAAGACTTCAAGCAGGATCCAGGATTTTCTGAGCAGAAGCCCAAGTTCTGTTCACACACAGCTCAGTTTTCAATTTTCTGGATAACCTTGACTAAATCACTGAGAAGGGACTGTTAATGGATTGGCAGAATAGGAAGCATTTGGCAAATGTAAATGCTGAATTATAATTCTCTTGGGAGTCTCGGGGGGAATATTACTGTCACTTACTTAAGTCTAGTGAGGCAGTATCTGGAGCCTCTTAAAAAGCCTCCTTTGCCATAGCCAGTTTGGCTCAGTGGATAGAGCATCAGCCTGCAGACTGAAGGGTCCCGGGTTTGATTCCAGTCAAAGGCACGTACCTAGGTTGCAGGCTTCTGGCCCTGGTTGGGATGAGCAGGAGGCAGTCAATCAGTGTGTCTCTCTGTCTCCCTCTCCCTTTCACTCTCTCTAAAAATCAATGGAAAAAATATCCTCGGGTGAGGATTTAAAAAAAAAGTCTCCCTTATGGGAAATTACTCCATTTCTATTTCCTGTTGGGTTGCATTTATTTTTACTTCTTAAGTATGATTGGAGAGTTCATCCCTCACAGTATAGAAGGGTTGTATCTCAGGGGTTTCTAAGATGCATCCTTAGTAGACACTCCATCAGAATTATGCTTATGTTGTCAGGGAAAGGAGAAGAAAAGGGTCACGGCAGGTAGGGGTCTATATACAAACCATGTTGGGGAATTGGTAGAGAAAAATCACAAGAGAAAATTAGAATCCAGTTCTAGCAAAACTGCCTACCAGTGTATGGAGCAACTGGAACTCTCCTATGCTGTTGCTGGGGATGCAAACTTCTACCAACACTTTGGAAAGCAGCTTGGCAGTTTCTTATAAAGTTAAACAAACATTTACCATCATCAAACAAACATTCTTCCAAGAGAAATGAAAACATAATGTCCACATAAAGAGCTACAGTATATGCAAACATACATTGCAGCTTTATTCTCAATTGCCCCAAACTGTAAACAACCCAAATGCTCATCAACTTATGAAAAGATAAACAAATTGTGGTAAATTCATACCATGGAGCATACTCAGCCATCAAAAGGAATAAGCTATTGAAACATGGGTTCATCTAAAGAACATTCTGCTATATGCAAGAAGCCAGACATGCAAGCGTACACATTGCACAGTTCCATAATGCATAGTAACGTGATGTTCTGGAAAAGGCAAAACTATTAAGGTCAGGAAATAGATCAGTGGTTGCCAGAGCCTGGGGGTGGGAGGAGGAGATTGACCTCAAAGGGACACAATGGAGCTTTAGGGGTGATGGAAATGCTCTATAGATCTTGATTGTTGTAGCGGTTACATGACTATATACATTTGTAAAGTGCTCCAGACTTTATACTTAAAAGAGGTGAATTTTATTACATGTAAATTATGCTTTAAAGCACTTGACCAACAGGGGGAAAAAGAGGAAGAATTAATTGGCTATCTACTATCACTCCTTGTTTGCAGTGATGAAATAATGTATCCTTGGGCTCAGTTTCCGATATATAGCTAGTCCCTCAGTCACTTTCTGATAGTCAGAAGTCCCATCATTATTGTCATGTGCTTTTAGACCACAAGAATGAGTATAGTTTTCTCCCCAAAATGTACCTAATCCAAGGAACTTGCTAGAGGGACAGGAACTGTTATCGATCAAACTCATACTCCATTAAACATTGCAAAATTGTACACATCCCATATGTGTGCAGTGCTTACGGGTAAATCTGCACTAAATCAAGTCTCCCACAGTCATAATCAAACTTATAGTATCCAATAGCTTATGTCCTGTTTGTGCGAAAGTGGATGAATCTCAAATAAATTGATACCTTAACCAGAACCTTCAATATCACTTAGCACAATAAGTGACTTTTAGATTGAAAGAAAATGACATGAATTTGCACATCATCTTCTCTTAATGAATCTTCATGTAAACTTACAAGAGCACACACATACAGAGTGTACATCCCCATTCCCCATGCCATTTACTTTATTAATGGATGCCCCATTTCTTTTATTTCAAATGGCAGATAAGCTTGGAGGGAGGTATTGTCTCCCTGTTTTATCTGGAGTCCGTGTTGGCTCCTAATTCTGGAAATCTTTAAGCATTCAGCTCTCCATGCTGAGAGCTGGCATAGAGCAGGACTCATTACTGGCACGCTCCAGCGTTCATTTGGGAGCGTGAAGGGTGGTTACAAGATGATAACTGTATTGCCTGAAGGAGATAAGTCCCCTTCTGCCAAAATAGTGCTTTGTGTGTAATTAGTGTAAAAATTCCGAGGGATGGAGTTTATCCTTACAATCATCTTTTGCCTTAAAAAGAATTATAATGGAAGAACAAAGCAGTCCCTGCAGTGAATTGAATTGCTTTCTCTAAGTTTTCATTAAATCAAAGACTCAGCAGTTAGCCATCTTGCAGACACCATTGCAGTCTGCAGTGTGAGATTTGCTTCATTTTTTTCCTTCACACGATTAGAATTGCATTGTGATTCTCTCAGATCAGAATTCCCTGTCTATGCAATTTTGCACGTCTGCTTTCATTGGTTTCCATTTCTGAGATTTTTGAGGACCGGGAAGAGGATCATGTAACTCACCAAATTTAAATGTATTGCTTGCAAATGGTGCATTCTGGCTACAAGTTGGAGTGATTGGACTTCTTCAGTGATCTATGAGAGGCAAAGATAGAGGAAATGACTTCCAAATAAAAGAAAATGTGATCAGAATATATGTTTCTGACCATGTTTTACTATTTGACACTTCTTTCTAGGAAAGAGAATGAATATTACTTTCTTTTGCCTTCAACTGCCCAGTTAGTCATGTCTAATACAATTTCTATCTTTAGGAATCATATTTAGGAATTATGACTTAAATTCATGAAATTAAAAAATAATTTTAAAAAATTAGGTTCTAGACTTTTTCTGTTCCTCAATTCAATCAAAATTCCAGAGCCATTGAGCCATCCCGGGAAATTTCCGTAACTTGTCTGTGTTGTATTTCTTTATTCTGAAAGTCAGGATAATAATAACTGACTTAGAGCGTTTGTGTGGACTAAAGGAGGTGATGTATTTGGAAAATTCCTAGCACAGTGTCAGGCATATAGAAAGCATTCAATAACCACTGTGATCTGCCATCATCAGCTTTAGATTTGCCTAATAAATTCTGATTCTCCTCTCCAGCAATTTGGATTTTACACATGTAACCCTTAATGTGAATAAATTCTACCACAAGTACCCTGAAATTCATTAGCCATATTCCAGCATTTAAAGTTTTCTTAACTAGTCGCTGGATGTCAGAGCAGGCACTGATAAGATTCATAAAGGGAGGGGGGGGAGAGAGAGAGAGAGAGAGAGAGAGAGAGAGAGAGAGAGAGAGAGAAAGAAAGAGATTGATTTTAGGCCCATTTTTACCACTAAAGCATCCAATGTGAATAGGAACTCGCTGATGCAATTATCACACTAGCGCAGGACTAATTCTAGAATGTACTAGCCTACAGCCCCTCCCTCAGGGTGTAGAGTGAGGCTCCTTCTTCAGAAACCAAGCGAAGAGAAACAGTGGACAGTGGGCACCCAGAATCTGATCAGAAAGAGCCAGAGCCACCTTCTGTTTTCAGGCATCACTTCACTCAGATGGTCCAAACGATGAGAGGTTGGGACAGGAAAGGGAGGTGCCAAAGGAAAAGAGTTGACAGAACAATTCCCTAGGCTGGTGCTCGCCTCAGAAATGCATCTTTGTCCTAGAGCTCTGATCATGACTGTGAAATCTCAAGGCAGACTCGCTTCCCACCCTTCCTCTCCCCTTGTTTTTGTGCGTGTGTTTCCTCTCTCTGTTTCCTCTCTTCACCCCGGCCTTTTCCTGCTCAGACAGACAAAACTGATACCCAAATGGGAAGAGGTGGGAAGGAAAACATTCCCCAACCCTTTACTGAGCTAGGACTGTCATGACAAATTTAGACCTTGAGAGATGCTCTAGATTCAGTGAAAGCCATGCCTTCAGATAACCCCTCCAGTTGCTGTGCTTGGCTCAAGAGAAGGCTTGGTGCACAAGGTCACCAATTAACATCAAGTATGTTGCAAACTAAGCTTGACTACCCTTTCCCCTGAATGTTTTCTCTCTATAACACACACAGAATGCATCTGCGAACTGCAACCTACTCAGTACACTTCCAGAAAGCAAAGCAGGTCCAAAGCAGCTGGGAAAATCACATTCCATTTGGCCTGCTGACTGAGGCACGTGCCAACTGGAGAGGTCGAAGCAAAAGAAGTGTGGTCTGACGAAAGCCGGAGGGGAGTGGGGATGGCATTTCTGTCCCTCATAATTTTCATCAAGGAATTAGTTCTTGGGACAAGGGCCCTGGACACTTTAGAAGACTCTTTCATTATAATCATAGGAATTCTTCAGATGCATTCCCAGAAGGAGCGTTGGGTCCCTGTTTTATACCCCAAATCCCAGACCTCCATCAATTATTTGGAATAATCAATAAGCAGTCTGTCTGTTTTAAGGGCATTTCAATGGAAACCATAGTAAGAAATCTATAAGCAAAGATGGAGCTTTACTTAATAAACGATTGCATGGACAGGAATTATCCTTGGATGAGTTGATTAAAAGAATCTCGCTTCCATATTTTGACAGGGTAAGAATTTTTTTTCTATCTCAACATTGAAAAATAAAGTCAGCGTGGGGAGAGGGAAAAATTAAAAATAATCCAAGACCCAAAAGAACTGAAAAATGTCCTGAGAGAGCATAATAATTGGGTCTACACGGCCAGGGAAGTGGCTGCCAGCATGCCATCCTCCAGATGAGAAGAGGGGAAGGCCATGCTGTCACAGATCATGGAGCTCAGTGATCGTGATCCATTGTCACTGATCGTGGAACCACCATTCCGCAGGAAGGGCACTCTGCAGACAAACTCAATGGCCTTCTGGGGCCTCACCAAATTCAAAGCAGCAGGTTCTATACCTGCAAGCACATTTCAACTTTTGGCTCAGTGAATGTCATTCGTTGAGGTTGAAATTCCCAGCTGTGCTGTGTTAAGCTCAGGACCGTTATAGCACAGCTTTAAGCAAGCTATTGATTTTAAACTTTTTTTCAGACTAAAAGAAACTGAGTTGAATCACTCAGAAGCCAGCAAAGAATTCATCTTCTAAAAATAAAGGAACTTGGTAACTTCTTTTTAACAGAGAAATGTGTGGGCAGAGCTTATGTAAGTGGGATAAATATAGAAGTCTGTGCAATGTTAAAAATTGTAAGTTATTTACTAGATAGAAATTTAGTAGATCTCACCCCCTAGTTTCTGTTGTTTTGACATCAGATATACCTGACAGGAAAGACACTGTAAATGTGTTCCTATACTCAGAATGTCTCTTAACTGATGGAATCAACCTGGTGCACAAGCCAGGGATGCAACCCATTCCTAGCCTGAAGTTAATTAATTTTAGTTCTGTCCGTACTTTATACAGAACCTTCTAGAAGTCTCTGGCCTGATTGCATCTTATTCAAATTTTTATCTAAATTTAAGTTATCTTGCCTTACTCAATCACTCCTTTCTTTCCTTCATACATTATTTCATTCATTTAGTCAGCCAATATGTTTTGAGGGCCTTCTTCTATTAGGCACTGTACTACTACGTATAAAGGATACCTGATTAAGGAAAGATGATTTCCCTTCTCCCACCCCTCCTCAGCTTACAGACAAGGGGAAGAGAGTAACAAGTAAAAAGTACCTGTAATTTCAAGAGTACAGATCTGAGGGCTTTGCTTTCTCTTGTCTTCATCACATCTTCATTCCAAAAGAATTTACTTCTCCGTCCATCAGCCACCAACCCTCCCTTCCCCAATTATTAGTAGCAGAAGAATTCATTACAAGCGGTTAGAATCAATGCATTGCTGTTTCTTGGTCTTCCCCTTGGCCTTTCTTTGATCGTGCATATATTCTTTGCTCCAGACCCTAACTTTGTATTAAGAAGGGGGACAGCTGTTTCACCAGTCCCTGCACTAGCCCCACCAGTCTTCCTGGGAGAATACAGCACAGACATCACCCACCTTCTTTATTTAAACTTAGCTGTGGTGACTTCTTGGCTGATAGGCTTTTATGAGCTAGAGCAATTGACTATATTCGTGTTTATTAGTGACTTCCAATACCCTCAAAGGTCTCTTCTCCTTTTACAAGCAGTTACATAGGGATCACAGGTCTAGTCACTTTGCCTGACTTAAATGACCCCTGTATGTATTGGCAAATAGTTCTTTACTTGTCTGGCTTTATTCCTTTAAGAAGCCTTAACTCTTCTGGGATGTCCCTTTAGTACTTGTTACATGAACCTAAACTTTTCCCAAGTTTCTAATAAATCCCATAAAATATTAGAAACCACAATAATTTAATGTTATAAAGTGAAAAGTAACAACACAGTGGAGAATATCAGGGTTCCTAGGCTTTATCTCCATACCTGACAGAGGAGAAATACTGTCAGCCACTCACTGGGACCTTGAGCATTTGTGGAGGAGCAGGAAGAAAGAACAAAATATCAACCTCTTGCTTTTGACCAACTAGCTTAACTCATTTCTTAGCAGAATGCTCCATTCAGAAAATATTCAGCACCTCTCTTTCAAGGTATTCGGTTACCTTTTCATAGGATTCTAGAGGGGTCAATTAATTGTGCATTTAATAATCTGGGTCACAATGTGGACAATTTTCAATTGTCCCAATTAATTTTCATAAAGAAATACAGATAAATATCCAACTAAATGAAGCAATGATTATGGTTCATTTGATGAAACCATTATTGTATCTTATAATCTTACTAGAGGCCCGGTGCACGAAATTCGTGCACGGGGTATGTGTGTCCCTCAGCCCAGCCTGCATCCTCTCCAATCGGAGACTCCTTGAGGGATGTCCGACTACTGGTTTAGGCCCAATCCCGGTAGGATAGGCCCGAACTGGGATCGGGCCTAAACGGGCAGTCGGACATCCCTCTCACAATCCAGGACTGCGGGCTCCCAACTGCTCACCTGCTTGCCTTCCTGATTGCCCCTACCCTCTTCTGCCTGCCAGCATGATCACCCCATAACCACTCCCCTGCCAGCCTGATTGATGCCTAACTGCTCCTCTGCCAGCCAGTTTGCCCCTAACTGCCCTCCCCTGCAGGCTTGGTCCCCCCCAACTGCTCTTCCCTGCAGGCCTGGCTCCCGTCCCCCCCCCCCCAACTGCCCTTCCCTGCAGGCCCGGTCGCCCCCAACTTTCCTTCTCTGCCGGCCTGGTCACCCCTAACTGCCCTCCCCTGCAGGCTTGATCGCCCCCAACTGCCCTCCCTTGCAAGCCTGGTCCCTCCCAACTGCCCTCCCTTGCAGGCCTGGTCCCTCCAAACTGCCTTCCCCTGCTGGCCATCTTGTGGTGGCCATCTTGTGTCCACAGGGGGGCAGCCATCTTTGACCATATGGGGGCAGCCATCTTGTGTTGGAGTGATGGTCAATTTGCATATTACTCTTTTATTAGATAGGATATTGAAATCAGGATTTTAAAAAAGAGTTGTAGGAGGAATTGGTTAAGAAAATATGAATATTTTCCATATCCATTGAAATCAATGGGTAATTCTTGGCTTCATCCTGTGAACCAAAATAAGGTCTTTTAATAAGAATTCCAAGAAGCTCAAAACCAAGATACTAGAATGTTGCTATTTCTGATTTCTAATTAACCAGTCTACTTGTGTAAAAGAGCCCAAAGATGTAATAGTCTAAGTTTTGTTCTCTGAGAAGGGTGTCTTAAAGTGCAAGCCAAGTTGTCTTGGATTTCAGAGTGGGAAACATTGATCCTAATATAACAAATAAACTTAATATTTTAGGTACTAGTTTTATAAGAAATAACTTTGATTGATACTGTGCTCTACATACAGCATTATTGCTAAACTCAAAGACTTCTATTAACCTCTTAATGTAGAATTTATAATTAAAATCAACTCAATTTAGTTGAAAGTTAAAATAAATTGAAAGGCCTTAATAATAAATCTTCTGGTTAAAGATCTTTGTTAGACTGCTTCTAAATCTGATGTCTACTTTATAAAACTGCTAAATACTAAGGAAAAAAACATGAAAAACCAAAAAACTCAGAAGCAATATTTGAGGTAACAATGTTATAACCATTTTTAAGATTTATTTTTTTAAATTACACAAATAATGCATGGTTATAACAGAGATTATGCTTTCCACCCACCACATAAATCCCACTCTCTTCTTCAAAGGAAATCTTTGCTAATTTTTGTTATTCATCTTTTGCAGACTTTTTATGCATATGCATTCACAAACATTACAATGTGTTATTCATGCAAGTGCTAGGAAAAATACATACTGGTATTGTTCTAAAACTTGTTTGTTTTTTTTCTAATAATATATTCTGAAAAATGTTTCATCTCAGTACATGTGCATTTACTTTATAGTTTTAATTGCTATCGTAGTATCAATAAACTCACAATGAGTGGTCCTACAGGTTGTTTCCAATTTTGGATTATTCCATTTATTTTACAAGAAACATCTTTACACATATGTTAGTGATGAAATGGCACCAGAATGTTACTGGACCTCAGTTCAGCAACCTAAGTACTTGAGTTCAGCAAAGAAAAAATTCAGAGCCAAAGAATTCAAATTATAAGAGAAAAATTATTTAGAAAGTCACAAAGGTAGAAAAGGTGAGCCAGCTGGGCTGTGTGGGCTCAGGAACCCAGTTACAGGGGCAAAATAAAGGCCCTTGGAACTTAAGAAAAAGAAAGACAGAGAGAGAGAGAGAGAGAGAGAGAGAGAGAGAGAGAGAGAGAGCTGTGCTGAGTCTTGAGAGTTTTTATTTGGAGATCTAAGGGGAGGATCTCAATAGAATATTCATCAACTTTCCAGGTGTGTCATTCCAGAGTCATAGTCTCTACTAATTGGTCAGGGCAGCATATCATTAGTCATTGCAGCTGGTTCTCATGTCGGCCTTGGTGTCCTCTTGCTGCTTTTCTGAATGGACCTGGAGCTGAAACACAACTGAGGCCTAGATGTTATCTCTAGGGCTTAATGCTTAAGGGAGTGGTCATGCAAGAGAGTCACATAGGCTATTCTCTGCCCTCCTTGTTCCTCCTCTAAGGGGGGCTGCTACATGACTATGATATGAAAGGTCAGGAGATCTAAACTGTATGACCAGTGACAGGCTAGGACAAAGATCACCCTGCGAGTGAGGTCCCACCCTACAATTGTCTGTTGCTAGGCACCCTCAGCTTTCCACCCTGCTAACTTCTGTACCTGGCCCATTATTCCTACACTGCTCATGCCTGTCCAACTGCCTACTACAGATATACCTTTCAATACATGTGAGAGTATCTTGTAGTTTAGATTTCTAAAAACTTAAATGCTGAGTCAAGGGGCATTTTCAATATTGATTAATATCTCTAAATGGCTCTTCCCCAAGAGGTATTACCAATTCAAAAGCCTACTAACCATAGAGAATATCTATTTCCCCACTTATTTCTGAACATTGGATATTATCAGTAATTTTTTGTTGATCTGAAAGTTAAAAAATATCTTATTGTTTTAAATTTTATTTCCTTAATTACCAGTGAAATGAGCATTCTTTCCTATTTATTGGCAAGATGAAGTAACGTTTAAATCCTAAAATAAAAATGTGAAATGATAATGATCCCTCCCACTATCTGTTCTTATAAGAGTAAGTCCCAGTGGACTCTTTTCCTTCTTTCTTTCACTCACTCACTTGTGTTCATCTCCACATGAATTAGTACAAAGAAGGGAAAACAAATGAGCTCTGTTATACCTTCTCCTGGAAGAATGTCACTGCCAGAACATCGTATTAATGCTGTAGAAATTGATATCATCCATAAATCTTTTATAGCAGTACTAGAGGCCTGGTGCACAGATTTGTGCACTGGTGGGGTCTCTCAGCCTGGCCTGTGCCTCTAGCAATCTGGGATCCCTCAGGGGATGGCAGAGAGCCGATTTTGGCCCGATCCCTGCAGGCCAGGCCGAGGGACCTCAGTGCACTGGGCCTCTAGTATGTATATAAGATCTTTGGTTAATCTCTTCCCACCCTCCCCTCTCCCCCCTTCTCCCAGAGATTCATCAGTCTGTTCCATGTTTCCATGTGTGTGCGTCGAGCGTCTACCCCCTGGTGGTCATTGCTCATCATAGCTACTGGCTGGTCAGCCAGTCGGCCAGTTGCTTAGGCTTTTATGTACATAGATAATTAGTAGGGTTATTAATGCTACCCAGGCCTAGCTTTCTTTACTGCTGTAAACACAGTTTGTGATCACATAAATGTCATCAGTAATAGTCCTTTAGGGCATCGAGTATACCAAAGCACTTGAGTCATTTTAGCTGGGGTTTAATCAGAATCTTCTCATTAAAAAAAATACGTTTGCTTAGAAAGCAGAGTATGAGGGATAACCCTTGGGTATTTTCCAATATTTAAACTTTGGATTCCAGGGAAGGTTTACTGGTTTGGATGTGCCTGGGAAGAATGGATAGACAAGAAATAGAACAATTTTAGCCAGCATCAGTGCAGAATTACGCCTATCAGCCAAAGATATCCTGCCTATTTCAGCAACTCAGTGTCATTTACATATGCTTTTCTTCCCTTTTGTGGCATTTTTATTAATGTTTAGTGAGTTTCTGAAGTGAGTTTAGTATACTGTATTTGCTTCTTATCTGTTGTTCAAAAAGTAATGAATGTGACACAAAAGGAGGTCCCAGGGTTCCTAAATCAGTATAAATTAGCAACATGGTTTAGATGACTGGTGTGGGAGTCAGGACAGTAAAGTTATGTTCAAGGATGATATGGTTATGTTCCTTCCTAATACAGGTCAACTTAATATCACCGTGACTCAGATTTCCTGGCTGATAAAAATGGGGATGAGTATCAAATAAAAATTGTTTATTCACATATATTGATTATGGTTATATTATGTGCTCAGAGATGGTATCATTACAATGTTAATCTCTTTGATAGGTGAAAGGCCATATTCAATTGTATAGAACCTTTATAGGGTCAGCTATTAATTTACTTAAGCCATAGCTCTGAATAAAATCAGTCTATTCCAGAATGAGTAAGACTTTCTGAAGTAACAGTGAAAAGTCAATTTGCTCAGCATGGATGGAAATTGACAAAAAAGAAGAGCACAACTAAATAAGGGAGAAAGAAATAGTGCACCGTGATTTGGTTTTATGACCACGGTATGCACCATGTCAAGTACCAACCAAAGAAGGAAAAGAAAGGAAAAGAGAATATACAATACAGCTACATCATTTTTAGCCTTGAAACTACTGTGCTAGTATAGGTCATTTTATAGAGAAAGAGACTGAGGCTTAGAGAAATTAATTATCAGAATTATATAGTGGCTTCTGTTTAGGATATAGTCACATCACTCTCACTCTAACAATAAAAACATATAAAATCATAGTTTTTCTGAGCCCATCATAAAGCTAAGGAAGAAATGTAAATGTATGAAATCCATAAAATTCCCTCTGCAAGAGAGAAAAGATTCAGAGCTTCTTTCATCCCTTGCAGAGTGACAGGAGAAGGAATCCACAAAGAGAGAAATAAGAAAAACCAGGGGGAACAATTTAGGTTTTAATGGCCACATGTGAGCTCCTGTGTCAGATTCTAATTCTAAAGGACCCCAGCCACAGAGCAGGTCTCCATACACCTGCAAACTAGGCCCCATGAGTCTTTGCCTTGTGCTGGGCATGCAGGTTAAGTGCTGCCTTTAAAGCCTTTCCCCACCGCCCTTTGCTTCCTTGCTTCCTGTCTCACCCTGGTAAACGTCCTTTGGTTGCAGTACTGGGGCGGGTGGGTGTTGAATTATCCTTTGCTCACTTTTGTAAAGTGTGGATGTTCTACTACAATAGTAACTTTCCCAACTTTGCAACTCAAGCATCACCCCAAAGCGGAAAGCCACAGCTCATCAGCTCCCCATCACTGCTCCCTTGGCTATCTACACTACTAACTTTCAGCAGCTCCTACGACTTGGTGATTTGGATGTTTGACCTTTCTGTGAAGGATGCCAACTGTCCCCTCATCTTCCCTCTTTCCGCACCAGAATGTCCCACTTCTCTGCCTCCTCCAGCTGTCTCTCATCAGAGGGCCTTGCTGTTTGCCCGTGTGTGTGTGTGTGTGTGTGTGTGTGTGTGTGTGTGTGTGTGTGTAGGTTCAGCTTTGGACCTTGTGTTTCTACAGCTTCTTTTTAAAAAGCTTTTCCTGTCCTTGTACTTTGGTATTTAATTCAGCAGACCATCTCATTTACATGATTTATTTTTAGTGCTGTTTTTTAACATTTAAAGTGAATTTTAGCATATTTTACCTTTCTCGTTTGCTTTTAAACAGGGAATCCCAAATAGTTTAAGGAGAATTCTATGAAGAAAAACAGATGCCTTTTTAATTCCACTATAACCTAAACATAGAGAAAATTCACCGAGCCTCTGTGAAGACCCTCTTCAAACCCTAGTCAACTAAGAGACAGGACCTATAAAGAAACCCAGACAATCACAGACAGACTGAAGATTTATGCCAAAGATTTCTCCTTTATCTTGTTCCCAGGATTTTTCAGTACCTTGTGAGTAGATTTGTGCTCTAAAAACCCAGGTCTGTGATTGACACATAATCAGATTCACCCATGGTGGTTCTGCAACTCTGTCTCTTAAAACTAAGCTTGGATAATAACAAAATCATTTTGAACATTCTCCTTAAGAATGTTCTTATGGAGAGCCATAATAAAAAGGCTATGTCCACATTACCAAACATTTTAATGAAGACTTTTTAATGCAGAATATACAAGACTAAATGCATTCCTTTCTTTCTGGATAGAGATTCAACTGATTTTTCCCGTTGGTTAAATTCATATGTCCGCCTCCCATAGCTGTGGACTAAGCTGGCTGGAAGCAGGCTTATTTCAGAGGTTTCGAGACAGGGGCATGGCTTGGCTTTTCCTCTAAATATAGGTTTGGTGGTCAGGACCCTAACCAGCTCCCGTTCAATATCCTGTTATACATAACTAGAGGCCTGTTGCATGATATTCGTGCAAGAATAGCCCTTCCTTCCCCTGGCTTTACTCCCAGCCGCCCAGGAGCCGGCAGGTCCCTGCTTCTGCTCAGAGCACCGCTCCTGTAGCTCCCTCCGCCACCCCCCTTCCCCTCATAGCAGGTGTCCCTCCCGGCAGCTCTGCGCCTGCATATGCAAATTAACCTCCATTTTTGTTGGATTAATTTGCATACTCACTCTGATTGGCTGTGGGCATAGCGGAGTGATGGTTAATTTGCATGTTTCTCTTTTATTAGGTAAGATTATTAACCAGCCTTTTTAGGGGTTGAAGAGGTAGTTTATTATTGAAATATTTGAATTGGCTGATTTCAATAATTCTATATCCTATGAATAAAGCGTTCCTCTACTTTCCATTCTTTATTTAGTGTATTTTGCCAAGATGAGCCCCTGAATCATTTTATGTGTCTGGAATCCAGACCATGAGTATATTCCAGAATGATCACATTAGAATTCTAGCTGTATGATGTTTATCAAAGATGCACATAAACTGAAAAGATTAAAAAAATATTTAAAGTAAAACAATGAAAAAAAAAGATAACTGGAAAAACACTAAACAAAAAGAGAGCTATTGTGGCTATGTTTTATTTTAAAAAAAACTTTGATAAAAATATTCCTTAATGATAAGGAGGCTCACTACCTTTTGATTTAAAGGTTTAATTTAAAAAAAAAAAGAAAATAATCTTAAGCTTGCAAATGCTAGTAAAATAAATCAAAATAGATTTTAAAAATTGACCTATTGGAGTGGGATATTTTTAAGGCAACTCTAAAAAATTAATAGACCAAGAAATATTGTAAAGTATATTTGCTAATTTTACTTATTTAAAGAAGCAACTTTTGACTTGGAGAATTCTTTCTATGTCTTTGATTTCATTATTTTCTTCATTTATCCTGCATTATCTCCTTCTTTATTCTTTCTTTGGGTTTAATAAATTCAATAGCATACAGAATAAACCCAAGACAATAAACCCAAGCATGAAAGAGCAATTTGAAAACAACGAAGTGGTAAATGGATGTGGGTGAAAATTCCATATTATTCATTGTTATTAAATGACATTGTTGTTTTCATATGTATATATGAACTATGTACAAAGACATTTATGACATAATTATACTTTTATAAACTTATCAAAGGCCTATATTGTAAAATAACCTTGATAGTACTTTTTCATGACCAAATTTAATTCTTAAAGACTATTATAGTAAAACTTAGATAATGCTCATGATTCTTTTGTTCAAGAGAACTCCTGATGCCTATTAATTTTGAACAATGCTCACCTGGGAGGATTTCTCTTTGGTCTGACTCTAGAACTTGAAATATCTCTCTCAGAATCTATTTAAAAGTAAGAGAAACTCTGAGGCTTTGAATGCTATAGTCTATCATGGCAACTCCAGATGTCTTGCAAAGGTACTAGCAATAAAGGTCTTTATGTTCTTACGCTTACCAGCTGGCTTTGGAACCCATGTCAGATAGCAAATGATTGGAAGGCACATGTACTAGTATCTGTATTTTATGGCCACAATTTTTAAAAAAATATATTTTTATTGATTTCAGAGAGGAAGGGAGAGGGAGAGAGAGATAGAAACATCAATGATGTGCTGATACCGGTTTGGCTCAGTGGATAGAGCATCGGTCTGTGGACTGAAAGGTCCCAGGTTCGATTCCGGTCAAGGGCATGTACCTTGGTTTGCGGGCACATCCCCAGTGGGAGGTGTGCAGGAGGCAGCTGATCGATGTTTCTCTCTCATCGATGTTTCTAACTCTCTATCCCTTCCTCTCTGTAAAAAAATCAATAAAATATATTTTTAAAAAAAGAAAAAAAGAGAGAGAAACATCAATGATGAGAGAGAATCATCGATCGGCTGCCTCCTACAAGCCCCCTACTGGGGATCGAGCCCGCAACCTGGGCATGTGCCCTGACAGGGAATTGAACCCTGACCTCCTGGTTCATAGGTCGATGCTTAAGCAAGGAGCCACACTGGCTGAGCTATGGCCATTCTTGGGGTACAGCTGTATTCTTTCAGCTGCCTACAGACCCTTCTGCCTAGATGCACTGGTGATGGCATCAGCAAGAGGCAGAGCCGGAATCCTTGATGCTCTGAACCCCGTGATTATTTCTTCTTTCCTTTTCCTTTTTCTAGTCTAAGAGGAATTTCTTTCTTGCTTGGATCAGTAAATAGTGCTATTTTGTCCTTTGGTTATTCAAGACTGTCTATACTGGAAAATTCTTCTTCCATTAACCTCTTCTGCAAATTACTCCTTAGGTTTGATGCCTTGAAAAATGAAAGCCAGAAAGATTTGCAAAGTAATTCCACCTTGGTCCTGACACATTTCCCCTGAGGCAACAAAACAGAAAGTTGGAAACCAGTTTGAATTAGTGGAAAGAATAGGGAAAAATACAGGGAGAGCAAAAGGAATCTCAAAACAGTATCTAACCACAAAAGTCAAGAGGAAATGAAAATCAAATAATGTGAGCAGCTCTCTCCTCCACACAGTGACTTCGATGTAGATGTGCCTGGAAGCATTTCTAGACCAGTGAAGGGCCCCCCTGTCCAGCTTCAGGTTGTACCTGGATTATTCTTTTTGTCGTAATGATTTGTTAGAATTGTTTAACATAGAAGTGACAAATTGGCAGACTATAGGCCACTTATGGACTGTAAATGGTGCTGTGTTTGGCCCACACAATGTTTAGGAAAATTTGAATTTATTGGAAACATTTAAAAAGCTAGAACATTTCACATAAAAATATGGATTTTTAGCTTCTATTGAAAATTACTTCTGGCAATAGTAAGTCTGCCTGGCTGATGGCAACAGTCCCGGGAAGTGAGATGTGGTTTGCCCCTGGACAAGATGAACACCCGCCAGTTGGCCACAATGGCTAACTGGTACTCATTGCATAGGCACTTGAGTTTGTGAGCCCTGGTCTAAGTTTGCACATTTTAAATTTTGTGAGATCAAGGATTGCATCTCTCTTATTTATTAGAGTGAACATGGTGTCTGGTACATATTAGGAGTAAGTACATATGGCTAGAATGAATAGATTAAAATCCCCCTATGCCAAAAAATAAACCCACAACATTTTATTTTTACTCAGCTTTGCTTTGTTCCCTCCCCAAAAAAAGGGTTTGACATATTTACATGACAGCTTTATTCTGCCTCTTATCTGCAGTGTACAAAATCAAGCAGCATACGTGTTGTGTTTTGTTTTTTAAGCAGCATACGTTTTATCCTCAGTGTTCTCATGCTAGAGGACATACATAGAGGATGAAGTCACATGGCTTCTATGGCTGCCATGAGTCACCCTGTCCGGAGTAACAGCTGCTTTCTGTACACACACCACCATCACCATCACCACCACCATCACCACCACCACCACCACCACCACCACCATCACCACCGCCACCGCCACTGCCACCTTCACCACCACCACCACTGCTGCCAGCATCACCATCACCACAGCCACTGCCACTATCACCACAACCATCACCATCACTACCACCACCACCACAACCACTGCCACCATCACCATCACTGCCACCTCCACTGCCACCACCACCTCCACCTCCACTGCCACCACCAAAACCATCACCATCACCTCCACAACCATCACCACAACCACCACCATCACCACCTCCATCACCATCAACACCATTACCATCACCACCTCCACCACCACCACAGCAACCACCATCCCCACCATCACCATCACCATCCCCACCATCCCCACCACCATCATCAACATCCCCACCATCACCATCACCATCACCATCACCGCCACCACCACCATTACCATCACCACTACCACCACCACCACCATTGCCATCACCTCCACCACCACCACCATCACCACCACCACCATCACCACCACCACCACCACCATCACCATCACCTCCATCACCATCACCTCCACAACCATCACCACCATCACTACCACCACCACAGCCACTGCCATCACCACCACCACCATCACCACCTCCATCACCACCATTACCATCACCACCACCATCACCACCACCACCATCACCACCACCTCTATCACCATCACCACCACCATCACCACCTCCACCACCACCACAGCAACCACCATCCCCACCATAACCATCACCATCCCCACCATCACCATCACTATCACCATCACCGTCACCACCATCACCACCTCCATCACCACCATCATCACCACCATCACCACCACCTCCATCTCCATTACCACCACCATCACCACCTCCACCATCACCACAGCCACTGTCGCCACTACCATCACCACTATTACCACCACCACCACCACCACCACCACCACCTCTATCACCATCACCCCCACCACCACCATCACTACCTCCACCACCACTACAGCCACCACCATCCCCACTATCTCTATCACCATCCCCACCATCACCACCATCACCATCACTACCTTCTCCTCCATCACCATCACCACCATCACTACCACCTCCATCACCACCACCATCACCATCACCACCATCACCACCACCACCACCACCACCACTGTGATGCTCCAGCACAGCCAAGGGTGAACCTGAGTGGGGGTGGTGAAGGATTAGAAAAGACAGACAAGAGAATGAAAGCTGGGTCTCGGTGGGACGCTGCTTCTCTGATGGAGAGACAGCAACAGCGCCGCGGACTACAAGCCGTGTCTTTATTTTATAGCCGGATTCCACGAGGCAAAGGAAGGGCGTGATCAAGATGTTTACAACATTCTCGTGGGTTTTGATCCTACTCAATTACATGCACCTGAAATCTATCAAGCCCACATAACTCAGGCATGTGGGGCCATGTGTTCGGACCATAGGTTCAAGCTTACAACTATAGCTGTTGGCTGTAATTGTGCTGGGAGGGCTCTGCCCTCCAAGCTGGGACTTGCATGTGGCCATGAGAGGACTGTGCCCTCTCATCAGTCCAAGGCTTGAACCTGTCCAAACACTGTAGCCACTCTCCACACACCACCATCACTGCCACCACCACCACCACCACCACCAACACCACACACCCTGGCTACATCTGTAGTTACCTTCAATGCATGTTTAATGTCAGTCTCCCCATCTGAATGTGAGCTCCAGGAGAGGAGAAAGAAGTTATTATTCCATTGTACCCCCAAGCCTAGCACAGAAAAGCTGTTATTTAAATTCCAGATGTTTCCCAGGAGCTCAGTTCCAGGCCATCAAAATATACTTTCCTTCAGCCTCCTTTATCTCACCCAGTGCCCAAAGCTGCTTTGCAGAATTCTTTATTCCTGTGGTATCATCTAAATCACCATGTTTTTTCCCCTCTTCTCTGTCTCCAGTTTTCTCTTTTTTAACTATTCCTAAGACAAAATTTACTGTGAAAAAGACTGCTGGTTTTCAAATAATATATATATATTTTGTTTAACTCTTCATGGCGCTAATTCAATAAGCATTTGTTGAGCTGCTTTTACTTGCTAGGTGTCCAGTCAGGTGCTAGGCATAGAAAGGTGAATGAGACCAGCAGCCCACATTATGTAAACGAGGCTACGAGTGGTCCATTCTGAATAAAGGTATAAATTCCTGTCCCCAAAACTGCTGCAGGCGTATGATGTTTCCTGGACAACTTGAACCAAAGCCAGCTTTCCAGGGCTTTGGGCCATCTGGTAAAGTTGGCATGGGCAGATAGATAGTTTCTATAGACTCCCATTTCCCTCCAGGCATTTCCACCTTTTTTTCCCATATCAACCCCATTACTTGTCTCTCTCTGTCCATCTCAACCAGCGGCCTTTGGGAAGTTTTCATCTCCTTTGTGTGCGAGGTGGGATTTGTTCACTGACCGTGTTTTCTGTCACTGAGTCAAAATCCGTTAAATGAGATCATTGATGTACTAACACCCTGCACAGAGCAGTCAGGGGAATGTTACCTCGCTTCTTTCTTCTCCTTTCTGAAATGCCAAGATTGAAATTGCTTTTCTGTCAAACGGAGCTCACATTTCTTACTCTCTCACCAAGTTAGCTGAGACTCAGCCCTTACAAATAAATGCTCTCGTAACAATGCAGGTTTGAAATGTTCCTATTAACGCCAAATTCCCTTCCCCCTCCATATTAAGAGAGAGAGAGAGAGACAGACAGACAGAGAGAGAGAACGAGAGAGACAGAGAAAGAGAGAGAGCTGAAAACAAAGCAGTTCTCTGAGCATATAAAGTGGAAAGAAAGCAACAACAAAAACAAGTTGAATTTTTTTGCACTCTTTCACCTTTTGGTCACGAAAGCCTTTCTTCCGTGATAATGAAGTTCACACTTAGTTCTGCTTTGGGATTTTTCATTGGCAGCCTCTCAGTCAGGTTTCCCCAGCTATCTAGTGTGTGGGTGGCTGGAGGGACTTCTCTGGAGACTGCCTGCAGCCCACTCAAAGGACAGAGCCTAATGAGTCATTTCAGTTTTAGGAAGCATGTTCATCTAAAAGGCGCCTGAGCCAGAAATCAGAGTTTCTCAACCGAGAGAGTTAAAAATAGTCTTGGTTTCAGGCAAAGGAGAAACTCTTCTCCCTCCTGGCACATAAATTATTCTCCAGCTCCACACCAGGAAGAAGACGGAGGTCACTGGCCCTGGCCCCTACCCCTGCCCCTGCCCAAGACAGAGTTGTTCCAAGAGTCACAGCATAAATTCCTATTGCCCCGTTCCGCTGGGATCACAGCATAATTTAATTCACATCGTGTTAGTCCTTGAGCAGTCATCTCTTTCCCAAGAATTTAATACTGGGTCTGATTGCTTCAGAGTGTCCCTACCCCTAACATAAGCGTTCATGCTACAGTAGTACTTCGAGCTTGACACAGGCTCACAGATCCAGGGGCGACCTGCGGCTGTGGACTCCATTCAGCTCCTAAAGAAACGATTCACTCTCTCCGGGGAGTGCTGTCCCTTCTGATTGGCAGAACATTATTTCTACGTTTCCACTGTCTTTCAAGTTCTCTTCATTCAAGAAAATCACAGTGCGAGAAAAACGATACTTCTGGATGAAACCCCTTAAACTAACAGGAGCATTGGTAACTCTGACAGGTAAAAAACAAGTTCTCAGCGTACCTTAGAGATTTCCCCTGGTAACGGAATCAGCCATTTGCTCCTTGCATTTTCTCTCTTTTTTTTTTCTTTACTTTCTTCCCTTCCCTTCTTCCCTTCCTTCATTTTTTCCCATCGTGTTTGGCTCTCCAAGTATCTAGAAACGAAATGATATGAGAAATTTAACATGTTAGATTTTTTTCCCTTAAAAAAAATCAACTATTAGCATAGTTAGCTAGTTAGTCATAAATAAAGGAAGGAAGCAAAGGGAATCAGACATTAAACATCATAAACTAGGGAGCTGAGCCAGACAGTAAGCTTGCTTCACTAGGAAGCATTCTTATGGGACCCCTTCATCCTTTGCCCCTGGGACCCAATTCCCCCCCCGCCCCCACCCCCAAAGAGGGCAGGAAGGGTGTGTTACTGACTGTTAGCAGAATTATGAAGGGGAGGGATAAAGCAGCAGGGGAACTTGTTGGCTGGGTGCATGCCCAGTAAGAGCCAGGATGGCAATCATAAAGGGGAGGTGCCTGGCCTGGGAAAAAAAATCCTATTGGATAAGGGACACAGAACCCTGGAAAGTCTAAGAAATGGATTGGTCATGGGGAGAGCCTAGTACAAGCCCAGGAAGGATTGGGAAATTGGTTGGTTAGTTTGAAAGAGAGCTGTTTCTTCCCACGCCCAGGTAATATACTATCATCTAAGTTTAACCGGAGCCTCTGTCCTGGTAACACCCATTCATTCTCCAGTTCATTGGTGCGCAGCAGCCATGAGGTCCTAGTAGCAGTCCTGGTACCCTGTGGGCCCCAAGCACAGGCTCCAGAATGCGGGCCCAGCAGCCATGTGGGGTGCAAGCAGGGGCCAAGCCCAAGCCTGGGTACTAGGTAGGGCAGGGCAGGGGGAAGAGAGGGTGCAGTCAGGAACACAGGCTAAGCTAGTGGGATGGGGACAGAGACTGCACTGAACCAAGAACCAATGGCACAGAATTTCTGGGTCTTACTTCTAGGCTTGATGAAGTCAAGGCTGAGCTTCTTCCACAGCAGGACAGATGGAGATGAGACACCGAGAACCTGGGGGCAGTCTTTTATTTCTATCCCACTTTATCTCACTTCCCTCTGGGTATAAGTTGAGATGATAGATAGATAGATAGATAGATAGATAGATAGATAGATAGATAGACAGACCTATATGTGTCCAGATCAGGGATGGAACCCACAATCTAGGTATGTGCCCTGACCAGGAATCGCACCTGCAACCTTTTGGTGTATGGGCTGATGCTCCAACCAACTGACCCACCCAGCCAGGGCCGAAATGCTTTTCTTGCAACTCCATGGAATGACCCCATTTCCTTCCCACATCTAACTTAGAAAGCACAGAGGATCAGACTAACTCCGCTATCTCTAGGATTAAGTAAAAGTTTCCCTATCAGATTCCAGTATAATGTTAGTACAGTTAAAGAGGACTCAGGAAAATATAGAACTCCCAGCTTATACAAATCAGTCTGCTGCCTCCTGGGGCGTTAGCCTGAATAAAGACCGTGGCTTGCAGCCCAAGCTGTACTCAGCCCTTACAAATGCCCTTGTAACAATTCAGGGTTGAATTTTTAAGACTTGAAGTTGTCTGCTCTCGGAGAGAAGAAGGTAGGGGGCTAAAACACCCTACTTTACATTTGAAAAGCTCGCATTCCGAGCCTGCTGGTTCCCCACGGCGAGAGCCTCAATGGGCCTGGCAGTGGATTTGCAAAGACATCACTCTGCTAAACTTGCAGACAAGCTAAGTGCTCCTTTCCATCTGAAGCCTCTTCTTGGTCCTCAAATCTTTAAGTTGTTCGCAGTCCTGTAAAATCCACAAAGGAAAGAAAAAATAATTTTAAGAGCTATTCTTTTATCATAGATATTTGCCTTCTGGAATGCTTTTCCCCCTAAAATATTTCAGTTGGCTCAAGGACTCTTAACCCTATGGTAAACATCAATGGCAAGGAATGCTGTGGTCATTTCCCCATTCATTTAGACAGTTAAATCATGCAAGTGTAGAATCTGTGCAGGCAAGCTTCCTTCAGGTTTTGTAAGAATCGTTTTCTGGATTAGAGAAAATTCAGATTTTGAACTGATGAATTATGAAATTCCTCACAGATCTAGTTTCTCTTTATACTGATTGCTTCACACACATGTTTCAAATCTTGTGATCTTATATCCCGGAAGTGAAATGATCATATTTTTTTCTTTCAAACTGGAATCCTTTTGAGAATGAAAGAGTGGAGTCTTTATTCATGTGGGGACAATGGGCAGAAAGCAGGATTGTCGTGAGCTTATTTACACATGAGGGATTGAGTTTTTAAATCTGAAAATAAATGAGCACAAGATAAAAATGTTCTTGGTTATACCACTGCATGTTTTGAAAATGCATTTTCTTGGTGTAAGTGTAATTTATTTTGGAGAAAATCCATTTAAGCATATGGAGGAATTAAGTACTTATACTTCCACTCCCCAGAGAGAATCCCTGTTACTACCTAAAGATGTATATCATTCCAGAGATGAAATACACACACACACACATTATATATATATATATATATATATATATATATATATATATATATATATATATATATACATATATATATATATATATATATATATATATATATATATATATATATTAGTAGAGTTTATATATATATATATGGAACCTTGGTGCCACCTGGTTCGATGTATTTTCTCCCATGTTCTTCCTCCTCTTCTCTTGGCCCTCTGATGGCAAGAGCACAGGTCTAAATACTGGTGGCTTATGAAGGGTAACAGAACTGTCCTTGTTGACTTAACTCCACCAACTCTTATTTCTGTGCAGGTGAAAGAATTTGGGGCTTTGCAGTAAATACAGAAATTACAATGGAAAGTAATTATCAATTTTGTCCACAAGTGAATTCACACCAGATCAACTGTTTTTGTTTCTTTCCTTGTTTGCTTGTTTTATCAAATGCTTAATAATATTATTATGGCAACTTGGCCTTCCTAAGATGAGCTTTTTGCAACAAATGTAAAAAGTTGTTTGTAGTCCCTGAGTTAGAATCCATCCCAAAGAATGTCCTTTGCCATCTAGGATGATGAAATGAATGGAATCAGGTTTAAATTACTATCAAGGTTAGTCATAAAGTAGTAAAGAAGGAGAGCTAAAATGGGAAAATAAATCAGGAAGGGATATGGGGGAGACAGGAGGAGGCAATGCTTTTGCTAAGAAGTTGACCCCATTATTTTCCTGTACCACTGTATTTAACCACAACAACACTCTCCCCTGTCAATATCTTTCCAGGTACCTGATTGCTGATGTAGTAGGAGTCCTAAATAAATAAATAAATAAATAGACGAAACCAAACTAGGTTTTAAGTAATAAAGGAATAACCCATGTCTAATCAAAGCCTGGTAAAATTATCACTTTGTATCTGAAGGAAGATAGCACCTACAAGCATAGATTTTTAAAGAACTGGAAGGGGCCTTATAGTGTGCAATATTTCTGTCTTTGTATTATACCTAGAGTGTTAGTTAGGTTAACACTAAATGTTCCTTTAGAATTAGTTATATTTTTTCATAGCATAATGCTGCAATGATGGGTCAGGTTGGGAGGTTTGCACTATGTAGTCATTCAGGGACCCATGTAGATGAAGAATCTGCCATCTTCAAGGTGTGACTTCCAGCCCTAACTGGTTTGGCTCAGTGGATAGAGCATCGGCCTGCGGACTCAAGGGTCCCAGGTTCGATTCCGGTCAAGGGCATGTGCCTTGGTTGCGGGCTCATTCCCAGTGGGGGGTGTGCAGGAGGCAGCTGATTGATGATTCACTCTCATGAATGTTTCTAACTCTCTCTCCCTCTTCCTTCCTCTCTGTAAAAAATCAATAAAATATATATTTAAAAAAAGATGTGACTTCCAGGATCAGCACACTCATTTTCATTCCAATGGCAGAAGGGAAGAAATGCATGAATGAGCAGGCAAAACAAGATTTTATGTGCCAGAATTGAAACTGAAATATTACCTACTTTCTCAGACAGTTAGCTAAAGCTAAGTTACAAGGCTACCCATCTTCAAGGGAAGCTAAGAAATGTGATCTAGTTGTGTTTCTGAGAAAAAATGTAATGTGGACTTAACAGATAGCATTCTCCACTACACACCATTTCTTATCATCAGACTTCTCCTACAGAATGTGAAATAAGGTATGGAGTTGGTCTAGAGACTACAACGTTTCAATTGATTATTTCTTCCTTAAGGTAGAACCCATAGTTGTTGACCTGTGATATTCCTGATTTAGCACCGAGCCTGTTGCAATGTGAGTGATGAATACATGTTGAAAGATTGAATAAATAATTTTAGGAATCATGCATATTAAATCATTTTTAAAATAATAGCTTTATTGAGATATAATTCATGTATTGTACTCTTCAACCACTTAGAGTGTACAGTGCAATGGTTTTTAGTGTATTCACCATAGTCAATTTTAGAACACTTTCATCATCCCTGTATCCGTTAGTTATCTCTCCCTATTTCTGGCCAACTTCTGCATTCCTAGGTGTTCACTAATCTACTCTCTGTCTCAAAGATATGCCTATTCTTGACATATCATAGAAATGGAATCAGATAATATGTGGTCTTTGTGAGTGGCATTTTGACTTAGCTTAATATTTTAAAGTTATATTCATTTTGTTACATGTTTTCATTCCTTTCTGTTGCCAAATGATATTCCATTGTATGGAGAGATCATATTTTATTTATTCATCAGCTGATAGAATTCTAGGTTATTTCTATTCTTTGGTATTATGGATAATTATGATCATTCATGTACAAGTTCTGTGGCATATGTTTTCAGTTGTCTTTGGTATATACCTAGGAATGGCATTTCTAGAGCACATGATAACTCTACATGTGATCTCTTGAGGAATTGCCAAAGTGTTTTCCAAAGTGACTGCACCATTTTACATTATTGAATGACTTTCTGAATCTCCAATACGCAGATCAATAAATTTATTGAGCACTTAGAAAGTTTCAGGTATTATTCTAAAGACTGACGTTATGATGGTGACAAAGTTTCTGTGCTCGTGAAGCTTACAATCTGGTGAAGGGGACAGACACCCAGATAAACAGATGGACTTCATGTAGTTGCAAATGTCATGAAGGCTGTACACCAGGCTAGTGTGACAGAGAGCGTGAGGCTGGGAGGAGCGCTCCTTTAAGTTGGGTCTTCAGGGCAGGCCTCTCCAAGGCGATGACACTTGAGCTGGGACCTGAATGGTAAGTGCTGGCTACATCAAACTATGGGTGTCAAGTGTTCTAAGCAGAGGAAGAAGCAGTGCGGAGGCCCTGAGGATTTGCATTTCTATTACAAATTGGGCATAAAAACCTAATGAAGTAAAAATTCCAAACTAAATTCCTTGAAGAGAGACCATGGTTCCTACCTGTGGCCAATTGATTTCTGGCAAACGGCATTCAACAAAAGGCAGCCCAGCTGCTCTCCCACAGTGGCCAAGGTTTCACGACAGGGTTGGGGGTGTTCTTGTTTACTCCTGCTGTTCCCTCCTAAGCTGGCCACGTCTCCATGCACACTTCTACCCTATTAATGCAGGAGCCAACTGTTGTCTGAGATTCACAGGGCTCTGAGCACAGTGGTCATTTGTCTGTAATAAGTTATGAGGCTTAGGAGGTACGTTCTGCAGAATATGGCTTACAGCCCTTTCCTGGAGTTCTGAGCAGCTAAGATATAGAACAACAAACTACAAAAGCTGTGTTCCTATATACGCATGAAATTTACTTTTCTGTCCAGTCGGTGTGGCTTAGTGGTTCCATTCCTGGTCAGGGCACATGGTTGGGTTGTGGCCTTGATCCCCTGTAGGGGGTGTGCAAGAGGCTGCGATCGATGTTTCTTTCTCATCGGTGTTTCTCTCTCCCTCTCCCTCCCTCTATCTCTAAAAATCAATAAAAACATATTTTTTAAAGAAATTTACTTTTCTACTCAAAAGCAACTTAGATCAAGGTGGTGGGCATCAGTACGAGAAGAAACTTGGGTTAGTGTAATGGCCCAAGGATGGAGAGGGATGTGTGAAGTTCAGAATCGGAGGGAGAAAAGGTGAACGACAATGTCAGCAGGCCTTCCTAAGTACGGAATGGAAACTGAAGCTATTTTCTGTTTACCCAAATTGGAGATTTAGTCTGATTCCAGGGACAAGGAGTTATTTCCCCTGACAGCCTCCCCCTCCCCCTGCATCTAAACTACCTGCTCAACATCACCTCGAATTCCCTTAATTGGAGATACTTTCTCTCATTGTTAGACATAAATACTGTTAACACTTAAATATTTAATAGAGTTAGACAACTGCAATGAATGGATTCCACTAAGTTTAAAGGATAATAGCAAGTCATTCCCTTTTTGGATCAGAGTGATGATTTCTGCCCTGAGTAGATGAGCCAAGGCCCCTGAGGAGGGCAATGGATGCCTTGGAAGAAAATGGAGGCATTAAGGAAGGACACACACACACACACACACACACACACACACACACACTCACACACTCACACACTCACTCATATAGTAAAGCACGTCCTATATGAGCCGCCTATCACCGCTACTTGGACAGGCTGTGATGAGATCTGCAGTTCTCTAGGTCCCACACATATATGATCCTGGGAGGTAACTTTTCTTTCTAATCCAGAAGCACTCGATAATGAGTGAGAACCTACCACAGATGTGAGCAATGCTCATAAAATAATGACAAATGACTGCAACTTCTTTTGACCAAGATATTTATTGTTTAGTATCACGGATTAAATCATTCTCTGATTTTTTAAATAAATATTTTTTAAATTATTGAAGATCAAATTGTGGAATGCACAGATTTTATGTGTAATAGTGATTATGAAAGCAATTCATGCTTATTAAAGAGAAATTGGAAAATGCCTGTAACTAGAGAGAAAAAAATACCCATTTTGGCCCACCCAATCACCAATACCTCTGTTAATATTTTGATGTCACTTTTAGAGCCTTTTTATACTATTTGTGCTTTTATTTTATATCATTGAAGTCATGCTGTGTTTACAATTTCCACAGCTGATTTTTGTACATTTAATATTCCATCATTTTATATGTTTTACAAAAAACCTTCCTAAAGGCTTTTAGAAATAACTGCTAAATATTCTAACAAGTAGAAGTATTAAAATGTACTTTTATAATTGGGCAGTTAGGTGTGTAGGTGCCCAGGATTTTTGAAAACCTAAGTCTATTAAATAATAATATTATTGTAGAAGCCAGAACTATTTTCTCCCCTTTTCTGGTAATCATGACATTTCAGAGGTCTTGATAATTTAAAAAAAATCACCCTGCCAGTATATAAGAGTAGTGTCCCTGGTTCTATGAGAGTCCAAGAATGTCTGATCCAAGTTTTGACAAATACTTTATGATTTTAAAGTGATGTTAACTTTCCCAGAGTCCTCTCAGCTCCATCCTCTGGAGTAATCATATGACAAAAGAGACAGAAGTGATGATTTTTGGATTCTGTCTTTTCCAAAGGTTTTTATCTGCACCTTTGCTATACTAATTAAATTCGGTAATGACAATGGTAAGTTTAGTGGTCTGCTGTCAAGAAGAAAGTTATCTCTATTGTATATATCGGTGGAAACAATAGAGTGGTATTATTCTCAGACACTTACTTGAAGCAAGTAAAAGAACAAAGGAACCAATTATGCAAATATGTGCTCTTCCAAGTTGAGGAGGTTGGCCACAAATGGGAGCAAGTGACAAACTTACAGTTTTCTGCTTCAATTATTAGTTCCCCTTATAATTAAATCAGACCTGATTATAATTATTACTATTGCTCTTCAAAATGTAAAATTATTCACCTGATGTATTAAAGTGTTTCACAGCTCTCATTTGCTAATCCCTTCTAAATACATCTTTCCCTGTTAAGATTTTAGCCACCTGACCCACGAAAGCCTTGTTTGCAGTGCTTGCCAACCAGGAGTCTTGTGGTGACAGTGACAAAATAAATCAAATTTTAATTTGTTTGAATAAAAACTAAACCACAAAAACAAAAAAGACTGGAGAAACTGAAGGGTAGGGCTGGCTTCATGTAGTTTGACTTGGCTCAACTTATGCCTTAGGACCTAATTTCCCATTTCCACATCTGTTCACTCTGGCTTCCCCTCAGTAAGATTCATTCGCCAATGAGATTTTTCCTCCTTGTGATTGTAATAAGTCTACCATTATATGATTCTATTCATATGAAATGTCCAAAATAGGGAAATCTAGATATAGAAAATTGATTAATAATTCCCTAGGTCTGGAGAGAGGGTTTGGAGAACTGACGTGTGAGTGCTAAGGGGTATGGCATTTTGAGGGGGAGAGGTGATGAAAATGTTCTAAAACATGGTTGCACAACACTGTGAGCATACTAAAAACAATGAATTGTATACTTTAAGTGAGTAACTATATGGTATAGCAATCATATTTCAATAAATCTATTATGTAAAAGAAGGTGAAGAAGAAGTCTATGTGAGTTCCAGCCTTCACACTTTCAGGTTCAGGCTTGGTCAGTGGAAACCCACCATGTCTCTCTGGCTCTGTTTAGGTTGTGTGTCTAATTCTAGCTCGGCCATTTTGGCGAGGGTAATGTTACACACTGATTATTCCAAATCTGAATTAGAGGGGAACACAACCCAAGCTGCCTCCCTCATGAATCAATCCCTTACTACCTGCTATGGGCTGAATTATATCTCCCCGCCACCCCCAGATTCATATTTTGAAGTCTCAATGCTCACTGCTTAAGAATATGACTGTATTCGAAGTAGGACCCTTAAAGAGGTGATTAAGGTACAATGAGGTCATATGGGTGGGCCCCAATCCAATATGACTGGTGTCCTTATAAGAAGAAAAGATTAGGACACAAAGAAAAAGACCATGGGAAAACACAGAGATGAGACAACCATCTACAAGCCGAAAAGAGAGGCTTCAGAAGAAATCAACCTGCTGACACCTTGATCTCAGACTCGCAGCTTCCAGAATTGTGAGAAAATTAATTCTGTTGGTTAAGCCACCCAATCTGTGGTGCTTTGTTATGGCAACCCCAGCAAACTAATACATTGCCCTCGTTAGAAGTAAGCTCCCTTTCTTCTGAATTTCTGTTGTCTTTTTTTGGTCTTTCTTATGTTCTACCTTGTATGACAACTATGCATGTACTGGTATTTTATATCTCCCTTCCCAGACCATAGATCTTTGTGCATAAGACCTAAGTCTAATTCATTTCACACTGCCCACATTGTACTCATTAGTTCATCAAATGATTATTGTATGCCTACTAGAAGCCATCTGTGTAGCACAGTCTTAGTAGGCACTCAATAAATATTTGCTAACTGCATAAATGTGACCCCCCCGCAAAGAGGCAGGTGAATGACATAAATCATCATGAGATGCCAGTTCTGAAAGAATGCATGATTAATTGAAGAACAATAACCAGGAACATATGGGCCATTGAGGAGGAGAAGTTGTGCCAAGATCATGTCATGCTGACTACAGCATTTTAATATTTTCATGTTGCTTACCCCTGCAGGGATAGGAGCTTAAGCAGTGTTAAAAGGTCATTATTATAATAAATTCCTTGTCTGACCTCAGCCAGAACTATGCACAGCTAAGTGGAAAGGAGTTTGAAAACGTGGTTGATGTATTACCCAAATAATTGGATTTCTCAGGTAAGGGTATTAACTCTTGATTTTCTCACAGTAAATGTAATACAGAGGCAGCCACAGATTATAAAAAGGAACCAGAACTACATATAGTAACACCTTCTGGGTGGACATTGTTGCTTTTACTTAGCCAGCATCCATCACCCTATTTCCAGCAGAAGCCCAGTTTTTGTCAGGGGTTCTACCCCATCCCCTACCCACACAATGTGGTGCCCAGGGAACCCCAGTTCTTACTCAAGGGGTGATGTATGACCAAAATGAAGCCAGTGGAACATTCTCTCCTGGGACCTGAGCCCTGAGCTGGAAAACACAACACAAAACAGAACAGAAGGAATTGGGGGTGTCACATTCCTTTGTAGTGCCCTAAGAAAAAGATCAAATGTTTCACGCTGCCCATGTTCTTGACAGTCTGATTCTGCAGCAGTCCACCAATCTGGGAAGTGGGTTACTCAACCATCTCCCCATTTGTCCATTCCATATGTGGCCATGGAGAAAAGTGGACAAGGGACATTCTCCCTAGAAAAGAACCATCCTTCTCCTCTCGCAGACAATGCACTTAGGAAAAGTCATCTAGCACTAGCATCATCAGGTAGAAGACTAGCACCATAGTTTAGATGAGGAGCAGTAAAAGACTTAACTAAAATCAACACAGGTAGGTTATAAAGGTGGTGATTGAAGAAAAGAGCCAATGAGAAGGGATTCAAAATTGACAAGCCAAGAAAGAAGGAAAAGTAAGATGGTTCTAGAGTTTAAGACTTCGTTGGCACCATTTGCAAGTACTGGGAGCCTCATAGGAACACAGTGTCGGCAGGGCAAAGTACAATTAAGTTCAGTTTTGAAGAAATAGATTCACTTGTTTACAACACATTATTTTGGATACTTGGTGGGTCAAGTGGCTGTGATGGAAGGTATTACAGTTTGGTGGAATCAAATAGACCTACTCAAATGATAGTTGCAGGCTCAATGGCTTTGTGCAAGTCCTTTGGAGTACTGGGACTATGTCTGTGTTGATCATTCCTGGCATGTAGTAGACATTAATATATATATATATATATATATATATATATATATATATATATATATTTCTCCAAACCACACGTAGCAGATATTGGTTATTTCCTGCCAGTCAACATCCAATCCTTTCTATTTAACTAGATTATCCCTTATTTTGTTCATGGAAATAAGCTTTTTTCCAATACATGCTTTTGTGTATGTGTGTGTAACTTTACTCAAGGTGACTTTTCCTCTGAGCAAGAGGTGGGCATGTAATCCAAGCTAAGCCAATGTTCCTTTTTCTCCCAGGTTTTGAATCTTAGGTGAGTGGGGCAAATTGTTTAAACAATTAGTCTTGATTTTCTCCAGTAGTGGAATCTTACAAAGACTATCTGTTTATCCTTCAGTAATAGTTGTCCCAGAAGTCCTGGTTCCTTGAGGACTTTTTCAAACTCACTTCTCTAGCCTTCCAACAATTTCCTTATAACCACCACAGCTGGTATATGTTGCTTTCCATCATAAAAATCTTGATATAGAGATAATCATATAGGCAGCAGCCATCCACATTCTCTCAGCAGCACTATTCTAAACCATTAGAACAAGAATTAATCTAGAATTAATCTAGTAGATATCATACTGAGTTAGGGAAATCTTCTGGTGTTCAAATACCATTTCTACTGGGAAGTAATTTGTAGCTTACCTGGATATTGCCAATAAAATGTTAAAAGAATAAGTATTGAAAAAACAGAGATGGGATACTCTACCACACTATTATAAACATGCTCATATTACAAGTTAAGACAAGTTTGCATCTGGGTATCTTTTTAAAATTCAGCAATGCATAAGAATGCACTCCAGTTCTGTTCAAGTTATCATTCTCAACTCTCAGGTTTTTCTCTCACTTATTTCCTAAATAGAATCCATTGTATTAAAATCAACAAGTCTACAGCCTTTTATAATTAGTGACATTGTACTAGCAACTATTTAGGAATTGAATTTCATTGTTTTGATCATAGGACATAAAATTGATGACAGATTATCCTTGTCTGTTGTGAGATAATCATGAAGATGTGTCCCGTTTGTGTCAGCTAGGATGGGGAGAAAGGGAATTCTCATACACCGTGGGTGGAGTGTAAATGGGAAGAAACACTTTGGGAGTTATTTGGTCATAGCTGGGAATGTAGAAATTGTGTATATTCTATGAAACAGTAAGTCTGGAGACTGGTGAGTTTTATGCAGGCACAGAAATATGTTTATTGCAGTATTGTTTATAAGAGCGAAAACTGGAAATAACCAACGAGTCCAGAGATGGGAGAATGGATAAGTAAAATGCAGCAAGCTGTTCAACGGATTCTTTAATGGCCAGATTTATTTCTACATAAAACAGATAGTTCACAAACACAATGTTGAGTGCAAAAGAGCGAGTTGCAAAAATGTTTTTAGAGTAGCTATATTGTTATAAATTTTATAAAACTTCTACAAAAAACATGTTAATTAATGATATGCAATGCAGTAGTCTCCCTTTATCTGCAGGGGACACATTCAAAGACCCCAGTGGATGTCTGAAACCTCAGATAATACCAAATCCTATATACATATACTCTATTTTTTCCTATTAGGTACAGTAAGAGATTAATAATAAAAGATAGAACAATTATAATAATATACTGTAATAAAAGTTATGTGAATATGGCTTTACTGTATTAGGTAAAATAAGGGTTACTTGAACACAAGTGATACTACGACAGTCCAGCAGATAACTGAGGCAGCTGCTAAGTGACTCACAGGCAGGGAGTGAATGCAGTGTGGTTACTCTGGACAAAGGGATGATTCACATCCCAGGTGGGAGAGAGCAGGACAATATGAGATTGCATAACGATACTCAGAATAGCGTGTAGTTAAAACTTATAGATTATCTATTTCTGTAATTTTCCATGCAATATTTTTGCCCATGATCAATTGCAGTTGACCGTGGGTAACTGAAACTATAGAAAACAAGACTGTACATAAAGAGGGGACCACTGGACATGTGTACAAAACAAAAGTGGGTTGTGAGGCAGTTTATAGGTTTCAGGGGGAAATCATATAGAGTATGGAGAAAAGTGAAGACTTTGACTTTACACGGATTGTTTTATTTTTCATTTTACTTTGTTCTTAAAAAATGATTTTGAAGATTTTTCAGAAAATGTTAAAAATTACCAGTTTTCTGTTGCAGCTGCACTGAGGTAGCCAACTATTTTTCGGTATTGTTCATATTTTACAAAACTAAAAGACTTCTCACATCTACTACTATCTGTGACACCAGATGCTTGATTCATTCATTTCTTTTCCAACATATATCTAATACTTGCCTGTTATGTGTAAGACACTATGTTTAGTAAAACAGAAAATAACAAGGGATTATAAGGCATGGTCCTACCCCTCAATGATCTTGTAGCTTCAGAATTTAAAGTCCTTTTTGGAAAAGGTGTGTGTGGGCTCAGGCATGCTTCAATGTGGAAATATTTTCAATAGGCTTGTGATATGAAATTATTCCAGTTGTCATGAAATTACATGTGGGTGGGCTTCATTCTATGAAAACATAATAAGAAAATCACTACTTGCAAAAGATGAAATTAGGGAGTGATGGGCATTTTAAACGGGAATTATTCCATTTTTAAGAAATGATTCATTGTAAGCCTCTTTCCTGAACATATAAAATGTGATGGCATTTCTGAAAAAGTTTTTTTTTTTACATCGACCTTTTTGGGCAACACATCTATCATGTAAAATAAGGAGTTCCAGTGTAGGACATAGACTTTTCACCTGGGGAGTGTTTCATACTATAAAATAAGAAGTCAAGCTTGCCTAGAGATATGTAGCTGAGCACTTTCTTAATAGCATCATGCCCAACTCTCAGTTCAAGTGGATAAATTAGATCCCACGCGGGCGGGAAACCCCATGGAAAAGTGTCCTCTGAGGTATCTCTCTACTGCAGCTGCCACAAGAGCTTTAGGCTGATATTGGGGACAGTGGGCGGAACATGCAAATGATAGTGAATGCGGATGTTGGGGAAGGAAGGTGAAGAATGGTAAGCAGAAAGCTGTCTCTTAGACACACCTCTGCCTTGACTAGGAAAGGGATGGTAGGTCAGTTTTGGAAGGAAGGGCAGGATCCAAAATACTACCTGTATTTTTCATGGAGAGAATAGGAAAAGGCAAGATCATCAGTGAAAGAAAAGGGAATTGCTTTTGGCTCTAGGTGAGACTAGAAGAATTCAAAGAGCATTGATTAACAGACTGCCCAGCTCGGCTTGGTACCTTCAGTAGAAACTCAGTAACTTTGTGCTGATTGAGGCCCTGATTGAGGGCCCTGAATTGAATATTGGATGCATCCTTGTGCCTGGTCCTCAGAAGGAATTTGAATCCACAGTAAACACAGCTTGCCAACTCTGAGGCAAAGGTAGAGGCACGGGACTCACAGGGCACTGCCCTTAAACAGCGGTTCTGCACTCATCGTACTGCATTCATTCTCTCCACTAGCACAGTGGCTTCCAACAGGCGTGGGCATGCTCAGAGCTCTCTTTTCCCTGAGCATCCAAATTCAGTGTGGAAAACCCCTAAGCAATTACAGAGAGACCAAAAATATGGCAGTGGCAGTCTGCCTCTGTGTGTGTGTGTGTGTGTGTGTGTGTGTGTGTGTGTGTGTGTGTGTGTGTATCTGAGAGAGGGGTGAGGGACAAGTATAAAGAGAGCAGAAACGAATGACATACTTAGTCCTTATGAACGTGTGACTTTTGCTCTTTAGTTTTTACTCCTCCCTCGCTTTTCTTAAAAGCAATTTACTGATCACTGACAGGCACTTCCTTGGCATTTTGGTGAACAATGTGTGTCCAAAGGCCTTTGTCCAGTGAGCTTGGTTTCAGGAGGCAAATGAGCACCCTGGCCTCCACGCAGGGTCCGCTCACTGGTATCCGTGGCTTAGGCGAAGTGGATTTTGAGGTGGGAGTCAGTTCTAAGCTGCAAAAGAAGCTGTCAACCACAGTATGCCTTGGCATTCAGACGTGTTCTGTTTTTTGAAATTTCTATATTTGGTCTGACTGTAAGGTATTGAGGTAAATGACACAGAAGAGATCTGAAAATTGCACAGTGAATTTTCTCTTGTGGTCTTATAGCTTTAAAAAAAAAGTGATGCAATTTAAAATGCATGTGAGAAAAGCATGTGTTTCAAAGTTTTTTGTGTGTTTTGGTTTTTTTTTTTAAAAAAAGCGACGACCAACAAGGGCTTTCAACTAATATTAAAGGTTATTCGCCTGCATAGATAAGATGGCCTTGTTGCTAAGCAACAGAGTTACCAAGACAATGGTGGGCAGGAAGATAGAGGAACTCATGAGTATTTTAGTAAAATTCTTGTCACAACCGGAACCAGGCTGACAAGCTTCTCCATAATGGGAAATGGCAGAAATGAAGATACAATGGACTGAGAGAGGTGACACATCTTGTTTTATTTTCCTAATATACTCAATTCTCATGGGATGCAGTTAATATTTTTGGCCTGTTTATCCTAATTAGAGGGACTACAGGATTTTAGAGTATATTAGACAACTACCCTGGGCAGAAGCAAAGCTTGATTATCTCTGCAGGGTGAATATGGTGTGTTCTGAATTAAAAACAAGGACTCGATTCATCACTCACCTAACAAAGGCATTTGGTTGTCACTTAGAAGTGAAATTTGATAGATGATGTCAGATGTTAAAGGGTATTTCATATAGTGTTTTTTTTATAGGAATATGAGCACTGTCCATTTCAGAAATACTGAAGATTTTTTATTTGGTATGCGTGGTTTTTATTCTAGATCCTCATAGTCTTTAGAATTCTTATTTTATCATTCTTACTACTAAAAAGTTGTATGGGAGGCAAAGAAGATAAGCCCCTTGCCCCCATAAAATGTTGGAGAAAGTGAGCAGAGGACTTTTTCATTGTTTTAAGGTAAAGGAGCAAAAGCAGTCAGGAAAAGGTTGAATTTCATTGTGTCAAGGCCTCTATAGCAATTTATTTATAAGAAAGTCCATATAAAAATTGATGATTAGTCATTAGCTGTCAATAGTATACTTATTGCATAGAATTATTTCTTTATTGTCTCTATTTGCAGAGCTCAAAATACTGAAACCAGTGCTTTATAGCTATGATTTTATAAGATTGTGAAAGTATCATATTTTACACAGAGTGGAATGGATTTATATGATATATATAGTAGAACTTTAGTTCAATCTAAAAATAGCAGCTACCCAGGTTTCCCATAGAAGATGAACATCATAATGTGTAAGTCCCACTCCCTTACATATCCCCATTCACATGCTGCGTTAGATCCCTAAGTGACTCGAATTTTGTGATCATCTAACTGACTTGAGGCTCCAGTGATTTGGAAGAGCCAGTATGAATGACTACCAAGAGGGGCCAAAACAATGGCAGACAGGGGGGGGGGGGAGTTCCCTGTGGCACTTTCATTCATTACATAACTTTACTAAGGAGTTCTAGAATTTACAAAAGATCATTACCTCAATTCCACTTGTACATTTATACCCAAAATAGTTGAAAGCAGGTACTGAACAGATACTTGTAAGCAATGTTTATAGCAACATTATTCACAAGAGCCAAAAAAAAGTAGAAACCACCCAAATGTCCAATGATGGATAAATGGGTAAACAAAATGTGATATATACATACAATGGAATGTTATTGAACCTTAAAAGTGTATGAATTCTGATATATGCTTCAAGATAGATAAACTTTGAAAACATGCTAAGTGAAATAAGCCAGTCACAAAAGACCAATAATGTATGGCTCTAGTTATGTGAGGTAGCTAGAGTTAGTCAAATTCAAAGAGACAGGTAATAGAACAATGACTGCCAGTGGCTGGGGAAGAGGGAAATGAGGAATTATTGTTTAACTGGGCAGAGTTCCAGAATGGGATGATGCAAAAGTTCTGGAGACGGACAGTGGTCATGGTTGTACAACAATGTAAATGCACTTTATATCACTGAACTATATACAGGGTGGGTGGGGCAAGAGAAGGTTTGCAGTTGTTTACATGGAAAATAATACAGTTAATAATACAAGAATAAACTCTGTAGTTTGGTGTACTCAAAACTGTAAACCTAGTTTTCACCCATCCTGTACTTAAAACAGTTAAAATGGTCAATTTTATGTTATATCTTATCATACATAGAAAAAAAAAATGATTATCTATATCTATACATATAAAAGGCTAAGTGACTGGCCGACTGGCTGGTACCTATGACATGCACTAACCATCAGGGGGCAGATGCTCAACGAATAGCTGCTGAGCTGCGGTGACTTGGCAGTGGCAGTTCTCGGGTGACGCACCCCGGAACCAGAGAGGAGGGAGCCTGATTCCTCATGGGGCTGCATGATTCTACCTTCAGCCATGGGTTATGTTATTAAAATATTTCTTCTAATTAATTTCCTTTCAATGTGCACGAATCCATGCACCGGGCCACTCATGAAAAATAAAATCATTACCTCATTCTAGCTCAGCACTTGATGTTTTCCTTACTGAAATTGCATACTTCTGTTTTTTCCTCTCCTTTACCTGAGGTGCAAAAATAAAGTGGTGGCATCACAGTATCCTATCTAATAAAAGAGTAATATGCAAATTGACCATCACTCCAACACACAAGATGGCCACCCCAATGTGGTCAAAGATAGCCGCCCCCATGTGGACACAAGATGGCCACCACAAGATGGCCAGCAGGGGAGGGCAGTTGTGGGCGATCAGACCAGCAGGGGAGGGCAGTTGGGAGGGACCAGGCCTGCAAGGGCGGGCAGTTGGGGGCAATCAGGCCTGTAGAGGAGGGCAGTTAGTGGTGACTGGGCTGGCAGGGGAGGACAGTTGGGGGGACCAGGCCTGCAGGGGAGGGCAGTTGGGGGTGACCAGGATGGCAAGGAAGGGCAGTTAGGGGCAACCAGGCTGGCTGGCAAGAGAGGGCAGTTAGGGGTGACCAGGCTGGCAGGGGAGCAGTTAGGCATCAATCAGGTTGGCAGGGGAGTGATTAGGGGGCGATTAGGCTGGCAGGCAGAAGTGGTTAGGGGCAATCAGGCAGGCAGGCAGGTGAGCAGTTGGGGGCCAGCAGTCCTGGATTGTGAGAGGGATGTCCGACTGCCCATTTAAACAGGCAGTTGGACATCCCTTAAAGGGTCCCAGATTGGAGAGGGTGCAGGCTGGGCTGAGGGACACAGCCCCTCTGTGCACGAATTTCGTGCACTGGGCCTCTAGTGCTTAATATAAACTCTGGTAGGATACCACAAGGTCAGTTTAATCATTTTCTTTCCTGTTTCTTTCTGTTGCTTTCTTAAAGTATTTCTTATTTATCTGTCTGCTTACTTAGGCCAGACACATGCTTAGGGACTGCACATAAAGAAAGAAGCCCAGTCCTGCCCTGGTTGGAGCTTGTAGGACAGATGGCAGGGTACAGCAGCAGGTCTACAGACTGGACAGATGGCCCAATCTTTATTCTGAAGTAGAATGCTAGTCCTGGGATTTTGGTTCAATTATATCAGTCTATTGATGAGTCTAAGTTTCTGTTATTAAAGAAGAAATGAGGGTTATAGAGGCCTCTCAGGAAAATAGTTAATTAAACAAGGAGAATGGAGGCAGCCTGCTTATAGGCATGGCATACCCAGATGACCAGTGGGATGAAGCACTCTAAATATCCTTTTGATGCTATGGTTATTCACAGTCAAGTTTCCTAGTAAGGGGTTAGCAGTGTAAGCAGCTTCATTTCCCAACTATGTGAATATCCACAACCTTCAGACACCCTTCAGACTTCAGCCATAACCTTCACAAAAGATCACTCTATTTCAGTTGAAGTCAGATCTCCAAATAGACTGCACTTGGTGGATGTAGGGGATGGGTACTCCAAGTGTAGTCTTTTAATTAAATCCAAGATGTAACAAGCGAAGGAGCAAAAAAGGTTGACGAGATTACTTTGGGAAACCACTTGAATTTGGAGTCTCATCCAGGTTTATGTTAGGAATCCTACTTTTACTACTAATTGGAAAGCTAAAGAATTTTATTTTATTCACCTTTAAGCTCCTACTATTCCTCTACACCCTAAGAAATCCATAGGCAAATGAAAATCCTGTTAAAAGCTGTTGTGTAGCCCCCTATTTCTAGGACACATTGTGATCAATTTTGGTTCCTAAGAGTTCACCTCCCATCAGTAACTAACCCCAAATCCTTGAAATGTGTTGTTGGGCTGCTGCTCAGTAGTACCCAGGCTTCATTCTTTTCCAGGCCATCTGCTGTGCCTCAGGGGTGGACACTCTTCAGAGGCACTCATCTCTCTCTTTTTAAAAAAATATTTTTATTGATTTCAGAGAGGAAGGGAGAGGGAGAGGTCGATAGAAACATCAATGATGAGAGAGAATCATTGATCGGCTGCCTCCTGCATGCCCCCTACTGGGGATCGAGCCTGCAACCCAGCATGTGCCCTTGGCTGGAATCGAACCTGGGACCCTTCAGTCCTCAGGCCGACACTCTATCCACTGAGCCAAACCAGCTAGGGCAGGCACTCATCTCTTGATTCTCAGAAGTTTACATTCTATGGATAAACACAGCCCAGAACAGAATTACTTTTCAAGAAAGACAATTTATATGGGTCATTAGAGTTTGTTGTGGGTTTTTAAAAAAAGTATTATGTCTTAAAATTGACCTTTTTCTTTTGGGTATACAGTTCTATGAATTTTAAAATGAATCATTCGTTTTTGTCAACATCCACAGTGCACATGAGCTGAATCACTAGTGCCAGAGTTGACACATAATAAATGAATAAAATTTTTGGAAAGTTAAAACCTTCCTAAAATGGAATATGTAGATATAGTAAACGATAATAAAAATCGAGGCCTTAAGTTCTATGAAATATATGTTTTAGGATTTGTTTGCAATTCAAGGCCAATAAGTATTCGTTAAGCAGACAATAATGTACATAAGCGTGCAACAGAAAAGGATTATAAAACAGACTTTGTTTTTCCTTAAGTTTACTACCATTTTAGTAAGAAGAAATATGCACATGCAACATGTTAAAAATATAAGCAAGGATATGATTAAGTTCCCAAATCAATAGAACAATACCTCAGAACTGTAAGAATTCAGAAGAAAAGTCGATGTGGGTCAAACGGGGGCAGCCTCTCTGAGACGGAAAGATTTGGGGCATGTCTTCTAATAATGCATTTGTCGATAACTAGCCCTGCTGCTCCCTGGGGCTCTCAGAGACGTGGAACAGATGTTAGCTTTATTCCTGTACCAAGGGCAGCCCTGGCAGTTGGCTCTAGTCACCAGCCAAGCAGCAGCAAGCCCTGGAGCATGAATGCCTCAGGGAGGCATAGGCCAATTTATTTATTAGTTTAAATCAATATTTCCAAAATGGAATGCAATTAGGACAAACAGCATCGCAGTCTCTGGGAGGCTATTTTCAGTGCAGATTCCAGACCCTCCTCCCCATCCGCACTAGACCTGCTGTGGAAGAATGCCTGAGAGCCCAGCAATCAGCTGTTTTCAAAGCTCCTAAAGTGATTCTAATGTGCTGGGGGAAAATGGGGAAAAAAAATCCAATTTCATCAAGAGAGAAACAGCCTATCTAATAAAAATGGAATATGCTAATTAACCATTACACCCTCACAAATATGGCAGCACCCACAGCCAATAAGGAGGGAATGTGCTAATTGACTGTCACACCCTCAAAGATGGCAGCGCCCACAGCCACAAGGTGGTGGCGCCCAGTCCCCTCAGGCCTCCAGCTGTCCAGGGCCGGCCCGAGGCGCAGGAAAACCTCGGATGTCGGTTTCCCAACCACCCAGGGCAGGCCCAAGGCACAGGCAAGCCTTGGATGGCGGCTGCCCGGCCACCCAGGGCCGCCCGAGGCTCAGGTAACCAGGGCTGGCCGAGGCTTGCACTGCCGGCAGTGGCAGCAGCAGAGGTGTGATGGGGGCATCGCCTTCCCCTGATCTCCGGGTCGCCTCCTGCCCCTGAGGACTCCTGGACTGTGAGAGGGGGCAGACCCCACTGAATTTTCATGCACTGTGCCTCTGGTTTATTTATATAATTTTATACACAAGTGCATCACTCAACCTGTTTTGTTTCATTTTGTTTTTTTGCTTCCCAAATATTCTAGCACAGTAGAATGCCTTATTCTAGGCCTATGTCTGTGGTGAAGGTTAGTAACATACTCTGGAACCTCCCTGCTCTGTGGGCTGACAACTGTGCCATAGCTGTGTCTCCAAATGCTTGCCATGCCACAAAGGAGGCTTCCCTTGGGACAGATGTTAGCTTATTATCTACCATCTTTTCCTCTCTGTTTTTTGGCAGTCACTGTTCAAATCATCCCATCCTTCTTTTTTTTTTATTAATATACTTTTATTGATTTTTAGAGATAGAGGAAGGGAGAGGGAAAGAGAGATAGAAACATTGATGAGAGAGGAACCTCCTGCACCTCCCCTACTAAGGATTGAGCCTGCAAATGAGGTATGCGCCCCTGACCGGAATCAAACCTGGGACCCTTCAGTCTGTAGGCTGACACTCTATCCACTGAGCCAAATCGGCGGGGCCCATCTTTCTAATTGTGTTAGATGTTACTGCAATCAGCCACTCCACCTTACTAGTATTTACCTAACTGAACACGGTGCTCCCAACCCTTGAGAGGAGTGATTTCTCCATCACCAGCAGCTTCTCAGAGCTTCAGGAGTTGGTACAGATGCTACAATGCACCAACAGAAGATTCCCTATAAGGGCTTTTGTGGTCCAAACATACGCAGGCTTTGTCTGTAAATGAAGCAACAAAGGCAGGGAACATCTTGGCCATTGCCACAAGGGCAAGGCACCTCCACAAGCAAAGATGCAGAGAAATGAACAAGAGACGTACTCAGCTGTTAAGAGCTTGTCAAACCTCTGCTGGAAGAGGTGCCAAGTATGCTTCCTGACCTCCAAGACTGAAACGAGGACATGGAAGTAATATAATTCAAGCTTCTGCATTCTCTGCTGCTAAAGAGGATAATATCACCTACAACTCAAGGACACTGTAAGGAGAAATGTGGCTGCACTGGTAATCACTATGAGGTCTATGGATACATAGACACTGTGGATATTCCTATCTTCTGGCCAGTGCTATTCCATTATCTGAACTTTCTCTTCACAATGGAACTCCTCTTTCTCTCTTATGAAATATTTCAAATACATACAGAAGTAGACAGAAGAGTCTAATGAACACCCATGTGCCAACATATCAACTTCAACAAGTTTTAAATCATAGTCAGGCTTATTTTATCCTTACCCTCACCACTTTCTCATTCCTATAGTATTTTAAATCAAACCTCAGACATTTTATCAATTCATCTATAAATATATTAGTATGTATTTCTGAAAGATAAGAGCTTAAAATAATTGATATCACGATTACATTTAAAATTAACAATAATTCCAAATATCCTGAAGGAGTTCAAATTTCCTATTGTCTCATAGGTTTTTTATAGTTTGTTTAAGTAGGATGCAAATAAGGTCTGCATATTGCAAGTGGTTGATTTTTTTTCTTAAATTCTTTTAATCTATAGATTTTCTTCTTTTATATTTATTGCAGTTTATTTGTTAAAGAACCTATCATGTGACCTGTGCAATCACCACCTCTCAAACCGTAATACATACAAATCCCTGGCATTTGATCACGTGCCAACTCTGAGTCAGGAGGTCTGGGGTGGACCTACGATTCTGCGTTTCTAACAAACTCAGTGGTGTTGTTGCTGCCACTCGACAGTCCAAACTGAGTGGCCAGACTATGGTATATCCCACAATCTGGAATTTGCTGATTGAATCTTTATAGTGCACGTATTTTAACATAATTCTCTGTATTTCTGAAATTGGTAGTTGAATCCAGAGGCTTGATCAGATTTAGGTTCTTTTTTTTTTTTTTTTTCGGTGTAGGCAGTATTTTGTTGGTTGTTTTTTGATTGTTTGTTTTTCTTTTACAATCCAGTGATTTTTAGTATATTCGGTTGTACAACCATCACCACAACCAATTTTAGCACATTTTCCCCAAAAAGAAACCACGCCCCCTTTAGTCATCAGTCATCACCTCGAATCTCTCCAGTGTCTCCCCAGCCCCTGGCAACCACTAACCGCCTGTTTCTATACATTCGCCTGTTCTCTCTCTTCCTTTAAGTGAGATTACACGGTAGGTGGCCTTTTGTGAGAGGCATTGTCTCCTTTCACGGAGCAGGCTGTGTCCCAGGTTCTCCCTGTTGTACCGTGATCCGCATTTTATTCCTTTTCATAGTCGAATGATGTTCCGTTGTATGAGATGCTACACTTCACATATCCATTCATCAGTTGGTGGGCATTTGGGTTGTCCCCATGTGTTGGCTGTCAGGAATAATCCTGCTATAAACGCTCATGTACAGGTTTTGTGTGGACGGATGTTTTCATTCCTCTTGGGTGTGTACTTAGGAGTGGAATTGCTGGGTCACATGGCAACTCTGTGTGTAACGTTTGAGGAACTGCCAGACTGTTTTCCAAAGAGACTCCACCACTGTACATCCCCACCAGCAGTGAGGTCTGATTTCTCACATTCTTTTTTTTTATTATTGTCTAAAGTTTTACATATGTCTCCTTTTTCCCCATTTGACCGCCTCCCCGCCCCAGCCATTCCCACCCTGGGCAAGCTCCCACCGCCCCAGTGTCTGTGTCCATTGGTTATGCTAATATGCATGCATACAAGTCCTTTAGTTGCTCTCTAACCCCCGCTCCCCTACCATTAGTCTCTATATTGATCTATTCTTGTTCATCAAATTATGTTGATCATTATATCCCACATATGAGTGAGATCATGTGATATTTATCTTTCTCCGACTGGCTTATTTCACTTAGCATAATGCTCTCCAGTTCCATCCACGTTGTTGCATATTTTGTTGTTTTCGTATGTTTATTTTTTCTTTCTTCCACTGGGAAGCATATAAAACAATGCTTGGTTATCTTTTTCTCTGTAATGCAAGGCCTATATCCATTAATTTATTAGGGGGTACAAAATGATGAAATTCTAATTTTCTCATTTCTTCATTTATTAGCTAGAATGTTACCATAAAGACAAATCTCCCCCCATCTAATATGTAGTTACCTAGTAGTATAGTTAATATAAGAATCTCAGGGGGGAAAAAACTTTATTCTTTTCCCTTATTTATCAATTTTCAAAATAATGAGTTAGTTTGCTAACATCTTTCTATGGTGACGAATTCATTCTGTTTTGTTTTTTAATTTGGTGGTGTTTATTGTTGCTTTTAGGTTCATTATGAACTCATGGATATGAACATATCTGATGTATTGTAATCCATTTCAGTTGTTATCTTCATATGAAAGACTTCAGTTGGCCTTGAGTCCTTCTGACACACCCTAGTAGTTTTGTATTGCTTGCTTGCGCTTATGTATTACAAGATATTCCAGTTTTAACTTGTGTTACACTTCGTGACCAAGATCTGCAATCAACCATTTCTCCAAAGACCATTGTTTCTTTTAGTGACAACTGGTATCTTAAGATGACAATCGGGGCACTATGGTGTTCATTGCCACAAGTTAATATAGTGGAAACTTTTAAATCCCATAAATACATTCTTCAATATTTTCAAATGGAAATATACACATATAGACATATGTTCTATAAATATTTTATACTATTACTACACTGCTCAGAAGATGCTACCTTATTTCTGCTAAACTTCAGAAAGTTCATATAAATAAATAAAAATATTTCTTATTTATTTTATAAAATGTACCATGTAAACAAAAAGTCTCATCCTTATAGTAGTGAGTACTTTGCAATAAAAAGTCAGAACAACCCGGCCGTGGTGGCTCAGTGGTTGAGCGTTGACCCAAGAACCAGGGGGGTCATGGTTTGATTCTCTGTCAGGGCACATGCCTGGGTTGCGGGCTCCATCCCCAGTGTGGGGCATGTAGGAGGCAGCTGATCAATGATTCTCTCTTACCATTGATGTTTCTATCTCTCTCCCTCTCCCTTCCTCTCTGAAATCGATAAAAATATATTTAAAAAGAGAAGTCAAGACAGACCTCAGACAAATTACTTAACTTCCTCTAAGTCTAGTTTTATGATCTAAAAAATATTTTCCCCATAGGGCTTTTAATAACAAACCTTTCATTTACTAGAAGCCAGACATTTTACATACATTTTCTTGATTAATCGTATAGAAATATTTTCAAGTAAGCCGTGTTTACCCTGTTTTATAAATGAGTAGACTTTTCCAAGGTGACACAGCCAGTGAAGTGTCAGAGGCAGTACTTTAACTGCCTCTATGCTTTTGACCTAGAGGATAGGGTGGCAAGTAAATGAGAACATGAATATATGGTGCCTCTGGCCCAGGGCTTGACAAATGGTTTTCAGTAAAAAATGAATTGCAGGTAACAGAAGTGGCCTTGGTAGATCTGTGCTTGGCATTTAGGATGAGAGATGGGCGGGTGGACGGGGAGAGGAGGCAGGCCAGCTTTCTGCTTTACCAGGGCTTCTGACCCATTGGCACTCCTCTTGTTAATTTCGCACATTGGGTCTAACCTGTGTGTCCACATGACAGATGCTCTCACGTCTGAGCTCAAGGTCAGCCCGCGAGGGTGCAGGCTGGCACCTTCTGTCCTGCTGTCCTTTGAATATGCTCAGCAAGTGGCAGGCGCCCGGAGGCGAGCCCGCTTTGGCATCTCCCCCTTCCAGTGTGTGTCATTAGCTGCTACACAGCTCTTTGTTCAAAACAAAATTTACAAAACTGACAGATTCATCTGCTAATGTCAGGAGGCATCAGAGCCAATTAAAGGAAACCTCCAAAAGGCATGTAGGGTCACTTTTCACAAAATGGGATGAAGCAAAAGAAAATGGTCTTGTCATTAAAAAGGACAAATACATTTTCCTCTCAGCAGGCTCACACCAGGATAATAGAGAGATTTCTATTAGTACGGAGTTTCATTATGATTGCTTTGAATAATTTCAAATCAAAGCATCCCCCCCACACAGACACACATACAGACACCCTATCATTAACCATTTGGAGTGAGTGAACAGTTTTTCCCATTGTAAGTGATATGTTTATAATCATAAAAATTTAGGTATAAAGCATGAAGTTTTTACACTCTTTCAAGATAGCAAATAATTGCATACATTGCTTGAAATCATCTAGAAAGAGACTAAAGTGAATTCAGACCTGGAGAATGTTGGGGCCTGGCTATTCTGAGATACGCCCAGGGTGTATGTACTCAAGTTGTTGAGCAACAGAGGGATACAAACAGCCTAGCTGGTTTGGCTCAGTGGGTAGAGCGCCGGCCCGCAGACTGAAGGGTTCTGGGTTCTATTTGGGCCAAGGACACATACCTCCATTGCAGGCTTGAGCCCTGGCCCTGGTCCCTGGTCAGGACACGTGTGGGAGGCAACCAATTGATGTGTCTGTCTCACATCAATGTTTCTCTCTCTCTGTCTCTCCCCCGCCCTTCCACGCTCTCTAAAAGTCAATAGAAAAATATCCTCGGGTGAGGATTAACAAACAAACGAAAAAGAGGGACACATTTAGTTGTATTTGAGGAAAACCTACTGCAAAGGTTTAGGGGCAAATCAATTGGAAGAGTTTAGGCTATAAGAGGAAAGTTTAGAGTCCACACAAGGCCACCTGAGATTGCAGGTTTGGGGTCAGGCCCCCTAAAACCACCCTCAAGTTCAGTAATTTGCTAGTACTTGCAGAACTCCCTGAAAACAATTATGCTCATGGTTACAGTTATTACAGGGAACGGATACAGGTTAGAAGTAACCAGGGAAGAAGCACATAGAGCAGAATCCAGGAGAAGTCCAAGTTCATAGCTTCCACTGTCGTCCACCTGTGGGGTCAGGATGTGTTGCTTTCCCAGCATAATATGGGACAATACGGACAAAATATTGCCAACCAGAGAAGCTTGCTGGATATTCTGTTTGGGCTTTATATTGGGGCTCCACTATGAATACATGACTGATTGCCCACTTGGCTGGTCGCAGTCTCCAGCCTCGGGGCGTGACTCTAAATCACACTGTTGGTCTTCCTGGGATGGCCAGCCCCCTACCTGAAGTCATAGTTTTAGCCGAGGACAAATCCCAGACCTCCTTTCGGGCAAGGTTAAATTCTTTACTACGTAGCTACATGATGTGGGAAGTTTGGCATGAGCAAAGACCAACTGTGATACAAATCAGGAGAGTTACTAACAAGGGCTTCTTGCCAGACACCATGTCAAGCACTTTATAAATAGTTAATCCTCATGAGCACTCTGGGAGGCAGGAACGAGTCGTTCCAATGTGTAGATGAAGAAAATTGAGTTTTGCGGGGACTAAGTTGTATAGCAGCATCATACACCCAGTGCATGGACGAGCCTGGGTCAGAGCCAGTGGCTCCAGTGCCCTCCCATGTTATCCTGCCGAAGGGAAGGCGTGGCTGTCACATGCACCACTCCACAGGGCACCATTCTTGTCTTCTCTGGGAAGATCGGCTCCTAGAGTTGGGCAGACCAGCAGCCCCGAGGCAAAGACCCAGACTGGCAGACTACTACCTAAATCAATAAAATGGAACTCTTGTGAGACTTTTCAGAGCAAGAACCTACACATACAGGTAATTGTAAAAGATACAACAAAGGTAAAATGGACCCCATGAAGTGGTTGCACAAACTGGACAAGAGTTTGGAGGAGGAAGATGTGCTCGGTTTCAATGGTTAAACCTTAGTTTTTAGAGGCTAGTATAAACAACCATGTCTACTACAACTAGAAATAGGGGGCAGAAGTGTTAGTTTGTGTTTCATCACTCAACAACATAACATTTTAAGATTTTCAGATTCTCCTTTCAGTTATGGATAGTGACAGTGTTTAGTCATTTTAGCAGGTTAATTCTTTTATAGGGAAGCCTTTCCAAGAATATAAAATGGGTGCACTGAACTATGTACCTACTTTTAAAATGTGGGGTGGGATTTGTTTAAGGCACTTGTTTATACCTCATGCTCTATTTTTATTAAGAGGTAGAGGAGCCCATGCAAGCAGGTATAGGTCAACAACATTTAATAATCAGTATGCAGTTTTCTAATATGGATTTTTAGATATCCATCTTTTTATTTTGTTTAGCTATCTATATGTTTTAACTGCCTGTATGGCAAAATTGGACAAACTCACTTTCAATTTCTATATTTATACTAGAAGCCCGGTGCACGAAATTCGTGCACGGCGGGGGGTTGTCCCTCAGCCCAGCCTGTACCCTCTCCAATCTGGGACTCCTGGAGGGATGTCCGACTGCCCGTTTAAGCCCGATCCTGGTGGGTTCGGGCCTAAACGGGCAGTCGGACATCCCTCTCACAATCCAGGACTGCTGGCTCCCAACTGCTTGCCTGCCTGCCTTCCTGATTGCCCCTAACCGCTTCTGCCTGCCAGCCTGATCACCCCCTAACCACTCCGCTGCCAGCCTGGTTGATGCTTAACTGCTCCCCTGCCAGCCTGTTTGCCCCCAACTTCCCTCCTCTGCCAGCCTGGTCACCCCTAACTGCCCTCTCCTGCAGGGTTGATCACCTCCAACTGCCCTCCCTTGCAAGCCTGGTCCCTCTCAACTGCCCTCCCTTGCAGGCCTGGTCCCTCACAACTGCCCTCCCTTGCAGGCCTGGTCCCTCACAACTGCCCTCTCCTGCTGGCCATCTTGTGTCCACATGGGGGCAGGATCTTTGACCACATGGGGGCAGCTATATTGTGTGTTGCAGTGATGATCAATCTGTATATTACTCTTTTATTAGATAGGATAGAGGCCTGGTGCACGGGTGGGGGCCAGCTGGTTTGCCCTGAAGGGTGTCACAGATAAGGGTGGGGGTTCCCTTGGGGTGTGGGGCGGCCTGAGTGAGGGGCCTGTGGTGGTTTGCAGGCCGGCCACGCCCCCTGGCAACCCAAGTGGAGGCCCTGGTATCTGGAATTTATTTTCCTTCTACAATTGAAACTTTGTAGCCTGGGGCGGCAGCCATTTCTGTGGCAGTTAATTCACCTTCTACAATTGAAACTTTGTAGCCTTAAGCGGGTGGGCCTGGCCAGGGTGTGCGGAAAGCTTTGCTTCCCCTGTTGCCGCCGGCAACCCTGGCCTGCTCTCTCAAGCTCCATTCTGCCATAATGTGTTTGAATTTGTTTACCTTCTATAATTGAAACTTTGTAGCTTGAGTGGAGGCTTAGGCCTGCAACGGCTATGGAAAGCTTGGCTTGCTCTGTTACCTGGGAAACCTTGCTCTCTGTGGCTGTAGCCATCTTGGATTGGGGTTAATTTGCATACTCGCCCTGATTGGCTGGTGGGCGTGGCTTGGCTGGTGGGCGTGGCTTATGTAGTGGAGTGATGGTTAATTTGCATATTACCGTTTTATTAGAGAGGATGAAGAAGAAAATGTTAGCAATTGTGCTTTCTCTCTTAAGTCACATAAAGACCACAAGAAATCTGGGTATTTTAGAAAGGTGTACAATACAAATGTGCTACATAAAATCAAATATCTTAGCTTTATAAAAGATGACAGCTTTAAAAAAACAGAAGGAAAAGGTTTCTAAGATTTAAGTGATTTCGTTCATGTTGAAAATGGTAATATACATTGAAACATACATGTTGAGAAGTTGAGACTTTCATTTTCATATTTTATTTGAAATGTGGAAATGTTTTGCTTCAAAAGAAATAATAGATTGAGTCTATAATTAAAGCTAAAATGTTGCATTTTAATTATCAATCCTCCAAAATCTAAGTTGGAAAGAAATAAACTTACTGATAAGAAACCTATCTCGTATGCAATCATATCTATACTTAAGTTTTTTTCTCTCATATCCAGCTTAAAGTAATAGCTACCAGACCTCCATGTGATTAGGATTCATTTTTAGTTGTTTTCATATATTTTTCCAAACCCTTACGAGGCATGTCTGGGAATCACGCAGATGACGGAGCAGGTTTAACAGGTGTTATGCAGCTATCACTCCTGGATAACGCAGTCTTACGTTGAGTAAGTAATTTGTCTGAATCACTGTACCAGGCAGAGCTGAGGGTATGTCAAAAAGAAATAAGTGCTGAGGGGGACTGGGCAGGATGGCAGAGGACTTGGGAGGCCTCCGAGGGAGGTAACATTTGGAGGAGCTGTGGCAGGGTGGGTGGGGGCGTGAAGGAGCGTGGTGTGAAGGGAACAAAATGGAACTGAGGCAAAGTCTCTTCTCTGCTTTCCTTGAACCTCTCAGGGGAGTGTCCTCTTTCATGTCTTGCCTGCCCATCGTATGCAGCTTGTGTGATAAGAGGGACCTTGGAGCACCTCCTCAGAAGCCCCCACCTGGGAAGGCCCGGCAGGACTAGAGTCTCAGGGCACAAGGCCAGTTCGGGTTTAGGCTCAGGAAGGAGGAATGTGTTCCCAGGGCCTCCACTCCCAGACCAAGTGGGGAGACCCAGCAGAAGATGGGATCTGGACCAGGGAAGTGGCTTCAAGGAAGAGGCCTCAGCCTGCCTCTCATCTGGGCAAACGTTGTATCTGGCCACAGTGTGATTCCGCGTAACTCACCAGAGTAAGAGACAGGGTATATGTGGCCGAAGTCCTAATAGGTAACTGAGAAAGTGCGCTGTCCTGGGCTTCCTTCGGCAGTGTCTGTCACACATGGCATGCTAGTGTGTGCTGGGTGGCTGGTTAGGGATGCCAGGATTCTGGGCCCTCGCCGATTGCTAGCATATCTGTGCATATACCTTGCATTAGATATTAGCTTAAACATATCACTCATGCTACCTTTAATTTACCTTCGAGAGAGTGGTTATAGAGCCCATTTTACAGCAGAGGGATTGAGGTGCCGAGCAGAGGGCAATCTGTGGTCGCACTCAGGTCCGTTTACTCTCCGGCTGACACATAAAGGGCTGTCTGTATGCTCCTCCCAGTCTCACTGCCTGGCTCCGAATGAAAGAATACGAAATGGAAGTTAACCTGCATCCTTTACCTTTTTTGTATTTCATCCACACTCAGGTTCACATCATGAAGTGCAATTGGTTGCCATCCTTTTTGTGAACAGCTGACACTTTCATTTCCTTGTTAGTGCATTTATTTTGTTCACTTCTCTAACTAAAGAGACTTGGTTGCATTCTACATTTAAGTTTCAGCTTTTAAAGGCAAGTAATTAAAACCTCCATCATGTCTTTTCTTCTCCTTCTCCTTCTCCTTCTCCTTCTCCTTCTCCTTCTCCTTCTTCTTCTTCTTCTCCTCCACCTCCTCCTCCTCCTCCTCCTCCTTCCCCACTGATTACTACTTAAACACTCCCCTTTGGCGTCCTGGTAAAGAAAGATGGCATTATGGCTTCAAATTGTGAGCCAAGGAAGTGTCTCTTCAAGTGAGGGTCTCGCCCTCTGTGCAGGGGCCTCGCTCTCGCGGCCGACTCTCTGTGCAATGCGTGCCGGGCTCTGTTCTTGCATAAAAGCACCATGAGGGGTCACACCACCCCCGAGAGCCCTTCATGAAAATGCGGCCCCAGGAACAATGCAGCCTCTTGTTCCCTGAGCTGAATTCACCTCGGGTGCTGTCTCGCAGTATTTTTATTCTCTGCTCACACCACCACGGGGGTGAAGGAGAATACTATGAATCAGGGCTCCTCTGTCTTCCAGTCACTGTTGCAAATGTGGGCCATGTTTCAGTCTTTGTGCCTACATTTCCTCTTCCTTCATTCAACATTTATTAACCACCGTTCTCGCCCCACCCAACGTGTGACCATTGTTGTGATGCCCTGCGCTTCAGCAAGGAGCACAGCATATAACAGTCATTCTTGTGATGAGACGTCTTTATGACATAAAATTGATTTAAAGCCTTATTTGACATTCCACGAGGGAAACTGTCATGGCCTCAGATCAAATCTTTGGTACCAAACTGATGGTGATGGGGCACATCCTCATCCCTAAGCCAATTCAGGGGTGTACGCACACCTGCAAGACTGGGGTAATGGAAACTCCAGGGGGCGCCATCCACAGTGGCTTCAGTCCTGGGGTGCTCCTTGGAGTGGGCAGGGGAGCACCTTGCAGGTGAGTTTGGACAGGCAGTTCATGAAAGATTCTTTAATGAAAAAGTCATGACTCCTGAATACAAGGACACAAATACAAAACAGTGAGGCAAAATAGTTCAATATTGAGGATGAAGCCTAGTGCTCGACTGTCATGAGTTCAAATCCTGACTTAATCTGTATGACCTTTTTGGGAAAGTTATTTAACTCCTCCAGGCCTCAGTCTTATCATCTGTAAATAAGGTTAATAGCAATATCTACTATATTAATCTTATTTAGAATTAGGTAAGTTATTATTATTTAGAGTTAGGTAAGTTAATATTTGTAAAGCTTATAGCATCATATAAGTATCACAAAATTTCAAAACAAATTTGATTGATCATTCTGGTGATGCTTAGTAAAATCAGATATAAATTACGTGAGAGTATCTGTGATTTCACCCTCTTTTCTCAATTATTGAAGTAGTTATTGTGCTGCAATACTGTTAATTCAAATTAGAAAATTTTTAATTTTAATTATTTTAATTATGTTTTACTAGAGGCCCAGTGCACAAAATTTGTACACTCGGGTGGAGGCGGGGGCGGGGGACTCAGCCCAGCCTGTGTCCTCTCGCAGCCCGGGAGCCCTCAGGGGATGAGCCCTCAGTAAGACATCCTTAGCACTGCTCCTGAGGCAGGAGAGGTTCCTGCCACCACTGCTGCACTCGCCAGCCATGAGCCCAGCTTCTGGCTGAGCAGTGCTCCCCCTGTGGGAGCACACTGACCACCAGGGGGCAGCTCCTGCATTGAACATCTGCCTCCTGGTGGTCAGTGCACATCATAATGATCAGTCATTCCGCCATTGGACCGAATGTGAGAGGGTGCAGGCCAGGCTGAGGGACCCCACCAGTGCACGATCAGAGCCAGGGAGGGATGTGGGAAGTTGGCCAGCTGAGAGGGCTCCAGGGCGTGTCCAGCCTGTCTCATTCAGTCCCAATCAGCTGGACCCCAGCAGCCAGCTAACCTATCGGTCGGAGCGTCTGCCCCCTGGTGGTCAGTGCACATCATAGTAAGTGGCTGGGCAGCCTTAGCATATCATTAGCATATTACGCTTTGATTGGTTGAACAGATGACCAGACACTTAGCATATTAGGCTTTTATTATATAGGATAGATTTGTGACTAGTTGTATAATCCACAATCCTTTAAAAAGAGAATGAAAACAAAATAAAACTCTATATCAATTATAGGGACACACATGCACAAGGATGTTCTTTGCTGTACTGTATGTGATAAAGAAAAATTGGTAAGAACTTAGATGCTTATCAGTGGGAGACTGGATAAATTGTGACATATTCATAAAACATGAAAATATACATTGTTTGAAATAAATGACTACTGGGCAGGAGTGGCTCAGTTGTTTGCGTGTTGTCTTGTGCACCGAAAGGTTGCTGGTTCGATTCCCAGCCAGGGCACACACACACTTGGGTTGTGGACTTGATCCCCTTTTGGGGCACAGACAGAAGGTAATCAATAGATGTTTCTCTTTCACTTCTCTCTCTTCCTCTCTCTTTTAAATCAATAAAAATAAAAATCATATATTCAGGCGAGGGTTAAAAAATAAACATAAACATGAAGAATACACAATATCAAGATGGTATTTGAGGAAGGATGGAAGGGATTGGACTCTGGCAGGAGCATAATGGGATATGGGACTTCAATTTCATCTAACTTTTTCTGTCTCAAAAAAAATATATATATATGAAGCAAACATGGCAAAACGTTAACATTTATTAAATCAGATTGGAAGTTACTTTATTACATTATTCTCTAATCTTTTCATTTATATTTGCACATGTTGATAATAAAAATAATAATTAACAGAATTTATCTAAATGCCAAACTATAGTTCTAAAGTTTCTACCACGGATTTTATTATTCATTCTAGTTACTTTTTAAAAGTTTACAAAACATTAACATGCCACCAGTTGTGCTGGTATTTCTTTCTTTTCTTTTTTAAAAAAAATATTTTTATTGATTTCAGAGAGGAAGGGAGAGGGAGAGAGATAGAAACATCGATGAGAATCATTGATTTGTGCTGGTGATTCTTATAGATGTCCCTATTTCATGAGGTTTATGAAGCACTTTGGCACAAGGACTTTAAAGAATGCATTTTCATTATTCTAGAAAGAATTTTAATGGCCCGTTGTACAACAGTGTTAATAGAGTCATTTAGATAAATCCCTAAGCAGTCCTTTTAAAGGCTGCATTTTTTGTTCAATCAAAAAAATAAAAAAAGCTCTCTCACCATCCTGAATAAATCTGCTAATCAAGTGTGTTATATGTTTTTAGGTGCTTCAAATTAAATATTATGGAAACATTTATTTAGGGTGTTTTGCTTTGAAAACTTCTTCAGCAAAACAGCAAGGCAACTAATCATTCCTGTGAATCTGTGTAATGAATTATGCTTTGAACATGTTATTGATTGGTGGAACAAACAGACCATGACCCAGATTTTCAGTGTTGTATATTGAGATGTGGCTGGTGTGCTCCGAGTCTGACAATTCTCTATTGATTGTGTAAATTAACTGGGACAATGACCCGTGACTATAGCATTACAGCTTTGCGGTTAAATATGCCATCAACCTTTTTATGCCCTATGCATAGTGTGAAATGGCCACCAAATTAATTTTGTCAGATATTGTCTGCATTCTAACTAGAAAACAATTTTCATTGTCTGTAATGTGAATCTTTATGGTAGATATAAATACCTTGATTTCAATGCCACTTAGCATTGCTAAGATCATTAAACATGAAATTTATTTATATTTTCTATATTATGTATTAGCTGCTCACTATGTACTGTTGGGTCCTAGAGATAAAGTGATGACCAAGACAATGCAACTCTCTTTAAATTGTTAATAATCTAATGAGTATTAGAGTAAAAAAAACAGGTCATAATAACAGTGAAATAAATACTATTTGTGAGATTTGCAAAGGGTGTTACAGGAGCACATAATAGGGAAACCCAACCCAGTCTAGGATGATCAAGGTGAGAAATCGAGGAAGGCTTCGTGGTGGTTGATTCTTCATTTGGACACTGGAGGAAGAATAGTGCAAGCAGAGGAATTAGCACATGGAAAAGCCCAGAGACAAGAGAAAGAAAGCATACTTTGGGTCAAATGTTTGGGCTCTTACTTTGGTATGAAGAGCCTTTACTACTCTGGGATTGTATTACTTTGGAATTCCTAGCTCAAGTCATCCTGAGAATGGCCATGGGATGTCAACCATCTGAACATCTTAGAGTTGATCATTAGCCCAAAGCCCAGGCCCCCATCCAAAACCAAGGAAATCAGAATTTCTGGGGGCTGGTAGCAGGTATTTGGATTTTAAAAATATCTCTCAAGAAGATGTGCATATTCAGCCAGGTTGAAAATCACTAATTTCCCATATAAATCCTGGGAAGTGTATTGATTTAGCAAATGTGTAGGCAAGTGACAAAGGCAGAAATGCTGTGCAAAAACATTGCCGAAATGAGCTGGCTATAAAGAAATGACCTTGGGGATCATATCCCTCTTATGCATTTAAGTGCAAAACAGTAATAAATGTGACTCATATTCTAGAACTGGCTCTTGACTTATTCAGATAGGTAGTACTTCACATGTTTTACAAGTCAATTATTCATTTATTCCAAACACTTAGCTAGATTATCTAGCCAAATGTCATATCCTATATAATAAAATCCTAATATGCAAGTCAACCGAATGATGGAATGACCAGTCGCTATGATGCACATTAACCACCAGGAGGCAGGTGCTCAATGCAGGAGCTGCCCCCTGGTGATCAGTGTGCTCCCACAGGGCTCACGGCTGGTGAGTGCAGCAGAGGTGGCAGGAGCCTCTCCTGCCTCCATGGCAGCGCTAAGGACCCCTCGAGGGATATCTGCCTGCCAGGTTAGGCCCGCTCCCTGTGTGTCTGCCTGCTGGGTTAGGCCCACTCCTCCTGGGGAGCGGGCCTAAGCCTGCAGTCGGACATCCCCCAAGAGCTCCCAGACTGCTGGAGGGTGCAGGCTAGGCTGAGGGAACTCCCTCCCCGCCCCCCGAGAGCATAAATTTCATGCACCGGACCTCTAGTATGTATATATGACATTCAAAACCTCCCAGTTTAGTGAAGAGATAATTTCTAAATAGTCACAATCCTGTAAATCATGTGACAGAACTATACAAAGCTGTGTACAAGTTGCCTAGCTGAGGAATGGTATCAGGCAATATCAGAGAATTGCTAAAATTTGAAGGATGAATAAGAGATAGCAATTCACTGAGACAGAAAGATCTTTAGTGTGCTTAGAGCAAAAGATATGAGGTATCACATCCAAAATGTGGCTAGAAAACTGGGTTAGCTACTGAAGGTGGAGAGACCTCTTGCTCCTTGGTTCCAACTAGTCACAACTCCCTCTGACTTTCTCTGTGTAGCTGGAAAGCTTCTTTTTCACCAGTCTCCATATGGTTGACCAGCTAAAGCACAGCTATAGCACTGAAGGTGTGTGGCACTAGATAGCCAGCCTGTAAGCTGGCCTCTAATGATCCCTGCCTCCTAGTAGTCACATCCTGATGACATCCTCTCCCTGGAGTATGAGCTGGACCAATAGATTCTTCTAAAAAATAGAATACTGTAGTCCTAGCCCATTTGCTCAGTGGTTAGACCATCAGCCCTCATACTGAAGGCTCATGGGCTCAATTTAGGTCAAGGGCATATATGTACCTTGGCTGAAGGATCAATCCCCAGTCCCAGCTGGGGCACTTGTGGGAGGCAACCAGTCGATGTGTCTCACTCACATATATGTTTCTCTCTCTGTCTCTCTCACTCCCTCCCTCTCACTCTCTCTAAAAAAATAAAATAAAAAATAGAATACTGTAGAAGTGTCCAATAGACACATGCAAAGATATTCAACATCACTGATCATCAAAGAAATGCAAATTAAAACCACAATGAGATACCATCTCATACCTGTTAGAAAGGTTATCACCAATAAATCACCAAACAAGGCTTGGCGAGGATGTGGAGAAAAGAGAACCCTTGTGCACTATTGGTGGGAATGCAGATTGGGACAACCACTGTGGAAAACGGTGTGGAGTTTCCTCAAAAAACTGCCTTATGACCCAGCAATTCCGCTTCTGGGTATATATCCAAAGAAACCCAAAACACTAGTTTGAAAGAATATATGCCTCCCATGTTCATTGTAGCATTACTTATAATAGCCAAGATATGGAAGCAACCCAAGTGCCTATCAATAGATGAGTGGCTAAAAATGTGATACATATATACACTGGAATATTACTCAGCTATAAAAAAATAATTAAATCTTACCATTTGGGACAGCATGGATGGACCTAGAGGGTATTATGCTAAGTGAAATAAGCCAGACATAGAAAGATAAGTAACACATAACATCACTTTTATGTGATAAATTACAAAGTAAATGAACAAACAAAATAGAAATAGACTTATAGACACAGAGAACAGACTGATGGATTCCAGAAGGGCGGGGTTTTTGGGGTAGGGTGAAAAGGTGAATGGATTAAGAAGTAGTAATTGGTAGTTACAAAATAGGCATGAGGATGTAAGTTAAAGCATGGGGAATATAGTCAACAATATTGTAGTAATTATCTATGGTGCCAGGTGGGCACTTGAATTATCTGAGTGAACACTTTATAACTTATATGAACATCTGTCCACTATGCTGCACGCCTGAAACTAATACAAAATAATGTTGAAAGCAAACTGCAATTGAAAAATAAAATAATAAAACAAAGAAAAAAAGTAAATAAAAAAGAAAATACAGTAGAAGTGTCATTTCTGATATTGGGTTATAAGAGAGACATGGTTTCATTCTTGAGTTCTCTCTCTCTCTCTCTCTCCTTCTGCCTCCCTCCCTCCCTTTCCAACTCCCTAACCAATCCTTCACATGAGACTGCATTCATACTTGACAATTTGGCTGCAACTTAATGAGAAACCTTGAACCAGAGGCACTTAATCACCATTCATTTAGTGTTTCTGCATATTCCACATCCTCTATGAAGACCTCACAGGTTGGCCCCAGAGAGCAATTGACTGCCCCTTGAGAAATAAGGTTTATTTCAGGCCTGAAATATGTAAAAAATAAGGATGAAGAACTAAGGGATTTAAAATCTGTTCTGATGCTATCAGTTTAAGAGGCAAAGTGGTGAAGATTACAGTTGCTGAAAGTATTAAGACCATGGTCTTATGGCACTCATCCATCTGAGCTCTATTTTCCTGTCTCTTCCAATCACACACACCACCAGAGTGTAATTTCAAAGTATGTCATGTTCAAAGCTGAACCAGTACTCAGGATGGCATCTCACTGCCTAACTACAGACCTGCTGCCAACCTTTTGTCCATTGGGCTACCCTCTTTTCATTTCTATTTTACCACAGTCCTGAGGTTTCAGATGATTTGGTCTTGGTATGTTTATGCAGCCTTTCTAGCCCACCTTTTATTTTATTTTAATATGATGTAATTTTTTTCTTCAAATGTCCCAGAGAAAATGTTTTGCATGGTGAACTAAAAACTCGCCCAGTCTTATTCTGGCATAGAAACCAATTTGAAGGACTGACTTTACAGTGAAGACTATTAGCTAAGTAAAAACATGTCAGCCTTTGACGCATTGAGTTATTTGTTTAAATATTTGAGAAGGCATGGTTAAACTATAATACTACAATATTTTAGAATCCTTCTAAATAGACAGTTTATTATGTGTTTAGAACCTAACCCATTTCTTCTCCACTTTGTAACACAGGAGAAGAAAACCTCCTGGCAATTTTACGACGAAGATGGTGGAAGTATATGATGCTGGGACTCATAGACCTGGAGGCAAATTACCTGGTGGTCAAGGCCTACCAGTACACGACTCTGACCAGTATCCAGGTACTGACGGCTCTTCTTCTCTTCCCAGCCTCCTCAATTTCCAGATGTTGTTTGCTTTCAGTTCAGTCACTTTGGAATCTGAATACTACTCTATTAGTTTTGCAACAGGAGGGAAATTGGTTGTATGAAAGTTAACTTAAACTTTATTTCTATGTCTTATTAATTTTTCTTAATTCAAGTGTAATTGGACATCTTTTTCCTCTTCATTCTTAATATACCATGGTAACATTGACAATGTAGGAAAATAATTTGTAGCTATGAATACTGCCAACTAATTTTATGTCAGGAGGAAAAGAATTATTCTTAAGCATAAAATAAATCTATTTCAATCACAACTCACAATTTTGCAGAATATGTTCATGGACTCTTATTAAGTAATCAAAATGCTTAGTAATTTTTGTTTTAACTTTTTTTGATGTGAAGATTTTGCAACCTGAAAGGACAGAATTTTTCCCAAAGGGGCAAGATTTAAATTCTTAAAATGTGTTATCCATGAAGATAGGCACTGTATCCTTTTTTCCTCTCTCTCTTTTTGTTTTACGCATGTATGTACACACACACATGCATATACACAATTGCAAGATTAGCTTAGATCTCAGAAAACATCGCCTATATATATATATATATCATAATTAATAAGCTTAACTATTTTTGTTTCACCCTTATTTCTCTTTTAATGGCAACATTTTGAATTTGTACACGTTCCAAAGTTCCAGGATGAAACAAAACATTGTTCACATATTAGATTTTACTTAGATTTGATACCTCAGCAGTATTTCTGCCATCCTAATGATTTGCTTAGAAACAACAATAACAAAAATGGGGAAACAAACCAGCAAACAGACCACCTGAATTAATTTAGATTGTATAGATCGAATAGGAAGCTACCTAAACACGAGTTGGATGGGGCCACATGTGCTTCCTGCATGCCCAATGAGAGACAGAAAGAATGCTTACCTACAACCATCGAAGAAAAGCCCAGAGCTCTATTCTGATTGGACCACAGTGATGACAGTGGATTGCTACTGTGAGCTAATTGGCATAAATCTGAACTAATAAAGGATGAGGTTTCTCAGATTGGTTTACCAGTGGTCGGCAAACTGCAGCTCGGAGCCACATGCGGCTCGCGAGCCGTGGTTTGCCGTTCTGTTAATAATGAGTTTGCCAACCACTGACCTAGACTCTCGATTCCAATAATTACAGGCTGTTGTTGTTCCTTGTGATTAAGCCCCTATCCCAGGGGTCAGCAAACTCATTCACTAACAGAGCAGCAAACCACGGCTTGCGAGCCGCATGTGGCTCCGAGCTGCAGTTTGCCGACCACTGATTTAGGCAAATACTTCTCAATGGGAGTACTGCTGACATTCTGGATAGGATAATTTTTTATGACGTGGGTCCCTTTTTTATTTTATTGACCATTTAACATTCCTAGCCCCTGGCCACTACATGCCAGTAGCATCCATTTTAGACTTTGTACCAACCAGAAGTGTGCCCATGATTTCCAAATGCCCTCTAGCAGAGAGGTACCATCTCTGGTTGGGCATCACAGACTCAACAATCAGCATTCACTCCTGAGTCAGGGTTGGATCAGTCCCACCCAGTCACATATCTGTCACCCGCTGAGAGAGAGGGGCTGTGGATGGGTGCTGGGAGAACAACCACATTGCTGCCACACACAGCTTAGCGCCCACCTCACTTTGATGAACCCCATGATGGCAACACTGTCTTCTGTGCTTCCCTGGCACCCTGTTTTTCCGCTGCTGCCACAACCTGTCTTACCTAAGAATGATGTTCGACGATTCCCATCTACTCCACCAAACTCTGAGTGCTTTCACAGCAGGGATGAGGTCTTGTCCTCCTTGGCATCTCTAGTAGCTAGTAGAAAAACCAGCACAGACTAGGTATTCAATAAATGTTTAAAAGAAGTTGATTAAATTACATTGATTTCCCATATTTTGAGGCACATGCCCAGGTGTGGTTCAATCCCCAGGAGGGGGTATACACATAACTTCTACATGCACTGAGAACCCAAAAAATCCGTGTGACTTACTTTGTTGTGATGCTGGCTTTATTGCAGTGGCCAGGAGCCGAAGCCCCAATGTCCCTGGGGTGTGCCTGTGTGGGTTTGTGTAACAACTGCCACAGTCAGGATACAGCCCTGCCCCATCACCATAAAGGAACTCCCTGTGGTACCCTACGAAGTCACACCAGATTCACCACTCTCATCCCTCTCACCTGCCCAACTACTGATCTATTCTCCGTCTACATGATTTTGTCAACTGGGGAATAATATATAGAATAGAATCATACAGTATTTAACCTTTGGAGATTGGATTTTTCACCAAGCATAATGCCCTCAAGTCCATCCAAATTGTTGCAAGTATCAATAGTTTGTTCCTCTTTATTACTGAGTAGTATTCCTCCATGGTATCGATATACCAAGTTTGTTGAACCATCACCTGTTTAAACATCTGGGTTGTTTCCAGCTTTGGGCTTTTACAAATAAAGCTGCTATGAACATTTATGTGCAGGTTTTTGTGTTAGCATAAGATTTCATTTCTCTGGGATAAATGTTCAAAAGTGCAACTTCTGGATTATATAGAAAGCTGCTATTTGGTTTTAGAAACTGTCAAACAACTTTCTAGAGTTGCTATACCACTTGACATTCTCACCAGCAATGTATGAGAGATCTGTTGCTCTTCATCCTCACCAGCATTTGGTGGTGTTTTTATTTTAGCCATCCTAAAAGGTGTGTAGTAATATTTCATTGTACTTTTTAAAAATATATATTATTGATTTCAGAGAGGAGGGGAGAGGTAGAGAGAGAGAGAGAAACATCAATGATGAGAGAGAATCATTGATCGGCTGCCTCCTGTATGCCCCCCACTGGGGATGAGCCCACAACCTGGGCATGTGCTGTGACAGGGAATCGAACCCGGGCCTCTTGGTTGATAAGTCAGTGCTCAACCAATGAGCCACCCCAGCCAGGCTCATTGTGGCTTTAATTTGCATTCCCCTAGTAGCTAATAATGTTGAATATCATTTGGAAAAAAATATATTTTAACTTTGTCATTATAGTCAAAAGCTAAAGTTAACAATGGCAAAAGAGATAACATTTATTCAGGGAAAATATAATAAAGAGAGACATTGAAGTGAAGAAACCCAGCTGTTTTCTTTATTAGAAAGTAAAAAGAGAGGTGGTAACACCAGGATGTTGAATTTATAAGGATTTTATTTTAAAGACACATTTGTGGGTTTCTATCTCTTAACTTATACAGAATAAATAGATTGTGCCTATAATTTTGAGACAGATTAGCAATGACATTTGGTTAAATTCTAAAAGCTATACTATTTTTATAACTGTGCTATAGAAACCATTTCAGTAGAAATATCAGCTTTATGACTTCTTGCCAAAGATTATTCGTCTTTCTCCAGCCATGTAGTATGAAAATGCAAATAGATGAAACTAGCGAAGTAAGAAGAAACCAGGTCTCTTCAAACATGATAGTTTGGTCATTAAAATGAACTCACATTGGAAACAATTTCCAGTACTCTTGCTAAAAACCATACTGAGGGGTCTGTACTGCTAACACTTCTCCTCCTTCTCACAGTGAATATTTCAGAGTCTTCCCATCCTTCAGGCAGTTTCCATCAGGGACAAAGGAGAAGAAAGAAACCCCTCTAAACCTAATTATTTTCCTTTGGCCTCACTGCTCTGACCTTGGCATCTTAGCCAAATGAAAGCCAGCCTCCCCAACGTGCAGTGAGATATCCAGCCCTGAGACTAATTCTACGTGACCAACACACGTGCAAAGCACGTGATAACATTCACATACTACACCATACGCATGCAACAGCTTGTCTCATTGCTTTATGTAACTCTCAGGTCTTCCTGGGTCCACCCTGAATTTCAAGTAGGCTTGGGATTAAGTTGTACCAGGTACAGAGAAACCTTCTGATGTGTCTCTCAAGTTTCAGCCATGTGAGTAGTCTTGGCATACAGATTTCTTTACTGATTGAAAAATGCCAATGCTATGGCTAAGTGCTGGGGACACCACTACTGATCAGACCTGGACCCTGTTGTGGAATGATAGACAGCTACATGAACACTTAGAAGACAATATAATGGTGTGATTTAAAACAAAAGTATGTATTCAGCTCAGTGAAGACACAGAAGAGAGGTACCCTTACCCTCAGGATTCATGTAACTGTGGTCCCAGGGCCAAGAAGTTATGACACAGGAGAGAAAGTCACCAAGCAGACATTATTTGTAGCCAACTTGAATTTCCACCTCAATGGATGAGCCCAGAGAGAAAGCATACCTATATATAGTAGAACCAGGTCCCATAGCCATGGGTTTACAATTATGAGCTCAGCTTTTAAGACTATGTTTTCTTCTTTATCCTTGCTATTTTTACCTGTTCCTGGTATAGGACTATGGCAGTTTAATGATTATTCATAAGATATTTTAAAGTCCATTTAAAGGAAAAGCTTTCAAAAGCAAAGTTCTGACTCCTAAAGGGAACATGATATTTTGAATTGTTAGATTTGGACTTCCTATTCTCATGATTGTGATAATAACTTAAATATGCATCAGTTCAAATATAAGTATTTGATTGGATGCTGCATAGTTTTCTGCCAGCCATAGGGTATAGACCAGTGGTCAGCAAACCGTGGCTCGCGAGCCACATGCGGCTCTTTGTCCCCTTGAGTGTGGCTCTTCCACAAAATACCACGTGTGGGCGTGCACGTACAGTGCAATTGAAACTTCGTGGCCCATGCGCAGAAGTCGGTTTTCGGCCTGGGCGAGTCTAATTTGAAGAAGTGGCGTTAGGACACTCAAGGGGCCAAAGAGCCACAAGTGGCTCGCAAGCCGCGGTTTGCCGACCACTGGTATAGACCCTTGCCCATCCTCAGAAGAACACACTAAAACAGTCTTCAGTGTCTCCTTAGTTCCATTACTATTCCCATCCCTTTTACGTGTGTTCTGTAGAACTCCCTTCCACAGAAAGCTCCAATTTCTAGCTCTACTGACTCTGGGCCGATGGGCTGGTTCCCAGACACCATCAGGTACAGCCATTGGAAAGCAAGCAAAGCATCTCTCTCAACTCCTTCCTCTACCCTCTGGAATAGCCATGCTTGCAAAACAGGAAAACATGCATTTGATCCTGTCTTGACAGTATTTATTTCTTCATATTCATTTTCCTTGATACTGTTACTTTCCACTTCATCCAATAGTTGTTTATTTACATATTTCCTCTCCCCTTCAAGTGTATAAGGTCCTTGAAGGTGGGACCTGTGTACAAGAAGCACTGAATACATTCCAGAAAATGCAGAAACAATTCATCTTTGTTTCTTTCACAACATCTTGTACCTATAGATGCCAAAAATGTATGAAATATTGGAATAAATCAGTCAATGAATGAAAAAAAAAGACTTTCTAATGGCCAGTTATTGAGCAAAGCAACACAAGTGACCTTTAGTAGTTTCATTCTCAGTAAGTGCATTTATTCAGACAGACCCAGATATGGAACGCTAAACACCTTTAAGTATTCTACTACGCTTTGGGGACGTAAGGATGATGGGAAAACGGTCCCAGCTCTCGAGAAGCTCATGTTATAGGAATAGCCGGGGTGCAGATTCATTTGTTCTATACTTAGATGTTCAAAGCAACTATCTCCTTTACATCCTATAATTGATCTAATATCCATAGTGAACCTTCCTCCCCTCAAGCATCCTCAAGCTGGCTAAATAGCAGTGGAAGGCGAAAGGCCGATTACGTGTAAAACTGCATTTCTTCCCGTTTAAAATTTGTCTTTGGAAAGTTCAGTTGCTTTGGGACAAATGCTTAGCCTCTCAGAATTCTCCCTTCCATACTCATTTCTGAGATGGCAAGTGGGTCTCTAGGGTGACCTTTGGCTGCTGTCCACTGTGGGCAGTTGGCCGGCTGTTGAGTGTGGGCAGTTGGCCGGCTTGCTGGGTGTAGAGCTACTGTTTGTTCTGTGCCTGGTACTCTGCTGGCCTCTGCCACTCTCTCTGCCCCAGCAATGGTCTCCTTCTCCTTGCTAATTGCTACCCCCCCACCCCCACCCACCCCATCTCCCTGATTTCTGTTGATGCTGTGGACCTCCAGGTGTCCAGCTGTGAATGCATTTGGTCTCCAGCCTTGGTAGCTCCTGCCACGTGGAAACCCCCATCCTGCCCCGGGTAAGCCACCCTGCACCCCTTTGCGAGCACTCAGACTCTGGACATCTTCCAGCAAAACAGAAGCTCTGAGGAGGGAATACAGAGCTCTGCTAACGACGTGTCACCTCTGGTTGTCCTCTGATGTGGCCCCTTCAGGGACAAGCCCTTCCCCCCTCTTCTCTCGCATGGATTCCGTGTCTCACACCCTCCCTCCATAACACTAGGTCTCCTGGCTCGGCCCTAAGGGAGGAAGGGGCAACGTCCACATTCTGGAAGAAACTCCGATGTAGTTAACAATATCATGTCTTGATATGTTGGAGGGAGAGATACAGAATTTAAAGAATTTCCTCTCTTTCTATGCCCCTCACTCTCTAGACCCTTCCTTGGTAAAGAAGTCAGGAAAGTCAGCTTTCTGTTTGAAAGCTGATCAGTGGCCTCTCCTTTTTTAAGGGACCTTCTCTCTTTTTTCTCAAGGCTCAGATTTACAGGTTGAAGGCTGGATGAGGCATAATTTAAAGGGGAAAATTAAATTTTCAAAAACTTTTATTATTCTATTTTGCTGGAAGAGGGTTCTGTAAACAAATTATAATACAGTGGGAAAGGTTGTAAAATGGAGCCGTACACAAAATATCATGAATTACAGAGGAGGAATGACTGACTCCAGCCATAGGGAGGACTCTCAGGAGACATTCAGTGGGGTGTATGAGCCCAGGTTTTACTGACAACATGAATTGCCAGTAAAGCAGGGCCACTTGGTCCCCTGCTGATTATTAGCTCCAGTGGTTTTGTAGACAGGTTATAAATAAGATGCCCTTAAATGTCTGTTCTTTCTCTCTCTCTCTCTCTCCCTCCCTCCCTCCCTCCCCCCCCCCCTCTCTCTGTCTCTCTCTCAGTTTTCCCACCTATCAGTACAAATTTAAAAACCTGCCTCCTCATGTGGTCACAAGTAGGCAAACAACATTGCATACAGTGGCCCATGTTTTTGCGCCAGCTTTCAATGCCAGGCAAGTCCTTAGGGAAGGAAACTGGCTGTGAACTGCAGGGAAGAAATACGTGTGTGTTGAACACTGTCCACTTGGACCTAGATGCAAAGAAATTCCTTCACTCTAGTATCTCTTGTGCCTGTACAATGCTGAGCATGCAGTAGGCACTTAATAAATAACTGCTGGCTGAATAAATAAATGACAAGTACAAGGTGCTGAACATTTGATTTTGCTCTTTTTCAGTTGAGTTAGACCTAGAAATAGACCCCAGAAGCACAAGATGTTTTCCTTCAGCTTTTGAAATTGTTTCTCCCCGCTGTTTTAATGCTGGGAGGAATCAAAACAATGCAAAATTGATGTAGAATTAATATTTTATCAGAAAATGTTCATTTCCTTCAACATGGGCTTTGAAATTTGTACTTTTTTAATGTTATTGTTAATGTTCTCATGTGCATGAATTCCATAAATAAGAAAAATACAAGTTAGTGTTGCTTGGCTGACTCAAGGAAACCACTTCTCCAAAAACAAGATGGTGACAGTGTCAGAGACCCATCACTAAAAACAAACAATTCAAATTCTCATACGTTTTCTTATACCCTTCTCCTCCTCTGATATAAAAACGGCAGGCAACCAGTGGTTATTTCTTCAGTACCCCAGAGCCTGCCATCCCTCCTGGAGTGCTCGCAATGTGAGAGGCAGCCCAGGAGCCTGCTAGCTGGAGCTCAGGCTGGCCTGGCCTAGACCACCGCACCTGGACCTTGGCTGCTTAAGCTCACTCTGCAAGCAAGTGGGAGAACTGGGATTATATCCTGGCCCTGACACTACCACGTGACTTCAAATCAGTTACCTATTATCTTTAGTGCTCCAATTTCTCATCTGTAACATAAGAACCTAGCATTGTGCCTGGTATATGGCAGACACTAGGGCATGTCCATTCCTTGCTTTCTACTTTTGGAATCCAGTTGGCTGATCATCAGAGTTTGTTTTAAACCTGATTAAAACTCCAATGAGCCTGGCCGTTTTTTCTCAGTGGTTGAGCATCGGCCTATGAACCAGGAGGCTGATGGTTCAATTCCTGGTCAGGGCACATGCCCAGGTGGCGGCCTCATCCCTAATGGGAGGCGTGTAGGAGGCAGCCATCAATGATTCTCTCTCAGCATTGATGTTTCTATCTCTCTCTCCCTCTCCCTCTCCCTTCCTCTCTAAAATCAATAAAAATACATTTTAAGAAAAACAAAAAACTCTAATGATGCTCACCGGAAGGAACCTGTGCTCTGACAGTTCTGCTTTTACCCAGGGTGGATTTCACTGCATCGGAGCTGAAGAACGTGTGTCTCCTAATCAATGGTATCTTCCCATGGTCACATAGATTTCTAGGTGCCCGTCCCAGATTTTCAGCACATGGCAATGTCCTTCCTTCCTTCCTTCCTTCCTTCCTTCCTTCCTTCCTTCCTTCCTTCCTTCCTTCCTTCCTTCCCTCCTTTCCTCCCTTCCTTCCTTCCCTTCCTCCTTCCCTCCCTCCTTCCTTCTTTCTTTCCTTCATTTCTTCCTTCTTTCCTTCCTTTCTTTCATCTTTGAGAGCCGAAGCTGAAAACATAAAGAGAATATACTTGAACATGAAGGAAGTTCTGATGAACTGGCACATGGGAACATATGAAACTCACACATTTAAATCTTTACCTGTGGAAACAAGAAAAATAGTTTGGAGAAAATCTTTTTCTAAATCCTGAAAATAGGACATTTCCTGGAAAATGGCTGTCATACAGCCAACACTGTGACACAGTTTATCTGTTTGGAGCTCTTGGGCAACACATGGAAACATGGCTTCCTCCAATAGGAATATTTTAAGAGTAAAGCCTAAACATTAAGTCCTAAGGAATGGGTTTCTTTTTTTTTGGGGGGGGGGGGGGGGAGTAGAGGTGTTATGAATGAAATAGCCCTGGGAGGGGGTGAGAAAAATTGGTTCCAGATCAGAGACACCACGCCCTGAATTGTACCCTGGGTTGGATTTTCAAAAATGCCTCTGGGACGGTCTCCAGGCCCCTGAATTAACAAGGTGCTTGATGTGAATGTGCATTTCCCAAATTCTATCCACCCTCTTCAGCTGGACTGCCAGCCAAAAGAGGACTTGTATTGTGTCTGTGTAACTGAAGTTTGTCTTTTTGAAGATCCTTCCCTGTTAACAATTCAGTCTTACTCACCGGAGAGGAGATGAATTTATAATATAGATCACTTTTAGAAACACGGGAGAATTGCCAATTAGAAGCAGAGGGAGGGGGACTAGGGAGATGTTCTTTTCCCTGGAATCACCTACCAGTTGCCTCAGGTTTAGCCTCTGACAGCTGGGCCCTGTGAGGGGAGCTTTCTCCCGGTGAATAGCCTGAGGGGAGCGTTAATGAGGCGCTGAAGCCTGGCAGGCGTCTCTTTTGGGCACAGAGAATTAGAAAGAGGGATGAGGTCACCTCCCCATTACGCTGTACTGTAATGGGAACAGTTGGGTGGCGGCTTTTTGTTTTGTTTTAATTTTTTTACAAACCATCCACTCTGCTTGAGAAAGACTGATCTGACTCTCGTGGATCTTTTATACCCTCATGTATTTTTTACACTCTATATATTTTGAAAGTAGCATATGTGCAAGAGAGGAAATTTGGATAGCACAGAGAACTGGTGCAGTGGGGCGGAGAAGATTCAGTTCAAAGATAACCATTGTTAATATTTTATTCTCATAGATTCTGACTTCTCCTCTCAGAGATTTTTATGCCTAATATTATGATACTGAGATTCTTAATCAAGAAACAAACACATATGTCACCCAAACCAAGTATGGTCTGGGAGGAGTGTAGTGGGACTCTAGTCTCCCCACAGTATCACCCAGGCCAGGAAAGACTTACATTCCCTTCCAAATGCTGGGAGACGCTTCTTCTTCGTTCTCCGATCCTTCTTGCTCCTCCCCTAAGGCAAAATAGCTAATTTGATATCCAATAGGGAAAAATGCTATGTAAATTTAAGAGGTAATGAACACTTTTCTTTCCAAAATATTCTTAAAGTTCTTTGAGAATTGTCAGAGCATAAGATGATTGTGAAACAATATTCATCGGTTCGTTTTTTGTTTTTTTTGGGTACTGATGTTTTATACTTTTTCTTTTGGTTATAGAAATGTACGCAAAGAAAGATAAATACAGTATACAGGTTAATGATAGATCGGAAGCTTTCTTGGTTCTTTTTCTTTTTTAACAGGCATCTATTATAATGTGTCTCTTTTTTATTACTCTAACTACCGCTTAGCTAAGGAGGTAAGCTACCAGAAAACCATTGGAAAATCATTTTGTCAGTATGTTTTATGCTATATGACCACAGGGGAAAGGCTGGAGCCAAAAAATTACTGAAAAATAATAGCCTGTTTAATAACATCAGCTACCAAATGGTTTCTTTTCTGTAGTTCCGGGTACCGCAGTGAGACCTCCACCTGTAGCAATCCTGTAGTGTTTGACCTTCATTAAATACTGTTCAGAAAAGAACCGCGACAGCACGGCCGCTGGTGTCAGCAATTTGAGGGACCTTGAGCACGTCACTTCTCTTGAGACTTCTGAGTTCCCAACTTTTCATAAAGGGGTCACAAACGGGGCAGTATCTCCCCCAAACTGGGGAGCTACCACCCCAAGGGGCACTCCGTTAATGTGTAGAAGCATCTTTTTTCTTTATCTTTTTTTTCTTTTTTAGTGGTCAGGGCCCAACTGTACTCTAAAAAAGCAGAGAATATAGGGCAGACCTGCAAGATGAAGAATGATTTCAGCCCAAATGCCAGTAGCAAGCACCCTGGATTACCTCAAATGTCCCTTCTGACAGTCAGGGATACCAAGTGGCTGCGCATTCATTAATTCCCTTGGCCACTCATTGCTGACCACCTGCTGTGTACTGGGCACCATGCCTCCCTCCCTGCAGTGTCTCAGGAACCCTGGCTCAGATGTGTATTCTCCTTTTCCCTTCTTTCTTCCTGAAAATCCTCCCAACAAATAAGACCTGCCCTTTACCAATAAGCGTGTTTTGTTTTTTTTTAGCTCAACCCATTAAGGGAATAGATCCCAGGACTCATCATATGCTTTGGGATTTCTAATGACACCAAGACCCCAAAAGGCTCACTTCAGTCCTCCCTGAAGATTGGATGATGGCCTCGTTCGCCTTCAGTAATCCAGGAATGGAGGCCTGGATCGAGGGCTTCCAGCCAGATAATGAAATCCCAGGCGTGGAGCATGTAGCTAAATATTTCAACCGTTGATGCAATCATTTCTAATTTTTAAAGCAAAACACCAACTGTTTTATGCCCAGTGAACAGTTTTCACTGGCAAACTGAAATTTCCTAATGTACTTTAATGGCATTTGAGGCCAGGTATAAAACCTGCCTTAGAGCATTTTACCACATCAAGTAAGGTCATTCGTTTGCTAATTAACTATGCAGTGAGCAACCCTGTATAGTACAATCCCACCAGCCACCCCCTCTCTACATTGTCCCTCCGGGAGTGCTGTCCCCTCCGGGCTCAGCCCCCAGCCATCAATCACACTGTTAAATCACTATTCACAGGGCCCTCCTCACCTTATCTCACAGCAGCCCCAGGGACAGCTTACATTCTGATTGCTTGTTTCATTTTGCAGAGGAGGCCAAAGCACAGAGAAGCATGAAGGATCTGTCCAGGTCACAAAAAGCTTCAGGGTGGAAGGGATTCTGAGAGCTGCTTACAGGGCCAAAAGCCACTATGAGAGTCAGGGATGCTCTGCAAATACAGTAGCCCCCCCTTATTCCTGGGGGACATGTTCCAAGACCCCCGATGACAGTACAGAACCCTATGGATACTATGTTTTTTTTACTGTACATACATATCTATGATAAAGTTTAATTTATAAACTAGGCATAGTAAGAGATTAACAATAATAATAAAATAAAACAATTATAACAATACTAGATGCCCAGTGCACGTATTGGGTGGGGGGGGTCCCTCAGCCTGGCCTGCGCCGTCTTGCAGTCTGGGAGCCCTTGGGGGATGTCTGACTGACGGCTTAGGCCCGCTTATCCTTAGCACTTCCACGGAGGTGTCTGCCCCTTGGTTAAGCGTCTGCCCACTGGTGGTCAGTGCGCATCATAGCGACCGGTTGTTCCACTGTTCAGTTAATTTGCATATTAGCCTTTTATTATATAGGATAAGTAAAATAAGAATTATTTGAACACAAGCACTGTGATACCGTGATAGTCGATCTGATAACTGAGATGGCTACTAAGTGACTAACGGGTGGGTATCATATATAGCATGGATATGCTGGGGTGATTCATGCCCTGGCCAGGACAGAGTGGGATAGCATGAGATTGCATCATGCTACTCAGAACGATGTGCAACTTAAAACCTATGAATTGTTTCTTTCTGGAATTTTCCATGTAATATTTTCAGACTGTGGTTGACTGTGGGTAACTAAAACTGGGGAAAGTGAAACCATGGAAAAGGGGGGTGGACTACTGTATACATATGTATTTTTCAGCCTTAAATGAATCTTGGAGACTCTATTTTGATGTTTCTGGTCATTATAAATTCATATATGTATTTGTTCAATAACTATTATTGGATAAATGTATTAGCCCAACAGGGTTTTGGGTACTAGGAATATATTCTTGTTTCCCTGGACCTCTGGACATGTGAGGAAGGCAGACATTGTGCCAATAATTCAATATTTATTATTATTGCAATTGACACTATCTCAGTCTAGGTGGTGGAAGTGAGAGAGGGTGGCATGAGTAGATTTGAGAGATGTTTAAAATATGGAATTGGCAGAAGTCAGTGGTCAATAGGATATAGAATGAAGGAGTATTAGGGGTCACTGTTCTGAATCTGGTTGCTGGGAGGTAGGGCCACTTATCGAGGATTCTAGCGGAGGAGCTGTGCTGAGCAATGGGACAGGATCACCAGCTTCTCATTTGGTATATGGACATCGAAGTCCAGTGGGACGTAAGTTTGTCTAGTGGAGACCCTACTTTGCATGGAGTGTCAAAGGTCACTGCAGCTTACCACAGTGTGAGAGAAACAACAGTACGTGGAGCCCAACGTATGTGTTGGTAAACAGGATTGTAGATTGGCATCCAGGCCCAAGTAACTTACAAAATGCTTTTACATGTATTGTTTCTGAGCTTCACAATGATCTTTGGGGAAAGTGAGTAAGAGTCATCTTCTTCTACTATCAGGAAATTGATGTTTCCTGAATTTGTGATTTTCCCAAAGTCATACCGCTATAAGCAAGGACCTAGCACTCAAATTCAGATTTCTGGCCCCTGGCATAAGGGTTTTTTCATTTCACCATGTTACTTCACCGCATGATCAGAGTGAATTCTTCACCAACTCTCGGGGCTTTCGGAATCTCACTATTTGTGCAAAATAAATAAGAAATGAAATCAGTTATTTTTTTCTAAACTCTGTTCAGACTTCTAGCTTTTATCACTCTTTTTTATAACAGCATTTTAAAGTTATTTGTAAACTTCTGAGATTAATATTTGTATTTATATTTACAGCAATTTTCTTTTTAAGAGTGAAATTTCAAGGACAGATGAGAGTAACTTTTACTGGCTGTGGGAAGACAGTTGTCTGGGAGAAATTAAGTTCAACTTTTGTGTAAATTCTAATAATTTATAAAACATTGTAAGACCTCTGCCCCCTTTCCTCCCATTCCCAGATCTATTCCTGAAGTGGAAGGACCATCTGAAATGGCTCAGCGTATACACACAGCATATGAGGTGTTCCCCTGGGGCCCAGGCACTGAGGGATCCGGAGAGTCTTCCCCACCAGCCTGTCTTATCAATTTGCATTCTCCCCTTTTCCTCTTGGGGATGTTTAAGTAAAAATCATTTGAGTTTGTTTCTGCGTCTGTTTTAATTGCATTAGTTCTGGCTCTACACCGAACCTCAGACTCAGGGGACTTGGCTGGTCTACAGAGCTAAGTTATGGTTCTGTACTACATGAAAAGCTTCCCCCTGACCTCCTGCTGTTCTTTTCTTCCTTGCCAATAGCTCCTGGACTGTTTTGTGATCCCGGTGGTGATTTTACTCTCCTGGTTCTTCCTGCTGATCCGGTACAAGGCTGTACATTTCATCGGCATCGTGGTCTGCATCCTGGGGATGGGCTGCATGGTGGGAGCGGACGTGCTTGTGGGAAGGCATCAGGGAGCAGGTGAGTGTCTGTGTGTTCACCAGGTTGGTTACCTGCCTCTGTGGGTGAGGCCAAGGCAAGACATGGAATGTTCATTGTTGGGTGGAAGAAAAGGAACCTGGTCTTCCCATTGTCTGTGTCTTACTCATGCTTGGTTCCCCACGCCTAGAACAGTGGCACATAGGAGGTGCTTAATACATTTCTTGAGTGAATAAGGGAAGCATATCTGACCACCCATAAACAAACTTTACTAAAACTCAGTTGGTAAGTTATGGAAATTCTATAAAAATGTCAGAATAGAATTTTTCTGGTGCTAAATTCTTGTTAAGAATTTTTAATGAAGATCTCTCTGGTTTTTTTTGTTGTTGTTGTTGTTCCTAGGGGAAAATAAGCTGGTAGGGGACCTTCTGGTCTTGGCAGGAGCCACACTCTATGGTATCTCTAACGTCTGGGAAGAGTACATCATCCGCACCCTGAGCCGAGTGGAATTCCTGGGCATGATCGGACTCTTCGGGGCATTTTTCAGTGGAATTCAACTGTGAGTAAAAATAACAAGAAACTCAGACAGTAGAGTCTCTTAGGGCATGTGTTTGAAATTTTTTTCCTTTGGCGTAGGGTTGGTAACTTTATTTTATAAAAATCAAAGCTGGGAACCTGTCACCAATTCCCCACATGAAATCTGAAAACTCAACATCTTTATTAGTAAATTTCTTCCAAACTAAGTAAGTTTATTGTAAATTATTAGAAAAACATTTCATGGACTTTGAAGATGATTGACAAGAAACCATTGGATGTACATTGATTCTCCCAAACTAGCCTGTGGGTTGTTACGTAGAGAAATAGAAAAACTAAGTGTAAATGCCACGATCTGATGCACTTCCAGAAAGGGACATTCTATTTACTAGTGACGACTGCCACCAGAAATCATAACGTTTAAATTTGCTCTTTTATCAGTTTGCTCTTCTATTGCCCATGGATTTGCATGAGTGAATCATATTTCAAATTCATCTCTTAGAAATTTTGTGTTTCCATTTCCCTTAAATAATCAAAGAACTTATATGCATACATGCATACCCCATGGAAACAGATAATAGTGTGGTGAAGGCCTGGTGGGGAAGGGGACTTGGGGGTGGGGTATAGAGGGTCAATGGGAAAAAAAAGGGGGGGGGGACATGTGTAATACTTTCAACAATAAAGATAATTTTTTTTTAAGTAGGTAAAGATATAACACAGACATTCTCAAAAAGTCAAAACACCACATTTTCACTAATTCTGGTGTGGGAACATATAAGCCATCACTGGTTTGTGCCTCAGAAATTGCTGTGAGAATAAGTGTCAAACGAAGTATACTTTTTCATCAAGAAAGGCCACATATTTGAGTTTCACATAAGAGATGAATAAATGTATGACCTCCTGTCTAATTTCACCAAATCTGTTTTTACAAGCAAGCAATTCTGATTTCACCAAATAATTTTCTACAAAGCAAGTACTTTGCATTTGTATTGGTTCAGTGCCTGAGATTATTTATGGAAGGTATTTTAGCATCACTGTAAATATTTTGCAAATAGGCTGTTTCCAAGAATCCTCCAAATTTCAGTACCCTCAGATAGAAGTGAAGAGCTCCATAGTACACTAGGCACTGAGATGGGAAGACTCTCCGAGGATTTATTTTCGGTTCATTTTGAAAGCATGATGGCATTTTAAAGCTCCTAAGTTTGGTGCTTTAGGTGTGTGAGAGGAAAAGAAAGTGCCTAGTTCGACTGTTCAGAACCAACATTTTGTAGATGGATGGCTCATTTTATGGATTATTATTCTTGAATCCAACAAATATATTCCTAGATCTAGTGCTCATTGGCTTCAGTAGCAGTCCCCATTAGCGCCGACTGAGCCCTTCAGAAACACTGCTACCGAAGTCATGGAAGTGCTGGCCTATGGGTGAGTTTGGCAAATGGGATACATCAAGGACCCACCAAAACCAAACAGCGCTGGTGGCATGGTGCCACCCTCGCCTCCGGGTCCCCTTCTAGAGCGGTGGTTCTCAGTGTGCTTCTCTGGTACCATGTGAGAACCCCTCAGACATGCCCATCCACAGTCAGATCTATGGACTCAGAATCACTAGGAATGGGACCCAGGAAGCTGTTCTACATGCTTCTCTGATGGCTTTTTTTTTTTTGCACATGAAAGTCTGAGAATCCCCGCCCAAGAAAGTGCTCAGTCAGAAAATTAATTACACCTGCAAGCACAGAAATTTTCCGAACCTCACCGTTCCCTTTTCAGGAAGCATCTAAGCAAGAACAAACACGGGCCGTAGGCAGACTGCGTGGGTGTGAAGGTCAGTGGGAGGTTTGGGCTCCACCATGCCCACTGGCCCACTCACCCCTGCTGGCCACCCCTGACAAGATGCTTCAGGATAAAACCCAGTCTGTCTAATTAGACTGGCCTCTGTATGGCCCAGAGGTAGTTTTGACATTCAGGTGGTTGCTGCATGATTTGTACAAAGCTGGTGAGTGAAAAGAAATAGGATGCTTCATAATCTTGCTCATCAAGTCCACTTTCTTTCCATTTGCAGAGCTATAATGGAGCACAAGGAGCTGTTAAAGGTGCCCTGGGACTGGCAAATAGGTAAGGGGCTTGTTCACCTAAGATGCTGGTTTCCTTAGGGAACCTGAGAAATACATTTGAAGAGTAAGGCGGGTGGGCCTGGAGCACGAACAATGAAAAGATTTAGAATGCAGGGACAAAAGAAAATGAAGTCCCCTTGTCATTTTAGGAATTCTTGCGCACTACAAGAGACTAAACTGTATGATTCATAATGTTTCCTAATTGAGCTTTGGCCCATTATCCTCATCAAGATGCCATTAGTGGAGACACAGACGTATGTCATTAGGTTAAAGACCAACCAGAAAGAAAGAATGCCCTGAGGCAGTGGGGGGACATAAATGACAGCAGTTTGCTCTCACCAAGCAACGCCACACTGATGTGATCATTAAAAAGTGGCACTTCGGTAAAGGGGAGAAAATGGAACTTGACAAAAAAGGCATAAAAGAAAAACAATGTAATGGACATTCTGAGCCCATAAAACCTTTCAGAAGGGAGCATCTTGCAGATGAGGAATGGCTAATTGATCCCCAGGGGACTTGGTGAACAATACCAGAGACAACTTGAGCTGGTTAGTCAAGCAGGACATCTCAGATTGCACTTCTTTCTAAAATCAGTTTTCTCTTAAAACAACAACAACAAAAATTAGGACAAGGACTTGAGATCCTAAGCGATGCTGTAATGATCACGCAGAAAGCTCTAGTAGGGACTACCATTTAATAACCTTAGGCCCCAAGCTATGCCCTCAGTGTCTGTACCAAGATGCATGAGTCCCAGCAATGAGGGCAGAGCCTGGTTTTATGGAGGCGCTTGGAAATTGTGTGCACAGTGCATGTAAATGGGGATGAAAATACACCTGGTCCCCCACCTGGAAGCTGGCTGCTTGAGCCACCTCCAGTTTATGAGCTTTGATGGAATTAATAGCTTAAGTCACATTCCGCTTCCATGAGCTGGGTCAGCAATGGCATAAACTTCATCACACCACTTTACCTACCTTCGACCCCAGAGCAGCCAAAGCCACCTGCTGCTGAGAACACTCCCTCCGAAAATGCATTGCAAGCTACAGAATTATGCAGGACTCTCCCTGGGGATTAGTTCTAGTGACTTCCAGGGCTGCCCGGCCCTGTGGCTGTCACAGAGTCCTGCCATTTACTTTCTCTTGCGTTTTGCTGTAGAATGTTCCAATGAAATGAAAATCAATAGAGAGGAGGAGATGGGGGCAGGGCAGGGAGGGCAGCTGGGCAAGAAAACCAGAGGCAGGTTACACACGCATTTGCCTTTGTGACTCTCAGTGCCAGGAAACAAAACGTTTCTGCTCGGGAACGCTTCCCATGCAGTGGTCCGTGAGTATAAATTAATTTTATATTAATAGTCATAGTAATAATAAAAAACAATCTGTCCTTTAATAATGTGGATGGCATGTGCTCGTCCACCGAGGTTCTGTTATAACTCGTGGTTAGTTAAATGTGCCATCGAAAGGTAGTTTTATTCTGAGCTCTCCCATTGCCATTGAAACGTCAGTCCCCTGCAGTTGGAAATGATGAAGGGCCGTGTAAAAGGAACACATTACGGAGCCATTTGTTTAATTCCTGATGGGAAATGAGGCCACAACGGTCTAGAAAGGCAATCAAATATTCGCCCTTTTCTTCTGAAGTGATGATGGGGTTGGGTTTGAGGGTTTTTCTTTTTTTTTTTTTTCTACAAGGCCACTTTTGACCTCCTTACCTCGTCCTGACCTACTGTAAGGTTCTAATGTTTAGCTCAATTCTAGGCACATATTCAGTGCATAAATATTTACTAAGTAAGCGAATGAATGAATGGCAAGAGGGTGGCAGGAGACTTCAGGCTTGGCAGTGCACTTACTTTCTGGGGAACCGGGAGATGGCATAGCAGCTGCTGGGACTCCACTGGATCATTCTCGTTCCGGGCTGTTACTTACTGCTATTGCTAGTCTCTGCATTCCCGTTTCCCCACTCATCCATTCAAACACCTTTGTAACTGTGCCCCATATTAGATTTCCTCTATTGAATCTGGTATGGACTGTGTTTCTTGACTGATACACTCTATAAACTCATTTCCTTATCTGTATAATGAGAGTAACACTAGTAATGGTGTTATACTGTTGTGGGGATCAATTAATTGATGTATATAAAGTACGTGACACCTAGCAAGCTCTCAATTAATATCAGCTGACAGTATTCTTTTCCAATCTCTTTAACTTAAGTCTCTTGGTGCACGAGGACAAGTGTGAATGAATGCTATCTTCAGTGAGAAAGAAAACATTTCAATTAAGAAATGGTTGTACACATACCCTGTCTATAAATGTATTATTGCAGCTATTATGTAGTTGTCAGTCAAAAGTCAAAGCAGTTCATTTATTCCATCAAGTTGATTGATTGTTTGAAAACCCTGCCTGGACAGCAAGTTGGGCCTTCAGATGCATTGCTAATGTCCACTAACAAGCTAATGTCCGTCTAAGAACAGCAAATCAGCATGCTGCAGCAGTCCTGTCATTCAGTCCTGTGTTCACTGTGCTAACTACACTACATTTTTTTTGTACAGATTATTATGATCTCTGAACACATAATAATCTGGCCACTCAGTGTATATCCTATATAATAAAAGGCTAATATGCAAATTGTCCCCTCGACCAGGAGTTCTACCAGCAGGCAGGCCGGCCAACCGCCCATGTCCCCACCCCCTGGCCAGGCTGGCCAGACCCCACCCAGGCACGAATTCATGCACTGGGCCTCTAATATATATATATACATATATATATATACATATATATATATCTTCATGCCGATCGTCATAAAGAAAACCAGCGCCACTTCTTAGAAGATGACCATATAGCATTTTAAGGGCATTTTTTTTCTTTCTCTTTTGGACAACTTAGTTCTTTGATAGTTTGCAAAGCATTTACCTATTTATGTATAAAACAGAACTTACATGTGAGGGCCCATGGCATGCTGGGAAAGGTGATGAAAGAATAGGTCTCTGTGCGCTGGCGATGAGGCTGGGCAGGATTCACAAATCTGGAAGGTCATCTGTGCTCAGAGCAATGACCTTGTCTTCCCAGGGTGGTGCAGTTAGGATTCCATTTCATATATATGTATATATATATATACATACATATACACATATATGTATAAATATATATATACCTATATATATAAATATATATAGATATATATATATGTATATATTTATATATATGTATATATATGTATACACACACACACACACTGAGTGGCCAGATTATTATGCATTCAGAGATCATAATAATCTGGCCACTCAATGTATGCTTTGCTCATCAAACAGGATATTCACACACGAAAACACTGATTGACCTAGCAAAGGGGTTAACTGTGATGGCGCACACATCCCACTCCCATCCCCCTACATGTAATTTCTACAGCCTTTAAAAATGCATTTAGAATCTTAAAGCTGATGAATAGGGTAAAGCTCTACTGTGTGTCTGGTTTCCTACTCTCCTTGGCTCACCAAGTATGCTTGTAAAGTCACACCTCGCCTCTGAGCCTGCCAATTACAATGTCGCTTCCTACTGCACAAATCCTCTAGGAGGATGCATAAGCGTTTACAACTTAACACGTTCAAAATGGAGCTTTCCATTTTCCCTGAAAACCTGGCAATCCCTCATTTCTCTTCATCTCAGTAAATGGCATCACAATTCACCCAGTTTATAAATTCGCCAGAACCCAAGGGTATCCTTGAGGCCCTCCTTTCCCTTGATACCGACATCCAGTTTATCACCAGGACTTGCTGAGTCTTCAAGACCCGGCCACTTCCCCTCATCTCCATGGCCATTCCCAGCAAAGCCACCAGCATCTCTTGCCTGGACTCTGACACTACACTCCTTGCTGGTCTCCTCGTATGCTTTTCTCCTTCCAATCCCTTCTCTGCACAGTAGCCAGTCACCTTCTAAAAATGTAGATCAGAGATCAGCCACTTGCTACAAACTCCTAAAGGCTTCTTATTACAACTAGAATAAGATTTCTTTCCAAGATGTACAAGGCCCGGCAGAATTCATCCCTTGCCTGATTTTCTAACCTCAGCTCTTATCACTACCGTATTCTGTTCCTTCTGCTCAGATATCTGTCCTCTGACAGCTGCTGGAACACATCTGGCCCTGGCCTTTCTGAGGGTGTTTTCATTTGCAGAGCTCCCCGCCCAGAACCCTCCTCCCCTGGCTCCTCCCCTGGCAGTTCCTTTAGTCCTCCAGCCATCAAGGTGAAGGCCACCTCCACAAAGCAGCCTTCCCTCGTCACCCTGCCTGAGGCAAGCCCCTGGCATGCCCTGGAAGGAACCTTTTCTTTCTTCACAGCCCTAGCACCAACTCGAGGCCTCTTGTCTACCCCGTTTTCCATTTCACTGCTAGCCCATAACAGAGTGCCCAGGGCATACCAGGCACTCCGTGAAGAAATGGTTGAATAATTGAGTGAATGGAAAACGTCAGAGCCAACATGTGAGCATCCATGGTGTGCTAGGTAATGTAGTGGAAGAGTAGGATTCTGAAACTTTCTAGCCTTAAAAAAGGGGAGGGGGTGCCTGGACTCTGTTCACATCAAGTTTGATTATTTTCAGTGAATTAATTTACAGCTAGATCTTGCCCTTAGCCTCAGATTCCTTAAACGGATATGGAATTAATTTTTGTCTCTTCATGTATTGATCAGAGGTTCTTCAGTGTTGCATTTTTAGTAACTTGCTTAAAAGGCAGATGAATAATAGGTAGCATGAAACCCAAGCACAGGAAAATTGACCCCTTTTAGGGAATGAAGACTTCTGCTGGAGACTGGAAAGCCACCATCTGATAGTACAGTGACAGAATAGCCCCAGAGGACTTGTCCTTGACCGAATAGGGAAGGGTGTTCCAGTGTCCTCTGGGGCACTCCCGCCACACTAGAGGGGGCTGTTGCACTGAGTTTGCTTACTGTTCAGAATAACTTTGTATATAGGTTTGATGTGGCTTTCCTTAAATTTAGGCTCAGAAATGTGTAGAATGGTTATTTGTGTCCTTAAATATAGGGTGTCCCCAAAAATGTATACATGCACTTTGAATAATTATAAAGGCAGTGCTTATTAAAATACAATTCATTTTTAGAATTGAGCTATCAGCTGTTAAAGTGTATGTACCTTTTGGGGGATACCCTGTATTTTTCAGATGGAAAAACAAACTTCTCTTTGGGGGAGTCACTATTCTTCATAGTCAAATCCTCCAAAGTGCACAGGATTCAAGGAGGCCATCTGCCCAAAGCCCACACCACATACATTATATAGCAAGGGTTCCTTGGGAAAGGTTGGTTACTTTTATTGTATTGCAAAGTCCACTGGCTTGTATTACTTATGCTTATTCTATGCCTTATTCTTTCAAGGTAGAGAAATGAGAATTATTTTTCTACATTTATGTGGTATAAACATCTACAAAAAAAAATAAACCAAACTCTAGATTTAGTTATAAACGTCTGCTTGAGACCCAACAAAATTGTGCACTTATGGAATTAGTATTAACAGTTGTGTATCTAGAGATAGAGAAAGATTGATTTAGAGAATGAGAGACTGGATGACCATATAGCATTTTAAGGGCATTTTTTTTCTTTCTCTTTTGGACAACTTAGTTCTTTGATAGTTTGCAAAGCATTTACCTATTTATGTATAAAACAGAACTTACATGTGAGGGCCCATGGCATGCTGGGAAAGGTGATGAAAGAATAGGTCTCTGTGCGCTGGCGATGAGGCTGGGCAGGATTCACAAATCTGGAAGGTCATCTGTGCTCAGAGCAATGACCTTGTCTTCCCAGGGTGGTGCAGTTAGGATTCCATTTCAGTTCTCTGTCCCGATCTCTTTGACAGGTAAGCCCTTCAACTTTAAGGATGATGTAATTATTTGTCATTGTGGACACTATATGATACCAAGCAGTTCTGTTCCTATTTTGCAAATAAAAAAAACTAGAAGATGAAAGAAGTTTTAACAGAGACAGATAGAAGTTAAGTACCACACAACTGAGAATAGAATTCAGAAGCCTTGACCCCGTGTTCTGACAGTAGCAGTAAGGAGCCACTCCTTCCTAGAAGGTGCAAAATATCAGCTACGTAGTGGGAAGCAGAAAGTTTCTTTTCTTACTTTGCATGTTTTAGCTGTGTATTCACCAATCCGAAACACCAGTAAACGGAGTGAAAGAAAACTCCCTTCGGGCATGATCAGTGGTGTGCGCGGTTCCCTCCTTTCACCCACTGTGGACGCCAAGAGGCCCTGAGGGGCTGAGTGTTGCCTGTCTTTCTCTCCCCCAGGCCTGCTCTACGTCGGCTTCAGTGCGTGCATGTTTGGCCTCTACAGCTTCATGCCGATCGTCATAAAGAAAACCAGCGCCACTTCGGTCAACCTCTCCCTGCTCACAGCGGATTTGTACAGCCTGTTCTGTGGGCTGTTTCTCTTCCACTACAAGGTAAGCTGAATCAGGGCTGCTCTGAGAAGACACCTGGTAGGGAATTAACCTTCCCGGGCATACAGGTAGGACTCCCCTGCTGTGGAGTGCCCTGGCTGATGTAGGAAGATGGGAATGAAACTGTGTGCTAACCCCTGCGATCTGGGTGTTTACATTTCAACGATGAGACAGAGGCAACGTTTTGCCATTAGAGACCAGTAACAAGTGAAAGATAAGAAACTGCCAGAGGAAAGGGCTTTCACCACTAGGGGACAGTTTTTTCTGACACCATTCCCCGCAGAAGGGACTCTTTGTTCAGCCTAAAACTAGGAAGATTTGTGCAATCTCCAAACTAGAACCGCAAAATCCATTTTGCCAAAGGCACTGGACAAAAAAGGCAGTTCCTGCAGTTTCTGTTCCCCAGATATTTTTATACCTGCAAATAAATATGAATGGACTGTGTTAATGCACTTGTAATGCAGGTGGCCTCTTGAACAACACAGGTTTGAACTGTGTGGGCCCACTGACCCAAGGTGTGTTTTTTTGTGTGTGTGTGTGTGTTTTTTTGTTTTTTTGTTTCAAATAAATACATTCAATACGTAATGTACCTTCTCTTCCTTATGATTTTCTTAATATTTTCTTTCCTCTAGCTTACTTTATCGTAAGAATACAGTATATAATACATATAACATACAAAATATGTGTTAATCAACTGTTTATGATATTATAGTAGGCTATCAGCAGTTAAGTTTTGGGGAGTCAAAGTTAAAAATGGATTTCAACTGTGCAGGAGGTTGGCACCCCTAATCCCTATCTCTTTTTTTTTTAAATGTTTTTATTGATTTCAAAGAGGAAGGGAGAGGGAAAGAGAGATAGAAACATCAATGATGAGAGAGAATCATTGATTGGCTGCCTCCTGCATGCCCCTTACTGGGGATAGAGCCTGCAACCCAGGCATGTGCCCCTGACTGGAATCGAACCTGGGACCCTTTAGTCCGCAGACCAATGCTCTGTCCACTGAGCCAAAACAGCTAATCCCTGTCTTGTTCAGGGGTCAACTATAGTTTCTTTACTGAAAGATTAGGGTTTGAGTAAAGGAATGCAAAGAGATATTGTGAAGTATTTGCAGTTACCGTATTTTCCGGCATATAAGACGACTGGGCGTATAAGATTTTCCTGGGTTAAAAAGTCGTCTTATATGCCGGAAAATACGGTAGTCCAATATATCTAATCCATTATATCTAATCCCATCAATATAGTCCAATATACCGTATTTTCCGGCATAGAAAATGACTTTTTAACCCAGGAAAATCTTATACGCCCAGTCATCTTATACGCCGGAAAGTATGGTAATATATCAGCCCTGAAGAAAAGAAGAAACTATTCATCCCAAAGATGGTAGTCTTTTTGAAGATTACCCCCACCCTAACCCAAGGCACGCATGACTACTTGGGTGGCACATGGCAGTCACATGTTATACTTTAAATGCTACACTCCCTGCAACTGTTAACAATTGATCGAATTGGTATGTGAGGAGAGACCTGCTTGTCATTCTTTAACTAGGCCTGCAAGATAAGGGTCAATGGGGACTGTGACCAGTGTGACAAAGGACAAGTATGGAATATCCAAACAGATAAGACCAAATTAGTACAGGCAAAAGAAGAGGCAGACGAGAAAAGCTGTTCTGGCCACTTCTAGCCAAGTGCTTCCCCAGTGGTTTTACAGTTAACATCACCAGCACATGGGTGTGGCCAGCTGATGGGGCTTCTTGGTGGGCAGGGCATCTTCATCCAGGTCAAACTGGTCTTGGAGGTTCTGGGAGAAATGCTGATATGGGAAGAGTATGTACTTGAGAGGACCAGAGACCAAGCAGCTGAAGTGAATAATCTACAGTAATAAAACAGAAATAGGCAAATTGACCATACCTCCACAATGCCCACCAGCCAATCAGGAGTGGGTATGCAAATTAACCAACCAAAGATGGCAGGTTAATTTGCATACACAGGTGCGGAGCGTCTGGGCAGGGCGGGACGCCTGCTATGAGGGGGAGGGCGGGGGCGGAGGGAGCTACAGGAGCGGCACTCTGGCCAGAGCGGAGAAGACTGAAGGCTCCGGCCGGAGCGAAGATGGAAGGCGGTGGCCAGAGTGAAGGCCTGGGTCCCAGGTGCCAGAGGAAAACCGGTGCCGGCAGCCAGGGGAAGGAAGGCCTATTGCACGAATCTTCATGCAACGGGCGTCTAGTCAGTAATATTACTGAGAGAGCCCAAAGTCTTAGCCAAGAAACAGACTGAGAAGGGCAGGCAAGGGTGGAAAAGAGGTCACAAACAAGAGGTGGGGAAAGTTGCTATGGCGTAGACAGGGATAAAATGGACCCTGTGCCCAGTGTGGTGGCAAAAATGACAGCTTAAAGGAACTGAGACTGGACAATGTTTATACATTGCTTATACATTATTTTTTCCTGGATAGTGCAATCTGTGTTTCCTGAACGTACCCTGGTCCTCCTAAGGGTTAAAAGGTGAAGTCACATGCCCTTCTCATGCTGTTCCCACCCACGGTGCAGGGAGGTCCAGCTCCCCTCACCATCCCACCCCATACCCATCCCGTTATTTTCCCTCAGCCTGGGACCGCCTGGCTGCGGTCTCCGCAGCACAGCGCAGCGGCTGCCAGGTGTCTTCTCCTCTCAGCAGCTCAGCATCCACATCCCGTCCGTTCCTGGCGCGTGAATTCAGTTCTCAGCAAGGTTTCCTTTAATTGCCTTTATACGCTCCGGTGCTAGAAGAAAACCCTTTAATGTCCCTTGGGAAAGATGACTGAAATCAATCGCTCTAGTTGAGGACTGCGGTCACTTCCTGGGCAGTCCAGAGCCAGCCCAGCGCTCGGCGACCCCTACAGCAGTGTTCCTGAAAATCTGGTGCACCAGGGGCATTCGCTAAAAATGCAGATTTGGGGGCCACGCCTCTGAGCCACAGAATCAGTAAGAGATATTGGAAATCTGGGTTCATTAGGGGACATGTCTCAGTGGGTCTGCATTGTTAACTGGCTCCCCTGTGAGGCCTAGGCTTTCTGAATTCGAGAACAAATACCTGAGAGATGTGGCTTGAAAGTGCTCATTTCTATTTAAATGTATCGCTCCTCATACTTCCACTGAATTTTGGGTAGACCTGGGGCTCACCACACAGACAGCCATCAGGAACCAAAAAAAGCCAATGAGCCAGGTAAAGTCTGATTCTCTGCAACCCATCTTCTCCCCATCAGTTGTATGTTGCTATTGACCTGGGATAAGTAATTTTGCTAAAGAGGAAACCATTAGTAACCCTCACCAGGCTATCATAAGGGAGGCTGTGTTACCTGGAAATTAAATTCTTATAGCACCAATGTGGAGGTGTAATAGATGTTTTTATTTCTTAAAGCAACATTTTTTTTTTTTTGCTATACACATATATTTCTTTACTACTTAAAAGACAAATTTCCTTAAGGCAAAACACAATAGGTGTTTTTTTTCTAGTTAAAATTGATTCCTAGTATCTTTATTAAAATTAAACTTTCAAGATAATAGTTGGTTCACGTGCCATTTTAAGAAATAACAGCTAGAGATCCCATTTACCCATTTACCCTTTGCACTAGTAACATCTTGCAAAACTATCAGAATATTAACATTGATACAGTCAACATATGAGCGTACTTCAATTTATTTAACCCAGGGTTTCTCAACCATGGCACTACTGATATTTCAGACCAGACAATTCTCTGTTAGGTGGAGGGGGTCTGTCCTGTGCATTGTAGGATGTTGAGTAGCATCCCTGGCCTTGACCCCACTGCCACGAACTTCCCCACCCCACCCCACCCCGCCCCGCGCAGTAAAGACGATCAAAAATGTCTCCACACATTGCTAAATATTGAGAAACACAGCTTTAACAATCCCCAATTATTAAAATCAGATGGTATCTCTTTGGTTTATATAAACAAGTAGAATTAGCTTGTGCTAAATCTTTGTTCACATCTATTGTTTCAATGTTTTTAAAATAAGTCTCATAATTTGTTTGTTTCATTGCAGACAGTATTTATAAAGCCCTGTTACTATTATAGCAACCGATATTAAGACAAATTCTATTTCTCCTTTCCCTTCAATCTCATTGTACTTAATGTTGATACCACACCACTTATTTCTTGCATGAACACTGCCTTGTCCTATTCCCTAATTGTTTTATGAACAATGGTATTTAATATCTGCCAAGAAATAAGTTAAATACTCCATTTAAATCTAAAACTTAAAAAAAAACACTTTATTTTGCCTTAAACAAGTTCGAAAGGAATCTTTTGAGCAATGTTTGAATCTGCAGTCAGATAGTCATTGTTTGGAAAAACGGTTCCTTTTCTCCAGGGCTCAACCTGCCTGCCTCAGAAATTGGCAGTGAGCTTGCTTCCCAGGTGGGAGGTTCCTCTGAGCTGGGCAGAAGGGCGGTTCTGAGTGGCTTGCAGGTTTCCACCACCGCCAGGTGGGCCATCTCAGAAAATGATTTTATTTTTTTATTTTTTAAAATATATATTTTTTATTGATTTCAGAGAGGAAGGGAGAAGGAGAGAGAGATAGAAACATCAATGATGAGAGAGAATCATTGATTGACTGCCTCCTGCACGATCCCCACTGGGGATTGAGCCCAGTGGGGATCAAGCCCGCAACCCAGGCATGTGCCCTTGGCCGGAATCAAACCTGGGACCCTTGAGTCGGCAGGCTGACGCTCTATCCACTGAGTCAAGCTGGCTAGGGCAGAAAAGTGATTTGAAATAACACCTATTGGAGGCACTTTGATCTATAAGAGAAATTTCCGGTCAGTGCAAAAATCTTGGCAAATTTTGTAAAATTTTAAAATGGTGATGTCATATGATGGTGTGTGTGTGTGTGTGTTTTGGGGTGTGTGTGTGTGTGTGTTTGTAGCAGTGGGAGAACAAAACTTTTTATATCTTTTCTTTGGAGAAAGGTCTATTTAAATTCTTTGCTAAGTTTTAATTGGGTTATTTGTCTTTTTACGATTGAGTCATAATATTTATCATACACGCTGGATACTAGACTCTTATCAGATATATAATTTGCAAATATTTTCTCCCACTCTGTGGTTGTCTTTTCAGTTTCTTTTTTAGTGGCCTTGGGAGCACAAACGTTTTTAATTTTGGTGAAGTCCAATTTATCTATCTGGTTATACTTTTAAAAACATGAAAGGAGCCAAGTCCATCACACCACAGACTCTGGGCCACCAAGTCTCCCTGGTGGTTTCCGGAGCTGCCTAGTCATTAATGATGCTATTGCCTCGAGATGTCTGCTCTAAGGGATGGTTGAAAGCCACGGCCTAAGGAAGAGAAGTTTCCATTTAAGCGAGGGCATCTTTAACCATATACCGAGCAATGTGTGGAATTAAGCCAGAAACCCTCAATGTTGGCTGCACATGGGAATCCCGTGAAGAATTTAAAAAGAGCTGATGCTTGGGTCCCACTCTCACTGATGCCGATTGAAGCGGTCTGTGGTGTAGCTCTAAAAACCAGGCTTTTAAAGGCTCCCCTGCAGCCAGAATCGAGAGCCACTGATTCAGATTTACTCTATGTGGCTGCAAGCAGGTAGGACTAGCACCACAGGGTGAAGGTTATAAGATTAACAGCTAAATAGCAAGAAACCTTGTTAGCAATCAGTTATCCAAAAGCGGGTAGGAGTTCCCCTCACTAGAGGAGCTGGACGAGAATGTGAGAGGGACGAGGTGAGCAATGACCAGTGACCTCTAAGATCCCATTTGGTTTAACTACATCCTGCAGTTATAGTTTATTCTTTCACTTAATCACGATGTCTTCACTCCAAACTACCTCCTGGTCTGGTCATAAATATCTGTAGCTTTCGAAAGGATATTGCTTACCCAGGCAGAACTAAATGATTAAAGGAAGCTCTCCTGCGCAACATTGATTATTTGCCTTTTCTCACTTTCCACCCTTGGAAAAAAATCCATTCCCTCCCCCTGCCCCCATCAGTCCACTGTCTGCCGCTTCTCTGCCTGTTGTGCTGAATGCCATGCTGACTGGGCAATAAAGCCCACGTCCTGGGAAGCAAATGACCCACTTCTGAAATAGACTATCTGCATTGTATAGTGCTCCTGTAAACTCATTTTACAAGACTTTGAAAAAGTGGTTATTTATTTCTGTTATTACCTGGCCACATAATCGAATCCAGAACAGTAAATCTATAGCAATCCATGGAAATTGTAGGGGGGAAAAAAACTTTACTGGGCTTCAGTGACCTCTCAAACCCAAACCCAGGAAGAGATTTTTTAAAATCCTTACCCAAGGATATTTTACTTTTATTTTAGAAAGAGAGAGAAACATTGATATGTGAGAAATATAGATCAGTTGCCTCCTCGTACATACCCTCACCGGCGATTGAAGCCAAAACCTAGGTATGTGGCCTGACTAGGAATCGAACCCCCCAACCTTTTAGGTGTATGGCACCACGCTCCAACCAACTGAGCCACCCAGCCAGGGCCGAGATTGACATGGAAGCTTTCCAATTTGATGGTGTGTTGGCTTTTCAAGGTCAGAGCTTGACCAGTTATAAACTCTTATCTTCTTATATTAATTGTACAAACACTTTTGAAATGGAAAGGGTATTAGTTTCCATTGGCTGCTGAAACAAAACTGCCACATAGTTGGTGGCTTAAAACAAGACAAACTTTTACCTCCCCATTCTGAGGTCAGAAATCTCACTGACGTAAAATCAAGTGTCAGCAGAGCTGTGCGGCTTCCGGAGGCTCCAGGGGAGATCTGTCTCCTTGCCTTTCCAACTTCCGGAGGCTGCCTGCACGCCTTGGCACCTGGCCCCTTCCTCTGTCTCGAAAGCCATCCGTCTAGCATCTTCCAATCTGACTCTGCCATTCCTGCTTCCCTTGTGTGACTGGCCACCCAGGTAGTTCAGAATAATCTCCCCATCTCAAAATCCTTAATCACATCTTCGAGGTCCCTTTTACTAAGTAAGATAAAATACAGGTTCCAGGGATTCGGGTGTGACCCATCTTTTGGGGGCCATTACTCTGCCTACCACAGGAGAACAATTAATCACTGCAGGACAGACAGGTAAGGGTGCATGGCTCCAAGCCAAGCTAGCTGAGACATGTGGATGTGCTCTGTAGACGCCACATCTGGGCAATGAACACATGCTCCACCTACAGACAGTGTGCTCTGCTGATTTCCCAAATGATTTTTAAAGTAGTTGTGACTTTCACAAACAAACAAACAAAATAAACCACAAAAAATAAAACACACACACTAAGTTATGTGGGTAGAAATTGCATTGGGTGGGAGGATTACTGCAGTATCTACAGTGTGAACTATGAATTCAAGCACTATGGTGTGGCAAAAAAAAAAAAAAAAAGTGTGACTGCAAAGTCAAAGGAGCCTAGATTTAAATCATGGCTTCTGTTAACCCTTTAAGTAATTTGGACCAGTTTTTTTACTCTCTCCAAACTTCAAGGTAATAAGTCTTGCCTTTTGGAGTTTTTGAAGGGGATTCTGAAATTTATAAATGGTGGTCAAGAGTGATGAATTTCTCTGATGAAATGTGTGGTCAGGGTTAGACATCTCTATCCCCAGATTTAGGATATAAATCTTATTTTAAGATTTTGTAACTAGATGTAGCTTTTAATAATTTTGTGAGAGTTTCCTCTTATTCCTTGTTTGAAAAGGCAAAAAAAATGGGGTTTTAAGGATGAGAATTTCGTAAGTATGTTGTCAATCATTTTCAACTGAATTCCTTGATTCCTTCATTGCTTATAATTTTTAGATGATAGCCATAAATACAAAACATTCAAGGGTTGTTAAAATGAAATAGCAATAAATTATTTCGTGATATGCATTTGTGTGCTGGAAAAAATAGTAGCCAATCCTGAATATATGTGATATCCCCTTTAATAAAGAAAATGGCTTCACACATTTTGCTGTGACCTTTTCAAGGCTTAATATTGCCACAGAATTGCTGTAATAGTTAAAATTGAAAGAAAGTTCATAAGAAGAGATTATTTTTGTAGCTGTATCAAAATAAACATGAAATTAATAGAGGAGGAAACATGAACATTGTAAGTCCAAGTCCCCTTCAAACACCACGTAGGCCATTAGTTTCTATGGTTCCCCACACTGAGCAGCAGGAAGCCACAGATAATAATATGTTAGGGAAATAAGGGCTCCATCCAACTTATCCTCATATATCAGAAAAATGTTTCTATTATCCATATATTCACAATTTTTTTAAAGAGAAAGATTTCAAAATTATTTGTCCAAGAAGGCTATTTCAACTACTCTGGGTAACGTGATTCATGCAATTATTTTTAAGAATTCCATCTGAATGTGTTCACTAGAAAACATGTTGCATGTTTTAATCTCATCTTTATACCAGATAAATTTTTTTATAATTGCTACCAGTCTCTTTTGACAAATAATTAGGAAAGGTTCTGACATTGCCAGCTGCCTATTCCAGCAATCAGATAACATCCGGCGAGGACAGGTGTGGAGCTCTGGGTTCCACCCCCACCCTCTCTGCCGGCCACTGAAAATTACGTCCCAGGCATGCCTGTTTCTCTTACTGCTGTTGACGTTGGTGGTGGTGTTCTTGTTCTTATGAGATTTGGCAAGAAAGGTTTAGTAACTCTGGACGTGGGGCTAATTTAATAATACATTAGTATGCTCTAAATTTAAAAGATCTTCATCCAGAAAATATTTATTCTATGCCTGCTATGTGCCAGGTACTGTTTTGGTGCTTAACTCTGTTTATAAATAAAGATGACAAGAACACCAAGGTGGATTAGTGCAAAGGGTGAGATGCCAAACCCACTGCTACTTGAATAGACCAGCAATCTGAAGCATCCTTACCATCTGAGTGCCCGTGCCAGAGCGTCGGCAGAGATTGCATTATGCGTGGACCCTTTCATTAGCCGTGGATTAGAATCTGGAGCCAGGCCACCCAGTGGGTCCTCTGTGGCAGCGAGCGAGTTCAGTAACGGGACTGCGCTTGAAAAGCCAGGGCGGGCGGCCTCCGCCTGTGGCAGCTGATGAGCATAAAAGCAACACGACACATCTCATTTAGAAAAGTCCTCTCCTGAGTAGCCTTTCGTATTTCTTTTTGTAAGAATGGCATCTTAAAAGGCTATGACTTTTCAGTTCCCGGTTCCTAAATACAATTATAAATGGGTGATTTTTTAGATTAATACTTAGCTTTTATGACTCTTTTCCTATTTTTTAAACTGTCACCAATGAGTTGAGAATCGGGGAAACTGGTCTCACTGAGGCCCCAAAGCATTTCACCTGAAATATCAAGGCGATAGAGCAATGAATGGTTGGACTTGGTTTCCCCTGCCTGGAAACTCGGTGCAGTGTCCTGGGAGGTTTCCATCCTACTGAATGAGGTAGAGTAAGTGTTACTAGCTTCTACAGGGGGGGGGAGGGAACGCTTCCCACACAGTAACCCAGGCTCCTTCCATTGTGCAGCTCTGCCATCCTCTAGGCAGGGATCAGCACACTATGACTCGGAGCCATCCCCTGTTTTTGTAGATACAGTTTTATTGGAGCACAGCCATGCCTATTTCTTTATATGTTATCCATGCCTGCTTTTGCCCTACAACATCTGCACTGAATAGTTGTGATGGAGATCCCACAAGCCTAAACTACCTGGCCCTTTAAAAAAAAAGTTTGCCAGACCCTGGGCCAGGCCCTGGGCATTCTCTCCCCTGCTGTCAATGAGACAGCCTGGAGGCTGTGATGGCTGGGTCTAGACTGGTGTCCATAACTTCCACCCCATTCTGTTGGTCAGAACTCAGTCATATGGCCACACCTAACTGAAGGAAGGTTGGGAAATGTAGTCAAGCTATTTGTGCAGAAAGAAAAGAAAATAGATTTAGTGAGCAAAATAGCCAGCCTCTGCCACAATCGCAATTTCCATTTGCCAGCTATTTTGAAAGGATTAGAGAAGTTGGGGACACATTTTGAGGCAAGTCAAGAATTCTAGCCAGAAGCCCAAAATTCCTTCTATGTGAATCTATTCATAAATGCAACATCAAACAGGTCTTTTGGAATCACATCCTCAGGACAAGCTGTGAGGAACAATGGAATGAGATAGAGGTGTTGCAGACCTTTCTAATGGAATGGCTTGTGGTTGGACTGGGCTGCGGCCAGGAAAAACCAGCTAGCTGAAAAACCAGGAGAATGCACTGGCTGTGTTTGTCACCAGGGGGCACAGTCTGGCCCCCTCCTGCACACGCAGGCTCCTGATTTTGTCAGCAAACTGTATGGATCCCTCTACTCTGGACCAGAACACGAATGGCCCAGCCTCACAGAAATCAGAGCACCAGTTTGCTCAGATAAAGAGCAAAGGTTGGATCAAACATTAAAGGCTGAAGTAGAGCCATCACTCTACATGTCTCCCGGGGCTTCCATGAATGGGAGGCTTTTTCAACTCTGTCCTTAAAGTTTTGAGAGTTTTTATTCACTACTTTCTACGAAAGATAATACGGTCTCTCCCTCACTTCCTGGTGTATGTTTTCATATTATCAGTTTTTAATAGTTAATTTCCATCAATGGAATCCTTGTGGTCTTTAAGCCACATTTCTATACTTACTGCATTTGCTAAACCACCCGTCTCTGCAATGCAGGCTCTTCTTTTCTGAATTCCTTGTTTTGGTTTATCTCTCAGTTGGCTGGTATTGTCAGGAAGTAGGGCTTCCATGGGTGGTTGTACAGGCTGCCTACAGTGCCATTTGCCCATTGACAGGGAATATTTTCCAGCAGATGGTGATCAAGTGCCTTGAAGAAGGGAGACTTTACAATCACTGCAGGAGTGTCATTGGGCTAGTCTGGGTCTTCCAGGAGGTGTTCATAGGGGCTATATATTCCACGTCTTTGCTGTCTTGAAAACATTTCTTATATTTGTATTCAAAGGATAACTTTCCTAGGTTACGTTCTCTTTTTCTCGGAATTTTATAGCTACTGTGTTTTGTTTTGCTTTAATTGAGCATTGCACTCCGTTCTTTTCAATCTAATGAGTGACTGGATTTTATCGTTAAGTAATTTGGGTGCTTTTTCCCCAAAAGAGCCCACAAGAGTCCTATCTCTGGGTTTTTTGTTTGAGAAAGTCTCTGATATGTTTTCACTGTAGGTCAGCTTGGCCTGTACCTGTTCCACTCCCTGGGGCACAATTCCTTGGTTGCCTTGAGCTGCTCCCTCAGATAATGACAAGCCTCATTGTCCTCCTGCCTGTTTGAGAGTCTGAAGAAGTGGGAACGGTTCTGTTCTTAACAATGTTTCCTTGATTTCTCCCTGAGTTAGTCACCACTTAATTAATTCCCTACAAATTGGAGACAAAACTGAAAGTATGTTCACCAAAACGCGAACCCAAGTCCACAGGCAGGCAGGGTGGCAGAGTTGTCCCAAGCCCGAGCCCACACCCTGAAGTCAGACCGCCGGGGTGTGAGTTTCAGCTCGCTGCCTCCCGAGGGCTCCCCAGCTGTTTTGTGCTGGAGGACCCTCTGGCAGTCTGGGGAAGCCTCGCCATCCCTCACAGTGTTTTTAAATGTCTAAAATAAAATACATAGCAAACAAAGCCAGCCGATTAAAGTAATCACAGTATTTTACCATTTGATGATATAGTAATATATCAAGTCACAAGATGTAGAAGCACATCTAAGTACCGTCATTTCGAAGCAGTGATGAGTGTAAGCCAAATTGGAGAGATCTGCTGCGATTGTAAGGTGGCATGCACGTATATGTGATTTGTGTTAAGCGAAAGCATCTAAGGTGCTGCTAATACCAATGTAGGTCACTGCTCACGTTTATAATGAAGAAATGCCAAATGTCAGCTAGAGGTCAGTGAAAATAAAAATCCAGGGTTTTGTGTGTTTTTTTTTGTCAGGTTTGCCCTCTGAATTCTATACAGGACCCCTGATGTTGCCAGTTATCCAGCCTTGTGTAGAACTCCGCTTCCCTCAGCCTCTCTTTCCCTATTAGCAAAATTGGGGTCACAGTAGTGGATACCATATAACTGGTAGCATCAGGGTCCTTGCACAGAAATGAAATAGTACACGTAAATCACTTACTGCAGTGTCTGGCACAGTGAGCACTCAATAAATAATGACATTAGTAAGGAGGGCAGAATTTTTAGTGCTTATATTTCATGTTCTTCACACTTTTAAGCATTGCATAAGCTATGTGTTACCAAAGCAATATATGAACATTTATTTTTATAATCATAAAACCAGAAAGCTAGTTTCAGTTCAAAAATACATAAAGTTAGCAATCTCCTCCAATACAATGGAAATCTAAATAAGAATCTCTGCCATTAAAAAAATGGGACAGAATTGCAACCGGACACTGATTAGAAGGTTCTAAATGGTTTATTCTCAGTTTTAATTGACAACCATGTACACAAAGAATTGAAGTGTTTGTGTCTGTTTTTATCACTATTTTTACATAAAGTTAAACTCTTCTCTCTTTACATTGCTCAGCACTAAGGCAGTTTATACCTAGTGTTTTGTCTCATTTAAATATATTTGGGATGTGTTTTTATTTTTAAAATAAATACATTGTAAACTATTTTGTGCGGCCTCAGACCTAGCAGTGCAGCTCCGTTAACTTGAATGTCAATGTTGGCTGCCAGTTTCACACCCAGCTCCTTTCTGATGCTCCGTGGAACCAGGCGTTTGTGTACAGGAGTGTCCCTGTTTCCCACTGCCCTGTGGCGGTCCCAGCGTTATGGATTGTATTGGTGTTTCCTTTGGGTACTAACGAGTCCCACCTTTAAGTGAGAGGACTGACTTTATATAAGAATTAAGCTCCAGGTGACAGGCGTCATGCATGTCTGTTCTATGCTGGATCCCTGGTGTCCAGTACAGTGCCTGGCATGGTAGGTGTTCATCAATTATTTATTCCATGAAAGGCTTATTTCTACAAGAAACATTTGAGGTTAAACTTTAATTTTCTAGGCTAAACATTATCTAGGAACTTTCACATAAGAAACAAAAAAAGCTTTTGATTGATGAGGACTCTGCATCTCAAGTCAATGAAACCAGCTAAAAAGCAAAAAATCTAGCTCCCACAATAGCAAGCCATTGTTTTGATTCATGCTTTGATTGAACTGATGGGTGGCTTAGGGAATATCCCAGAGGAACATGGAGGTTCAACAAGAATATTGGAAAAAAAACAATTATCAAATTAACTTTCCCATGATCACGCGTGTCCAGAGAACAGAAACCATAATACTCAGAGGCTAACTGGATAGTAAAAGAAGGTTCTTTCCAAGTGACAAAACTCCTCATAGCTTGGTGCTGAGGAATGGTGGCTATAGCTGGTTAGAGAGAGAGACATAGATGGTTGTGCTATATCAGTTCATGAATGTCAAATTCAGGAGACACCTCTAGATTTTGATTTTTTAAAATGTGTTTACTAATATATAACAGTATCATAACCCAAATTTCATATTGTTTTAAAGTCTTAAGACATTACCTAATTTATTTTATTTTTATAATAGGTACCAAGCTTAATTTAAAGAGGGAAAAATAAACATTAGCATTGAATGTCTGTCGCATTTTTCTAGCACTCCATGGATTTCAAGGATCTTGCAATACTATGAATATATAATAATAATGATGTTGAAGATTTTATTATGGAATAGCTAAATATCCTGGGCCCAATGCCAATGCTCCTCAGTGATATTCTGGAATTAAAAAGTTAGTGTTGAGGGCTACATAAGAGAACATGGCACCTGTCTATCATGTGCTGAACTTCTTATTTAAAAAATATTGATTAACCATTAAAATCATAATATGATTTCTTCCTTGACAGCTTCCATATCGTGGTATTCTTTGCAATAAATTACTTGTCCATTTATTTCATTTTTCTGTCTTTCCTGCCATCACTGGGTAAATGTAAGAGAAGGAAATAAAGATTCCAATATGGTTGCAGGGGAGTTCATTTTTCATTTTGTCAAGGGGCTTCCCCATCCTGCAGCTATGGTAGTACTGCTTGATGATCATTCATTGCTATGAATTAAGAAAGAACAGCTTCTTAGTTCATCAATAATCCATTAAGGTTGTTCCGAGATATCTTGGATTTGAGTTCTTCCCCTGTGCAATAGAGATGTAGATTGTTCTTAGAAGCTTGTGATTTTCTTTGTAGTGTCTTTATCTGGTTTTGGAATTAGGATAATGCTGGCTTCATAAAATGAGCTTGGAAGTCTCCTCCTCTTGAATTTTTGGGGATAGTTTGAGAAGGATAAGTGTGAGTTCTTCTTTGAATATTTGGTAAAATTCATTTGTGAAGCCATCCAGTCCAGGACCTTTGTTTGTTGGGTGGCCCCATTTCTAATTACAACCACATGGGAGTCATGGCTTCAACATACAAACTTGTGGGTCGGGGGAGAAGGCATAATTCAGTCCATAGCGCCCAGGAAAATCTATCATAATATCCTTTACTTAATCATATCTGCAAGACATATTTCCAACTAGGGTAACTAACATTTGAAGGTTCCAGGGATTAGGATGCGTTTTGTGGGGCCACTTTTCAGCTAACCAACCAAGGAAGCAAAATGAATTGCTAACTCACATATACTCGTGGGTATTCCAGTGTGATATGTGCCAAGGGGAGTAGCTGCTCAAAATTAATAAATAAGGTGAAAACAGAATAGGAATTTATGGAGATTTCTGTGACTTCTGTAATTATGCATCATTGTAAGAAAACTGAACATGAATAAATCCAAACACTGAGCCTATGAGCCAGGGATTTATTATTTGCATTGACACAAAGCCTCCCATTCCCGATGGATTGATTGTTGTGATGCTTTTCAGTAGTCAATTATACAAATGCATTTGCAATTCAGCTTGGTTCAGAAATGGCTCTTGAGGAGAGTTTTTATATTTGTTTTTGCTCTAGCATTTACTCTTTGTAATATAAAGCTAACAATAGCTGACATTTACTGGATATTTACTATGTGCCACACACTACTACTATCCTTAGTTAACTGGTGAGTGACTAGAGGTGTGGAGAGGTAAGAAACTTGTGCAAGATCACCAAAGGAAATGGAAAACAGAGATGCAATGCCAGAATTCTGACTCTAACACCCACACTATGAACCACCACTTTATATTTCCTGGGAAAGATCATTAAACACCCCATTTCTAAAATTTGCCATGGAGAGAAATTGTTATGAAAGTTTACATCAGCATCAAGAGCTTGTATAACAGATGTTTTGAAATCATCAATTGTATTAGGTTATTCAGAGAAACATAGCCAGAAAGATATGTGTGTGTTTGTGTGTATTTATAGCCATATATCTATAGAAATAGAGATTTTTATTTTAAGGAATTAGCTCTTGCTACTGTAGAGGCTGGCAAATTCTAAATCTGAAGGACAAACCAGCAAGCTAGAGACCCAGAGAAAGTTGGTGTTGCAGCTGGAGTCCAAAGGCAGAATTCCTTCCTTCTTGGGGGACCTCAGGCTTTTTTTCTTAAGGCCTTCAACTGATTGGATAAGGCCCATCCACATTATGGAGGGTAACCTGCTTTAGTCAAAGTCTACTTACTATTTACAGTTAGTCTCATCTGCAAACTACCTGCACAGCAACATCTAGATAGGTGTTTGACTAAATACCTAGGTGTTGTGGCCTAGCCAAGTTGACAAATAAAATTAACTATCTCAAGTGTATGTCTATCAGCTTTGCCCCCATATAAACATCTCTTTAAATCATACTTAATCTTGAAATAAAGACAGTAACAAGATCACAGTTTTGTTTGACATGAGACAACTATTCTTCACACAACTGAAAACACACTAACACACTAACACACTAGAAGAGGATGCAAACATCTTGGGGGATGTGACTCTTTTCCTTGATATCTGTAACTTAAATATTATGATATAAAGGTAACAATACTTTAATACTCTGATGAAAACTCAACACATCTTACATGGCAAGGGGATAAGAGAAAGGGGAAAACCAAGTTATTTCATACACACACAAACATATTCATAACAAAATAAGGTACAAATACTCATGAGAATTGCAGTTCTCGTTTCTGTAAATGGTCATGTGATTTAGCTGATATTTATTAGTACCTTCTTCTACTATTTTTTCTGTATTATATTTGTCCTCAGCTGGCCGTTGGTGGGGTGACTCATCCTTCATTGAGCAGGGTCTGGGCCATTGATAGTCCTATCTGAATTGGGATGTTGAAATTTTCCACTGACTTGTTCACAGGGCATGGTAATACTTAGAGATGCTTATGGGATCTCCTGGATTCCAGATATACTCTTCTTGACCTCCATTGTGACACAGCAGCCCACTTTCCCTTTGGTATCCAAGATCAATCACCCCACCATGTCAGCACAGTAACAAGAACCCCCTCTTTACCTGTTGGTTGAGAAGCAAGAGGAGCCCAAAGTGGCTGGGTGGTGGTCTTAACTTTGAGAAGTTCCATGGAATAATTTTTGTGTCTTCTGGTAGAAACATTCCTGTCTTTGGCACTAAGACTTTTAGATCAGCAGAGCATAAGGTTGCAGGGACAGGAAGCAAAATTGCACTAGTGGATCACTAGGGGTAATAGTGAGTGGGGCCACTCCCATTTCTAGCTCTTGATTCCATTGTAATGGGGCTGGGGTTCTCTGAAATGTGCTGAACAGCAACACTACCACGTCTATAAATTGTCTTTCACTAGCTTAATATTCAGTCTCCTACAAAATCAATCCGCCCAGTGTGTATCTCTGTGTTGTGTGGAAGGAAAATAGATATCTTGTGATGCAAGAATCCAGACGGCATGAAGGCCACTGCTCAGTGTACCCTGCACACAAATATAGTCCCTTTTTTGAATCCTGATACTAAGACTGATGCATGGCAAGGTGACATAAAGGAGCCATCACACAGCCTTGGTTGTCACTGAACCTATAATTAAACACTCCCATAGAGTTGTCCCCTTTTATTCCACTTGTGGCTTGACTTTATGGTCTTCATTTGTGGGACTACAGAGAATAGAAATCTGCACAAACGAGGAATCCTATCAATTCATCAAACCAAGTGAAAATGTCTGTTTGTCATATAAAAGATAATGGCAGAAATCCATTTTTAGCTCCCTGTTGCTGTACTCATGTGTGAAATTACCCACAGGGGAAGATATTTGCCTGGGGAAAAACACCTTCATTGGCCTTAGATGTGATTGACTACACAAATTATGCTGCCAAATGAATTGGTTTTGAAAACCAAACAAAAGGCCTCATAAATCAGACTGGAAAGGCAGTGGGGGGTACAGCCTGTAGCTGGTGACAGCGTCAGGACACAGAGCAGCAAGGGTCCTGGCTGCTGCTTCTCTCCTTTACAAAGCGGCATTTAGAGCATAGGTTATTTCCCAAATATTTAAATCTTAGCCGTGCTGTGGTTTTCTGATATGGATGAAGGGACCATTTAGTATTTTGACTGGGGCACTCGCTGATTTATTTTCTCTGTAGTTCAGATGAATTTGGGGTTATTTTCTCACTCCTACTTGGAGAAAGAATGGGAGGTAATGAGCGGGGGTAAGTGTTCTTGGTCCCTAAAGACAACCGATTATGGTGTTTGACGGGAGAGTGTGTGCCATGCCCGCATTTGGTATTGTCCATGCTGTGACCTAGAAGAAAGAAATATTGCAATATTTAACCAGAGAGCTTTATCCCTTTTCTTCTAAAAACATGGGGAAAAGAGAAGGAGAGGAGAAATGAGAAGAGGCAAGAGTGGGAGACAGAGCAGGTACAAGGCAGATCTAAAAACTTTGAAAAAGCTCTGTCCTCTCCAGGCAATTTATTTTCAGTTTAGTAAACTCAGAAGCAGAACTTTTGCATTTTTAATACTCTTAATAATAATAAAAATGATTTTGTTAATTCAGTGCAGAGCCAAGTTTAGGAGGTCGAGCATCAACTTGTTTATGTTGGCATTTTTGCGGAGCCAGGTCTGTCTAGTTTCCTTGCCTTGAATAGCAACTGGCTCAGACCCAGCAGCCATAGATCACAATCAGGCAGAGCCTTTAGCCTCAAGATCCCAACCAGGCCCCGACTTACAGCCTCCTCTGGTTCTGCTCCCCACCATTCCACTCTCAAACTCCAAGTGTGGTCCACACCCCTCTGAGACACACGTGGTGGCCGAGGGATGCATTGTCATTGCTGAGCTGTCCTCTCCCTTCCACCCCAGGACACTCAGCAGATTGGTTTTTCCCCTTCCTAGATTGTTGCCCAAAGGGTTGACCCTTCAATCCACATGTAAAGTGGGCACTCAAGAGAACTTGGGCTCCCCAAATCCATTTATATCAGCTTCTTCAAAATTGGACTTTCAAACAACTATAGTAGCATTTGATTTCATTAGTGAAATGATGATGCTACCAAGATTCACTCTTTTAATTGGCATTTCACTTAGTCACTGCTGGGTCTTCAAACTACTCTATTACCTAGAACCTCCAAACTGTGTAAGCTGGTTCTGTTTCAGAAAGAATTGGGCTTATTTATTCCTTCTTGGTCTAGAAATCATGCTTATATGTGCCAGTTGATTATCTTTATATGTGCATTTTATATCACAGAGCATGGAAGTTTGGGGGAAAGAAATTTTTTTTAGTATTGCAGAGTATTCAGGACAGTTTAAACAAACTTAATTAAAATTCTAATTTTTTCCCAGTCATAAATTGTCTGCTGAAATAGCCAGGCCAGTCTCCCTACACAGAAATTCTCCCACAGCTCTTAAACCTCACATTTACCAGCCTGTGCCGCATAACCTTGGGACTGACCAGTCACTGCCCTTTATCATTCGACTGAGCTACCGTTGCACTGACTGCTGAAGCAACCACTAAGTTTGCAGATTTCCAGATTCTTCCCTCCTAGATGTTTTCTGCTAAAGAGTAAAAAATGTGGAAAAGCTTAATTATATCTAGTTCTTGAATAAAAACTAGAAAGGAAATCATTGTAGCCACATATCCTTTGTGTATGTGGAAAACCTCCACATTAAAGCTATGTCTAAGAACACTTAAAAATATCCTCAAATTTATTTCTGAGTAGCTTCCTTATGCAGTTCAGAAGTTAGTTTCAACACTTAGCATTATTATGTCTCCAAATGGTCTGCCTCTTTCAGTGTCAGGCTCATATCCAATAAAGCCCTCTTGTTTGGGCAAGATGATCGTCTTCTGAAACTTGAGCAATGATGTTACTTTTGAGCTACGGTCTGAGGTATTGGGTTATTTCCTTCTCCCCTACATCGGAGATAGTCTTGGGAACACCTGAGTGCTTGAAGGCAGTGTTCCTGGCTTATCTGTTACACAGGAGAAGCCTTCAAGGTAATGTTCTCTCACTCTTCTCAGAAAAGTTCAGAAGGCAGGTCTTATCACATGAGCAGTAGCAGCTCACAGGTGTGTGTGTGTGTGTGTGTGTGTGTGTGTGTGTGTGTGTACAAAAATTTGAGAGAGACATACTGGCTCACTTTAGAATAGATCATTATTTTGTTGGTTATTGAGTTCTGCACCCCCCTTTCCTCCTATCTATTGAGAAACTTCTTTACTTGTATCTTTTTTTCTTTCTATTTTTACCTTGTTTTCTCCCTCCTTCCAATTGTATTTTCTCTGATCTTTTCTTCCAGCTCTCCAAGTGAGACCTAACTTAGATCAAAACTCTTCTTACTTCTCAGAAAACTCCAAGAGCTTTACACATGCCCTGTACCCCCCTTTCCTCAAGGACCTCACCAACTGCTCTTTTCCAGGTCTCTCCTCTACCTCACGAGTGACATGGTTTCTGTTTCCATGGAATCTTTGTTTTTGTTTTGTCTTGTTTTGCAGATAGAACTGTGGAACATCTCTTTGTAAGAGCTCAAATAAAATTTTACTTTTAGTTACTTGTTAAAACAAAATTGGTTCTGATCATTAATAGGCCCAAATGAAGTCATTGAACAAAAGTGACCAGAGTTCAATAGTAGGCACCTGTAGAAGCCACCTGGCACCCAGGCATACACATAGAGGAACTTTTTTAAAGTGCTCTCCCAGGAAATAAGGACAAGACAGAAGCCAGACCCACCATACTGCATGGTGGGTACATACATTCACTGAAAGTAGAGCTTTAACCTACAGTCACTTCATCCTTCACTTTCCACCTGTGAGGATTGCCCGTATGCACCTCTGCTCACCCCTGTCATCTTCTCAGGCAAGCTAGAAAAGGAAAGCTGCCCCTGAAAATTGCTCTCTTCCTCACATATTCTAGTTGATATGTTTATAAATATACTTTGAAGTCGCTTTCAAACCATGTGGCTTTCTACTTTGTATAAGCTTAGGCTCATTAAAGTCATTAGTTTATTAAAACTCAACTCAGAAGTCTAATAGCAAAGCTAAAATGGAAATGTGGTCTGTCCTTCATTGATGTGCTGAATGTCCCATTAGCTAACTAGTAATCATATTGAGGCACCAGTGGGCTAAGAGCTTGGTTTCATCCCTAGTTGGAGGTTAAAGAGCTTTGTCCAGCCTTCTCAGTCTTCATGCTCCCTCCTCTGGACCATGGCTGTGTCCCAGTCAGATCGCCCTAAGCAACACACAGGCTTTCTTCTTTTGCGCCTTGGGTGCTTTCTGACCCTCGTTAGCAAAGAGATCCATCAAGGTGGAAAATGGCAGCAGCAAAGTAAGCGGAGTGTGCAGTGTGGTAGTGTAATGCAGATGCGTCCTGTCTCAGCTTCTCAAAGCTACAAGTCAGAGAAAATGCAGGCAGGAGTGTGTCTGCAACACAGAACATACAGCATCTCCTGATCACTTCCCGTTGGCTGAGGGAGGATAGCAAATACACTCCAGACAACAGCCCATGTTCTTACATGGAGACAGCAAGCCTCTACCTGAAACTTGCCTTATCTGCAGCTCAGAGGTGGCTCTCAGTTCTCCGTCAGCATTCCAGAGCAGCCCCCGTTCTCCTTGCTCAGGGAACTTGAAATGAGTATTTCTTTGCAGATAAGTTAAACAGCTGGGAATATACAGAATTTTTGTTAGATTGATTAGGTTTGTTTGTTTTTAATCGGATGCTCTATCAGGATAAGTGTGGCATCCAGAACTGAGGGTCATCCTATTAGGTGCCCTGATTAAATTGTTTCCCTATCCTACCTAATAAAAGAGAAACATGCAAATTGACCGTACCTTTGGTATGCCCACAAGCCACGCCCACCAGCCAATCAGGGCGAGTATGCAAATTAACCCAACCAAGATGGCAGTTGATTTGCATATCCAGGCCAGAGTGAAGACTGAAGACAGCTTAGAAAGAAGCCAAGCACTGCAGAAGGGAGCAAAGCTGCGGAGAAGCAAGCAAGCGGGGCGGGGGAGAAGGGAGGGAAGCAGGTGGGGCGGGGAGTAGGGATGGAAGCAGGCCGGCCAGGGGAGAAGGGAAGGAAGCAGGCGGGGCGGCGACCACAGCAGGAAGCCCTATTGCAGGAATCTTCCTGCAACGGGCCTCTAGTCTACCTATAAAGGAAAATAAGCAGAAACTTTTTCTGATTTTTTAACAAGTCCAACCTTCCTGTTGCTATTTCTAACTTTCAATATTTATCCAGATTAATTGTAATGCTGGCCTTAATGCTCCTTTTGTGGGCTAATGTTTAAATGAAAACTTTCCCTACTGTCTATTAATAAAATTTCTTGGGTGACTTCCAAGATGCCTCTACCATATAAAACCCCATGCTATCAATATTTTGACAGTTTTAGAGTGAATTTTGTATGAATTAAATGGAAAGGCATTGGAAATAGAGTATAGGTTTTGAAAATGCAAGTCATTAACAAAATATTTGAGATGATGGTCAAATTAGGAACAAATTTGTTTCATTCACCAAACTTTTAGATTAAGGATGAATCTCTTGAGTGTAAAATTTTAAGAAGCACATTTAGGTGTAAGATTATATACAACAGTATTGAGTTAGGGGTCTTCTTTTCCTATTAACTATTTCAAATTAAGTGAAGCTGTTACAAGCTGAGACTTGCATATACATCCATCTGAGGAAGTATTATCATATGGTTTCCTTTCTAGAAAGAAAATCAGAAAATGGCCTTTAGTCTTAGCTATCTTTCTGCTGCTAAAAAATAAATAAATAGAAGGAAAAGACCCACCAACATGGCAGGAATGTTAGCCAAAGGACTATCTTTTCTTTGTGCCATTTTCAAAACTGCCTTTCCTGTTATAGCCATCTTTTACCTCTTTATTGTAACCTTGCAACTTACTTTATAGATTTCTGGGTCCTTTTCCTCTTCTCCTTTCTTCCAGCTTCCAATTGACTTTTGTCCTTTATTTTTCCACCAGTTTTTAGTTCTTTTAGAATATGAGCATAAAAAAATAAAATAGGAAAATCAAATTGATCCTTTTTTCCCTTGGATGCAAAATGTGGTCAAGATGGGGATAATAGCTATTGACTAGAATGAGATTTGGCCAGCCATAGTGCCTTGTATTGTTCTTGTCTATCTATATATCCCTGCTTCTCCACTGAGACTATTAAGTCCTTGATGGTAACAACCATATGTTTCCATTTCTTTTTCCCAGTAAAAAGTTCAACGTTTGATATAGAGAAGGAACTGTTTGTTGAACGTAGTGAATGAATGAAAGAAACTACAGAAATGGCAGCATATATTGTCACCTCACTCTCCCCCAGTAATTACTCAAGTAGCTGCTTCCCATGTAACTACTCAAGAAGGTTCAGAAGTGGTAGTTTTTAACACATATGTAAATTCTTGGGCACTTGTATAAACCATTATTCTCTCTCTCTCTTTTTTTTTTTCTTACAAAACTCTATCAACTGTCAAGCAAGGAATTTAGGAAGCAAAATTCTATAGATACAACCCTGTTTGGTTTTGTTTTTAGGTTAGGGGGTCAAGAATGGAATGCTATAGTTTTTTCCCCACCCAGTGATAATCTAATGAAAAGATAGTCAAATAACAGCTCCTGCCCAGAAGACAAATAGAGTGTGAACTGGATTAGGGGAAATGGGAGTGCCCATGCAGCTGTGTCAGGGAGGGGTCTGGTGTTCATGGCTTCATTACAACATCAAATGGAATATCTATGTTTCTCCTGGGTTTAATGAAGCCAACGACAGCCCACTCTGTGTCGAGCGATATTGGAGATTTTTGGCTTTTAACTTGATGTATTTTAATTTGTGCTTCCTAGCTCTCCCACATCCGGTACTCACTGGCATTTTAGGCACAGTTAGCTAAGTGTTCCTCTGTGTTAGCCACAGAGTCGAGAAAAAATATATAAGGAGACTCAATAAGACCACAGCAGTTTAGGAAGAGCAAATTAACCTCCATCAAGAGCACTGGCCAGCTCATCAAGCACCTGGTCTAAGAGGAAGCAGGTCCACCCTGGTCTCCCTGTGCTTCTTTAATGTATAAATGGTTCCCCTCTGAATGCTGATTAACTTGCTGTGGTGTTTCTTAGTTTTCAGGACTTTATCTCCTGTCCTTCTTCACCATCCTCATCGGGCTGGTGCTCTACTCCTCCACCTCCACGTACATAGCCCAGGACCCCCGGGTGTACAAGCAGTTCCGCAACCCTTCGGGACCTGTCGTGGACTTACCAGCCACAGCTCAGGTGGAGCCTTCGGTCACCTACACCAGCCTGGGCCAGGAGACCGAAGAGGAGCCCCACGTCCGTGTGGCCTAGGCTGAGGCCCTCCCCCGCCCACTGAGCACAACTCAGTGGCCACGTGTTCGCCCATCATCTCTGTATTGTACATAGAGAAAGGTATTTATTAGGTGCAGTTTACACGGGTGGACTGCAAGGTAGCAAATCCAAAAGCCTGTCAAAGGCACAAGCTAGTAAGCATCACTGGAGACAGGCTCTGACCCGCCTGACTTGGAGAGATGCCCCGCTTGTGTGTATCCTGATCACAACGCCCCTGCATTAATTACTGTGAACATTTTTGGATCAAAAGCAACTGTTATTATTATCACGTGGATTATTATTGTTGCTCTTATGACGCCTAGTTTCAGGAGGATGTTTTGTACTCTTGAAGGAAACTATTGCCAGACCACCCACATGTAGTTTACATAAATCCCACTTTTCTATAGCAAGTCACTTTTTAAGAATCATACTTCATTTTGTGTGCACAGTCTATGAGTGCTGCCGGCCACAGGAGCCCCACCCTGAGAAGTGTCCCCATCCTGGGGACCTGGTGGCTCACGGCTTCCCCTGTTACCTTTGGATTGTCTGCTCAATAAGTATTTCTTGCTGTGACCCTTGTGGGGAGGGGCAACTGACCATATGCTTCTCTATTCTAGGAATAGATATCGCCTTTTTGTATTTTGATCTCTGATTATTCCCGGCCATTGTCTTTTTGTTATGCCACCTTAGATAATGCCAATCAAGTCTCTGAAGTAACGGGATAAGGAATGTTCCATTTCTGTGGCTTATGGGAAACCCCGGGAGTAATATAATGTATGTTTAGGGGAATATATATTTTTTAAAAATCCTGCTGCCTCTTCCTATATCCTCTCTTCAAAAAATAGATTTGCTTTTCTTTTCCCCCCCTAGATTATCTTTAGTGATGTGGAAATTAATCAAGGTGTTGGCAAAAGCCATGGTCCTCTGTCCCTTTAATTGTGTGACACCCCTTTTGAAACACACAAGCATACAGCTACCTTTATTGTGGCCTCCAGACAAAGTCAAGGTGCTGATATGGAGCCATCTCTGACAAAGCTCGACTGATCTGGCCACTTTGTGGTGGTAAAGATGTCACCCATGAGAAAGTCTGGCATGTTGGTCATATTTGGCATCCATTCATCAACAGAATATATCAACATAGCATTCTTATGGAGACAGAGAATATTACAAGGTCCTGATAAGGCTCTGAGGGATATGGCACTACTCTAATTCTGTTAAAAGGGCCCTTAAAATAGCCCTTTTCCAAACACAGGAAATAAGAACCACCGCACATCTCTATGATTTAGAAATAGATTCTATGTGTCAGTATGGGAAATGGTCTTTTACATCTGGCTGGCTTCACTATCATTCAAAAAGATCCTCGATAAAGTTACAGGGTGGTAAAGGGAAAGTAAATGCTTATAAAACTTTGGGCAAGTAAAATCAATGAATCTTAAGCAAGTAAAGCAAAACGCCAGAGGGGTCTGTACGGCAGATGGACAGATTGCAGCTTAGTGGGATTCCCATATAGCCTGAGCGAGGCCTCCTTAGGAAGGCAAAAGCACCCCATGCTGTCAGTCAGCACTCACGTGGCCCCTCTGCCTGCCTTCTACTCTGGGCGTGGGTAGTCCAGCCCTTGCAAATGGAGAAGAACAAGTACCTTTTCTGATATGCAGATCTTATGCTCATCTGTGTTCAGCCCCTTTAGGAACATGTTTTATTTTCTCTGGGGGGGGGGGGGGGTGGCTGGAAACAACAACAATGTGAAAGCTACGTCAAGTCAAAACAACTTTGCCAGTTTCTGCTTTCTGCTACCTTTAAAACCAATTAAATACCTTTCTCTCAATATTTCATCCATTCAGATCTGAAGACCTTTAAAGACTGTGGTTTTATTTTTGTGTTTACATTCCTTTGGTTTGCATAATTTGCTTGATTTATTGCATTTTTAGTATTTATTTTAAGCCAAATGTTTTAGCCTTTTTTAATTCATTTTTTGTGTGACACTAATTTGTAGATGCTTAGTAAAATCTTAGGAGAAATAAGTGGCTGAAAGTTTTCCTAGTCGCCTCAGTGGACTGGGAATCTTTTATAAAATTTCAATTTCACAAAGGTTGGCAATCAGTGGATGGCTGAAAGTTGCCATCTGAATTATTTTCTAGGATATTTCAATTGACTCCATTGTAGGAAAACCAAGTGTGAATGTTAAGGTGAATTCACTGTATATGCTTTATCATCCAGTGTCCTTATACACAAGACTTTCATGCCCCTGGGGAACCTCACGGTGTTGGTTTGTCTCCATTTAGAAAGGCTGATAACACCGAATTGTCTGAGATCCGGAGTTCCCATCCACTCTTGGGAACAAAAAAAGATAGCAGGAAACACACTTTTTTTTCTGTATACAAACATCTATCCTTTGGGAGTGGGGTGGGAAATGGGTGTAGGACATTAACTCTAGCTGTTTTCATTTCTAAAATGTCATAACCTCAGTAGACACCAGCAAGAAGTTCAGCGTTTCAATGCGTCACCCCACCCTCCTCCATGAATGAGACTAGCAATTTGTATAGAATTTGATTGGACAGGCGAACCACAGCTTTCCTGAACCCCACCTAGAGATGAGTGGAGGTTCTCACTGCCTCAATGAAAACTTGCACTGGGGATGGAGCTTGCCTTGGTCACGTCTTCTCACATCTTCAGACTCTGAAATTCACAACCAGGTAGACCAAGCAATAGAAAACTTTGCACCACTCTGTCCCATGAAAATGTTTCCATGTTTAGTTTAGATATTGCTAACGTGTGCTATTAACCTCTTGAGAAGCGTGTAGTATTGTTTGTTTTGCGTTTGTTATGATTTATAACCACTTAGTAGTCCCCAGCTAGCTACCAGTACAGATTTTACCCCATGGGTAGGATTCTATTGTCAAGCCACATAACAAAGCACACTAACCCAGACACTGCAAAAGGAAAATATGAACCAAAAAAAAAAAAAAAGGAAAGAAAGAAAGAAAGAAATTTACACCTATAAGTTGAGCAAACTCTCCATTTTTGATATTTGCATGCTCCCCTATGGACTGGCTGTGGCAATGTAATGCCTGTATAATGTTTTCAAATAAAAGTAAATGCTTTATGAAAGCTCTGAGCTCTTGGTTTTCTTGAGTGTTTGTCTGCACTATGACGACCCTGGAAGCAGCTCCCGTGGGAGGCCAGAAATAGCACGAAAGTCGATAGCAGGGAACATGTCAAAATAAAAACCAGAAAGAAAATATTCCCAAATTAGGAAGGGCACGGTTGTTCTCAGAACTGTACTTTCAAAGAGCCAAATTGAACATGTTTGTGATTTGCAAAATCCATTACTTATCTGGATGCTTACGAAGGCTCTGGGGCTGCAGCCTCTAGGCCCACATTTAAAACACACATAGGACAATACAGTTTACCCCCAAGAAACAGTTTCTCATCAACAGGAAAGTTCTGTGTGTGCTGCCCTTGGGTGAGCATTCTTTCAGGGCAGGACATTTATACAGCAGGACTGCTGGGGTTCCTGCTCAGAGCTCACACACTAGCATCGCCCCTCCCCAACCAAGTGGAGTTGCCCAGCAACCCCCTAAGTACTTGGAGGTGATTGCATATCAATTTCATGTTCTTGCTCTTCTTGTTCACAATGAGACTTCAGAAATTAGGTGAGCCCAAAAAGACTGTGTGTCCACGTTCCACATTTAAAATATTTTTAAAAGAAATACATTCATTGTTCAGGACAAAAGGAACAGCAGCACACGGATCCTTGATAAAGTGTTCTTAAGCTGAGACCCATCGTGATCTGCTTTTATAAATAGTTAGAACAGTATGTACTTCATGGAAATAATTTGCTTGAAAACATGTGACTCACGGTTAAAAAAAAGGTTTTTCTTGAAAAATGTAAATGTTTCTCTAAATGATTGCTTTTTGTTTTTTTAGTAAACTCTCGGATCAAAGACAAAATGCAGTTGAACTTCCACCCAGTCTGTGTTCAAATGCCCAGCAATCCTAAATGATCGGGGTCCAAGTGGTACACATAACAAATGTGTAAGTCATGTTTAGTCTGTTTCCCAGTGAATTATCGTTTTCTTAAGAGAAAGAACTGGGTTTCCTAAATGCTTGGAAGCTCTTGCAGAGGTAAGATAAGGCAGCACTGGAATGATTTGTGTGACTATTACCATGAAAGAAAAGGAGAAACAAGTAAAATTCAGCAGGAAAGTTGTAATTTATTATGTTGCCTTGATGCTCCATAGGAAAGCAAACGGTAATGTCTGAAACAACAGGAACTGACATCAGATCCAGCTTATCCATCTTCAGCGCCTAGGAAAAATACCGTGCACATGGAAGGCACTCATACATCTTGTTTTTAATGTACTCTAACTTCTGAATCAGAAACACAACGTGGGAGGGTATTCTATTACAAAATGGTCCCTTTTTCCTCCTCCTACTCTCAAGTACTTTTTCTGTAAAATTCCTGTTCTTGGAAAGGAAGAAATCATTGGTTTCCCTTCAATGCACGCTTGAATTTTTTACAAACCCTTAATATGTTTGGCCATTCTGGTTGGCCCTGGGATATTTAAAAAAAAAAAAAGTTCTCCTTTTTACTTGTGAATTGTGCTTCTGATTTTATTAAATTGCTTTCTCATTATGCACACTGGTCTTCCTTTTTCCTTTCTGCCATTTTTCTTTGATTTCCTTTTCCTTTTTGTCTCTTTTCTTTTGCAAGCATAGATAGAGGGCTCACTAAGGGCCACCTAGACAGTGTCTCTGCCCTTTATTCTCTATGTAGACAAAAATGTTTAATTCAGAAAGATAGAATACAGCTGGAAAGCCCACACCTACCAGATGGCCTTTCATTAGTGCCTGACAGGCCATTGTGCGCTACTTTTCAGACAGCGGACAAGTTGCCTCCAAACACTACTGAAGCCTGATTAACAAGGAAAACTAATGATCAGAGGGAGGAGATCTCTGGGAATAGACTAAAATTAGGGGCTTTCATCTGGATAGACAAAGGCTTGGTGTGAATAAGACTAAACCTATAAAAGCATGAAAACAAGTTTGTTCACTGGGTCCAGCATTAGAGCTGGGAGTTATCCCATAATGCTTGGAGGATAATTTCAGGATAGATAAATATTATTTTACATAATGGGGAGTGTTCTTCCTGAACTTATTACCGCACTTTAGCACTGACTGAAAATGTGTTAGGTCACCTAATAGGTGGGAGAGCTACAGTGGGACATTAGGTGAGCTGTGTAATCCTTATCCACTCTCTTTACACTTTTACTAGTAGATTGAAAGCAGGCATTACTCATAATTATGTCTGGACAACAGGTATAGACCCAGGCTATCACAGGCGAACCTGGAAGTGTGGTCACCCTGCCTTTAAAAGATACTCCGGCACCTCCCCTCACCATGGGAAATTGGTAGCACAATGGAAGCCATGTCTTCCTGCCACTAGATGTCGCTGTCTGAGGTAAAACAACTGGATGAAGAGGACCATCTATCCATCCAAGGTGGTGAAGCTGTTGTTACTGGATTTTATTCGTGGATGGCAGGCCCCACCTGGGTTCCCATCATGCTGCTCAGACCTTCTCCTTGGAAACATCTCTAGCCAGGAGTGGTAGAAAAGTGAGCAGAGTTCCAATGGTAGTATCGTGAACATCCTCACCATTGTTTCATTGCTAAATGTGTACAAAAGTAAGAGCAACAGAGAAACGTGTGGCTAAAATAAAGGAGGCATTACTGGTTAAATTATTCAGAAGTAAATTACAGGAGAAGTCAACACATACATTTCAAGAAATGCTGAATGACAAATAAATGCATTTATGAATGAATACATATTGCTCATGGGAGGAAGAAGTAGACTCCTAAGTTCGAAGAGCAGATGCCTTGTGGCAGAGGATGAAAACCATTCTGCAATTCTGCACCTACCTTTTCCCCTAACACTGTCCACTAAATGCCATTTCTGGGATTTGGGGCTAAAAGGTTGAAACATGGGGTAATACCTAGGTCTGTGCAGTGTTGGGTCTTATTCGTGCCTATCTTGGCCTTGTTTTCATGGGCAGGGGGATTCTTTTCATACTACCCGGAGAGGTTTGACAAATTTTAAGTAATAGTAAATAATTGCAGTTTTATAGATGGTTGGCCACCTGCCAATTTCACAGCAAACTAAAAAAGCAATAAAGAAAATCTACTTGTTCTTAAAATGACTACTTTACTAAATGAAATTACTAAAGAGAGAGGAAAGCGGCTAATCACTGGAATAATCAAAACAGTCTCATTATGGGACTCCCTGTGAGCTTTTGTTTGAATTCTCTAATGTAGTTTTTGGCATTAAATAGGATTTTAAAAGCTAAATAGGTCACACATGCATATGAATGGTTGAGTGAATCACATAACCTCTTTATGTGCCCCATGACTCTGCCCATCAGGCTGCATTTTAATTAAAAGGAAAATTGTCAGGAGAGGACAACTTAATGTGGAGAGTTTGGTGTCAGAGTTGAAAACGGAGGCTTCCGTTGGCATTCAGTTTTCAGTTTATAATCATGACTTCCAAACAACAATGAAGTTCATTTTCATTTCAGTCATAACCTTAGACACAGAATTGGAGAGCTGCAGGGAACATTGGAGATCACTTCATTCACAATCTGAAGTCGTTTTATGACATGTAAGTGTGGAGATGTTTAGTTGAAGGCAATATGTTTTGCCTGGAGAAGCTATAGCTTTGTTCACTACTGACAAAGTTCACAAGTGGATAACGCACAGTGTGTGATTCCTCAGTTAAAGAAGCTGCTCTGTGATCCCTGGAAACCAGTCAGAGAGCTAGTGCACATCCTTCCCATTTAAGGGGCTGGGCAGCTTGGTTAAGTGGTCCTTAGGAGGATCCCAATTTCTAACCTCCTTTGAACGTGGAATTCCAAAGAGAAAAGAAAGGAAAAGCACTTGGTATGTATCCAAGGAACTGCCTTTGCCTTTCTGGATTGAGTCCATCAGATACATTTGCCAACAGGAAATGTCCCTCTGCTCCTCTTATTCAACACACAAGTGTAAGAGGGATCTTGGGACCAGCATTGCCCATGAGACTCCTAGATCCAGATAATCTACTAAAAGTTGCAATGACCTGTCTGTAGCTGCTTGCCCAGGGACTGAGAATTCACTGTTTGCATGGGGAGATGTCCTACCTCCAGATGCCCACTAGCTGTCACTCCTATATTCTCCAATGACCGATGGCAGGTCAGCGTCCCTGGTGAGGCTGCTGCCTGTGGGAAACAAGTCACCTGCCATGGAATGAAGGCCAGACGTGACTTTGAGGTGACAGAGCTTCTGTGTTCCTCCTGACTATTGGGACAACATGAACCACTCAGTCAAGTGGCCCTTGTGATGCAAGGATGTGGGGGGGGGGGGGAAGTCATCAAGCAAGAGGTGATATTGAAGCTGAAATTTTATAAGCAAAATGTGCCCCTGCTTTCCCTGAGGAATCAATGCTGCTGATCATTCTAGGGTTGTGGGGGGCCACCACCCCCTACTGCTGGATTAGTGGGGGTATTTTTCAGTGAAGATGCTCTTCTAATTCTTTATTGTTTGATTGAATATATTAGTTGTGTTTGTAATTCAATCTCCTTTTTTTGATTCTAGACATTGTAAAGAAATAGACTTTATGTACTAAGCCATTTTATTATTTTCATTATTGTGATAAAGTAGAATATCTTCTTCAGAGTACAGCAAAATTCCTGCTTGTTTCCAATGAGAATGCACTAGCATCGGCTTTCTGGCATTGTATTATTTCTGTCTATCCCTCCTGAGATGACTCACCCAGCTTCACAGCAGCATTCCACGTTTGCTGCATCTTCTCTGCCTGGAGTTTCTACTTCACTAGTTCATTCTTGATGGCTGGTTCCTTTGAGCATTTCAGGGAAATGGTTTTCTTTACTTTAGAACTTAACTACATTTGAGCTTTTGTCTTTAAAGCCATTTAAGAAAAGGAGAAAACTCTACTGCGCATGAATGATCATATCTCAGATACTGTCTCTCGGCTGTATGCATATTTGTTTTAGAAAATAGAATTAGATTTTTAATATCACATTGCGTAACCATGCAATGAAAGCAAACTGGGTCCTAAATAGCAATGACTTAAAAATCAAATTATGGTTCTAAAATTTTTTAAATTATTATTTTTTCTAATGTCCTTACCTGTCAACACTATATGTCAAGATTCCCACATTAGCAAAACACCGTGAAATGTTTTGCTGCTGGTGGAATTGGTTCATGCCATCCATTCTGCAGAATAAACCCATTTTCTTCAGTGGGGTTGTTATCTACTTTAACTTCTCTTTCTCTTGTATTTTTACTTCCAAGGTTTTAGGAAAAAATGTTGCACTATTTTTTCATTCATCCAAGGGGAACATCCTTGGAAGGAAATCATGACCAAGTAGAATAGTGTGGAGATAATATATAGCAAGTAATTCTCTGCTACCCTTGTTACAATGAACTGAACATTATTTTTTTCTGTCCTTAGAAGAACAGAAAAATAAGTAAAATTATTAATTTTAGAAAAGAAACTCTGAAAAATAAGGCAATAAAGTTAGGCCTCCAAATTAAACCAAATGGAAATATTGTACCAACCAAGGGTCTGGGCTTGACTGATTTTCTTTAATAAGTGGACAGGTGTGGACAGGATTCCTGATAGACCTAATGCAGCTCACATGTTCAGCCAATGTGATAAAACAGGTGCCAGCAAAGCCATGTGCCCAAATGGAGGCAAAGTCAAGATGTAGGAAGAGAATCTCAAGTAACTGCAATTAGCTCATAGTTATTCTTGATAATGCCCCTATTGGGACTCACCACAGGGGATTCCAAAACCTCCTTCTACTTGGGAACTTGAGGCCACCTTTCAGCCACTTGCTTATAGATTAAGTCCTATTTTAGTTACGTGCGCTAGGTGATGATTTTCTCCAGGGAAGAAAATTTGAAAATCCCTCTACCTCTACTCCTTTGCAACTTGATCTAGTAGCTAGCTATGTCTATTTACACCTTAAATGGATGTGTTCCTCTTATGTTCATCATTTGAACATCTTATCCCTGCTGTCAATCTCCATCAAAGCTGTGAACTCTGGGCTCCACGATTTCTCTGGGAAGCCCAAGCGCATCTAAGAACAAGGCCAAAGACCTTGATTTTGCCCAGCATGCCATGGTTCATGTTGCTCCGAGTGAGATGAAGCCGGAGAACAAAGCAGTTAGGTTACCTTCCTCCTTCCTGAATGCAACGAGAACTGTGCTTAGGGTTCACTTCCATTGTCTGATCTTTTCAGCTGGACAAACGAAAGCCCAGGACAATGCCCAAACCTCTTTTCCATTTGCATCTCCAGGAGAAATCCAGTTGTTCCCTTTATAAAATCAAGCCCTGGTCCTCTGGTATTGACAATTGAAACTCTCCCTTCATTTGGGGGATAATGTGGAGCAGCAATATTCAGTGCAAGATCTTCAAAGGGAGGCTGAAACTCAGCTGTAAGCGTCAGACCTCAGGGTCTCTTCCATTAGAGATTATTTGCTTGCCATCAATCTTGAAGCTTCCTGGTCCAAATGTTTAGGGGCGCCAATGCATTTCCTTTGAATCTGTTATAGATGTCTCTGTAGCTCCAGCTACAACTACTCTCATTTATTCTACTGTGTGCTAGGCACTGGGTGACTGATTCATTTAATCCTCAGAACAACCCTATGAGGTGGATTGTCAAGTGCACTCCCGTTATTTTTTGACAAGTTAATGGAGTCAGAGATTGGTTCTATAAAATGGCCAAGTTTACATAACTAGAAAGTGATGAGGCCAGAATTCAAAACCAGGTGTGCCTGACTCCAAAGACATCAGAATATACCATTGTACACAGTGTCTCATGGTATCTCAGGAAAGCGTTCAGGTTGATGGATCCTTTGGGGAGCTACCCGCAAGAATCCAGTGATCAGAAGCACCTGGGAGAGAAATGAAGAAGCTCTGTGTCCAAGCAGAGAATGGGTTAAATTGTAATGAGTAAATCAGCTAGCATGAGAAATCAACCACACTCATGGCTCCTCTTTGCTGTGGGGAATGGGTGACGGGCAGATTCCTTTGTGCAGCACCACCAGCAGCAGCTGGTCTGGAGATTAGAAAAAAATTTAAACATTCCTCAGCCAACGGAAGAAATAGTAACTTGCTCTGGAGATAGAAAGATGTCGTCCCAGGCAATGCCCCGGACTTCTGCACCACGCTCCATTCCCACCTGCTGAGGCAGCACGGGTCCCCCAGGGCACCCTCCCCACACAGGAATCTTATCTGTGCCACGTTCTATGGTTGTTTCTTTTTAAAAATATATATATTTTTATTGATTTCAGATAGGAAGGGAGAGGGGGAGGGAGATAGTAACATTGATGATGAGAGAGAACCACTGACTGGCTGCCTCCTGCATGCCCCACTCTGGGAATCAGGCCTGCACACGGACATGTGCCCTGACCGGGAATCGAACTGTGACCTCCTGTTTTATAGGTCAGTGCTCAACTACTGAGCCATGCTGAGCCATGGTTACTTCTTTACTTGTACTCTGCTTAGCCTTTTAGCTGCATTTAGCACAGCCTGTCTTCTTAAAACACAACTTTCCGCTGGATCTTGTGGAACACTCCTTCATGGTCACTGGGTCCTTCTTTCCTTCCACAACTCTAAACATTAGAGCTCCCCGTGATCATGCTCTTAGTTTGCTTCTCCTTTTATCCCCACACACCCTCACTGGTTTAAACACCAGCTTCATGCTGACGATGCACCTGTTTGCATCCCCAGCCCAGACCTCTCACTGCCTGCTCCAACTCCCCTCGTCCATTAGGCCTCTCGTGTCCAAGGCAAGACTCATGATTCTCCCAAATCTGTTTCTCCTCTAAGCTGGAGATTAGAAAAAAATTTAAAATGCTCCTCCCCATCTCACTTAATAGCACCATCACCTCCCTGGTTCCTGGGCCAAACATGCCAGATCCTTCTCTGATTTTGTTCTTTTCATCAGCAACTACATCCAGCCCACCAGCTGGGGTCGTTATCCTCTGGCTTGACCTGATTCTGACTGCTTGTCACAGCTGCTTCTGCCCTCTCTCTGTCCTGAGCGATGCAAACTGCCAACAAAGTGCTCTCCCTACAATCCATTCTCTACACTCGGAGAGCTTTATAAAAATGTAAATTACATCCTGTCATTTCCCCGCACAAACCCCTCCAGACGCTCCACATGGCTATTCGAATGGACACCCAAGACCTGGAGCTGCCACGCTGACAACGGCGTGTTTTCCACTCTGCCCTCCCTCACCCACCACATGGCACCTGACTCTTTCCCCAACAAGCCGAGCTCATTCCTAACTGAGGTCCATCTGCCTGGGGTGCTCCTCCCTCAATCAGCACAGCTCGGGTGCTTCCCACTGAGGTCGCAGCTCCATGCTCCCTCTGCAAAGGGCCACTTGACTCCCCCTCACCCCAGTCTCACTCTTTTCCATTACCCTGGTTTAGTTTCTTCAGGAAACTTCTCGCCATTTAAAATAACACCTTATTGTGTTTGTTTTGTTACCATGTTCTCCACCGTAGTATAAATTCTGTAAGGCTGGAAAGAATATTAAGCATTTGGGTGTGTTTATTTTCTGAAGTAACAGAAACTGGCTCTGATTAGATTAAGGAGAAAGAGTAATTCATTGGGAAGGTTCTGGCTCTTGGAGGTAGAATTTCGACAGCATTTATGATACCACCTTAGATATCTTTGAAAAACAAAACCTTACAAACAATCACTAGGAAGCATTTTTTTTTAAATCAGAAATTGCATATTGAAAAATATTCAGCCCTATACTTACCTGACAGGGGAGATACCATGATCACAAAAAAATATTCAGTCCTTCACATACATAAAGGGAGGTGAATGAGTGACTTTGGATGGAGAGACCCATGGCCATTTATCCAAGTCTGGGCAAAAGGTGAATAGTCTTTACGGATGAGGCAAACATCTCCGTGTGGAAAATATGAAGTAAGACAACAATGAGAATGAACTCTGTCTCTTAAATAAATTATTCAGCTAGAATCTTAGATTGCAAAAAAAAAAGATAAATAAATAAAAATGAAAATCAGAAATTTACTTATCTTGAACCTGGTGGTACTGGATTCTAAGCTTTTGTTTAATAAAACATGAACTAACCCTTGATATTATAGGGGAAGAAAAAGTTTTCCTTGATTCTCTTAGAGTCCCTGGCTGGGTCTGAAACGGACAGAGATGAATTAACAGGAGAAAAGTACACACATTTATTTAATATTTATTTAATAAGTTTTATGGGACATGGGAGCCTTCATAAAGAAATGGAGAATGGAGGATGGTGAAACCTGAGAGTTTTTATGCTAGATTAGACGGAGAGCGGACAGTTGTGGAGAAATGTCACCGGACAAGGGTATATGAGCTGAAAGTAATAGACTGAGGAACTGAAGTAAGACCTGTTAATTTGGATTGTCCTCCCTCCGTCTCAGAGATAAGAATGCTCCTCTCCTGCGGGTGGAGGGAGAGCGCTTCTCACAGGAGGGTCTCATGACCTGCTTCAGGGGGAGAGGGAGGCAGAGGGTCAGAGAGAAAGACCTTCCTGCTTCTGACATTTTCTCAAACTCCTTCAGCATAAAATACTCAAGAGAGCAAGGTGGCATGTTCTGGGTAGCAGCATGTTCTGAACCCTGTCAATATCAAACTTATTTTCAAATAAAATAATTTTAGCCAAAAAGTTACCTGAAATAATAAGGGTTTGTCCTGAACATGATATGAAATATCCGTATTGAAAAATTCTTTTCAGATTCTCTTGACAGTCGGCACAGTGTGACATTTTAGAAACAATGATGTCTGAAACACAGATCATCTTTCGTGCTAAAGGCCAATTATTACCGTCCTGCCATGGTACTGAATTGAATATTTTCCCTACGTGACAGAGTCTGGGGGAAGAGCTCAAAGAAGCCAGAGTTCCTGGTTGTCTGAGCTGAATTGGATTACCTTCTGGCAGTATTGATGCAAAGCAGTGGAGGGTTTGGGAGCTTGACTTTCATTATGGAATAAACACCCTCATATAACAAAACAAGTTTCTGAAAAAGATTTACTAAAAATTCTAAAATACAAATTTTCAAGACTATTTTCATGACTTTTGTGATTCATCCGTGTGACCCCCAGAGACTCTGACATCCTCCCAAGAGATAATCATCTTCCAGAATAAAAAGCAAAGTAGCAGATCCCCTGAAACCCGAATGCCTGGGGATAAGCAATGGGCAAACCTCTCATAATGTTGAATGTCCTTCATGGCATCCCCGGGTTCTGACTTTGAAGTCCTTCGGGAATTTTCAAAAATAGAACATCAAGGCCTAATTTCTTGTCATTGGAGACACAGGATCTGAATGGTAACATGGCACTAAAAGCTTCATGTTAGTGAATAACTCCAGGCTTTCCTCAAAAACTATGTTTCCAGGCCTTGCTCAAAAAACACCTTTCCGGAGAGCCTAACAAGTGGCAAAGTAGGCTGATGTGAGTTTTGATTCTTCTCCCTTCTTCATCTGCCCCCTGAGAGTTTGTGGAGAGCAGGGAAATGCGGGCGGTCTGCTGTCAAGAGCCGACTACAATTTCCACATCCTCTTCTGCCTCTCGAGAGAACACTTTAAGAACCCTTGATATTGCATATTAACACATCAGATATGCAATTTCCTCTGGGGGAAAAAAAATGAAACTTACAGCCAATGTCATTCTTCAAGAGTTACTTCCAGGCTAAAGAACCGTTATGACCTGGGAATGGAGAAGACAGAGAGCCAGGGAACACCATTCTTAAAAGTGAACGGGGGATGAGGCTCATACACAATGTGAAACAGACTAACGGTGGCAGGTTGGAATTACATTCTAAAATGCCTGAGAAACGGAAGAATTCCTTCCCGTGCATAAATATGAAGAAGCTCTAAAATAAGCAACCACAGGGGGGAAAAAAAGAGCTAATAAGAAATTTATTTTCCATGCCCTAAATAAAAGCAGGAGTAGAGTCTTCAGAAAATGGGGACACAAGAGCTTTCCCTTCTGTTTTGCCTCGCAGGGAGTTGAGAATGAAAAGTCTCCGCTGGGAGTGAAGGCGGGATGAGCTGGCTGGCCCCCAGTGCTCTGACTCACCAGGCCCCCTGGCACTGGGAACTGTGGCGAGAGGGAGGGCAGCCTCTGGCAGCCACCATTGAACCCAAACAGCCAGTACTTCATACCACTTCGGGATGAGCATCTCACACCAGTAGGACTTCCCACTTACACTTACAGAACTTAGCCGTCTCTCAGGTGCAGATAATGGGGCCTCATCTTCACAAATGAGAGTGGCCCTAAGCAGTACTTCCTTACTTTTCTCGTGTCACAGACACACGTAGACACTGATAGCACTTGTCAGATAAATAGGAGAGTTGTTGGAGTTCAAGCAACCAACCTGGGGGTGTGCCCAGGCACTCCAGCTGTCGGAGGCCACCTCTTAGTTCACCTGAGTTTCCCCTAGCCCAGTGGCGAGCCATGGTTTGCCGCTCTGTTGACTAATGAGTTTGCCGACCACTGCCCTAGTCCTCTAAAATAGTATCCTTCTGGATTAGGACAGGCCAGTAGAGAGCGGAGCGCTGGAGACACACTATTACTGAACTGACCTTTCGGGCAATGCTATTCTTCTGTATGGAAGGTTGTTAACGAGCGACCTCCCAGGATGATCCATTGCTGAACAGACCATATGGGTGGATGGTGTTCATTATACCACACATCCCCTCTCAGTTACAACCCACAGGAGAACTGTGTCTCTGATCTCAAAATCTAGAAAAACTCTGTGTTCTTATGTAGAGAGCGCCTGGGAAGGCACATGGACATTTCTTTAATTATTGTCAGCTGAATCCAGTGGCGTTGGCAAAGCCATGTCCTGGAAACACACTTTGCCAGAGGCAGGAGTGTTGTCAGCTTGACCTTCAGCCCAGGTGCCAGGGGGTGGGTTTTGTTATTTAAATCCAGCCAAGCACCAGGAATGAGTACAACTGGGGCCCACCCAAGAATGCACATAATCTCCTTTGTCTTGACCTTTAATAAAACTTCCTGGTTTTTGCTGTATAAAATAAACACACTGTATTGGCTCTGGGTTCCTGTCTCTCCATCAGAGGACAGTGGTCCCGCCCGGCCCAGCTTTTTCCTTCCATCTCTGTGTCTGTCTCTTTCTTTAATTTTCTCAATCCTCAGCAGGCCCTACTCAGGAACCGGATTGCTCTCTAGCTGCGCTGGACATGGAAAAGAGAGAAATATTTACATTCTTAAGCACCTGTTTTTGTTTTATGTCAGGGGCAGGACACTGTGAATCTTGTAATGGATCAAATTCTTCAGGCACACTGGCTCTGAGAGAGTTGGAGTTTGGATTGAAGCTAGAATTAAGAGGAGGGACGGAGGTAGTATTTCAAACAGGGAACTTAGCAGGCCTAGGAGGTCTGGTGAGGAGAATAGAGACACTGTAATGGAAAGCGGCGAGCTTCTAGAAGGCTTGGTAGAGGCCCTCACTGTATGAGCCTGGACGAAAGGGTCACTGGAAATTTTTGGAAAGGGGGTGTCAAAATTCCCGAAGGTCTTTTATGGTGAATACGAAGACAGAGCTGCTGTCTGCCCAAAGAAGCCTCGAATCACACTGAACACTAGATCTCCGGATTCAGTGCTGGGAGGAATCGTCAGCATCTCTCACTCCCACACCCTTCTCTCCTGTCTGTAAAATGCCTCCACATGCACGGAGAGGCCGTTGTGGCTGAACCACGAGAAAACCAAACCCCCAAGTCAGTGCCACGTGCACTGAAGCCTCCTAACTTGTTTATATGGAGGAGGAGATTTTTATTTCCTGATTTGTGCCTGATTATTTGGTTCCAGCAGCTGGAACATCAATGATTTCTCAGAGCAACCGAGTGCTGAATGCACACCAGGTTGTAAAAGCCCATGATGTGGGCGGATAATTCAAATGTTAAACGGCAGCAGGTGAAAAGCCTACACTGACTCAGGAATAACGTGTTCCAATCTTTGATGAAGGTGGATGATTTGTTTACATCTTAGAAAATACTTGGCAGCCCTGGCAGCCATTTTGCCAAGAAAAAATCTCCTTCCAACGCTATTTCCACTTGGACATTCATCATCCCAATCCCACAGGCGAAAAATATAAAGACACCCCGGGAGGGAGGAGAGGGCAAAGGGGCCTGGCTGTGCGTGCTGCCATCTCATTAGCACAGCTCTGTCTTGCAGCATCCAAAGCTGCTTTCAGCCATTGCGCCTACGACAGTGGTCGGCCAACTCATTAGTCAACGGAGCCAACTATCAATAGTACAACGATTGAAATTTCTTTGGAGAGCCAAATTTTTTAAACCTAAACTTCTTCTAACGCCACTTCTTCAAAACAGACTCACCCAGGCCGTGGTATTTTGTGGAAGAGCCACACTCAAGGGGCCAAAGAGCCGCATGTGGCTCGCGAGCCGCAGTTTGCCGACCCGGGCCTAAGAGCTCCCTCTGGCCAGTTAGGCACCTTGCTTCCCTCTCATTGGTCCTCTTCTGTGCTTTCTCCCTTTCTGCCTCCAGAGGGCACTCTGTGTTCTTTATAACCACCTGGTTCATGTTCACTAGGCAGACCTGCCTCTCCTTCCTTCCTTTTCTTTCCATTTCCATGTTTGGGAAACACCTGAGCCATTTACTAATGAATCATGCACACTCAATGTGCTTAATTCACCACACGTACAGAATCTGAAAACCAAACCCAAGGTAATTCAGACACATGGTTGCTTCGGTGAATGCTTCCACCCTAAATCCTTCCAAAGCGCTGAGGTGGCAGGGAGATTCAACTCACATGGAAACGACAATTACTAAACTCTTTGAGGTATAGATGTTCATGCAGGTAGCACTTGCTGTGTTCCAGGCAATATGTTCAATTCTTGACTCACTGAATCCTCAGAACAACCCTACAAGAGATACAGCATTATTTACCCCATTTTTCAGAAGAGTACACCATTTCAAAGAAATGTTAAGTAATTCACCGATGAACTCGGCTAGTCACTGGCACAGCCAGGTGTAAACCTAGACACTTTGGCTCCAAAGTCTGCTCTGTTAACCCCTACCCTATGCTATCTCCACACCTACAGGCAGGGTGGAAATGATGCCTTTTTTTACCCAGCTACACTAGCTCTCATGGTGTTTAACATTAGACTCCACTGCCTTGAAGGTTTGGAGATAGAAATTAGAGTTTGCAGATGAGCTGTGCTCTGTGCACGTTCAATGGCTGGTATGAGATCCATCCCAAGGTGGGATGGTGGTGCTTTTCTCCTTCTCTCCAAAGCCCGGACATTCCCTCTCTTTTCCTCGCTTATGGGGCCATCTGTAGTCATCTTCAGCACCAGCCCCCCGAGGCTCTGAGTTTGAGAGAAGAGTTTTAATAAAAAGAGTTAACAAGTATTAAATGCTTAATATATGCTAGAAATGGGTCTGCGATTTTTATGCATTATCTCATTTAACTCTCACAATAATCCTATGAAGAAGGTATTTTTAACCCCCACTATACAATAGGAAAACAAAGACACAAAAATCATGTGACTTACCCAAGATCTTACTGACGGTGAGCGGAGGAGCTGGAGGTCATGTCCACCAGATGTGCAACTGGTCCATTACTGAGAATTGCACATCATCCTCCATACCAGACCTGTCACTTAATATTTGCCCCTGTGCTCCCGGGCTGGAGAACAATGCATCACTTTTTCCCCCAGAGTCATCTCATAAGTCCCTCCGATTGCCTGCTGCAAAGCATGCATTGCATGGGGGAATCAAGGTGGGGGAATCTGGACACTGGCTATGGATATGATGTCCAAAATGTACTTCATCTTTCTGTGGTGTCATTTACGTCACTCAGCATGTCATGAAGCTGAGTGATAAAAGTATTCAAGAAATATTTTCCTCGGAGATGGTCCAAAGTCCAGCCTTCACTTTAGAAGTTAAATGATGTTGCCTTTCTCTCTCTCTTTCTCTCTCTCTCTCTCTCTCTCTCTCTCTCTCTCTCTCTCTCTCTCTCCTCTTCTATTTCTGTTTTGTGACTATATTTTCCTTTCCTTAATAAATCTAAATGCCCAAAATACATTTTCTTTAGGGAGATGTAAATGCCGTAGGCATTAAAGAAAGTACTATCACTATCTGTCACTATTTAGACAGTAAAATTTATAAATTTATTGGAGGTGATCTCAATTGCATATACACAGCCAATTCAATTAACCTAACATTGAATTTAGCAGGGGAAATGGGCCTTCTATGAGCCCAGGAGAGAGAGATTAGAAAGAGCTTCAAAGAAGATTAGCTGGATTCACAGCCTCTGACAGCTAGCTAGCATATCTTCATATGCCTCCTCAAGAATACGAAAGTATCAGGAGAGTTTCATACTTGTTATTATTTTACTTGTGGGCAAAATATCTAAATTGCCCTCATCCTTGATAGAGAAAGAGAGAGACAGAAATCTTATTACTACTGAAACTGTATTCACTAAAACAGTACATTGAGAAGAGAATAGATAATGGAGCAAAGTATTTCTGGGCCTAAAACTATCTATTATTACCCTACTACCTTCCTTCAATTGAGGATGTTAGGACAATCTGTTATCCCAAATCCTCCATGTTAAAATCAACTCTCCTATGGCAAGCAAAGCACTAGGCAGAGACACTTTGCTTGCATTGTTCTTGTTCTTCCTATAGTGGTGAGGAGTACTTTGACCATAGAAACTTAGGATTTCAACACTATAACAAAAAGAGAAGCACCAATGGGTGGCCATCTTTAATAACAAAGCGAGTTGATAAGAATGCCCACGATAAAGTCCCATTTGAGGCCAAGAGAGAAACAATTACAATAAATACGTTGTCCGGTGGGCAGCCTTTGAGCACAAGCTCCCCAGGAGATCCCCCAAGCACTGCTTCAATGCAGAGAGAGAAACAGGCCTGCAGCAGTAGGTATCATCCCACTATGATGCGGTGTCCCCGGGATGGGAGGGGTGTTTCCCAATGATGATTTTGTCCAACACATTAACCAGGGCAGCACCACAACCAGAGATTTCTGAGGAAAAGCCCAAATCACACCTTCACCTATTTTTCCTCACTGAACCAATATTTAGTCAGTGAGGGCCACTGAAGCATTTTTAGGTGATTTTTTTTCATTGTAGCAAAATATGTGTAACATAAAAAATGCTGTTCTAACCATTTTAAGTGTACATTTTTAAAGTACATTCACATTGCCATGCAACCATGACCACTATCAATTTCCAGAAATTTTTATCATCCCAAACAGAAACTCTACCCATTAAATGACTACCCTTTTCCCCAGCCCCCCAGCTCCTGTAACCTTTATTCTACTCTGTTTCTATGACTTTACCTACTCTAGGTACCTCCCATATGTAGACTCATACAATATCTGTCCTTTGGTGTTCGGCTTGTTTCACTTACCCGTTTCCAAGTTCATTCATGTTGCAGCATGCATCAAAATTTCATTCCCTTTTAAGGCTTTAGAAACATCCCATTGTGGATAGATGTATTACATTTCACTTATTCAATTTATCTGTCCATGGACATTTGGATTGTTCCTACCTTTTGCCTTTTGACTAGTGCTATGAATAGTGCTATGAACATTGATGTAATTTCTGAACCATTTCAACAAAGGAGTACTATACTCGATTTCTATTATAGAAAATTCACCCCTATATCCAACAGGGTCCAGTCAGGAGACAGAAATCATGCCAGTTTTTTGGTTGTTGTTTTTTTTCAATTTTATCTATTTACTAGAGGCCCGGTGCATGAAAATTCATGCACTGGAGGGGGGTCCCTCAGCCCAGCCTGCCTCCTCTCACAGTCCAGGAGCCCTCAGGGGTGGGAGGTGACCCGGCGATCAGGGGAAGGCAATGACCCCATCACACCTCTGCTGCTGCCACTGCCAGCAGCGCAAGCCTTGGCTGGCCCTGGTTACCTGAGCCTTGGGCGGCCCTAGGCAGCTGGGCAGCCGCCATCTGAGGCTTGCCTGCACCTCGGGCCGGCCCTGGGCGGCTGGGGGGCTGAAGGTGGGTCTGGCCGCACAGTGCACTTAAAAGGACTGTGGGACTCCGGTGGCAGGTGCAAGGAGTGACTGGACCCGCCTGAGAGCTGAAAGAACTGGGGGACTCCGGCGGGGCTTAGGGGAATGAGTGCCGCCATCTTGTGGCTATGGGCGCTGCCATCTTTGTGATGGTGTGACGGCCAATTTGCATATTCCCTCTTTATTAGATAGAATTTTTATTGATTTCAGAGAGAGGAAGGGAGAGGGAGAGAGAGATAAATATATCCATGATGAGAGAGAATCATCAATCATCTGTCTCCCACATGTCCCCTACTGAGGATTGAGCAGCCCAGGCATGTGCCCTGGCCGGGAATTGAACCATGACCTCCCTTGGGGGTAACTAGCCCACGTTGATGGCTCTCCATTGGGAATAGTATTCAATGGCCATGACTTTGTTATGTAACTCCATCCACTGACTGTAGCTGATTTATCCAAGGTGATCACCTAACAAACTGAATTCAGATTCTCTTTCTGGTCTTTGACATTTGGAAAAAAAGAAAATACATCTAAAGTCTGGGAATCATTAGGGCTGAGTCAAGTAAATGGCTCCTGGTCATGGGTCGATGCTCAACCACTGAACCTCACTGGCCAGGCCTACACCAGTTATTTTAACAGAGAGTTTAATGTAAAGAATTATTAACCAGATCAATGAAAAGGCAAAAAGAATAATACATAGCCCCAGGGCTGGGCACTGCAGAAAGCAGCTCCTCTCCCTAGGATTGGGAACACAGAGAGAAGAGGTTGGGTGGCTAAGATGTAGAAGCCTGGAGCAGGGGCCCTTTAAGCTGAAACTCAGAGCCTTGAGGAGAGAGTGCTGCTTGGCTGGTACTCACGTCTGCCAGCTCAGAGGGGAGGGTACACGGGTCTGTAACCCCAAACTCTGAGAAGGGGTGGGGTGCTGCTTGACTAATGCTGAGCTTTGAAGGGGAGGTTGTGGTTTTGGGACCCCCAAACACTGAGGAGGGGTGCATCTCCGCTGATGTTGGGTCTCTGAGCTCGGAGAAGAGGACCCATGTGGCTGGGATGCCGTACTCTGAGGGGGACGTTGCCTGGCTGGTTCTGGAACCTCTGAGTGAGTGTGATGAGACTAGCTCTGGGAGTGCTGGAAAGACTGCAGACTGGATTCAAGGGCTGTTATTGGAATAAACTGGCAATTAATTCTGGGTAAGTCACACGGACAAAAACAGGAAGCTGCCAGGAAGGAGCAAATCCCTTCTCCCGCCTCCCCTCTTGCAGGCTTCTCCTAGTGCCCCGCTGCCAAAGCCTGACAGGATCCACCTGTGGTTTGCAGAGTCCCAGCCCCAGTGTTACCAAACGGAGGATAGAAGGGTGGGTCTGAAGCTGAGGCAATAGCTTGATGCTAGACTAGTCCTACAGCAATGGGACAAAAATTGGAGGCAGCCAGCCTAGAATCAAAAATGTAGTGCATATTGGACATATTCCCAGGGATAGACAACCCTTGGGGGTGACTGGCCCAGGTTGATGGCTCTCCATTGGGATTAGTCTCCGATGGCCATGACTTGGTTATGTAACTCCATCCACTGACTGTAGCTGATTTATCCAGGGTGATCGCCTAACAAACTGAATTCAGATTCCCTTTCTGGTCTTTGAAATTTGGAAAAAGAAAATACACCTAAAGTCTGGGAATCGTTAGGGCTGAGTCAAGTAAATGGCTCTGCAGACCCCAGCTGCTGGAGTTCGCTGGCGCTCACTAGTCCTTCCCTTCCCACATTCTTGTTGTTGTTAGTCCTCACCCAAGGATGTTTGTTGATTGAGTTTTAGAGAGAATGGAAGGGAAGAAGAGAGACAGAGAGACATCGGTGTGAGAGAGGCACATCAATTGGTTGCCTCCCACACAAGCCCCGACCAGGGCCTGTAATCGAGTCTGCAACTGAGGTGCGTGCCCTTGACCAGAATCGAACCCAGGACTCTTCAGTCTGCAGGCCGATGCTGACGCTCTAGCCACTGAGCCAAACTGGCTAGGGCTCTTCCGACATTCTTGACTGTTCAGTTCCAGCTTTGATCCCAAGGAATAACCCAGGAACCTTCCAATCAATTTTCCCTTTTCCTTAAGCCAGCCAGAGACACTTTCTGTTGCTTCATGTTTTCTCTAACGACCCAGAGCTTATATTCCAGGGGAGTTGAAGAAACTTAAAAAAGCATCAACACTTTGGGCTGCCAGTGTTCCAAGAGAGGGAAGTAGCGTGAGTGGACTGCACAAACACAGAGCGGGGTCATCTAAGCTCATGGGTTGGGGCCAAAAGTGAAGAAGTAGGAATGGAGTGTGTGTGTGTGTGTGTGTGTGTGTGTGTGTGTGTGTGTGTACGGGGGGGAGGGGAGACAGGTCAAATATTTCAGAACACAGTGATCCGTTTGAAGGCCCAGATGCAAAAGACAGCCTGGCATGTTTGAGTAAATGAAAACAACTCAGAATAGCTGATAGAGAGAAGTGGGAGGGTGGGGAGATATGTTAATAGCAGCTCATTTATTCAGGGTCCATTATGTACCAGTCATCGGTGATAACTGATTTGGTTTTCACAATAATCCAAAGAGGAGGTAATAGCATTGGGAGACATCCCTCCCTGGGAAAATGGAGATTCTGTCCCCTCCAGAGCAGAGACGCGATTGTTGATTATACTTACCTATTGTAATAAAGATAATGGTTTCTGCTAGGGCCAAGTTCAGGCAGTTTGCTCCCAGCCCTTTTAAAAAGAGTTGGGAGTCTGTATCTATCCTTAATGTTATAAAAAGCCATTCAAGGCATTTCAGCAGAGGTGTGGAATGAGGGAACAGGGGCAGCAGTGAGGGTGAGGAGCAGGGGTGGGAGCAGGAGGAGAAAGACCCTGGAGGGCTCTGTGATCATCCCGGGGAGAAATGACAGAGGCCAGAGCTGGGGCACCGATGAGGAGAGGAGATTGCAGATGTGAAGGCAGGATTTACAGCGGCTGGCGGCTGGCAGCTGGTGCGGCTGTTTGCACCTGGGTGGCGTGCTGAATGGACCCTGGAGGCAGGAGGCTCAGGTTATCTTGGAGGCAGAAGGTAAATAGCAAAGCGCAGACATCAAAGGGCAGAGTTAGGCCAAAAAGAGTGGAAACGGCCTCTGTCTAAAGCTGTGAAGACATAAGGAAGATTCAGTCATATCCTTTAGTCAGGGCGAGGGAGAGGCCTGTTTATAACTGGAGATTAAAACAACAAACTGCAAAGAAGAGGAAATAATTCATTTACCTAAAAATGACAATAAAAGAGGATTGCTGTGTCTGAAGAGCTCGCCTTCCCTGATGCGTGAACCACCTTTCCTTTTCCTGGGGCCCAGAAAGCTATGAGGAGGGGCCCGCAGTAGAACTTCCAGAAAGACCCTGAATTGGAGATTTTAACCTGTCGTTTGTGGTTATTCCAGAGGATGTATACCTCTAAGAAGCCTGTCCTGGGACGCCTCTCTCCTACAGAAGTGTGTTTCTTAGAAATTCAGAGAAGGCCTTGAAGATGTAAGAGTCAAATTCTTAGTTAGCAGGACAGAGAGCTCACTCTGCTCCTAACCAGCCCCCATGGGTGAACGAACAGGCAACAGCCTCCTGAAGGCATCCAGGCCAGCGCCGCCCTTCCCAGAACCAACGTGGCAAACCCCAGCAGCAGACACCTGGGGAAGGGGAAGGACTGGGACCTGGGCAGAGGGAGGGGAGGGGAGGGGAGGGAAGGGGAGGGGAGGGGAGGGGAGGGAAGGGGAGGGGAGGGGAGGGAAGGGGAGGGGAGGCGGGGACCTATGCTGCTGAGAAGAGCGCAGGCTCTGAGGGCTGGGGCAACTGGGCTGGAGATCTGCTTCTGCCACCTGCTAGCCTGTCAACAGCCTTACTACCCAGCTGCGCTCAGCTTCAGTGGAGCTGCCCTCTGTCTAACCCAGTGGTCGGCAAACCGCGGCTTGCGAGCCACATGCGGCTCTTTGGCCCCTTGAGTTTTTAGCAAAGGCCAGCTTAGGAGTACCCTGATTAAGTTAATAACAGTGTACCTACCTATATAGTTTAAGTTTTAAAAATTTGGCTCTCAAAAGAAGTTTCAGTCGTTGTATTGTTGATATTTGGCTCTGTTGACTAATGAGTTTGCCGACCACTGGGCTAACCAAAATGGACCTGAGGCTTCCTCGCTGGGAAAAGGTCTGATCCCTCTCTCCCTCAGGCCCTCCCAAACGCAGTGATACAGGTGCTACTTACTCTCTTGGATCTACCTCTGCTTTCAGATCAAAACGTCACTCAATAAATGAGAAAATCCACTGGTCTGGCTTGTGTACAGGAAGGCGATCAGGAAGGGCTCTAACCACGGGAGATGCTGCAAGGGTTACATTCTGGAAACCGCGTGCTGAGCCCTAAATATAGTCCCATGTTTCTCCCCGGGCCCCATCCAAGAAGGAGAAGCAGAGGAGGCACATCTCAGACACACAACGTCAGGAGCCCGCAGGCAGGCATATTTACTTAGCAAATTATAAGTAGATGAGTTCTGTTTATCTGCATTTATAAAACTCATCTCGGCTCAGATTCAAAACTCATTAGGAATTCTCGGTGTGCTCTAAGTGACAGGCTGTGTCGCCCGGGTGCCAAAACAAAGGCCAGATTTAATGCCCATAAACAATCAACTAAATTTACTGTTTGACGTCATACACAGGCCATGTTCCAACGGAGGCAGAGCTGGCCGACTTCTGTCTTGTTTTTCACTTGTGCAGTCATTATATAGACAGACCCGCTCCTAGGGTTTCTACCTCACAGGCAAAAACACTCGGGGTTTGGCATTCAGCGTCTCACTGTGCTTTCCACAGACTGTAATCTCAGGGGTCTTTTTCCTTCTGGACCAGCTGCTGATTAGGGTTCTCAGTTGCAAAGCACGGAGTCCACCATAGCTAGCTTGAGCAGCAGAACGATTCCTTAGAGGGTATTAGGTAATATTCCAGAGTTCCCAAAGGGACAAGGGAGTGGGAACTGTGGACTGATTGCAGGCACAGTCCCGGGTGCAGGACCCCACTGTTAGCATCGCTGGCACTAATGCCTCGAAAAGTGGCTGCCTCTTCATCCCACACAGCCACCCCTGATTGGAAGCAGTTCCAATCCTCTTTTTTTTTTTAATGTATATTTTTTATTGATTTCAGAGAGGAAGGGAGAGAGATAGATAGAAACATAAATGATGAGAGAGAATCATTGATTGGCTGCCTCCTGCATGCCCCCTACTTGGGGGGGGGGGGGATTGAGCCCGCAACCCGGGCATGTGCCCTTGGCCAGAATCGAACCTGGGACCCTTTAGTTTGCAGGCTGACACTCTATCCATTGAGCCAAACCAGCTAGGGCCCAATCCTCTGCTTTAAAGGGAAGGCATGTAGGAGCGGGTTCAGGGGCAGAAGCTGGGTCACATGCTGCCATCCTGGTATGAGAAAGGCTGTGAAACAGAATTCTAATTCCTACATTTGGGAGGCAGGACTCAAGGGGAAATGTCCCCAAGTACAGAATGACTATTCAAAAGGCAGTGGCCAGATAAAACCCACCACACTATAAAAATATGCCTTCTGCTTTACCTTTCCTGGAAAATATTTGGCCCATAAGAATATCAAAGTTCATAAAAATAAATATGGTATCTGCTGATTTTCAATTGATATGTGACTTCAGCATGGACTCTAAATGCAACTCAATGCGTGTATCAACAAGAACCATTTTCCTAATAGCCTGCCCAAAAGGGAACAGGTACCTGAGTGTATGTAGTTTGTATAGTGCCATTAAATGAGCAGCTCGAAAATGAAAAAGTTATTTACCTGGCTGTACCCCGAGACTTTCTTTATACCATCTTACCTTATAATAGAGAAACATGCAAATTGACCGCACCTCCGCTATGCCCACGATTGGGCCGGCAGGAGGCTGAGGGCGGGACTCCGGGTGGCATATGTGCCGTTGAGAAGATCAAGATGGCGGTGCCCAGTGGCCGGGCCCATGACGCCGCTCCCGGGGGTGCCTGGGGCGATCGGCACCCCCGGGGGGCGTGGCCGGGCCCATCGGCACCCCGGGGGCGTGGCCGGACCCATGCCGCCACTCCCCGGGGTGCCTGGGGCGATCGGCACCCCAGGGGCGTGGCCGGACCCATGCCGCCGCTCCCCGGGGTGCCTGGGGCAATCGGCACCCCGGGGGGGCGTGGCCGGGCCCATCGGCACCCCGGGGGCGTGGCCGGACCCATGCCGCCGCTCCCCGGGGTGCCTGGGGCGATCGACACCCCGGGGGACGTGGCTGGGCCCATTGGCACCCCAGGGGGGCGTGGCTGGGCCCATGCCGCGGCTCCCGGGGGTGCCTGGGGCGATCGGCACCCCGGGGGGGCATGGCCGGGCCCCTCCCGCCCCTCCTGGGGGTCCGGGAGTCGATCGGCCACCTGGGGGGGCGTGGCCCGGCCCCTCCCGCCCCTCCCGGGGGTCCCGGGGGTCCATCGGCCACTTGGGGGTGTGTGGCCGGGCCCCTCCCGCCCCTCCCGGGGGTCCCGGGGGTCGATCGGCCACCTGGGGGGCGTGGCCGGCCCCTCCCGCCCCTCCCGCCGCTCCCGGGGGTCCCAGGGGTCGCAGGAAACCACTGGGGGTCGGCTCCTGTGATCGGTAGCAGGGACGCTGGGTGCGGCGAGCCCAAGGCCGGGAAAGCCTGGGGCGGAGGCTTTCCCGGCCTTGGGCACCAGTGGGCAGCCTGCATGGATCGCAGGAAACCACTGGGGGTTGGCTCCTGCGATCCTTAGCAAGGATGTTGGGTGCCGCCGAGCCCAAGGCCACCGCCCGGGGCCAAGCCCCGACCCTGAAAAAGGCAGAAGGCAGTGGCCACAGCCAAGGCCTGGGTCCCTGGTGCCGGCAGAAAACTGGTGCAGGCAGCCAGGTGAATGAAGGTCTATTGCACGAATCTTCGTGCAAACGGGCTACTAGTATAAAATAAGAAGCTTTTGCTTTGTCTAGAAGTTTCACTGATATGTCCTTTTCTCCCCCATGAAAAAGCATGTTTTTCAAAATTGAGCTCAGAAATCAGGCCAATCTGTAAATCAAGAAGAGTGTCCTTGTATACATTTAAATCCATCAGGTTTCTGGAATAAATTGGCAGTGAATTAAATATAACTGAATTACATCCTAGCACCCCATTAAAGTGTCCATGAATTAAAAAATATAGCACCTTCAACCCACAAGCCATCGCTAGGCTAATTTGAAAAACACCAAAAGTATTTCCATGATCATCAGGAATGAGAAAGTAACCTCTATTATTACACTGTTACTTAACATTGAGTTCTAATGGAGTTAGGTAAAAATATAGATGATAGAAAGTTGGATGGCTAGATAGATAGATAGATAGATAGATAGATAGATAGATAGATAGAAAGAATACAGATAGATATAAAAATTGAAAGGAATCAGCATTATCTGATGATGAGATTATATTTAGGAAAAAATACAACTAAGGGAAGAATCAACTTGCAAATAATTTACATTACCGGGTATAAGAGTAATAAATCAATAGTTTTAACATACACAAGGAAACTAATTAGGAGATATCATAAAAAGGTCATAATTTACAATAATAACAAAGATAATGGGAACAAAAATAGATAAAGAGAATAAATTAAGAGGTTATGTATAAAATCTTTAAGAAGGAAATTTTAAAACGCTCCTGAGAAACACAAAGGAAGACTGAAGTGAAAATCATGCCATGCTCTTATCATCCACATACTTAAAGTGATTTCAAAAATAGTACCAGATTTTTTTTTTAAGTAGAAAGACACTTCTAAGAAAAATTCACAAGCCGGAATACTGTGTGAAATTTCTAAAATGAAAAATAATGGCCCAGGAGGAAGAGGTACCACCTGCCAGGACATAAAGATAAAGATGATATGATACTACATATTGATAAAAATAGAAATCAGAAACAATATAGTTGATAAATAAATATGACTTGGATTTCAATAACAAAATAGAGAAATACATAATAAGTCCCTTCTTTTTTGCTTACAAAAGAGAAAGCACACAAAATTAAAAAGGATAATGACATATAACAAGCATGTGTATTTTTCACTTATAAGTGCACCCTTTGCACACTTGAGTGCTAAACATTTTATTTATTTTTTTATGTATTAAGACATTTATTCATCACACTGATCTAATCACATTACATGAATGCAAACAAAGACCACCACTGTATGGTGTAAGGAAGTCTCCCACTTTGCTTTAAGAGAATGCTCCTGGTTACTTCTTTCCATGGTCCACATAGTGACTGAACTTGGACTTGACAAGCACAGCTGTGGCAAGTTCATGGGGTTAAGAGTCATCTGGCTCACATCCATACCAGGTTGTGACTTCTTGCACAAAATGACACCTGATTCCTAGTTCCTAGAGAAAAATTGCATTTGGTAAAAAAAAGTAATTCATTTGAATTTCATATCATGAGAACATTTACCTAATTATTTTAAAACAAGATAAATTATGACTTAATTTATTATGCAACCTATTTATTTACTAGAGGTCCGGTGCACAAAATTCGTGCATGGGGGCAGGGGTGTCCCTCAACCCAGCCTGCACCCTCTCCAATCTGGGACCCCTCGAGGGATGTCCGACTGACCGTTTAGGCCCGGTCCCACAGACAGTTGTACATCCCTCTCACAATCCAGGACTGCTGGCTCCCAACCACTCACCTGCCTGCCTGCCTGATTGCCCCTAACCACTTCTGCCTGCCAGCCTGATCACCCCTTAATCACTCCCTGCCAGCCTGATCGACGCCTAACTGCTCCCTGCCAGCCCGATTGCCCCTAACTGCCCTCCCCTGCCAGCCTGATTGCCCCTAATTGCCCTTCCCTGCAGGCCTTCTCACCCCCAACTGCCTTCCTCTGCAGGCCTGGTCCCCCGCAACTTCCCTCCCCTGCAGGCCTGGTCCCCCTAACTGCTCTCCCCTGCTGGCCTGATAGCCCCCAACTGCCCTCCCTTGCAGGCCTGGTCCCACTCAATTGCCCTCCCCTGCTGGCCATCTTGTGTCTACATGGGGGTTGCCATCTTTGACCACCTGGGGGCAGCCATCTTGTGTGTTGGAGTGATGGTCAATTTGCATATTACCTCTTTATTATATAGGATTGTTAATCCTCACTTGAGGATATTTTTTCCACTGCTTTTCAGAGAAAGTGGAAAGAAGGGTGGTGGGGAAGAGAGAGACATACACATCGATGGTTGCCTCCTCCCACACACACCCTGACTGGGGATGTGAAGCAAAACCCCAATGCAGCCCGGACCAAGAATCAAACTCATGACCCTTTGGTCAACAGGCCAATGCTCTAACCACTGAGCAACCAGCTGGGGCATATATTTTTATTTTTTTTTCTTTATTGATTAAGGTGTTACATATGTGTCCTTCTTCCCTCTATTGTCACTCCCATCCCCCCCTCTCACGCCCTCACCCCCCTGTTGTCTGTGTCAATTGGTTAGGCTTATATGCATGCATACAAATCCTTTGGTTGGTCTCTTCCCCTTACCCCCACCCTCCCCTACCTTCCCTCTGAGGTTTGACGGTCTGATCGATGCTTCTCTGTCTCTAGATCTGTTTTTGTTCATCAGTTTATGTTGTTCATTATATTCCACAAATGAGTGAGATCATGTGATATTTATCTTTCTCTGACTGGCTTATTTCACTTAGCATAATGCTCTCCAGTTCCATCCATGCTGTTGCAAGTGGTAAGAATTCTTTCTTTTTTACAGCAGTGTAGTATTCGGCAGGGGCATATTATACAATTTATATAACCTATGACATTAACATCATGTTTATAAATAATTATGCTTATCATTATACTGTATCTTTAAAGAAAGCAAAATAACAATTTTTTAAAAAAAATTTACTCCTATGCTACCAATGCTATTTTATCATCCTTATTTAATTTGTATTTAAACTCATCCAAATCTAGAAAATGTAATATATCATCACATTTACTGAAAAATAAATGTAGGTATCTAAATCTCTATATGACATACGAGTGCTCTATGATTTTGGGCATACTGTATGCATTGATGCCAACTGATCAATTACTGAGTATTTTTAATCATTGTAGTAGTATTTTAAAATTGATCATTTATTCACTTGAGAGACTATCTTGAAGGCCACTGTGAGTAAAGTCCTTTGCTAGAGGAAATAAGAAGAAAAAAGAATTAATGTGAACTATCCCCTCATACAGGCAGCCAGCACTCCACTCAGAGTTGTGATTGTGAAACTGGAATTAATATGCATTAAGTTCGCCTGGCTCTCGGCTTCCTCCCGGCTTCCTCCTGCTCTCCCCTCCTTCCATCCTCATCACAAATGTCCTGTCCAAAATATCAACCATTCTACTGCTAGTATTGCCACTTTCTTGGGTCTTTGGACTTTCCGCCTCAGATGCCTGGCAAAAACTGTCAAGCCTGCATGGATACAACTGAAAGCTTGGGCTAGGGCCGTGGTCGGCAAACTGCGGCTCGCGAGCCACATGCGGCTCTTTGACCCCTTGAGTGTGGCTTTTCCACAAAATACCACAGCCTGGGCGAGTCTATTTTGAAGAAGTGGCATTAGAAGAAGTTTAAGTTTAAAAAGTTTGGCTCTCAAAAGAAATTTCAATCGTTGTACTGTTGATATTTGGCTCTGTTGACTAATGAGTTTGCCGAACATTGGGCTAGGGGGACATAGGAACAAAGATCACAGGACGATGGATATCAGCAGAGACCACACTCACTGGACCTTCAATACAATCTCGGACCCTACTGTTTCTCCGGTCAGTGCTCTCTCCTATTCTCTAAAGTGGTTAGTACTAAACATTTTACTATCTTGATGAAATGGAGTGTTTCATGAAAAATATAAATCACCAATATTGAATGAGTCTATAGGAACTCGAACTGGCCAAGAAAAAGGAAGAGAGAAAAGGTAGTCAAGGAATTACTCCTCGAGGCTTCACATGGTGGTTATGTTACAGCAACTTCTTTCAAACGTTCACAGAATCATTAATTCCCATGCCATCTGATAAGAGCAAACAAAACAATGAAAACCTACCAGAGCATGTTATGAAACTAGCAGATCCTGAATTTTAACACCTGGGATTGATCTAGACTTTTCTTTGCAATGTGTGATCCTTCACATTTTTAAATATAGGTCTAAAAAAATCTTTAACAAACGACTAAGAACAAAAGTTCAAAAACAAATTCAAAGAATAATAATCTATAATCAATTAATATTTAGCCCAGAAAGGATAAGTGTTTCAAAATATATTAATATATCAACAAGTGCAATAAAACAGTTGGTTTGTTCATTTATCTTCAGCATTGCAAATTTAGTCTTTAGAAAGACACCAACACTCATTCCTGATTTTTGAAAGAACTAATAAGGAGCAATAAAAATACTACCTTAGCATAAAAATATATTAACAGCCAATATTTTAAAAGACAATGAAACACCAAAGGCATGGAATTTAAAGGCAGAAGTAAGATAAGGATGCTCACTATAATCATGTTTATTGTAACCTGTTCTGGAAGCTTTAGTCCTCACAGAGAGAACAGGAAACGGAAATAAGTACAATTATCTTACATAATAAAAAGGTAATATTTAAATTACCATCACTCCGCTACACCCATGATTGGGCCAGCGGGTGACACAGGGGGCGGGACTCGGGGTGGCTGGGGTGGTGATTGGGCCGGCAGGATGCTGAGCTCGCGTTGCCAGCAGCGACACGAGCTCAGCGTCTGCGCCATGGCTGTGCTGCGGCACAGACAGGCCTCTGGGGCAGCGAGCCGAGCCGGCGTTTTGGAGGTTTGGAGGGGGCGGGCGGCGCGGCTCCCCGGGGAGGAGTCTGGCGGCAGTTGGGCCGCAGGAGCACGTGGCGGCGGCCCCAGCCTTCCTGGGCGGGAGGCAAAGGCAAGACCCCGGCCTGGGCTCCGGCTGCAGGAGGACCACGCCCCCACCCCGCCTCACCCTAGGGGCCCAGGGACTTCGGAGCTGCCGACCAGCGGACAGACATCTTACACGTGCATGATTAAATCATGCACTGGGCTTCTAGTTAACTATAAGGATATGACATCACATATGTATCTAAATTATAATAGATAATTAGTATATCTGAGAACATCAACAACAAAACTATTGAACTAATTAAAGAGTTCAGTAAAGCAGCTAAATTTTTAAAACTAGTTTCCTTTATAATAATAAAAACAAAATATTATATACATGAAAAAATACTGCATTCACAACAGCTACATATATAATACTAGAGTTGTACCTTAACTATATATGTACAGATTCCATATGAAGAGAACTACAAAACATTTCACTATAAAACAAATCAATTGCCTATGTAAGGAAGTTAAAAAATAAATACAAAACATAAAAAATTAGCGGGAAAAGCTGAACATTTCCTTTTTAAACATAAACAAAGTAACCATAAGGGAAAAAGAGTAACACAGTTTACTTTAAAACATTTTTAAAACCTTTAATATGCCCCAAATACCATAAACAAAAAAGAAAAATATTTGTAATTCATGAGACAGTTGCTGACATTTTCAGCATAAATTGCCCTTATAAATCAAGAGATAACCCAAGAGAAAATTGGTAAAGGACAAGAAAAAATCTACACGTACAAACTATATAAAAACAGGTCAACCTTACTAAAACATAAAGAATTGAAATTTAATACAGCAAACCAATGCCAATTTTCTTCTGTTAAATTGGCAAAAGATTTGTAAATGAATAAAACAGAATGTCATACAGCTCTGATGGGTGTGAAAATTTTCAAAAACTTTGTTGAAAGAAATTCAGCAATTTGATTTGAACCTTGAAGTAAAATTCATGCCCATTAGCCAAATAATTTTAGTATCAATAGTATTTGCTCAGGATGTGATTTTTTAAAAAATAGACTCAACAATAATAAGCCAAACTATACCATGAGAGAAGAAAAATGGAGGATAATGTAAGTTAGCTGCTGGAGCAAAAGGGAGACACTCCCAGTGGCATTCGGGAACTCTCTATCCAGGAAGTATTCTCAGGGGAAGTGAGTATCTGCTGAAGGCCCAGATATGGCGGGCAGCTGGTGCCTTTCCCATTCTTAATCATGATCCTAGATCCACACTGTGTGCGTCCTTAGTTCCTCAAATACATCAGGCTTTTTCCTTCCTCAAGATTCACCCCACCTTCAGATATGCTGCTCCCTAAATCCTTAGAAATTTACTAATCTACAGCTCTCAGACTGAACACGATCTTTTGACTTCTAAGTTCTTTCAATGAGCCTGAATAATCAACTTGTGACCTTGACTGTATAGTGGAATCACCTGGGTTTTGTTTTGGTTTTTTTAAACTATTGATTCCTTGATCCGTCCCACCCTCTTGCTAGAGATTCTGATTTAATTTGCCTGGGCATGTAGCCTTGGCATTTGAGAGCTTGGAAAGCCACTCAGGTGATTCTAATTTGCATGAAAGATTGAGAACCACTGGCGTAGAGCTCATCTCTGTTTCCTTTGTAACACTTTGCAGCTATAATAGTGATGTATGTGCCTGTTTGTTTATGTATTGGCTGTGTACCATCGAGGTCGGATCTATGCCTATTTTATTCATCTCCAGAAGTATCTGATGAATGAATGCATAATAGAAGGGAAAGCATTTCCTATTCCGTATTAATAAGTCGCAATAGCCTGAACCCATGCTTCTTCAACTTCCATGTTGGCATGAATCACCGGGGGCCTTGTTAAAATGTGGATTCAGTTTCAGCCTTGGGAGAGGGCTGAGATTCTACACCTCTAACAAGGTCCCACATTTTGAGTAGCAAGGGCCCAATGCCATGTTAGCCTGAACTTGCCTGAAAATAAGAAGCACCTTATTTTCTAACTAAAACCAGATTACTAGTTCCCAGTTCAGACCGACCCACAGAATCAAAATTTCCATGACAAACAGAGGGTAATCTGCATACTACTAGTATAAGTATCCTAACTGGTTATTCTCTTCAGGGAGATTTGGTAAACCCAGGAGCTACTCAGACACTGTTACTTATCATGTCAAGAGTAATGAGGGAATCGCTAGCTCAGCGCCTGTCAGACTGACTCTCCCACATCTAACTATAAACCCAGGACAAAATAGAATGAATAACAACCTGAAGATTCTGGAGAATAACAAAAGCATGTCGATACCAGAGGGGTGTTGAAACGGGAAAGAAGGGACTGGTAAAGGGTTACTTTTACTGGCATTTGGCCTCCGTCAGTCACGCTGCAGTCTGCACTATGCAAGGAAGCTAACACTCCAAAAACAAAACAAAGGTCTTAGAAGGCAGAGTTCAGGGCAACCACAGCCACTAAAATGTGAGGGGAGGGAAGGATAGAAAGTAGAGACCCACAGGGATGAACCACAAACTCTGTGCAAACTTCTGTCCAAATCTCTGGTGAAGCCCTGAATCGTGCATGGGAAGGGCAGTCTGCAAGCAAACCAGCGAAGGAGAAAAGGATGAAGAGGGGCTGGAGTGGCTGCCAGGAGGCAGAGTTTACACTCTATGTCTAATTAACCCAACTAGCAGCAAAATAAAATTGTCGACATTCTTCGGAGCACTATAATGCAATCCAGAGTCTCCACAACATAATAATATCCAGGATAGAATCCAAAGTTACTGAGACACAAAAGGACAACGATTGTATGATTCTCCTTCTATGAGGTGTCTAGACTAGGCAAATTCATAGAGGCAGAAAATAGAATAGAGGTTACGAGGGGCTGGGAGGAGGGGGAATGAGGAGTTATTATTTAATGGATATAGAATTTTTGTTGGGATAATGAAAAAAAATTCTGGAAATTGATGGTGGTAATGGTTACAGAACATTGTAAATATATTTATGCCACTGCAATGCACACTTAAAAATGGTTAAAATGAACCTGGCCAGTGTTGCTCAGTGGTTGAGCATTGACCCATGAACCAGAAGTCCCCAGTTAGATTTCTGGTCAGGGCACATGCCCGGGTTGTGGGCTCCATCCCCAGTAGGGGGCGTGTAGGAAGCAGCCGGTCAATGTTTCTCTCTCATCGATGTTTCTATCTATCCTTCTCCCTCCCTCTCTCTCTAAAATCAATAAAAACATATTTTAAAAAATGTTTAAGATGGTAAATTGTATGTTATATATATTTTGCCACAATAAAACAAAACAGGGAAAAAACAATGTAACAGAAATGAAGAATGCCTTCAGTGGGCTCAGCAGTAGAGTGGACATAACTGAGAAAAGAATCAGTGACCTCGAAGATATCCAAGAAACGTCCCAAACTGAAAAGCAAACAGGAAAGAGGAATGGGGGTGGGGAAGAACAGAATTTCTAAGAACTTTGGGATCATTACAAATGTGCAACATACGTGTGATGGGGATGCCAGAAGGACAAGAAAGAAAGAGCAGAAGAGATATTTGAAGTAATAGTGGCTAAGAATGTTTCAAAACTGGTGACAGACACCAAAATACAAATGCAGGTAGTTCAGAGAATACCAAGTAGGAGAAAAAGAAAAAATCTACACTTAGGAATATATCATATTAAAACTGCAGAAAATCAAACACAAAGAGAAATTTTTGAAAAAAAGCCAGAGAACCAGAACACCTTACTTATAGAGGAACAAGAATAAGAACTATATCAGACTTATCTTTAGAAACCACACAAGCAAGAAGAGTGTGGAGTGAAGGGAAAGAGGGAAAGGAGGAAGGGAGAGGAGGGAGAAGGGGAAGGGAGAGGGAGGAAATGAGGGAAGGAGGAAGGCTTTAGTCCAGCGGTCGCCAACCTTTCGGACCTCACAGACCACCAGTGCTCCACGGACCACCGGTTGGCGACCGCTGCTTTAGTCTTTCGGAGGCAAATATTCTTTCCATTTGTCTTCCCAGGAGAACTGTGGCCTCAGACCTCTCCTGTGTGCTTGTGTCCTGGAGATCTGCCTTCCAGTCTTTTAAAGAAATATGAGAAGCAGGAGACTGGTCTCTGAAGCCTTGCTCTGTCTAGACGAGGAGCACGATACAGCCACTCTTCTTTGAACTCTTCAGTCCCATATCTAGAGTCAGCAGCTAATACATGTCTCTAGCATTCACTGAACCCCCTCTAATTTGCTGGGGAAGGAAAACTACTCATTGGAACATTTACAGCTGACTGAGCCCACAAAGGGAATTACGGTTTGATTTACAAGTTAGATTCCACCTTATCATTACTCCTTAATGACTACATCACCCATAGTAATGAAGCTGGGCCTGTTTTTCTTTCTTACCCCAAGCGTGACATAGGGGAAGAAGAAGAAGACTCTGCCGGAAGCACAAATACAAGTGAAAGAAAGTGTGCAGATAGATATTTATAAAAATTACAATGATAACAATAAACATTAAAGAAAAGGGACAAGGTATTGGGATGGGCGCTGTCTTTCCCAACACAGGATGTGCAGATAACGCAGTGATTTGTAAGAGAATGAGAAAGGAAAGTGGCAAGTCAGCTCTCTGCAAAGACTGAGATTTGACATGAAGTCAGAGTGTGGCTTCCAGGGGGAGACCGTTGAGACGGACAGTTTGAGAGCGTTAAGGAAACAATGCCTAGGGAAGCTTCTGGCAGCTTTTCCATGAAATGCATGGAGTATTTCTCAGGATTCTGGCTGCTCCCTTACAGAGATGGTGTGCAGAGGGTGTGCCCCCTGAATGAGAAACGATCCCATCAGTTTAAAAATTCCCTGTCTATTCTCCAATGCTCTGACCCTCATGTGTGCATGACGGGCTCCCGACATCACTTCCTTACTCCTCACCCCCAAATTAAATGCGCCCTTCTCTCTTCCCAGCCACTCGCCCTCACATCACCCTACTTCGTGTTCTTTTGCACAATCCTCTCGATCTGAAACCAACTTTGCCCATTGTTGTTTGTTTCTTTCCTGTCTCCACCTACTAGAGTGTAATCTCCATAAGAGCAGGAACGTGTCGTTTTGTCCTGCTGGGAGCAGTGCCTGGCACAGAGCAGGAGCTAATAGGTGTATCTGCAGAACGAGGAGGAATTCATTATAAGGAACCCTCCTGGACCTAAAGCATGATTCCTGATGTTCTCAGAGTAACTCAAATCCTGCAGCAGCCAGTTTTGAGCAACTCCTGGGAGCAGTCTCAGGCCAATCTTTACATTCACATTTTCTTCTTATTTATATAGATCTGAAATGCTCAGATCTTAAGTGTATCAATGAAACACAAAAAAAAAATTATTTTATTTTTTCAATTACAGTTTACATTCAGTATTATTTTGGAAACAGTTTTGACTAATTCATATCAAAGATACATTTCTATCACCCCAGAGAGTTCCTCTGTACCCCTTCCCAGTCAGCCTCTCACCCCTAACCAAAGCAGCTGATGATCTGATTTTTATCATCATGAGTTTGTTTTGCCTAGAATTTCATTTAATTGGAATCATAATGCATTATCTCTTTTGTGTCTGACCCTTTTACTCACCATAATATTTTGGAGATTTTTCCATACTGTTGCCCGTAACAATAGTTTATGTCTTTTTATTGCTGAGTAGTAGCCCATGGTATGGATGTACCCCTATTTGCTTATCCATTCTCTGGTGGAAGGACATCTTGGCTGTTCTCAAGTTTTGGCTGTTATGAATAAAGCTGCTAGGAGCATTTTTGTACAAGGCTTTTAGTAAATATATGTGTTCATTTTTCTTGGATAAATACCTAGGAGTTCAATTGTTGGGTCAAAAGTGGTCATGTGTAACTCATGAAATTGCTAAATGATTTTCTAACATGATTGTACCTTTTAAAACCCACATTTAATTTTCTCAAACTGCACTGTGAAACTATTAGATAGTCAAATATCTAAAGGTCATCCATAAGTAATCACATAAAGAACACTTACAGTATCGAGTACAATAAGCCAGAGGGCTCAGAGGGAGGCTCCAGTCCCTCAGGCCTCTCTATCCAAGCCCTGCTCCTTGGTCTCTCTGACCCTTGGAGAAAGAGGGCCTGATGGTTCACATTGCCAGAGCAGAGGGAAGTCACTGTGTCCTCAGTCAATTTGCTTTAATCTTTCCCACCGTGTGCTTTCTGATGAGTAGGGAACTAGAAGCCAACATTCCAAGCAGAATGGCCTGGGTTCTGTTTTGTGTTGAGCTTCCTGGCCCAAGCTCTTAAGCAGATAAAGAACAGCACATGCCTACAGGCCTGGCGCTATTTCAGGCTCTCAGAGGGATGCAGAAGGCTGTCCCTCAGAGACAAAGGAGCAGCAACTCATGCATCATGCATATATTTGAGCTTCCAGGAGGAGGGTCTAATCTGAGGATAAATTTTCCCACCACTAATAGCCACTATTTTAGACAGATAGGTGATGGCAATGGCATTTGGGATTCCCTTCTTATTTCCCATCAAGAATTAACAGTTTTACATGGTCTAGACCCAAGAGGAAGTAATGCTAGGGCTCATAGATTGCTCCAGTTACCAATGTTTAGTCAGAGAATAACAGCTTTTAGAATCAACCTAGTAAGGCCTCTGGATAGCTTCAAGTATTCTTGGGAGTATTCACTTTCCTGTTGAGTGACAGGAAGAGTCCAAGCACTGTGGCCTTCAATGACTAAGGCACAAGTCAACCCAGAGTGGACAGCCAAGGGGTGAGCACAGCACGCTGAGCATCTCAGTCCCCCTTAGACCCTTCGAGTCCAATTGCATTCTGGCCCTTCCAGGCCTCTATCAACCCCCGGCAGCCCTAACTCCTCCATCCCCCAAAGTCATTCTGGGGAAAAGGTTGAGTTTCCGGAGACCTGGAGAAGTCCTCAGGAACCAGAGAAGGTACTGACCTCCTAAAACCTTCCTGGTGCAGAAACAAGCCACCCGAGTGACCAAAGAGAACTGTAGTCTTTTCCCAGCATCCTCTAGCTTGGATCTGGGCTTCTTGACCTTTTCAGAACTGGAGAAGACTCCAAGCCTTTCTGAGTCTGAATCCACATTTCCAGGGTTGGTATGTGTCTAAGACAATCCAAAAAAAAGTGGTTATGCTTGCTGGGAATGAGTTTTTCCTGTACAGCTGTGCTTAAGTCCCCTGCCAGTGAAGAATTTGTGATTGAAGCCATCGGGAATCTTCCGACTGACTAGCTCTGTGGCTCAAGGTGCTGCAAATATTGATTCCCACAGCTCTGGCCTGGAACTCACCTTGCTCTTTGAGGTCAGACATAGAAATGATTTTATATCCTGCTGTTCTGACCAAGGCCCAAGCACCCAATCATGTTGTTAAATTGATTTTACTCCCACCCTGAACTTTTTGTAATAAGGTTCACCATAAACCCAGGACAGAATCTGTTTTCTGAGGACACCTTTAGGAAGACTCTGCAAACAGGATAAATGTTTCTTGATAAGGCATTTGCTCCATCCTCGGAGCACCCAAACTTAAATGGGTCAGAAAAACACCCAGGTGCTGTTCTGGTTTGATAGAAGCAGTTATCACATGCTATTTAGAGAGTGTGTGGAAGGTTTTCTTGGCTCCTATTGAATCCTGGAATTCTGTTTCCAACAGGCTTTCAGCAGCCCTGGCTCTGAGTCATCTGCCCGGTGGCCAGAAGCTGGGACCCAACATCATGTGCCTCCCAGATAATGAGGTCAAATGTGCCAGACCCGTTGGGAGACTGATAACTGGCTTATTAACATCCATAAGTGATAGCACTTTTGATTAAACCTCACATCTCTGCTTGTTCCCTCTCTTGTCCCTTCTAAAATTAGAGCTGGTATTTTGATAACCATGCCCTTGCTTGAACTTCAGGATGGTTCAAGGATAGTGGAAAATCATGATGTCCCTAGACTATTACTCCCAAGGACAGGGGATTTTCTGGGTCAAAAGCCTTAGGCTTTAGTTCAAGCCTTACTGATCTTTTTTTCCCTTTAGAGCACATTTAGATTTTTTTTTTAAGCCACCAAGATATATATAAAAAAAGAGAGCATAAGGTTTAGATTCAACTGCTCTAATAACAGCTGCTGCCCTAACCTAAATAAGTAAATAAACAGAAGTCAGTGCTTCAGTTCTCCATCTATAAAAGGGAAAAGAGCTGCTTCTTAGACCTAGTATAAGAATTACATCAGATAATAGATAGAAATTCTTTTGTGAATAATAAAAGCAGTGTATAATTATGAGGTATTGTCACAATTATTATTGATTCCTAGGTTTTCTCTTTTGTGGCAACATTGCTTTGTTTGAAAACTGTAATCGCCAAAGTCTATTTGTCCCATTTCAATTTTAGTGTTCAAGACATAAAATCTTATAAGAGGATTTGCAACTGTCCTCTAAACTTAAGTAACCCCAAACCTAAGGAACGAAGATGTTCCAGGATGACAGACAGTTCTAGATCTCCGTGAAAGTAAGGAGACAAAGACCAAAGGCCAGACTGATGAAAATCAGGACAACTGAAGTTAAACTGGACAGTGGGTGTCAATAACCATAGGGAGTGTCTTCAGTCATGGGGGAGAAAGGGAAAGAGGAACTCTAGGATTTCCTGACACAGAATAGAGTGTTGAAGACAAACTGGTGGATGGAGTTAAGGTGACTATGCAAAGAAGAAACTAGAGGTAGGGAGGCCCTTCCAAAGAATATTAAAACACTTCAGATGGAAGGCAGCTGACTTTTGGACAAGGATTTGAGCACAGGTTAAGATAGGAAGGGGAGGATAGAAAGTAAAGAATAAATCTGACCAAAGACTCATTAGACAGAGAAATAAATGAGAATGAGGCAGAGGCTCTGGGCTCAGGACAACAGTGTGAGGACCTTAATCAGGTTGCAAAGCAGGAGTTGGAGGTGGGGCATGAAAGAGTGAGAGCTGGGAGGAGAGTGAAATATGGAAATGTAAGATCTTAGAGGAGGGAGAATTATGATTGATGGGAATGTGTGCATGGGTGTGGATGACAGAAATGGGGAGCGAAAGTGACAGTCCCTGAACTGGAGGACATCAAGGGGCTAGAGGACCAGAGTCTTTGCTAAATGCCCACATTGTGAGTGGAATCTCCCAGGATGAAGGTGGGATGTAAGGCAATCATGCATACAGGAACCAAAGTTATCCATAAATTTGGAGGGATGACCATGAGTTTAGAAGATGAGAATGATAGGAAGGGAAGGGAATGGTATAGCCCAATGACAGGGGCCCTTTAATGGTATAGCCCAATGACTGAGCACTCAAATTGCTATGTAGAGAATAGACCATGAGGCAGAGATGGGAGGTCAGCAAAGGGGAAGCAGGAAAAGCAGTGAGGAGGCTGTTGCAATAAAGGTAAGCACTCATAAAAGAATATGAATATTATTTAAAACTAGAGGCCTGGTGCACAAAATTCGTGCATGGGGGGGGCGAGGGGGTGTGTGTCCCTCAGCCCAGCCTGCACCCTCTCCAATCTGGGACCCCTCGAGGGATGTCCGACTGCCCGTTTAGGCCTGATCTAGGTAGGATTGGGCCTAAACGGGCAGTCAGACATCCCTCTCACAATCCAGGACTGCTGGCTCCCAACCACTCACCTGCCTGCCTGCCTGCCTGATTACCCCTAAGCACTTCTGCCTGCCAGCCTGATCACCCCCTAACCACTTCCCTGCCAGCCTGATCGATGCTTAACTGCTCCCCTGCCAGCCCGATTGCCCCTAACTGCCCTCCCCTGCTAGCCTGGTCACCCCGAACTGTCTTCTCCTGCAGGCCCGGTCCCCCCCAACTGCCCTCTCCTGCAGTGCTGGTCCCCCCGAACTGTCCTCCCTGCAGGCCTGATCACCCCCAACTGCCCTCCCCTGCCGACCATCTTGTGGTGGCCATCTTGTGTCCACATGGGGGTGGCCATCTTTGACCACATGGGGGCGACCATCTTGTGTGTTGGAGTGAAGGTCAATTTGCATATTACCTATTTATTAGATAGGATGCCAACCCTCCTCTCACCTCTGATCTCTTCATCCTCTTTCCATCCTCAGACCCAATCCCAGAAATGGTGATGATGAAGGCTGAGCAGCCCTCCATGACCTCTGAAAAGACTATAGGTTGATGGTGCTTTCTCCAGACAATCAGGCATCAGTACACAAAAAGGAAGTCACAGAAGGAATTGCTCTGTGCAGGGGTGGAGGGTGCAGAGAACTCTGATGCCAGCTCACCTGAGTGCACGAGGAGCTGAGGGAAGGGCCACAGAAGGCAGAGCAGAAGATTGGTGAGCAGGAGGGCTTGCATTAGGGGTTATGTCTGAAGGACAAGGATGAGAATCCTGGGAAGAAGAAACTGACCCCAGGGTTCTGAGTAGAACTCAAGGCAGGCTAAAATATCAGGCCTTTTCAGAAATCCAATGGCATCAGGAATCTTAACAAAACATTAGAGGATGTGCTGAGGTTCAGGCTGGCCAAGGAACCCTGCCACGGGTAAGCCAAGAAGGAGGGCCTTTTATATGTTCTTCAGGGTACCATGAGTTAGGGGGTACCATAGTCTCTTTTGTCTGCTGAAGTAGTACATAACTTCTGAACACCCACGACGCAGTGACCGTCAGCCAGCTAGTAGGCCTGCCAGCATGATGTACGAAGGGTCGTCGCCTGAGGTCAGCCCTCAGTTATCAAAGGCCCTGCTAACCATGATGCTGACTGTGTTTTGACATCTAGGTCTTAGTTATATAATGGTACTGATTGATTCTCTTTCTGCTCTTTGGCCCTGCTTTCTTCCTCCCTTGTTCCCTCATCTACAGCATTACTGATGACCTTGAAAAACTGGTGACAACCTAAATGTCCAACAATAGGAGAATGAATAAATCACAATATTTTTGTGCTTTGGAATACTGAGAGGCAATTAATAAAATGGAGCAAACTTGTATCTGCTATCATGGAAGGCTCTCTAAGATGATTGTTGGGTAACAGAAAAGGAATTAGCAGGATAATGACTAGTGTTAGATTGCACTTTTGGAAAGAAAATGAAGGAAGGGAGAGTGGGATGGGAAGGAAGGAAGGAAAAAAGGGAGGGAGGGAAGGAAGGAAGGAAGAGAAGGAGGAAGGAAAGGAGGAGGGAGGGGGAAGGAAGGGAAGGAAAGAGGGAAGGAGGAAGGGAGGGAGGAAGGAAAGAAGGAAGGAAGGTGAAATCATATTTATGTATACTGTGTGTATAAGTATGTTTGCTTGGTGTTTGTGAATAGAGAAAAATTTCACAAAGATATTAACCTAAGAACTATAGTCCTCCAGACATGAGCCTAGGGGTAGAGGGAAGGAACAGAGGAAGAACCTTGACTACTTACACTTACATTTCTGTAACTCCGGAACTTTTTACAACCAGGATTATAGCTTACATTAGTAATTAAGTCAGATAATGATCCTATCTAGGTCTGGTCTTTACAAGCTCAGTGCACACTGCAGCTTTATTAACTCTGGGCTGGGGCACAATGGAAGCGAGTGTCTGTTTACTCACCGCAGGCTCATTGTTCAGAGGAACCCGGAGCACGGATGATGGAAGCAAATTGCAAAATCACTCAGCAGAAACTGGGGAACGTTGTCAATGAGTTGGAAAATTGTTCTGAGCGATTTGTGATGAAGGGTAGTGACTGGGCTGAAGCTGAGAAATGTGAACTGCCTTGCTGTCTTCTGATTATAAGAGCTGAAATTATTAAAGTTTAAAATTACATAAGCAGACAGACAGTTTTCTCACTCTTAAATGACAAATATAAGTCCCACTCAAATAATTGTAGGTTATAAGGAGTTGAATATGAAACCTACCTACACTACACTATAAATATTTTGAAAAGTGAATTCATTTTAATATAAAAATACTGAAAGGTGATGTTTTAATAATTTTTACATTTGATTTGTTTACATAAGGTTTCACCCAAAGGCTGGGTGAACAACCTTTCCACCCAAGCACTTAAAAACCTGTTAGAGTTGATCCCAATGACTTCATCTTACATTAGCTTCCTGTCTAAATATATCTCTGAGCAAATTACTGCAGACAACCTCCGTGTTAAAACAGCTTTCGTACAATCACAATCTCTCAAAACAAGTGCGAAGGAGCTACACTTGAAAATTCATCCCTTGTCATTAATTTCCAAAGTCAAGGACACTTCGCTAAGCCTCTGGCCCAGATCTCAAGAGAGAAAAGGGCACAGGTTGGCGGTGGACAAGGTTTGTGCTCACAGCCAGACTCACACATGCTCCTCCACCCATTCGCCCAGGAGGTTGGTCCTGTCTCGGCCAGGCTGCTGACCACCCCACCGGCCAGGCCTGACTCTTCTCCCAGCCACTCTGCAGGTTTCCTCTGTGGATTAACCAGAACATTTTCAAAACCAGATCAAATAATTGCTATTCAGAAAGGGCAGGCCCACCCCATGTTCAGAGACAGTTAAAGAGCTGAAGTTCATGGAAAAATGGATAGATATTTCAAATGGCAAGATATTATGGAAATATTTGAATTCAATTCTGTCCTTTGAAAGCTGAAGATACCAAGTCCCTGAGCGCTATGTGACTGGCCAGAACCAAATGGGTTATTTTGTGGTCCATGTATGCTAGGCATAAAGAGATTATCTTTACCTAGATATTTCGGGAACATTTTGGTGATATAAAAACATGATTATATAAAAATGTAGTAATTCATATTACATACCTTATTAGGTAACCAAACAATGATAAGTTGCAGTTTCTTGGTTTCTGTTTTTTATACTAAGGCTTAAATATTATTTTACTCATTAGGGAAATCTTTATCACCAGACACTGTTCAGTTTCGGGGGGGAAAGGACCATTGGAGAGTTTTGAGCACAGAAGTGATGTGATCTGATTTATTTCAAAGGACCACTCAAGTTGCTATGTGGAGAATAGGCCATGAGGCACAGATGGGATGTCAGCAAAGGGGAAGCAGAAAAGGCAGTGAGGAGGCTGTTGCAATAAAGGTAGCACTCATGACGGCTTGCACCAAGGTGGCAGTGGAAGGAATGCTATTTTGAAGGAAGAGTCAACAGGATTTGCTGCTAATGCACTGGATGTGAATGTGAGAGAAAGGAATGAGTCAGCCACAATTCCAAAATATTTGGCTTCTGAAAATATAGCAACTGAAAGAATGCAATTTCCATGAACTGATATGGAGAGAACCAGAAAATTAAGGATTGAGGGATAAAATCCGCAATTCAGTTTGGGGCATATTGTTTGAAAACTCTAGAAGATGTTCAAGAGTGATATGAGTCAGCACAATCAGACCTAAGCAAGTGGACTTGAGAGGAAATACTGGGTTATATATTTTCTCACTCCAATTTTGAAGGGAAGAGCTTAATTATAGCTAGTTATCACCCCTAAAGTCTCTAATGAAGCATTTCTCACTAGAGTGTTAGTACCTACTATATTTTACTGATTCAACTAGTTCTTTATTTATTAGGAGCCAGGCACTATTATAGGTTCTGGGGGTATAGAGATGATTACGGTCCTTGTTCGGGGTGCCTCGATCTAGAGAAAGGAAAGAAAACAAACAAAAGTCTACATCACTATAAATGCTGTAGGAGTTTGCCCAAGGTGCTAACGAAAACACAGAAGCAGACAGAGCTCACTATCCCGGGAAGGCCAGAGCCAGTGTTTGAGTGGCTTTTAGGGTTGTGTATGGGTTTTCAGACAGGCAAGGGGTGGGACGAGCATTCCAGGCAAAGAAAGCATGCACCAGGTGCCAGGGCAGGGCCGGGCAGAGCTCATGCAGGCCCCTGGTGCCTGATGGCCAAAGCCCAGGCTGTGTGGGAACGCAGGCTGTTAATAGCGGGGATGAAGAGAAAGCAGTGGGTGTGGAGTGCGGAAGATGTGATGTGCTGGGTTGCTATGCTACCTCATAAAGGAAGAGGGGACAAACACAGGCAGGATGAGTAAAGACACACACATCCGTCCACGCGGGCCCAGCTGTGCTCGGCTGAGCTGCGTTAATCTCCTGGCGGCGGAGGAGGTGGCCCTGCCGTCTGGGAGGGAGGGTCAGGCGCCAGGAGCTGACATTGTCGAGAAAGGGTGCCCTTCAGAGGGTTGTCTATGGCTGCTGAGAACGGGGCCAGCTGCTGTGGGGGAGCAGGAAAGAGCAGGCAGGCCCGGGAAGGGCCTTGGCCCCCTCTGAGAGGAAGGAGAGCCACCAGCGAGCTTTCGTTCCCAGAGGCCCATGATGAGAATTTCCCAAGGGGCCACTCCTTCCCAGGAGGCTGACAGGGAGTGGTGCTTCAACTCAGAGGAATTCATTACATTTGGCAGAAATACATCCATGGATCACAAAGTCTGTGCAGAGAACATTGGGGCGGGCGGCCCTCAGACCATATCACAGTGAAAGGCTACCTACCGACTCTTTTCTTATATAAGATCAGCCTGAAAATATGAAGTTTCTGTCCAGTTTTAGCCTTTGAAAATCACAAGTGCTTTTACTTAGGATATTTCAGAAGTATGGAATGTCTGCAAATATTTGTCAATTTTAAGCAAAGTGTTAAGATTTAAATAAACACTATATAAAGGATCATCTATTAAAATGATGTTCATGATGTTGTGTGTGTGTGTGTGTGTGTGTGTGTGTGTGTTTGGGCACTGATGGAAAAAAGGAAAAATCTAGGGTTGTAAGAGGATAATCTCTTCCATTCATGTTCCACAGGAGCCATTCTGCATTGATAGAGTAGGCCACTTGTTCCTATCCATGAAGTCGTATGGTGTGGCTGCAGTTATGATGTGTCCTAGTGGACAAGGTACCTACGTGGATTGTGCACTTGTGAGCATGGTAGGTCTGGAAAGGGTATACAGGTCGTGATGATGTGGTGGTGATTTTCCAGAAGGAGAAAGCCTTTCCAGGATGGCTTTCTGCTACAGGCTTTAGGGGATTACGGGTGAATAATGTAGCTTGTACTCACTCTTTCCTGTCTATTCGCTCCCACTTCCTGTCCTTGAGAAAGCAGCTAGATAACTTGTATCCTCTTGTACAAGGTTTCCAGAAATAACCAGGTGGAATTTTGACTGAGTTGTAAAGAAACTAGTCCACATGTACAAAGGCTGCATGTATTCTGAAAGTGTGCGTGGATTTTTAATAATCCACATATCAGCTAGGTTCTTCTTGGCTTTATGATCTAGACAATCGAATATCCTGACTCCACACTTTATGGAAAGTCCAGTGCCCTTGCCAAGAGTGACCTGAATTTCTGAAAGTAGTAGATTAACATGGTGGCTCCTTTATCTGATCGCCTGCCTGCTCTGGCTAGACTGTTGTGTTTATGGAGTCACTACTCTGCGTGTGAAGAGCTTGGTCCACACCATGTGACACCAGTCATCAATTTCTACCATTCGGGCGAGTTGCCAAATAGACTACTCACCCAGGCTCTTTGGATGTGGACGGGGCTTTACTGGTTTAGGGGAGATGCTGGGAAGTTTATAACAGAAGAACTCTACAACTTTAAAGCTATATAATCCTCACCTCTCTCCCTGCAAGTCTTCCTTGGCCTCTCCATTTTGCTGTTCATCTTTTCTTTCTCATCAGCATCCTCCTTCCTACAGGCATAAAATAAATTTAAAAAAAAAACATTTTTAGTATGATGAAGAATTTAAAATTTTCCCTGTTGTAATATGCAGAATAATTTTCTATCTCCATTCTCTCCCTTGAAACTCAGCTGCAAACTGCATTGTTTATTGAAGACTCTAAGGAAGCTCTTATGCCCAGGAATGGGCCTGGCCCTCTTGGCCAAATAAGTCCTTAGACAAAAGCTCAGAGACTAGCAGTAGATATCTCTGCCTGCTAGATTATAGCTAATCGCTATGTTCTTTTCCGTGCCTTTTCACCATTTTTCAAAATTTTTACCATACTTTTTATGCAGATACAAATAATCAAATGCTTTGAAAATGTTCTGGGAAAATAAATCTAGTCTTTTGTGGAAAATTGTTTCTTGGAGAACATGTATGTAAAGGGGATTTGAAGAAAGCTGAAGTTGATGTTAAGAGTGGGGGTCAACAAACTTTACCTAAAAGGCCCAAAGAGTAAATATTTTATGTTTTGTGGGTCCCATGGTCTGTGTCATGGCTATTGGACTCTGCCATTGTTCAGAAAACAGCTATAGATAATACACGAATGAGTGTGACTGTGTCCCAATAAAATTTTATTTACAAAAACAGGTTGCAAACAAGACTTGGCCCACAAGCTGTAGTTTGCCAGCCCCTGCTAAGAGGATTGTCAAATGTTGATCACATTATACATGAACTTTATAAGAGCATGAGGGAACACCTCAAAAACAGGAAAGTTGAGATGATGTGGTTAAACTATTGTGTAGCTTCCATAAAATGTAATTGTTTCTCATATTAGTATATTTTGGAAAGTTTAGAAAGATAAAATGTGTGGCTCCTTGCCCTAACTGGTTTGGCTCAGTGGATAGAGCGCCGGCCTGTGGACTCAAGGGTCCCAGGTTCGATTCCGGTCAAGGGCATGTATCTTGGTTGTGGGCACATACCCAGTAGGGGGTGTGCAGGAGGCAGCTGATTGATGTTTCTCTCTCATTGATGTTTCTAACTCTCTCTCCCTCTCCCTTCCTCTCTGTAAAAAATCAATAAAATATATATTTTTAAAAATGTTTGGCTCCTTTAATAACTTAAAGAAGCTTAAAAGGAATTGGGAGTGTAGAATTCTAGAATTCAGAGAAAAACTAAGTTGGATTAGAGAAAAAGAAATCTGGTAGAGAAAAACTTGGTGAACAGGGAGAGACAGTGTGGGGCAAAGACTACCGACATGGTCTCAAGAACCCTGGATGCATGTCCAGCCTCTGGTAGGAACTCTTTGATGATGAAATCAGTTTAACTTCTGAGGCACTCAGTGCTCTTTCTTGTAAGTGATAAAGTGTTGCACTAGATGAGTCTAATGTCCTCTCCTGCTCTAGGATTTCATGAGAGATTAACTCAGAATCTATGGAGAATAGAAATGAACACTGGAAAATATTTTCTTCCTTTTTACCCTTAAGATTTAATAAACTCATTGAGTGTTGCTTGCAGGCCAGGTGGTTGCCCCTACATTATCTTACTTCACACTCCTAATAACCAACACTGTTTTCTTCCTTCGACATGTCCAAATGAGCCTAGTGCTTGGGTATCCTTATTGAGATCTTTTCATATAGAACCTGGACTTCTCGGAAGTTAAATGACTGACTTGGCTATAATAAGTGGTGGAACTGAGAGTCAAACTTTAGACCCACCATGTCAGGTTACATCATTTAATCCACTCAGTCATAGTTGCATACCTTTTTTTTTTTTCTAGGAAAGGAAAAATTGGACATTGAAAGGCAAATGGGAACTTTCTTCTGAGCGCACAAATGAAAGAAGTCAGTAGAAAGTTTTTAAAATTTATGCTGGAAGTACATACCATTGAGGGAAACCTTTAACAGCAAGATTAGGTTTGACATGAGTTAAAGGTACTTTTCTAGGGAGGCCTAAAATAGAAACGGAGTGGGAGAGGGCTGGTCGTTGAAAAGAACGTGAAGGAGGACGCAAAGTCAATGCCAATCTGTTACCTGAATGGCTTGGAAAGGAGCAAAGTCCTCCAGAGGAGAGGGACGGGCATCCTCCCAGTGCCTTTGCCCCATCTGCGAGGGCCTCCCTGCACCTGTCGCTGTGCCTTACAAGGACATGGACAGTGCACCTGGGGACAAACTGCTTTTCCTACTGCCTTCCGACTCCAGCTAGTCCCCTAATGAAGACCAATAATTAGTTTAGATTCACGGAGTCAGGGCAGAGGGAGGAGGGGCTGCTGCCTGGCTCTAGAAGGAAGTTGGTATATCACCTTTGAGCATGACTGCAGACACAGCAGAGGCCAGTGACAAACCAAGTCTTTTGGTTTCAGTTACTGACCTTTCCAGTGAACGAACTCGCTGTATCTTAGCCCTGGGGTTTGGTTGGGAAACATGTTCTAGCTCTTCTTTTACATTTACATCGTGTGTGTGTGTGTGTGTGTGTGTGTGTGTGTGTGTGTACTTTCCAGTCACAAAGGGCCCATTTATCATCACTAAGGAAAACAGGAGAGAGCATTACAGGACATGGACAGCGCTGTGCCCAGGAAATTGCATTCTTGTCTGGATGCAGACAGCTCTGGTGGGCAGAGAAGGCTTAGCTGCTCTCAGCTGTTGGTGTGTCTTTTGAAACATCCGGATGAGGTCTACTTGGTCAGAAGAAAAGTGAGTCACGGTAGGATGAACAAAGCGAGGTCATGGGGATGGAAGATGGATGAAATAAGCAAGAAGACAGTTATCCTCTCAGCCAATGGATTCATAAGCCCTGTCCAATATTCTCAACTTAAGACATTCTGCTGAGGGTTTCGGGGCAAGGTCTGTGGGTCGGTCAGTCCGGCTGTCTTCGCTCTCTCACCTGTCCCCCGCCATCCTTTTCCATAAGGAGTCTTACAAAGGTGGCGTGCATTGAGAGTTTAAGCTGTTTTACCAGATGAAATCCCCACTGTGTCAACATAAAAACTCATTATGTCTGCTTTTAGGAACCACAGCATTTTAGTAAAGCTTTCCCACCTGTCACTTTAGTACCTTTTCAGGATAGGGATCAAGCAGGACCAGTCAGGGGACACATTTGTATTCAATCACATTAAAGGTGTTTAATCAAGAGTTTGAAATTGGGAGAGAATAAACAATTAGCCAAATATTGACCAGCCATGTTCAGGTGAGTACACAGCAACTGTGGAGGCATGGGAAAGTCCTGGTTAGAAGCTACATGTGGCAAATGGAAAGGGAAAGGATAATTTCCCAGGTAAAAAGGGTCCTGCCCTGGCCGGGTGGTTCAGTTGGTTGGAGCGTTGTCCTGTACACCCAAAGGTTGCGGGTTCTATTCCCATTTAGGGCATATACCTAGGTTGTGGGTTCAATCCCCCATCGGGGCATGTATAGGAGGCAACCGATAGATGTTTCTCTCTCACATCGATGTTTCTCTCTCTCTCTCTCCCTTCCTCTCTCTCTAAAATCAATGAACATATCCTCAGGTGAGGATAAAAAAAGGGTCCAGCTGAGAGTCATGGACTCCCCTGGTAGTGGTATCGAACAAGGAAAGGCATTTAAATGCTTTCTTGGAAGGAGTCACTCGACAGCTTTCCAACCCTTTGGAGGCTTCTCAATCCCACACCAGCTTCTCTCTTCACAGATCTTGGTAAAGGGACACCCAGGATCACGCACGCACCCTCCCTTTCTCTCTCTCTCTCTCTCTCTCTCTCTCTCTCTCTCTCTCTCCAAGAGAGCACCTGTAATAGAAAGTTAGCTTACATCCTGTGACCCACTCCCCAATACCTCCATCTCATCTGATTTCTCTGAGTCCATTTGGATGCCAAGGTTGAATCAGGAGAGGACAGAACCAGCATTCCCTGAGGAGAATATCTTCATGGCTTTGCTCTCTTGACCTGAACAGAAGCAGCAGAAGAAAAAAGCGAAACCAAGTGCCCTACAATACAGCACATTTCAGGGGAGAGGCAGCTTCTAGCTTCAGTGGTGATTTTGTGTCTACAAAGCACAGCTGCTTTCCTGCCAGTTCTGAAGGGAAGAGACTCGGTTGCCCTTAAGCTGTGGTCAAATATTTGCAGGTCTGTCCTGACGATGGGTACTAAAATGCTGGTCACACTAAAGGACAAAACTAGAAAAAATATTTTGACTCAACATTCAAAAAGTTAACCTTGACAATGCCTTAAAAAAGTAGTAAACCTCTTAGCACTGAAAATGCTCAAACAAAATGCCCATCTGGTTTGTATAAACTGGGGAAAGATAAGCTGAAGTAACAAATGCACCCAGAAGATTTGGGGACTTAGAAAATAAGGTTTTGTTTGTTTGTTTCTTCAGGCAACAGTCCAAAGTAGGTATGCAGGGACCCAGCTTGATGACCAATCTAGTATTGTTCTGGATCAGTGGTTCTCAACCTTTCTAATGCCGCGACTCTTTTTATTTTTTTTAAATATATTTTATGGATTTTTTACAGAGAGGAAGAGAGAGGGATAGAGAGTTAGAAACATCGATGAAAGAGAAACATTGATCAGCTGCCTCTTGCACACCCCCCACTGGGGATGTGCCCGCAACCAAGGTACATGCCCTTGACCGGAATCGAACCTGGGACCCTTGAGTCCGCAGGCCGACGCTCTATCCACTGAGCCAAACCGGTTTCGGCATGCCGCGACTCTTTAATACAGTTCCTCATGTTGTGGTGACCCCCAACCATAAAATTATTTTCATTGCTACTTCATAACTGTAATTTTGCTACTGTTAAACCATTGGAAAACACAGATATTTATATTATGATTCATAACAGTAGCAAAATTACAGTTATGAAGTAGCAATGAAAATAATTTTATGGTTGGGGGTCACCACAACATGAGGAACTGTATTAAAGGGTCGCGGCATTAGAAAGGTTGAGAACCACTGTTCTGGATGGTCCATCCCAGTGACCTACCTGGATAAGGGGGAAAAGCATCCTGGGAAAACCCAGCCATGGGAAGTGGCCCACATCTCCACTGCCCCCATTGCATTTGCCATAACTAGCTGCAAGGGGGTCTGGGAAGTACGTTACAGCTCACTAGTCACAGGCTCTCTTGACACTTCCAATCCAGTCAGTGGATAGCAGGAGGCATGTGTTTGGGGAGGTAGTTGGAAATCTCTGGTATCATGCTCTTGGAGTCAGACTAACATAGTTTGAAACGTGGTGCAGCAATTCTATAGCTATGGTACTTTTAGGTGAATCATTTAACCTCTCTGAAAAATTGTTTCCTCATCTGGAAAATGGAAGAAGGAAACTTGGCAACATCTATGTCACCTGTGTAGAAATAAAAGGGAAAAATCAATGTATCTCAGAGCAATGGGTTATTAGGCCAACTCTTTGTTGTTGTTGTGATGGGAATCTAAGTGTAGATGCACGCAAATGGTAAGCATCACCAACACACTCTACGTCTGTGAGCAAACAGCAAAGTCGAGGTAAAATGCAGCAGGAGGGTGTCAGGTTAGGAGTGAAAACAACGCTAAACACAGATGTCAGAAAGTAGAAGGGAAGAGAGGATGCAGGGATGGGCTATTGAAGAGAACGAGAGAGCCTCTTTGTCTAGATAACCTTAGAAGATCTGATTCTTATTTCCTTGGGGGTGGGTTTGAAAAAACCACAAACTCGCCTACAAAGAGGGCTTCACCGAAGGTCATTTCTCCAAGTCCTTTCTAGATCATTTATTTCCCCCGAGGTGGCCTTGGACTTTGCGGGCATCACCAAATGCAGGAACAGCTGAGCATCTTTTCATAGGAAAACTTAACATTGTTTACCTTTCTTTGACCCTAATAGTATAGAGAAAAGGGAGTATATATCAGAGGCTGGAAAGCTGGAGACATTTGTAGACCATGCAAAACAGTCGTCTTCAATAACATACCTGCTGAGTCACAGCTCCAGGGAAAGTGCTTGAATGCAGTCAAAGGTCTGTGTGAGCTGCCTGCTTCTTGCTGTTTTTAGCATGGCTTTACAAAAAAAAAAACATTAAAAAAAACACACAGAACTCAGTAAATTGGTTGGTTTGCAAACAGAAATGGAAGGAAATAGAAAAGGTATAGAAATGTATCGCTTCCCATTCACTCATTGGTTCATTTGTTAAACAAATTTGTCTCAGGCATTTGGAATGAACATCGATGAACTAAACACATAAAGAACTTATATTCCAGTTGGTGGGTGAGGCATGCAATAAGCAATAAATATAATAAATTATATATGTTGGGATATAGTGTTATGGAAAACAAAACAGCGGAGGACAGTGAGATTGGGGAGGGGGGATGTGAACAGTATGTGATTTTGAGTAGAATGGCCCTGGTAGGCCTTGCTGAGAAGGCAACATTTAAGTGAAGACTTGGAGGTGGGCGAGTTCGATGGATAGAAAAAGCATGTTCCAGGAAGAGGGATCAACAGGGCAAGGGCCTGAGTTGAGGAAGTGCCTGAGTCATATCCAGAGGGCTCCCGAGAGAGGGTCAGAGGATATGACAACCTCAGCGATCTCCCCGTGGTCATCGTCCTCCCAGGGAAGAATAAGAACAAGTTGGGAAAAATAGCTGTTTCCCCCCCCCAGGAACATAAAGAAATGAGAATAAGATCCCCCCCATAACTATCATAATTATTAAATTGCACGATAGGATGATAGGAATACCTTTAATTTTAGAACAGAATAATTCATTACACACCTTTCAAAATCCCATTTTAAAGTGCATTATATAACAAGAATTAGGTACATGTGTTCACAATATTCTTTCTTGCTTAACCAATGTACTTCTCTGAGAGGCAACATAATGTCATAGGAAAGCAGCCTCAGTTTGGGGGATCAGACTTAAACCTGTTTCTAATCTTGACCTTTCTATCTACTAGCTGTGTCAGTTACTTAACAGCTTTAAGCTTCAACTTCCTGCCCAGAAGAGAGGAGCGGTGACACTGGATGAATGTGAAAGTGCATGGTAGATAAATATTACAGAGGCCATACCATAGAAGGCACCCTCAAGGTTAGTTTTTCCTTAAAGCAGGAGAATCCGTGTCGATGTCTGCTCTCTGCTACCCTTGAAAGGAGCTCTCCTCCCTGAAACACCGGCTCTTATATATGAAATGCAGTTTGCCAAAGTTGAAAGAAGAAATGTTGCTTTCCATTCAAATGCCCTTGGCTTCATTTGTGGGCTTTTGAAAGCTCGGTGACCTCAAGCACTATACCGCTGATGAAGAGTAGTCTGCAAGAATCTGGTGCAATGATGAGGAGAATCATCTCATAAAAGAAACTATTCTTGTGATGTCTTCAGCCTTAGCTCAAAGGCCTGTGGTTTCCAATAGATCAAACAAAGCCTGGGGTAAAAATAAAACCTCGATGGAGATTTGTTCGCAGAAGCCAACTTGCTAGAAGGCTACATTTCTCAATGATTTTATGGTCTGGTATTTCAGTTATATGCTATCAATTACTCACTTTTCTAACACCAGAGCACTGGCTCGGAGCTCTTACTAATTATGAGAGATGCTGTGAAGAATAATGAGAAGGGGATTTCAAATGCCTTGATTAAAATGACATTCACAGAATTGACATTTAAGTGACTAATTTGGTTCCTTTTCCATACTATAAGCTTTATTCATATTTTGTGTTATACTGGTATATGAAAGGAGATTTGGAGAATTTCAGGAGCAAAATCACCACCATGGGTAGCAGTCTATTTTAAAATAAATCCTTTAGTGTTTAAAGAAAAAAATCCCTGTTGCTATGCAGAGAGGTTTATTTTTAAATCATATGAACATATCATTGGATTAGAGTAAACTGCTTTAAAATAGTCTTTGACAGTCTTCAGCATTTCCCTGAAGTGATTTATACCTTTGTATAATGTAGTAGATCAGAAAAAAAGAAGACTTAAGAGTTTCAAAGTTCTTGGTTTTATTCCCAGATCAACTGGTTGTTTGATCTTGGGCAAAAGAACCTCAGTTTTCTCAAATGTAAGGTAAGGACAACTCATAATATTGTTCTACAGATTTAACAAGAACATTCTTTTGAAAACATCTCATATTGGTATTGGTGTCTTGTAAGCAATACATGGTAGCTATATTTATACGAACAGTCATCATAATTCCTTTGATCCTACTTTTGAAGATCATTTCTGGTCTTCTGCAATGCTACGTGAAACTTGAGTCAAATAACATACATTCTGGAGAGAGATACTTATAGCTAGGGAAAAGTGAAGCAAAAGAAAGTGGAATAGCATTTTTTTAAAACTACCTACTATTATTGCATGATTATTATGTGCTAGGCAATATGCTGAGACATTTATATGAGTTATTGCTCACAATAAAATTTTTTTAATTGAGATGTAATTCACATAAATCATCATTTTAAATTGTATAATTCAGTGGTTTTTCGTATATTCACAATTGTTAAACCATCATCACTATCTATTTCCAGAACATTAGCAGTCATTCCATATCCCCCTCTATCCCATGTTCTGGTAACCACTAATCTACTTTCTATCTCTAAATTTGCCTGCTCTGGACATTTTATATAAAGGAATCATATCATGTGTGGCCTTTTGTGCCTGAATACTCTCTCAGCATGTTTTCAAAGTTCATCCATGTTGTAGTGTGTGTCAGTACTTCATCATTTTTATGGCTGAATAATATTTCATTATATGAATATCCCAGATTGTGTTTATCCATTCATCAGTTGATGGCATAATAACACTTTACAATTGAGGATACTGAGACAGAAACTTTAAGAAAATTTGCCAGAGATCACACAGTAAGTGTCCAGGCAAGGACTTAAAGCCAGGTGTTTTTTTCCTTAAATCTAGAATTAATATTCTTAATCATTTCACCTTATTATATCCATATTTTAATATATAAATGGAGAGAGAGAGAGAGAAATAGAACATATGTTCATGGTCTTGTTTTCCTATTGTTTATGTCCTTCTTAATGGTTTAGAGGTATTCTTAATATAAATATTATTCTGATACTAATTTTTGGTGGTGGTGTGTATTATAAATATTGTATTTCAGTTCATAACTTGTCTTTTTACTTTCTTGAATGTGTCTTGATAAATAAAACTTCTTAACTTTAACATGTTAATGGTCAAATGTATCAATATCTTATAGATATAATTTTTGTGTCTTGTTTAGGAGAGCCACCCCTACCTCAAGGTTGAAAACATATTCACTTATATATTCTAATATAAACATACATTTTCCTTCTTTATATTCAAGCACTTAATCTATCTGAAGTTGATTTTGGTAGGAAACGTAGAAGGGTTCTAATTTTATCCAAACATTATTCTACCCATGCATTTCAGAGAAGAACTGCTCATGGCAAATGAATATTTAGAATGATATTCAACTTCATTAGCAATGGAGGAAATGCAAACCAAGGACACAATATGACAGCATATTAAATTCTTTAAATAAAGTGGTTAAAGACACTTGGAAAATAGTTTCATATTATAAAGTTGAACATTTACACCCTTTGCAAGCAGTAATTCCACAGGAGAGATATCCTTAACACCTTAACACATGCTCATAACAAAACAGCCCAAGAACCCATGTTGGGAGACATGAACAATTGTGAATAAACAGTGGAATGTTCACAAATAGAATATGATGCCACAGTCAGAATGAATGAATTACAGAGACAATATTATGAATGAATCTTAGCAGAAAGTGGGAAAAAGTAAGTCCTAGAAGGTAACATCACTTTTATACTCATTTTGGTAAATTTAAAAATAATTCTAATCAAAAAGAAAACAAGGAAATTCCATACTGTGTAGCCAATATATTCCCTTTCTTGCATGAACAATAAGCATTTTTTCATCTTGAGTAACTTTGTTAGGTAAAATGCCACACAATTTTATCAAATATTCATATGGTGGGCATTGTTAGTTCTTCTTGGGTTATAGTGACAGAGATGTAGACTAAGGGTTGCAATTTGATCTACATTATGACCAGATCTGTAGACCAACATGATGTTCTTTAAAAGAAGTCTTATTGTATCTACCAAACAGAATTCTGTATAAGCTTATGACACTGTATTTAAAAGACCAAATATTATATTTGCTTTATACTTTGAAGTTTGTGAAAGATAAGGAGAATGCAATGTCTATCATTACGTCCCCAAGACTTAGGCCAGCATCATGTGAAATATACTAAGAAATTACTCAGAAAATTTTTGTTGAGAAAATGGCTTTCTCCTGAAGATACGAGCCATGCCATGACACGATTCAGCAGTTTTTTTGCAATATCCCACAGCTTTTCTTGTGAAAAAGCATATGGACAACACTGAAGGGAGGCAAAGTAAGCAAATTCAATAAATAAATAAATTCTAGCTCATCAGTATGCTGTTTGACCTTGAGAGTTGAAGTTAGTTCTGTATAAACAAGATTTCCCATTTCTAAGTCTCTGGGTTCAAGGGAACCAAGCAAGAAAAATACCCTACCCTGCTTTATAACAAGCAAAAAAAAAAAAAAAAAAAAAGTTAATACATTAACTATTTGCAAAATAATTTGAACTAAGCTTTTCAAGTTTTAAAAATTCTTTCTAATATAGCTCATATCCACCCACAGCAGCATCCAACAAGAGTTCTTCTGTCAGAACAAGAGCAGTGCCTTCATCCCAGCTGGAATGTGTTGGGGGAACATTTGCCTCCTCATCACATTTCCATAGAGATTAAGGAGCAGTATTGGGGTGGATACTTCTGCATCTTTTCTCTGTCTCTTTCCTCATCCTTTTCCACTGGAATAAAAACAGATCCCTCTGGAAAGGTCATTGGATCTCCATGCACCTGATCCATATTCACCAAGCCAACCAGGGTGGCGATGAGGCACAGCACGGAAAGGCCGACCGCACACCTGTCCCTGTTTTAGCTGCCCCTCTCTGTTCTGCCGGACATTGACTTATTAAGCTGCCACGACTCTGTATGGCTGGCTGGGGAAAAGGTGTGCTCTGCAGAAACAGCCCTACCTACAGGGAAGGAAGAAGGCCCAGGCTGCGGAAAGGAAGAAATGGCAACCTCCACTTAAGCCTAAGCTGCACCATCTAATATAGTTTATCAGGGGCTGTGGAGCCAGGGAGGCTGAAACTCTACTGCAAGTACTTCCGGCTTCCTTTGCCTCTGTTTAATTGGCTAGGAACCCGGAAGTAATGGCTGTGAGTGATCCACACCTTAGGGGTCAGCATAGGGCATTTTGGCAAGGACAACTTACACCTAGACAGAGGAAGTAGCAACTGGAGGGCAGAGGACCATATGGGGAGCCCAGCATTTTGGAGTGGTTCCTGGAGCTGATGCCCTTGGGGTTTTGTGGCCAAGGGCACAGCCCCACAAGCTGTAGTGCTTGTGTAGGAATTACAGCTTTGCCTGGTAACACAAGGCCCAGTTTGTTTCTTTAAAAAGAAGAAGATTCATTTGGGATCCAGATAGGTTTTCTAGAACCTAAAGCTTCGTGAGGAGAAATGTTCTTGTGTGTAGAGAGATCCGTTCCTGCATTTGAGAGGTTAGACCAGACGGGTGGCTTCACTTTTTTAGGGACCTCAGAGGACAAAGCCCCCAGTAAATCTTGTAAGGCTTGTTTCAGAGCCATCAGAACCTCTGTGATAGCCATGAGTAGAAAGAATAATTCGTGGTATAATTTGTTTTAAAACTAACTTGTCAACCTGGAACACAGCTATAAAACAGCTGATATCTATAAGGGCAAGAGCTGATCAAAGTGATGGCGCTGTAGTTGTTAGGACTGCCATTTGGGACTTTGGTGTTGCAATGCTAAGACCAAGTCTGTCCCACTTTATTTTACTGTGAACTATAACCAGGGATGAAGATAAAATTTTAAGGGAATAGCTGAAATGGCTTGACTCCAGGCATCGAGTATCATTTCTATCATGCTTGCTTTAATTTGGCTCTGAATTATGTAAGCCCTGAACACAATTGTGAAATTCCTATAGTTAGGAAAAGTATATTTTTTCCACGAATAGATAAAGAAGAATGAGTGAGCCCTTTATGGTAAAGGGCCCATACCAATTGTTTAAGCTAAAGTAGTCAAAAATCCCAGTGGACCCATCACATCCCAAAGGCCAAAGAGAACATTTTGAAAGAAGAAATTTTGTTCAGACTCAAGGAGAAAGAAGATCTATGTAAAAAAATGGGTTGGATCTTAAACAGGATCAAAGAGAAAAATCAGAATAAAATTACACTTTTCCTTAGATGAAAAGTTGGAAGTCTCGCCAGGCTTTTAAGATAGGGTTGGAAAAAGCAGGAGGATGCCCATCTATTTCCATTCTAAGGACACTTCAATAGATTGGCAATGCCAAAGATGTCTGTAGTTAGACCATGGTTTAACTACTTCAGCTGGGCTATCCATTGTAATAACTGTGCCTACCTTGTTTTTGACAATTAAGTGCGAACATTTGAAGATCAGATTTTGAATGTTGTTATCCCAGTCTCTGTAATAGGACCATCTGCCATGGGCCTTGGCTCCATCCAGGTGTGCTTACTGCCTGAGGCCAGAAAGCAAAGGATCCGACTGTGAAGGAGAGAGGAGAAAGGCCCTGCACCTGAAGGGAGGGAGGGAAAGAAAGCAAATGGGTGGAGCCTAAATCTTGCTTCCTGGCCCAGTTACTCTCCCACCAGCAGACTTGGCTCAAACTCAACAGATGTCGAGTTCTAACTAAATTGCCCCCTCCTTCTCCCATAGGGAAGGGAGAGTAAGAAGATGGGGAGAGGCAAACTTTCCAATCTCAGCACTCACCCTGGTACGAGAAGGGGACAAATCCCTTCCTCTGTGGAAACCAGACTCCTAATAAGAGTCTTGATGAAAGAAAAGGGTTTGGATTAGTTGAAATGAGAGGGTTCAAGTGGTTAATATGGAGAAAACAGTAGTCAAGAGCACAAAGGCAGGAAAGGGTAGAAAATCAGGCAGGCTCTGGTCCTGCCAAGTGACCTGCACTGTTTTAGGGCTCCCACCCCAGGAGGGAGCTAGGTGACAGTGGGGAACCAAAGCCTGACTTGTGATACGAAGTGTGCAAATGTGAAAGTTGTTAGGAAAGGGAAGTGTCAGATGTCGCCTGGATACACGGGGTCACTACCAGAACTTACAGTATTTAGGGCAACAGAAGTAATTCCAAAGCAATCCCCAATCTACAAGCAGAAATTTCCCAAAGGGTATCCAACACTTAGTAGCTGAAAATTAGGCAGCTATTCCCCAATTATCCCAACCTCCTAAAAGTGTGGCCCTTTAGGCAAGTTCACCCTGAAGTTGGCACTGTGCAAAAATATTCATTTAGGGCCCAATGAGTCTCCAATAGTTCTCCTCAAAACTCCAGTGCTTCTGCAGGAACCGTTCTCGTGGTCTTAAAAATCAACTAAGACTTCCATTTGCATTTCATTTCTATACTTGCCAGAACAAAAGAACATGCAGACAACGCATTTCCTGGTACCAACCCACAAATTCCAGTTCAGTTCAAGAAACTGAAAGAATAGGACCCCTGCCTTCTGTCTGATGCAAAAACCAGTGGGGGCTCTACTTTGAAAAGGCAGCTAAGAATAAAGCCAGCACAGCAGAGGACAGAGCCAGGCAGGAAAGAAACCAGCCCAGCTCCTGCCAGAAATGGCTGTATTATATGCTAACGCCCACTTTAAGGTGGCAACCACAATTTAGTCTCTTCATTTCCTTCCTTTTATGAGATTGGATGGCATTGGAGTTGTTTGGAAGTCAGCGGGAGCAGCTTCTGCCAAGAGCAGCCAGCCCAGTTAAGTGGCATTTCCACGGTGCTCTTTTTCATAGTGACAAATGGACCTGGGTTGATGAAATCCCTAAAATGAGGCATGTACATGGAGCTCCACGTGACTGGCCATATTCAGGCAGGGACTTGCCAAGGAGTTACATGGAAAGGTTCTTGTTCAAGGGGAGAAATTTGGGTGTGGAAATGGTGGAAGTGGGTAGGTGGGATGTTGGGTCTTTAAAATATTCAGGACATCAAAATAGGTATGCAGGTTTGGAATATCCTTCAGGAATACCCAACCTAATGGCACCTACCCTTCATTATGGAATGCTTTAAGATGACTAATAAAAGGACAGTTAACTACCTTCTTTTTGACATATTTTTAAAGCCTTCAATAATAAAAACAGTTGCTTCTTTGTCAATTTCCCATGATTAAAGGAAAATGTATAAAGTCATTAGCATTAGAATTGTGGCATCTAAGCCACCAAGCATTAGAAACATGTAAACATATCATTGAGTTTTGAGATTTAACTTTGAATGGAGGCTCAGTCTTCCCAACACATGCTCTGATGATAGGGCATCCTGATATGCTGACCATATCTCTGTGGAGTATAGCCTTGTGGGAATACACACCAGGGTGTAAACTTGGGCATTTTAAGAGAAAAAAAAAATTGATTATTAAGGGAAAGGAGTTGAGGCTTGGGCTGGGAATCCAGAAAGAAATATCTACAACTAAAACATTCTCTCTCTCTCTCTCTCTCTCTCTCTCTCTCTCTCTCTCTCTCTCTTCCTTATTTCTTCCCCTTTCCCCTTCCCTTTCTGCTTTCTTCCCCTCCATTCCCCCAACTAGTTTGTGCTAGGTGCTTTCCTGTTACTCAATTTTACTGCTATGGTTGCATCTATCGCATCCTATTGTATCTGTGACTATTTCTCCTACCAGATTGTCAGCTCTTCCAGTGCTGGGGCTGAGATGTTCCTTCTCCTCAGACCTGACACATAGCAGGCATCCAACAAGTTTCAGCTCAATAAAAGAATGAATAAGTTGCTATTTGAATGGAAGAAAAAAATTGCAAAGGATTTTGGGAAGAGAGGGCAGCTGATGGTTGTAGTGGGCTGAGACAGGGAAAGCCTGGAGGAGCTGGATGCAGAAGGAAGATGAGTTCATGGCCCTGGAGGACAAGGAAAGACATGCCAGCTGGGGTCATGGCCATAAAGCAGAAATGCACTCAGTTTATTGTAAAGCAGTGAATTTTCCAGCTTGGCTAGAGCAGAAAGGTCTAGAGCAGGTCGTAGGGAACAAAATTGGGAAGTCAGAGTCAGGTTGCAGAGCACCACATGCCAGGCTAAGCAGCTTTACCTTTGTCCTCTATTTTAGGTTCTTAAAATATTTTGAGCAACAGGCAATGTAACCAAGTGAAGTTTAAAAACAGCTGGGAGATGTATGAAAGAGTAATTGGACGGATGAAACCAACTACACATAAAAGGAGAAAAGCAATTCTCCTGCCAAGCTCTGGGCCAAAGAGGGAAGACCAAGTTTGGCTTTGGAAAAAGCAATTGGGGAGGGATTTAAAGATTATTTACAAATTCAGTGATCTCCTACCCCTAGCTGAGAGTTAACATTCTCCACGAGGTGACCTGAACCCCACATTCTAATGCTGTCAGATGCCATCATTAGTTGTTATCACACATGACCTCTGTTGCCTCATCTCTGGGAAAACCTTGATGCCTGGAATACTCTCCCTTCCACCCATTTCCTCCAAATCTGACCTGTACTCCCACTCTCCTCAAAAGCTACCTCACCTATGATCGAAATTCAAATGCACATATGCATCACCTGGGAATCTTGATAAAATGTAGATTCTGCTTTAGTAAGTCCGATCGGGGGGCCTGAGATTCTGCAATTCTACCCGGATCCTGGTGATAAGGATGTAGGTGGTTCCCAGGCCATACTTTGAGTAGCAAAGACTTAAAGCACATAGTAGGCTGTGTAGTCTGGATCTGTGATTTTCACAGTAGGTCTCGCTGTCAGATTTGGGCATGGAGAGCTGAGGGCTCACTTTATGGAGCGAATAAAGTATAATTCCAGACTTTACTTTTTATATTCGAATAAGTGCTGCTTAGTGGTGGGGGTTCCCAGTGGGAGATTTGGGCCTCTGTCAGTGATTGGTAATTATAAAGTGCATTCATTCATTCGAGACCACCAGAGGCCACTGCCTGTGTGCTAAGCACTGGTCTGGGTATTGGGAGTACATCTGAACAAAACAAGTAAACGAATAAAAACTCCCTGCTCACAGGGAGCTTCCATTTAATAAGAAAAATATAATGAATAAAACAAGACACACACATAGTTAGAATTCCTACACTTTTAGGAAAACACGTTTTTTATCGTATGTCAGTATTTCCTTAAGCTGGTTATTGGTCTTTCCAGTGCTGCTCTTCTGCCGTCCATTGTAAGCTGATATTAGTGTAGCTGTAATTATCAACTTAATTGTGGCCTGTTTTGTGAATCCAATGGTAGGTAATGATGGATGTTCGCAGTAGGGTATTTTAGGACTTTACGTTTCCATTAGCTAGATGCTCAGAGACTCAATTATGAACCATTCGCATTCCATTCCCAACAGTCAGATTGATGTCACTAGACTTGATTAACTGGTGACCTGCAGCAAAAGTCACAGATAAACCTGTCCATCAATTGGACGCAAAGAAAATTGCTCATAACAGCATGAAGCAAATCCTACATTTCTATGAGCATCATCAGCAACAATCTGAAAACAGATTTACCTAATCTCTTGTCAAATTCTGCTTTTCCAGTGACATTTAATTGTGATCACCAATTCCTTTTTTCACAAAAGGAAGAAATGGGGAAGGTAATTGTGCTTGTTCACTAAATCCTTATGGGGAGACTCAGTTAGAGGTTGCAATTTATGAGGATTTCTGCCATAATCACGGAGTTCTACCACCTGGAGTTTGACTTTTCTGTTTGGGTGATGATCGCATTACCCATGTGCCTCCTGAGTTTCTGCTTCTCTGTTCTTTCTCTTTAAAGTCAGAGGAGCTATTCTGAGTTTAATTTTCTCCTGGTACACTAGCCCAGGGTTTCTTTCCAAGTTTGGACATTTTCAGATGTTGGATATTTCCCCTCGTTGGGCTCAGTCCAAGTAGACATGATGGATGTCCTGGTAGTAGTTTGGGAGTCAGAGTGACAAGCGGCACCTCACTTTGTCACTTTAAAAATACATTATCTTTTAAAAATATTCTACTATAAGCACATACTAGTTTCATAAATGTAAAAGTATTTTAAAAATAAGATACATGATTTGTTGAGGATGACTAAGTATGGTCTCTCTGCTATAAAATTTTTAAAATATTCACTTCTTTTTTAGCTGAAGGAGGAGCAGACATATTTTTTTTCCAGAAAATTGAGTACCTATTGCCCTGGGAATAGGGTTTAACTGGACCTTTTTACTTTCTGTGACTTAGAAAAGGTCCCTGCTCTTCTTAGAGCTCTGGGAAGTGTCATGATAATTTGCATATTTCTGGAAGGGAAAGCCCAATTCCAAACCCCTTTCCCCAAATCCCATGGTATGTTCTAACCAACAGAGTGGACCAGACCAAAGGGCTGATGGGAGAGGACACCACAGAGCTCACCTGGGGAATTCACCTGCAAAACCAGGGACAATGGCTGGTGGTTCTGTCTCAACTAAGGGCCATAGGTATGTGAGAGAGCAAGGGTCTACAGAGCATGTGCGGGTGGCTGCAGGCACCTCCACATCTGGCTGACCTGCCAGTGTCTTGCTGGGTACAAGGCAGAACTCACCAAATCTGACCCAAATCAGCCCCCATATTTCTAGACCAACCCAACGGGGTGGAAAGCTCACAGGCAAGACGCCATGGTTTAGCTGTGAACAGGGAACTATAACCATATTTGTACCCTAAACTGGTGAAATGAGTTTAGTTGCACTTTTCCTTGGGTTTTCTGTGGGCAAGGGGAGGTGACAATATTCCTTCAACCAAGTTGAATGCAGATCAGGAGCCCGGATGCTTGTTGATGATGTTCTGAATAAAGCTTGAGCAGCAAGTTTCATCTGCACAGTGACTGCACTACACATTACAGCTGTGAGTTCGCACGGCCGTTAACCTGAGAAAATACTCAGGTGACCCATGGGCAGCGCAGTAAATGGTGACAAAGGAATGTGGCAAATTAGTAAATGCCATGATGCCTCTTTGCATCGTGGCCCCTCTGATTGGAGAAGAGCCAAGCCCTACCTGTGAGGGGAGGCTGGTTGGAAATCTGGGTGTCCACTCCCCAGGACTTGTTTGAAGGCAGGAGGGAGCTATGGCTCCTGCTTTTACAAAATCCCTCACTCTGGAGAGAAGGGGAGTTCTTCTACAGCTTCTGGGAAGATTCCACTTGCCCTTAGGAGCCTTGCCAGGCAAGGGCTGCATGTATAACAGGACACCACAGGCCTTCGTTCCTTTGAAATGTGCCTCCCTGGGGGCCATTTAAAGCACTGGAATGAAACCCATTGAAGAATACCTAAGTAAGAGGAGCGAGAGGGGGATCAGAGACAAAGAAGCCAAATGCTACCTTGACCTCCATTTTGCTTAAGGGCTCACATTTGGCTGTATTAGTTTCCTAGAGATGCTGTAACGAAGTCCCACCAACTGAGTACCTGAAAACAACCGAAATGTATTCTCTCACGGTTCTAGAGACGACAAGTCCAAAACCAAGGTGTCAACAGGGCCCTGCTGTCTCTCAAGGTCTTAGGGAAGAACCTTCCTTGCCCCTCCTTAGCCTCCAGGATCACCACCTATCCTTGGTCCTCCTGGCCTTGGAGATGCATCCCCTCAATCTCTGCCCCGTTTGACATGATGTTCTTCCTCTGTGTCTGTGTCTCACTTTATAAGGACGTCAGTCACTGGATTAGGGCCCACAATAACCTAGGATGATCTCATCTTAACTAATTACATCTGCAACGATCCTACCTCCAAATGTCTGAAGTTTTAGGTGGGTATGAATTTGGAGAAAACATTCAACCCAGTACAGTGGCTATACCTCCTTTCAGCTCTATTTGCTATTCCTAATATTCTAAGTATTAAAAATTATCAAGTTAAAAAGAGGACATCTTACAACCTGGATTAGTAGACAGTAGACAGATTTTTTAAATTTATTTTTAAATTTTACCTTTTCACTAGATGAGGTCATTCAAGGTCAAAAATCACCTTGCTTGGGATTGGAGCCCACTGATGAATCTTGTATGATATAGTGTTCCCAGCATTCACAGTTATAGGCAAGAAAATAGAAAAAGAGCTTTCCCTCAAATCTGTCTTTGGATGTTCCTTTCAACAAGCTCCCTCTGGAATATCATGATTTGCATAGGTCTCCCCTCCCCATTCGTAACCTTCTTCTTGTTGACAATAATTTCTGGGACTATGGGAACTAAAATAAGCAAATTCGTGCAAAAGTATTGCTGACACCTTTCTGCAGACTCCTTTAGGGATACCCTTTCTAAACACCTAAACCTGTATGAAGAATCCAGAAGAACAATTCCTAGTTAATACCATGATAAAAAGTATTGCTTCAAAATACAGAGCGCTGTCACACACTCATTGCCTATGTATCACATATACAAGCTGAAAAAAAAAAAATGGATCACAAGCTACAACACTATCCAGTTGATAATAAGGAGAGAGAAACAAATAAGGCATGCTTCGAAAAAATAGAAAATAAAAGCCAAATGAAGTAAAAATATATTTTCTAAATAATCATATTGTACTATAATGTATTTACGGCTGCATTTTACACATCTATCCCTGTCTGTTTCAGTCCTTCGTTGTTTTATCTAAAGTTGCCCAGTGAGGAAAAAAACCCACATCATCTGGATCTGGTTCAGGGAGAGTTTATAAAAGTCGCCTATACCCATAAGCGTTAATAGTTTTTGAAGTGATACAAATGCCCTGTAATCTAAAGGAGAATAGGAGCACAAAAACATTTGTAGGGAAATTTGGAATAAGAAAAAATGGTTACTGGGTGTCTTCAACAGAAAACGATGCGCCATTTAGAGCAGTCTCTGAGGTTATCTGATTTAAACCGGGCAATTGGAGCCATTTTATAACTCTTGGCACCTTGGAGCTCCAAGAATTATCAAGCATTGGAGCTGTTTTATAAATCGTATAAGTTGTAGATAACTAATAATAAGGCAAAGTAATTGTCTATCGACAATTCTTATCTATCAATACACAATAAATTCTGACTAGTAGAGGCTCAATTGACTTTCCTTCCCCAGGATGGAAAAGCGTTTTGCAACCGCTTGCAAATGCATTTCAATATTCTTGATTTATAACTGTGTTTTTTCCTCTGGATTCTCTTTTGAATCAATTGTAATAGCTTTTCCAGTTCCCTCATTTAATTAACGAGTTAAATAAAATCTTTGACACATGTTCATTTTATATTCATGAGTCATGTTGCTTTTTTTGAGAATTATCCTTTAACAGATTTATGCAAGAAAATACTCCACCATTTTCAGATTGAAAAGCCTGCAATTTTTTACTGAAAATTGAATCTAGATGTTAGATTAAATGTAAGTGAATTTACATATTTCTGGAATAGCACTCTTGTATTAAAGCATTAATCCCTGCATAGATGGACTGATAGTTCAAGGTTATTAGATGTATTGTTTTTCCATGGTGTCCTTATTTTTTTATGACTTCTGCCTGGAAATTTTTCAGACCAGCTCTGCTCCACACTTATGGAGTAATTGGGATCGAGCCATGGAAAATGTGAATTCATTTGGTTTGCTTTGTGAATTACTGCATCAAAGCTGAGATTAATAGCAATGTAATTCTAAAGATAATTTATCACTTGATGACAATGCAATAGCTATTGCATTTGAATAATGAGTTCACAATTTACCTTCACAGTCTAAGTGAAGAAGGAGCAGATAAGGGAATGCACCCGTCAGTCCAATCCTTCCCATTGCGGATAGGGACGCACCTGGACTAAAATTCTGGCTGCCGGTAACCTCCTCACCCCCACACACTCAGGCCCCAGGCAAAGTTAAGAATACATTAGAGAGTATGTCTCGGGTATATGTCAGCTGTCAATTTATGTCAATCCATTATGACTACCTCACCAGCCAGTATTCTCTAACGCAGCCCCACCTGTTAATAGAAGATTCTGAATAATTCTTTCAAACTAAAATATCAATAACTTTCAACATTACCTTTCCCAGGAGGAGCTTTATTTTAAAAAGAATTGCAACCCACACGTATATAGTCAACTGATCTTTGACAAAGAGCAAAGGCAATTAATGAGAAAAGATATTCCTTTCAACAAATGGTGCTTGAACAAAGGGACATCCACATACAAAAAAAAAAAAAGAATCTAGATAAAGACCCTAAAGCTTTCACACAAATTAACTCAGAATAGGTTGTAGACCTAAATATAAAACACAAAACTATAAAACCCTGAGAAGATAATATAGAAAACCTATTTTCCTTGGGTTTGGTGATGACTTTTTATATACTCCATCAAAAGCATAATCCAGCAAAGAAAAAATTGAAAAGCTGGACTTCATTATAATTAAAAACTTCTGTTTTAAGAAAGACACTATTTAGATAATGAAAAGATAACAAATAGAATGGGAGAAAATATTTGCAAAACACGTATTTGATGAAGAAGTTGAATCAAAAATAGTCCTGGCTGGTGTGGCTCAGTTGGTCGGACATCATCCCATGCACTGAGAGGTCACCAGTTGGATTCCCAGTCAGAGTACATGCCCAAGTTTCGGGCTCAGTCCCGGGTAGGGGACGTGCAGGAGGCAGCCGATTGATGTGACTTTCACGTCAATGTTTCTCTCTCCCTCTCTCTATAGAAATTAATTTTAAAAAAAGAACAATAAAAAAGAACTTGTATTGAAAATATACAGAGAACTCTTAAAACTCAATAAGAAACCAAATAGCCCAAATAAAAAGTAGGCAAAAGATCTGACCACCTCACCAAAGAATATATACAGACATGCAAATGAGCATATGAAAAGACGCTCAATATCATTTGTTACTAGAGGCCCAATGCATGAAATTCGTGCGAGGGCCTTGGCCCTGACCCCCAACTGCTGCCACCGCCGCCGCCGAGCCGGGAGCCTCTGCCACCTCCGCTGCGGCCCCCGCCCGCTGCGGCTAATTGGCATATTACCTTTTTATTATTATAGACTAGAGGCCCGGTGCACGAAATTCGTGCAAAGGTAGGGTCCCTAGGCCTGGCTGATTGGGACCCTCCTGACTGGGGCCTTCTTTCATTCCGCACCACCCCCTGGTGGTCAGAGCACATCATAGCGAGCGGTTGAACTCCCGGTCTCCCAATCAAACTCCTGATCCATATTAGCCGTTTATATATATAGATTAGAAAAATGCATATTAAAACAATAATAATGAGATGCCACTATTCCCTAACCTAGTAGAGCTAGAGGCCCAGTGCACGAAACTCGTACACTGGTACGGTCCCTAGCAGCTGCCGGCTGCTGGCCGAGTACTTCCTCCCTTCCCCTGGTCACCTGCTGCTGCCAGCCAGGGCATCCCTCCCTTCCCCCGTCCGGCCCTGCCCCCTGCTCAAACTCCCGGACTGACTCCCGGTCGAGGGGACAATTTGTATACTACGCTTTTATTATATAGGATGGTTAAGATCCAAAAACTGATGATAACAAATGCTGACAAGGATGTGAAGGGAATGAAAAATGGTACAACCACTTTGGGAGACAGTTTGGCAGTGTTTTATGAAACCAAACACGGTTTTACCACATAATCCCGCAATCACGCTCCTATGTATTTATCCAAAGGAGTTGAAAATCTATGTCCCCACAAAAACCTGTAGATGAATTTTTATAACAGCTTTATTCATAATTGCCAAAACCTGGAAACAACCAAATGTCCTTCAATAAGGGAATGGATAAACTGCATGGGAAGATATCAAGGACTCTTAGATGCATACTGCTGACAGACACTAATCTGAAGTGGTTACGTACTATATGACATTTTGGAAAAGGCAATACTATAGTAAAAAGATCAGTGGTTGCCAGGGGTTTGGGAGGACAGAAGTGTAGGTAGAGCACAGAGAATCTTCGGGGTGACCAAACTTCTGTATATTAATACTCCAATGGTAGGTACAACAAAACCCATAGTAGTGTCCAAATGAAGATGACCCCTAATGTAAATTATGGACTTTAGTTAATAATCATGCATCAATAATAGTTCATCAGTTATAAGAGGTGTACCATACTAATGCAAGATGTCAACAGGGAAACTGCATATTGAGGCAGAGGGAGAGTAGGTCTATTTTCTGTGCCCTTTTTCTGTAAAACTACAAGTGTTCTAAAAACAAAATCCATTCGAAAAGAATTGCACAGTGAGTAAACTGTTTAACACAAAAGTGTGACTCGCTAGTTGTGAACTATTGGTAGCAGTTTTGGAATAAGCAATTTCCCCAACATCTCTTCACTCACATCACAGAGAAGCCAGCATTCCTTGGTCAGTCACGTGGCCTTCCAGGGTACTACGGAGAGATTTTGCTTTATTTTTTCTTCTCCAGACCCATTCTTCTTGTCCACTCCTGCCCCAGACTCATTGATGGGCAAACACTAGCACCGAGTCTTACATCATTCCATATTTCTGCACCCTTTGCTGTTTACACATAAAAGGTAATCAGATGGCCTTAAAAGAGGGAGATTATCCTGGACTATTGGGGTGGGCCCAATGTATTCCCAGGGGCTTTTAAAGGGAAGAGGGAGGCAAAGAGATGGTGGTAGTAGACGGACTGGGCCTTGCATTGCTGGCTTTGAAGAGAGACGAATGGGATCTTGAGTCGAGGAATGCAATAGCCTCCAGGAGCTAAAAAGAGCAAGGAAACATATTCTCCCACAGAACCCAGAAAGGAAAGCTGCCCGCCAACAGCTCAGTTTGGGCCCAGTGACACCATTTTGAACTTCTGACCTCCAGAATTCTAAGGTAATAAATTGTGTTATAAACTAATTAATTTGTGGTAATTTGTTAGGGAGGCAATAGGATGGGGACATGGGGAGAAAATCACCAGAAAAGATTCTTAGAATGAAGGTGTGTAACTTACAGGCATAGAGACGCTTAAGGAGGAAGCAGGTTAGGGAAGGCGGAGGGGTTTAGTTATTTTTCTTGTCTGATCAGCCAAAAATATATATATTTTTTGGTGTGCTGTAGAATTTTAGGAACTGGTTTACGTGTGCCATGAGATGAAGATGGTTGAGAATCACTGTCTAGTGAGTGGTTCAGAGTCAGGCTTGTTCTTATGATAGCTCTGCCTCTAACAAGCTGCTGCAACTTGGTCAAACCTCTCTGTGCCTCCTCTTTGTCTGAAGTGGGGAGAATAATGCTCTACTTCATAGAGCATCACATCCTAGATAATAAAAGCCTAGGTGGCGTCGCGTGACATCGTCACAAGATGGTCACCGCGATGCCACCACAAGATGGCTGCCACAAGATGGCCACCATAAGATGGCCAGCAGGGGAGGGCAGTTGTGGGCCTGGCAGGGGAGGGCAGTTGTGTGGTGAACAGGCCAGCAGGGGAGGGCAGTTGTGGGCCTGGCAGGGGAGGGCAGTTGTGTGGTGAACAGGCCAGCAGGGGAGGGCAGTTGGGTGCAACCAGGCCAGCAGGGGAGGGCAGTTAGGGGCAACAGGCTGACAGGGGAGGGCAGTTGGGGGCAATCGGGCAGGCAGGGGAAGGCAGTTGGGGCCCATTGGGCCAGCAGGGGAGGATAGTTGGGGGTGATCTGGCTGGCAGGGGAGCAGTTAGGCATCAATCAGGCCGGCAGGGGAGCGGTTAGGGGGCAATCAGGCAGGCAGGCAGGCGAGCGGTTAGGAGCCAGCAGTTCTGGATTATGAGAGGGATGTCTGACTGCCGGCCTAAACCGGCAATCGGACATCCCCTGTGGGGTCCCAGATTGGAGAGGGTGCAGGCCAGGCTGAGGGACACCCCCCATGCACAAATTTCATGCACCAGGCCTCTAGTAAAGAAATAAATGGGATACTTAATGCAAGGTCCTTGTACTTGGTTGCCACGTGCTCAAATGCTGGATAATTATGATATAGAAGACACTTCCAGTGCAGTTTTTAGTAATCATGGGCCATCAAATAATGTTAACCACTAGTTTTATGACTAAATTATCAGTGTAGGAATAAAAAATGTAATTTACCTTGCTTTCAATTATTTTCCAAACATACATACATATATATATATATATGTATGTATGTATATGCATTCACTTTTTAAGTTGGTATTGTGTTCCTCTTTTAAGCCAGACCTTGGATTTACCCTTACAAAACCTGCACAGCTGGCCTAAAGCCTGATGATGCTATGCTCTTGGGGCTCTGGGGTTGGAAAGTAACCGTGTCCAGTCCTGTGGCCTAGACCCACAGAGGGGCAGTGCAGTCACATGAAAGATGAACAGGAGAGCCAAGGGATGGAAGAAAATGGGACTTGCCCAAATAGGATTTATTATCACTGTATCTCTCTTCCATCAAAAGCTCCAAATAAACAAACAAACAAACTCCACAACCTCCTAGGGCAGTGATGGGCAACCTTTTGAGCTTGGTGTGTCAAACTTCACCAAAAAACTGAGCATAACTCGGGTAGTGTGTCACTTTGAGGAAAAAACATTATTTCGCAAATTTTTCATCCTCAGGAGCAGCAAATGTTTCATCCTCGGCATGCGGCCGCCTCAGCGGCCACGTGTCATCAGAAATGGCTACGCGTGTCAGTGCTGACACGCATGTCATAGGTTCACCATCACTGTCCTAGGGTGAGCTATGCTTTAAACCACACTTTCTCCTTGCTACTAGGATTCTTACTTCCTGGAGCTAAGGGCAGATATGTGCACATCGCTGGAGGATGGTATATTCTAGTTGCTCAGTAAACACAAAATTTAATAAGACAAGGTAATCACCAGCACCCCAATAACAAACAATGGCATAGAAAGTTTGTTTCACAAGCACTTCACGTGAATCGCGGAGACTCGGAGAACACAGGTGGCAACAAGACAAAGGACAGAAGGAAGTATAAACACAAATGCCTCTAGTTAACAGAAAGGCTGTTTTCCAACTCTGATTCTCCACTGCCTTGTGTATTAAATGTTACTCCATTTTCAAAAAAAAAAAGTATACAGAGTCCCACTTAGAACCCAAGATTGTAGAAAAATGCTTTTCCAACTCTGGGTGGAGAACTCGTACTGAAAGACTATTTCCAGTATTTGGTTATTATAAATAAAACTGCTATAAACCTTCATCTTCAAGTTTCTTTTTAGGCATATGTTTATATTTATATCAAATATCTAGGGTGAAATTTCTGGGTTAAATTCAGTTTAAAACTTCTATTATGAGCAAGGCAATAGCGATCATGAAGTGAGACTGGTGTTTAAGTAAAATCACGTTGGCTAAAATGCCAAGATTTTCCTTCTTTTTGTGTATACACTAAATTTTTTTCATCAGCAGCAATTTTACTTAAACATTCTAGAAATTTTTCATCATAGTTTCAGCCTTCAAAGTGGACTCTCCCCTAAATCAGGGAGTGTCTCGACTGCCGTGAGGTGAGAGTGCTCTTTGTGAGAAGGTGTCTGCTCTGCTGACCCACTCTGCCCGTTACTAACACCCTTCACACCTCTTTTTTAACTGTCCTCTGAATTTCTACATAAAATGGTTGTTTGGGGATTTGGCATAAAAAGCTCAAAATCACTGAGATGTACCCTGCCAAAAGCTGCTGACTCCCCCATCAAAACATTTTTTAAACCAGATCAAAAATAATTATATCTTCCATCCTGAGGGAGAAACCTCTACACCAATTGCCAAAGAAATACTCTAGGATTTTGTCCACTCTACTTTTATTTCTAAGACATTTGCTTGCAACCTAAAAAAGTCTATGATGCATGATTTCTCAGTGCTCCTTCTGTTAACTGAATCAGTTGCCTCATTAAAGACTCTGACAGAGCCATGTCAAGTTACCTGGGCTGGAAACAAATACTGCTAAGCCAAATAGTAACCAACTTCCTAGAGACACTGAGGCCACAGCCCACACATGTTAGAACAAGGACCCAGGGTGCCATCCACAGGGCATCTCTGGTCTAAGCTGGCAAACCATCAAAGGTGAGATGTCAAGGTCCCTGCATAGTATGACCTTTTCACAAGGTCACATTCGTAGCATATGTTTCAGTCAGGTTTCAACTTTGATTAGAAGGGGAAATAAATATTTGATTTGCTAGTCCAAGCTTTTAGCAATATGGGAAACTAAAATCAAATTTTCTCTGTTGGAGAAGAAAACTCTCTTGATATAAATAGGGATTTTTGAAATCCAAAAGGGGGACACACACTATTAGCTGAAATGGATATAGATATGTATTTACAGCACCTGTCATTAAAAAAAATCTCAGTGCCCTTCATGGGAAGGCCATGAGAAAAAGCTTTTTAGTAACTGAACAGAAGTCTCCACTTTCTAGTCATAGGTTCTCTTATTTATAGAAAGCTTTTACCTAAAGGACAAGTCAGTATCTTCTTGTCACTGAAAGTTCAAGTCTGAAATTTCAAACACATTGTTATATTAAAATTAGACATTTGGAAGAGATAAATCTTTTAATAAAAATTTTATTTCTCTGTAAATACAAATTCCAACATCAACAAACAATAATCCAGTGGAAAAATACTTAGCCATTAACATTGAAAACTTTTTTAAAAATTTAATAAATAGAACTTTGGCATTCAAAATTCTAGCTGTAAACCCTATTAAAAAAAAACAAAACAAACAGAAAAACAGCCCCTTTACAAAAAAGAGGCAAGAATGACAGATCAGAAGGCATAAGCCAACCAGTGGCTTCACATTCTTTTTACAAGGACTGTATTTCAATTAAGTCATGACCACTGTATTTACACATGAGGTATTCTGGGTGGTTCAAAACTGAACCTAGTTTACAAAAACCACCAGCCATAGTGACTGATTATACACTCTGCTGTGCTTTTCATGTGACTACCTAGCACCTTACCACTCTTGCCATCACACCAGCGTGATGCTGAATTTTATGTTTATATATTTAAATAATATTTATACATATATGTACACACACATTCACACATGACATTCCAAATGAGTTTCCTGCTCACAATATGGGGAAAAGGCTGGGTTCCAAAGACATATATCCAACACCTCCTGTCATGTTTACTAAGTTATCTACCTAGTAATGAAAAACTGCTCCTTATTTTTTAAAAAAATCGTTAATGAGTCTAACAAGGTGCAATAGTCATCAACATTCTTATAGCTCTTGTAAAATAGAAATGAATGCTTACTGCAGGCAAAAAGGCACGAAAGGTTCTCTCTGTATGCAGCTGCCAAGATTGTTAATGACTTATTGATTTGAAAATACATTCCTAATATACTCAATACTTCCTCTAAATAAGAAAAAAAAACAACACAAAATCTTTCCCCTTCATGATTAAATATTATTAAATGCAATATACCACCATGGCATTTTGGGGTGAATTTGGAAATTATACTCTATATACCAAATAAATAGTTTTTCTTGCTTTGTGAGTACTGAAAAGAATTGTTAAGAATGGAAATGAAATGAATTAGCTTTGGCTCAGAGAGCTATAGCTACTGGCAGTTTCAAGTGATACAGTCTAAGTGAGCATGGTTATGAGAACTGCTTATTACTGTAATTACTTATCTACAGTGATAGAAATCTGTGTAAGAGGATGCCAATAATCCACACTACAGGTATGGCTGAGCTGAACTGCGCTATGTAAAGCCACAGTCCAAGTTCTCAGCTGCTATTCAATGAACTATGACTGATACTGAAAAAATGTTTTCCCAATAAAGTAGTTCCTTTAAAAATACCCTCTAAGAGATTCATATTTATAAGTCTTGAACTATCACATTAATTTATAAGCTTATTCATAAGTCATAAATGTATAATATCCATTTTAGCAACACTTCCTAGCCCTTGAGATTGTCCCTAATAAACTACTAAAAGAAATCTAATTCAGTTTAATCACTGTCATAACCAAAATAAATTTCACTAAAATATAATATTGTTAACATTAAATATTGAATCCTATCTCAAATATAAAACAGAGCCACACTTCTTAAAAGTTCAGGCATGAAATTATCTAGTCAATACACTGAGGCTTTTTAAAATGAAAGACCACTGCAAATTTACTAACAATTAACTAGAGAAAAGACAACCATTGTGCCTTTGATCTGCACAGGTAATTTGGGTATTTCATTGAGACCACTGTTACTTTATCTCTGCTTTAATGTGACTGAGGCCGAATAAGTTCAACTTCAAAACCCAGAAGACTAATAGTAAATTTTGATACTGCACGAGATACTTCCTTTGAAGACAAGCATTTAATCACAAAAGCATAATTTAAAAGTTTTCATATCTAAGGAAATTTTCAAATAGATTTACTTTAAAATTAGGTTACTTTTCACCTCAGACCTATATCACTGTAATAACTTCCAAGAGTACCCTCATTCAAACTGACACAAGAGATTGTCTTGGGAAGGGGAATTTTCTGAAAAATGAAAACCAAAATTAAATACTGATGAATTAATATACTACTAGTTTGATTTTCTCCCAAAATATGCTCCAAGGCCATCCACTTACCTACGTCCTTTCACAAACGCCAGGCTCCAAGAGATTACATTTTGTAATTCAAGGTTATACTTAAACTATCACATCTTAATTTCCTTTTTTAATGGAGTGTATATATTTTGGAAAATGAAATACATAAGCAGTAGTTTGTTAATTTCCTACTAAGTTAAATAAATTTTTTTACCTTAAGATATATGAATTAGGTGAAATTCTATAAAAGTTTTAGAAAACTTATTTTAAAAAATAAAATATTTTACCCCAACTAAGCCACAAAAATGTATCTATAATAGATTAAAACAAATGACCAAAAGTTTGTTTAAAACAATAATAATAACCATAAAATCCCCAAACATATACTAAAAAACTAGGAGATATTTAAGTAAGAACCTAGTGACCCAAATAAATCAGTGATTATTTGCCCATTAGTACTATATTTTGGGGTGCCTTAATTTCCAAAATTGTGAAGGTTGGGGTGGGGGGTGGGGATTCTATTAAAAGAGAGTATCAAAATACATGCTGCATTTAAATGCTCCTTCCTACTTTACTACAAAGGGTCATTTTTATAGATATTAATTTTTACAAGGCAGAATTCTTTGCCTCAGATTGTGGGCACAAATTTACTACTCCCTGAATGTCCTCAATCCACCAACATAAGAAAGCAAATGAACACATGAGAAAGCCAAGTTCTTACCAGTGAATCAGTCCCTCCTTACTAGGCCTAGGGATACAGAATCACTACCGTGCACTGATTTCTTAGTGCCCAGATCCTAAGAAGTAAGAAGAGCAGGGAGGACTCAGGCACTGAACAGAGGGAAGTCTGATGCCCTCACAATGTTTTATAATTGACTGCTGCAATATAACTAAAAGTAACTTATTGAGAGCTGTTTGTAAACCAAATGCTGAACTGGGCAGTCTTCTTCAAGGCCTTACACCACGTGCTTTCACTGCTGAAAATGTTTCAGAAGAACCTCTTCTGGGAGCAGCCTTTATACCAGGATCGAAGCCTCGCAAGAAAACAGACCTGTGATCTGCTTTTATCTTGCTTGACTCACACCCCTTATTCCATCTACCTCTTACGTTTTGACTTAATGAGACTCAGCTGCATCAAGAAAACAAACCAACTTATAAAGGACAATGACTGTCATAAGGAAGTATATTCAAAACTATGTAATGAGTGCTCTGAAGGAAAGAGAATGTATAGTCCTTCCACAATACCAACTAAAACAAGGAGATACTCGTTTGGAAGTTTAACTGACTGCATGTCTGCTTAACTAACAGTTCCCTTTCTTAGTGACAGCATGTACTCCAATGGAACTAACCTGACCAAGTCTGTATTCTATGAGAACGCCTGTTTTTAATGTACCTTACCTAATAAAAGGAATTGAAATATCACCTAATTTAAATTTTGTTTTATGCTAGTGATAATTCAAATATAAAGAGGACAGGCTGGCTTTTTCTTAAAGTAGTTTCAACTTTAAAACAGATATAAAACTGTTAAAATGTAAACATTTGAGATTTGGATAAATAGGCTATTGTTCTAGAGTCACTTTGTTAATCTTTTACAAGAATTAAGGGAGGCCTTAAAAGGTCTGCATTAATTATATATGGCTTTGCTTACATTAATACACTTATATATAACATATAAGTAGAAACCATAAATAGTAAGGGACATGTCAAAATTAGTTCAAATTATGTTAAACTGCCTTGTGATATATACTATGTAATTTTACTATGCTAGTGAAAAAGATCACATCAAAATTTCACACCTTTAAGGCAATCCACAATCCTTCTGGAAAAATAGTTGACCTAGCTACAGTACTACAACCAACTCAACCCCACACCGCATCATCTCGGCACAGCGGCTGTTCAAACACAATGGGTCTGCCTCCTGTGCTACTATTAGAACACTCGCCTGCTGTGGGAACTCTTGCTCAGCCAGCCTTTGAAATCCCCAAAGTCTAACACAAGCTTCATGAAAGAAAAAAAATACAAGTGCGTGCCTTTCTCAGAAGCTTTGCTCTGACCCTAGAAATCCTTACTATTTTATGAATAAACACACACATACACACACACACACAAACACGTATACACATAAAAACATAGGATAAAAAGAAATCCTCCCCCCTTTATCTAAAGGGCACTCTTCACAGCTTGGTCCTACCCTCAGTAGTTTGAGAATACAGAATTTTTTCCCCTTATATGCTTAATCACATTTTCAAATGGTAATCTGATTGCTTGTCCTGATTAGATAAGCCCTTTGAGACTGCCTTACATGCCCTTTCCCCGCAACAAAAGAAATCCACAGAAAAAAGATCCTATGTGCAAGTCATATGTTACTTGCAACTTTCCAACATGGCACCTCCAGAGATCAGACGAGACTAGGTGCGTTCAGGGTGGTGTAGACCAACATGGCTCCTAAAAAGAAATGTGAAGACTAACACAGCAGCATTTAAGAACGGGTCATTATTGCTGTGGGACCAACACTTGATCACTGAGTAATGCAGTTGTCCCCCATGTCCTGAGCATAGCGGTCTGATATGGTAGTCCTTAGTTCATCAATGTCCCTCCGTAACTGGCATACATCGGACAGCTTTTTAGTGAGTGTTTCTGGGCTGTGGTCATGCTCAGTCTCTTCAGCTGAACAGTTCAGTGCTGTGGAAATAAAATATGGGGAGAATGTCTCACATTTTTTTGAACAAAGTCATTTTAGGATTTTCAACTTATCATTGCCAATACAGTGTTGTTCACGGAACACCATTCGAGGTCAGATTTAATTTATGCACCATTCATTATTAAATAGATCTTATCTACTTGGTCCTTTCAAAATTCTGTTAATTAAAATGTATTAAATTCATACAGTAATGCATACAAATTCATGTTTAATGGATGACAATATTCCAAAAGTAGAAAAAAACCATCCTCTAGCAACTCTATTACAGCTTACCTAGACCACTCAGTTCTTCCCATTTGACAAAAATCTGAAAATCACTTGTGTAGTGAGGGGTGATACCTCACATTTTTATAGACTGCAAAGTGGGTTTGTTGGGATGAAAACAAATGTTCAAAATATATGGCAAGTGTGTGTGTGTGTGTGTGTATTGAACTGGGATCCCAAAATCCCAAGCAATTGAATTAGGCTGATTGCTAGGTACCCAATGGCTGAATAACTGAGGGTGAGGCCCTAAGCCAGATAGCTTTTAATCATTTACTCCAGTTCCTCTCTTTGTCAGCATATCTCAACATAAAAGCAGGTGGAGCCAGTGACTGTAAAATAAACCTTTCTTTATATCTTCATTGACCTTGGAAGCTTATTAGAGCCATAAGAATCAGATAACTTATTTTAACAAACATTAATTGAATACCTGCCATGATCCAAGATGTTGAGGTCAGCAAAAATAATGTAGGGTAACCCCCCAAAATGTACACACACACTTTGAATAATTATAAAGGCAGTGTTTATTAAACTACATTTCATTTTCAAAACTGAGCTATCAGCTGTTAAAGTGTATATACATTTGGGGGGGGGGAACACCCTGTAGATATAGTGGCTTATTCTTCCACTTTATTATTTTTTTAATCCTCATCTGAGGACATGTTTCCAGAGATGAAGGGAGGAGAGGGGAGAGGAGGGGTGGGGAGGGGAGGGGAGGAAACATGGATGTGAGGAAACATCTACTGGGTGCCTCCCATATGTGCCCCGACTAGAGAGGGGACAGGTTCACTGGATGGGCCAAGGAGGCAGAGTAAGCAAAGGTATAGAAGCAGAAAACCAAAGAGTCTGACAGAATGTGAAAAAGTTCAAGAAAATCAGTAACCAGCTCTAATATGATAGAGCACAAATTATGAGAGAGGAGAGTGCCAAGAAATAAGGCTGAAGAGACAGGTGTGAGCTACCTATCTAAGCTTTAGGGGAGTGTAAGTGTTAGGAAGTCCACAGATCATTCTGGCAGCACTGTGAAAAATGGACTGCGGGAGGGGCAAGATGGTTGACAGAGAGACCGGTCCAGAGGAAAGCTTGAATTAAGGCAACAGTGCAATGAAGTTATCATGGCAGAAATAATGACAGGAGCAGGAAGAGACTGATAAAAATGACACAGCCCAACTATCCTCAACATGCATAGGGGCCAGGGATTGTGTATGGGACACATGATGGAGGAAAGAGGATAAAGTCCAGCTGGGGTGATGGGTGGATGGTGGTGCTACTCACTGAGAGGAAGAGCAGGGTTACAGAGGGAAGAGAAGTAGGCTCTGCTTTGGACATATTGAGTCTGTGATGCCTATAAAACGGCTGGTTCTAATGTACAAGTCAATATAATCAGGAGCCCAGAAGGCACATTCTAGGCAGAATAAGAGATAAGTGTCTGTATGGGTCAGAGGTACAGTGATAACCAGTATTTCAGGGGCAGAGAATTCCATAGAAGTCTGAGGCTGAGCAGTCATAAAGGTAGCAGCAGACCCTAGAGAGTGATGTCATGAACACCATGGTGGCAGAGCGGTGAAGAAGCATGGGTGAACAGTGCCAACAGATAATCCACGGAGTGACGAGATGGGGATTCCAAAGAATTAGCTGTACAATGCTGAACTACGAGGTAAGACTCTGGGTTAAACTGGAAAGACTGGAAAGAGTGTTCGTGGAGAGGTGACTGTGGCAAGGTTCGTAAGCCTCCCTTTATTCAGATAAGATAGCTCTCTTGTCCTATTACTGAAGAAGTTAACAAATATTATCTAGGAGTGTGCAGATGTAGGTCACAGAATAAGTGAAAGAGTGACCATCTCTGAAATGGTGGAGAAAATGAGTTCTGAGACTGAACTTTTGCTTCTTGTTCCGAGAGATCATTGCTAACTGAGCCACCCCATATTCACCTAGCAAACTCCTCCTTTAAGATGCAAGCCAACACCAGTCACTCCATGGAGTCTTCATAGCCCTTACCAGGTAGATTTAGTTGCTTTCCCTTGCGCTCCCACTGTCCCTGTGCACATCTCAGTTATACTTATCACAATGCCCTAAGCATTTGGTTAATGTGTGAGCCAGGGCTGTGTTCTAATTATCTGCATTATCATGCCTGGACTGTAGAAGGCATTTGATGAATATGAGGGAAATCCTGCTAACATCTCTGAGCACAGTTACATGTTTCATTTAACAAGTGATACACTTTGATCAAGAGTATTATGTATTTGGTTCGACAAAATAACTATTATGATCCAAGATGGTGGAATCTTTATAAAACTGGAAAAAAAAACCCTAGTCCCCTCTCTAGGTACATATTTACTATATTATTAGGTAATTACTCAATACAACATGTTGCTGCATAAATGACCTGACCCCATTCCTACCTCCTAACTGAAGTCCATTTCTTCGGTATTAAAAGGAGATTAACACATCAATATTAAAATTGAGAAGCACATGCAGAAATGAGTGTTCCTGCAACAGCAGCACAGAAGGGACGTGACACTGGGACATCTTGTGGCAGCTGTCACAACTCTGTGTGGAGGAAGGTAGAGTGAGGCAGAATGGGTGGTGTCACACCGAAAGGGACTAAGCCAGCAGGTATGCATGACAAGAGCAAGAGACCTGTAGGCCATGAAAACCTCCACAGAACAAAGGCTACAGAGGAGAGCGAGTGTCTTTTCTCCAATATTTCCCAGTGGACAGATGGCTGGGTCTATTGAAAGCCTACAGAATTACTATGTTTAGAAGCGTGGTCAGGAAACCACACCTATCATCACTCCCTCAGGGATCCGCACAGCTCAGCACGCAGGCATCTGGCAGGTGCCATTCCATATCAACTATGGCCACGCTCACTTCTGTAAGCATGAGGTAAGTCCTAGTAATGAAGTAAAAACATGTATTCACGACGCACAGATTGATTCAGAGATTTAGAAATCTACGTAGGAAAGGAGATTAAAGACAAATACGGACAATGCAGCCAGAAGTTCCTAATTCATGAAGGCCGGTTTCTAACAGTTAAGCAATACTGTAAGGACAAGTCATGGGCCACTTACATCTGATTCCCAGTAATAATGAAAGGTTCGGCTCCTTGCCCTGAGCACGCTGGTTAAGAATGCTGCACAATGCCTTCAAGTCGAACAAACAATAGGACATTTCCTTGAACAGCTGGTCAATCACACTCAGATCAAAGAGGGGTCGTTTGGGAAGAACCGACTGCTGCCTGGGCTGGTCTGCTTCCTGGCCCTGATCCAACACAGAGCATGTCTCTTCTGTGTGTCTTTGGTTCTGCAACAGAAGAAGAAAACATGGTTAAAACAGAGGAAAGGTACTCACTCAAAAGCCATACAGGTTAACATTTCCCCCCTAAGTCTATCAACAAAACAGTGGAATATTATCTGCACATTAACCAAATTTAGTGAGGGGGAAAAAGAGAAAAATAATTTACATAATGGGAATGGTTCCTCTGCCCTACAGAGGAAATACAACTCCAAACAGTCTTAGTTTCCAGGAGTCTCTCACATAATGAGCATCTTGGTTGTGTATGTGTTTTTCTAAAACAAGACTTATCCCAAGAACAAAAAGAACCACAAGGAACTTACACCTCATCCTGTGGTTTTATTATTAGTAGCAATAGTGATTCAGTTATAAGTATGTATGTTGTTATAGTAAACAGAACCAAAATTTTCAGTGTAAGAGAAAAATACAACTAAAAAATCAAAGAAGGAAAAAAGACCCTGAACGGCTGTAAATTGTTAAATTTGAATTGGAAGTGTCAGTATGACTCCCGATTTACTACACTTCGAGAAAGTTACCCTCGCCTCATCCCCCAAATTGCCATCATCTACTCCTCATCCTGGAAAGTGCTCATGAAGGTAAGTTTAATTAGCATTCCAACTGGGACTGTATTTCAGAATAACCAAATAGCCCGTGCTGATGAGGAAAAGATTTTTAAAAAAATAGATGAGGGCCAGCTAGTAAATGTAAAAGGAATGATGAAATTAGAAAAAAATACCATTCTTTTAATCATCTAATGATTCAGATAATGATCATTGGTGGATACTAAAACCAACAAAGTAAAGAGTGCTGGCAAACTACATATTCACCCAGTTGCCTTAAGCATCACCCACAGAATGCCTGCTGTTTGCAAGGCTCTAACATGACAAAGGAAAAAATCTGTCTGTCGCCCCTTGACCCAATGAGATGAGTACTGGTGTCACTTACAGTGAAATAACCAAACATATATAATTTGATGATGTGAACAACACCTACAAAAAATGTTTGACCTGAATCTAATGATGTCTTTAGCTCTAACTTCTAGCTCACAAGAAAATAGAGGGGGTAGAGAACAAGACAAATGACACCACGAGGAAGCAATCAGACAAACCTAGAAGTCTGACAAAAGTCTACAAGACAAACAGGCACAGTTTTATCAACAAGTCACTAACGTGGGAGAAGGGGGCCTTAGGATTATAAGACAAAATGAAATGCAACTCACTGTCTTTACTGAATGCTAGTTTCAAGTCACTATAAAAAGCATTTGTAAAGAAGTGGAATATAGACTGAGTATTATCAAATATTAAGACATATTATTCTTACTGGGTATGACAATTGTGATATGGTTATACAAGAAAATGTCCCTAATTTTTGGAAATGCATTCTGAAGTATTTAAGTGGCAAATGTCACAATGACAGTTAAAAACTAAAATTAAGTATTATCTGTATAATTTGGCTTAAATGCAAGCCAAGTAGTTCATCTCATAATTAAGTGAAGAAAGTGTAATCTGTTCCAATGACAGTGTCAACACTGCATCTTCCTTAAAGATTTCCTAGGGTAATTTTGTACATTCAATTTATGTCTTATTCGATGGTTTTGGGGCCTAATCTCTATCTAACATTTGACTTAGAGTAATGTCTGTGAAATTGTATTCTAAGACAAAAATATAAGTCTGTCTTTTTATTATAATTTTAGTAAGAAACATAATGGATTTAATTAATTGGCACATCAAAATCAAGTCTTCAATTTAAAAATGGTTTTTGAATATGTATAAAATAAACATTTGCTTTAACTTAAATAGACAGTGAATCATCCTTTGAAAGTAATTTGAATTTCTTCTACTCACATCAAGCAATGTTTTTGTTAATCTCTGTAGGTTTCTTTCTTTCTTTTCCAGCTCTTCCATCATCTTGTGAGTGGTCAGCTTTTCTTCAGAAAGTTTCCCTTGCATAGACTAAAGAGAATTGTAAACAAAGCATGTTAAAACTGAAAGCAAAATGCAATTTGGTAAATAACAAGGAATATTGATTCTGAATAGTTTAGATCTATCATCCTCCCCAGCCCCTTGGAAGATGAAGCGCTCACGTTTAAATGAAACCATATTACCTCTAGAGCAGTTGTCTACAACGGGGAAAAAAACACCATCTTTTCCAAGAACGTTTTTAATCTGGGTAAAATATGTTAAATCTACATAACACATAAACAGATACTTAAACAAAGTCAATGTTTTGATAATACAGGAAGAATACATATAGAATTATTACGAAGGAGAAGGCTCTTGCCATCACAGTGAACTAAAAATAGACCATTATCAGACCTCCCACTGGCAGGTGAACAAACAGGAATGAGGACAACACCTCATAAACTAATTCATGCAGATCGTTTTGGAAAGAAAATGAAAAATCCTCAGAGGTTTTTGAAATATATTCCTATCTAGTAAATATTATTATAGTAATAAAAAAAATAAAAATAAAAAGTCCCATTGTCTTTAGTTAGATCATGATGACCTTAACTAAATGTGTGTTTAGTAGTAAAGATAGACTACATCCAATTAAAACAAAGACAAGTAAGGAATACACAATCTTCACAATTTTTTGAAGAACTGATTTACTGAGTAATATTTCTGTTCTAAAAAACTGAAAGATAAATATTAAAGAATTTGCAACTTCATCTCAAGTGCTATTAATCTTTTCATACAAATATTTATATGCTTTAATATTTTTAGGTTGTGTAACCATTAAGAGTAAATTGGCAAATAGCTAAATTAAAATGAGCACAAAACATTTCTTACCTGAATTTCTAACATCATTCTGTCAATCTCATCTTGTTGGCGGTCTATTATCTAAAACCCAGAAAACGTATCAGTCTGAATCAATTTTTTCCCATTGCTTTTTAAAAGTTTGGTATTTCAAGAAAACAAATAAAATCACAGGAAATTATAAGTTTTTTAAAAAATTAGGGTGTAATTTTTTAATAAAAGTATTCATACCAAGTATCCTTTAAATAACCACATATGTAAAATTGCAAAAGTCTTCCTATTTCTTGATAAAGATTTTCTCTAATGCAATTTACAAAAATAACTTTGAAACAGACTTTGAATAATGTAGGAAGGAAAAAGATATCCTTTTGTTTTTCTAAGAATATAATTTCCCGAGTTTGGCTTTTATTTAAATTTACTTAAATGGGTACTTTCTTTCCAAATAAAAACATACAAACTAAAAATTCCATCAGCTATTAAATATTATAAAAATGTAAATCAAATAACTCTAAGTTATATATCTACACACATGATCACATAGTATAGATTTCATGTTATTATGAAAGATATGCACTGACCTTACTAGCATTCTCATTTTGTTCTCTCAGGTTATCGTTTTCATCCTGAAGCTGTTTTGCATCTAACATAGGAAGGCGAATTCCATCTTCAAGGCATCTCTCTACCTTTTGCTGCAAACTGTTTTAGAAAAACAATTATATAAAGAAAATGGGCTCTATATGCTAACTTTGGTAGAAAATGTCAACATAAATGCATCCCCTTCTGAGGGTCTATAATATTTTTTAATCAAGACTTACAGACAGTATATAAATAAGTTTGAGGACCTATATTTCATGAAAGTAAAAAACATACTGGAGGCTGATCATCTTTTCAGGAATGAGACCAGAGTCAAGTTGCTTAGTATGTGACATCCTTAGGCCCTCGTTACCCTAACCCGAGCTCTGAAATCTAAGCCCTCTTTCTTTCCTCTCCCCACAAAATCAGAGTTACTTGGCTAAGATGACTGTGGTAGGGAGCCTAAGAATATGAATACACATATTTTGCTCTTTATTCTGAGCTCAGGAAAAGTTTGTAAAGATAGTTGTTGCCTAAACCAGCAGAATTACATTTCTCCTTTATTAATAAGAGCAGCAATCTAATATATGTATTACTTCACCTAACAGTTTCTCATGCTAGCCATGAAACAGAGTTGCATTTTAGAAGAACAAAAGACAAATGACCCTCTGGCACACTAAGAATAAAAGGGTAAATGGGGGATGGTATTGGCCCTGAGGAAGGTAGAATAGTGTTTGGGTTAAAAAGAATTATAGCATTTACAATAATGACCAAAACCAAAATATAACAGAAAGACACTTAGGAACAGCTCCGCTTTAGCTTGTTTGTGGTCATACTCAAGAATTACAGAATACTAAAAGAAATAGGCTTCATTTTATTTGCGTTTTGCTATTTTCATTATTTTTCTCCTTTCAAGTATTAAGGCTATCCTGTGTTTTCTGTCTTTCAAAAAAAGACACAACAAAAAACCAAAACCAAAACAAACAAACAAAAAAACACAAAGGAGCATTTGTGATCTTGCTTCCTGACAATGTCCTCAGTTTGGCTCAATACGTGCTTACAGAATTTCAAAAGAGAAATACCATATTCAGATTGTGGACAAAGAATTGACAGTCCTAATATACAATATGGGCTTCAGATGTGTTGGTAAGTAATGGCACTAGAGAAGTTATATGTATTACAAATTTAGTGTACTGCTTCGTAATATATTACCTGCCATGAAAAAATTTGCTTTCTCAGTCTAAAAGTGAAAAACACATTATTTCAATTTCAGAATAAGTTTTTTTTCCCCAATGCAGTCAAGACACAACTATGTATTATAAATACATAAAACTTTTGAAAAATGAGCCAACAATGAGGAGGGGGAAATGTACTGTCATGGAAAAATACTGAGTAAGTCTTCTTTCATGCATCCATTCTCATTTTCTTTGTTATAAAGCACTAGAAGCCCGGTGCACGAAATTCGTGCACGGCGGGGGGTTGTCCCTCAACCCAGCCTGTACCCTCTCCAATCTGGGACATCCCTCTCACAATGCAGGGCTGCTGGCTCCCAACTGCTTGCCTGCCTGCCTTCCTGATTGCCCCTAACCGCTTCTGCCTGCCAGCCTGATCACCCCCTAACCACTCTGCTGCCAGCCTGGTTGATGCTTAACTGCTCCCCTGCCAGCCTGTTTGCCCCCAACTTCCCTCCTCTGCCAGCCTGGTCACCCCTAACTGCCCTCTCCTGCAGGGTTGATCACCTCCAATTGCCCTCCCTTGCAAGCCTGGTCCCTCTCAACTGCCCTCCCTTGCAGGCCGGGTGCCTCCCAACTGCCCTCCCCTGCTGGCCATCTTGTGGTGGCCATCTTGTGTCCACATGGGGGCAGGATCTTTGACCACATGGGGGCAGCTATATTGTGTGTTGCAGTGATGATCAATCTGTATATTACTCTCTTATTAGATAAGACAGAGGCCTGGTGCACGGGTGGGGGCCAGCTGGTTTGCCCTGAAGGGTGTCCCGGATCAGGGTGGGGTTCCCTTGGGGTGTGGGGTGGCCTGAGCGAGGGGCCTGTGGTGGTTTGCAGGCGGGCCACGCCCCCTGGCAACCTAAGCGGAGGCCCTGGTATCTGGGATTTATTTTCCTTCTACAATTGAAACTTTGTATCCTGGAGCAGAGCCAAGCCTGCTGTTCCCTCTGGGGCGGCAGCCATCTCTGTGGCAGTTAATTCACCTTCTACAGTTGAAACTTTGTTGCCTTAAGCGGGTGGGCCCGGCCAGGGTGTGCTTTAAAGCTTTGCTTCCCCTGTTGCCGCCGGCAACCCTGGCCTGCTCTCTCAAGCTCCATTCTGCCGCCATTTGTTTGAATTTGTTTACCTTCTATAATTGAAACTTTGTAGCTTGAGTGGAGGCTTAGGCCTGCAATGGCTATGGAAAGCTTGGCTTCCTCTGTTACCTGGGAAACCTTGCTCTCTGTGGCTGTAGCCATCTTGGTTTGGGTTAATTTGCATACTCGCCCTGATTGGCTGGTGGGCGTGGCTTATGTAGCAGAGTGATGGTTAATTTGCATATTACCATTTTATTAGAGAAGATGCTCAATTAGAAAAGTAATAAATCTCTTGACCAGCAAAGGTATCAACTATTGCATTATTAGGGGTCATACCCACATATTTACTTAGTTTTGTAATATGCAAACTTTTCTCATTTCTTTTGAAATCTCAAAAGTTCTTATGTATTCATAAAGCAGGGAACTTAAGAGATATTATACAAAACCGAAAGCTGTCACGATAGAATTGGAAGTCACATACACATCTGCAGTTCTGGCACTTAGGGAACACTGTGTCATTTAGCTGAGGAAATGGAAATAACACTCCTGCCCCCAAAGTCCAGTGACGCCACAGCCACACAAGTACTGAGAATTATAGAAGACCTTCTCTGGTTCTCTGCACCCTTTTGAAATCGAGCGAAATTTTCTGGGATAATATCATCTCAGAGAGTATCAAGATACAATTAGGAAATGGAAAATGTATTCTGAAATGCACTGTACTAAGTCTTTCCAAATAAAAAAATACCAGTCTCAATGTTCTCCAAAAACCTAATAACAGCAAAAAACCTAAAGAGAAGGTATAAAATCATATTAAATATGTAAAAGCACACACTGGAACAAAACAAACATTCAAATTATTTTCAAGTGTTCTTAATTCCATATTCATAAAACAACACAGCTTGAGTTTATAGTCATAATGCCCTATTAAAAGAGAACAGATACATTACCTCTTTTCATTTTATCAGTAAGATGACAGAAAAAGATATATGGTAGAATTAGTGGAAGTCATAAAGCTATTTTGAGACGAGAGATAGGATATAAGATGTGGAGTTACAAAAAGTTCCCTTAAAGAGCAAGAAAGCAGAAAATAGGAGAAAAGTAAAGGTAGAATCAAAGTGTATGAATTTTTCTGGAGCTTAGCTCAGAAACACTGAATAATACTGAATTGTCCCAGAAATTGGAATTTTCTGCACTGAAATCCAAGAATGAAAAGGAGACCAGGCATACTTAAGACTCTGAAAGTAGTAAAGCAATATTAACATAGAATCATCAGATTTTGATTAAACAGCTGAGAATACACTGAGTTATATATAATTGATATAAGCATGAAGAGTATATTTCTTAAATTTAGCTTTCTGTTCCTTTGTTGTCTCATTCTTCAGGATATTTTATCTATTTATGATCAATAATCTATTAAATTTAAGTTTTACAAGATAAGAGAGTATGTGTGTACACGCATATATAACACAGTTGCCCAGATTTTTTTCAGGAATCCAATATTAATTTCCCAGCTTGAATACAGTAGCTAAATATACTAACAAAAAATATTCCCTTTAATTCTAACTGCAGTGATTTAAAAGCAAAGATCCCATGAGGCAAGATGTGTCAGCCAAACTGAAAAGTACGTGGCAAACGGCCCTGTCTGTCCCTCTGCGGCTCGGGGAAGAGGAGCCAGTGACTTCACTGGACATCCCACGGAGGAGTGCGGTCTGAGTGCCTGGCTGCCCCTCTTCCTGTTACTTAGCGTTTTCACTTCTCTCCCTTCGGCAAGATGACAGGATGTTGCATTAAAATGTTAAACAACAACTGAGACAACCTGTTTTAAGGACACAGTACTTCTGGTTCTTAATAAGACATCGTTAAGATAAAAAGAATAAAGAGTAATAATTATAAATTAATGTATTTTAAGTGAAATGCTTTATGAAAAGTATAAATAATTTAAAAATAACAAAAGAATTACTGAAAGTTTTCTTACTTCTGAACCGTAGTTACCAACTCCTTTTCTTTCTTTTTCTGGCATATTAACTGTGCCTCTTTGTCTTGACACTGTTTTTTCATCTCTTCAAGCTTTTTTTCCACATCTATCAAAGTCTCTTGCAAATTCTTGTTTTTTTCTTCTAGAATCTGCAGCTAAGAAGAAATGTTTTAAAGTTCATAAAACATGAAATATTAAATGTCTTTCTACTAGAAATTGTTACTGTGTTCTCAAAGATTAATACACTGGTTAAAATCACACTACGTGTTTTCATTTCATCCACTTACTAACACTTTATCTCCTACTTTGTGTAAAAAGAGCTGGGAGAATGAAATTATGGAGAAGAAGAGAATGGAATCAAAAAGTTCTAGAAGACAGCGAGAGAAGGTGAATGATCTCAATTTGGGGAATTTTAAAAAAATTATATTTTTAATTGTGGCAAAATATACATAACCAAAAAACTACCATCTTAACCTTTTTAACTGTACATTTCAGTAGTGTTAAGTACATTCACATACTTGTACAACTAATAATCAGAACTCTTTTTATCTTGCAAAACAAACTTTATACCCATTGTCAACTCCCTATCCACTTCTCCCCTAACCCCTGGCAACCACACTTTGACTTTCCGTCTCTATGAATCTGTCTACTCCAGGGACCTCATACAATATTTATCTCTTTGTGACTGGCTTATTTTACATAAGAAATTACCCTCAGGTTCATCCATCTTGTAGCATGTGTCAGAACTCCCTTCCTTTTTAAGGCTAACTGGTGTGCATATGCCACATCTTGCTTATGCATTCATCCATTGGTGGGCACTAGTTGCCTCCAACTTTTGGCTATTGCAAATAATGTTGTTATGAACAAACATCATGTACAAACATCTGTTTGAGACCCTGCTTTCAATTCTTTTGGGTATATACACAGGAGTGGAATTGGTGGATTGTATGGTAATTATATTTTTAAATTTTTTGATGACAAAATTATCATTTTCCATAGTGGCTACACGATTTTACATTCTGACCAATAGTGCATAAGGAATCCAACTCTCCGCATCATTGTCACCAACAGTTGCTTTCTTCTTCTTCTTTTTTTTTTTTTTATATTAGCCATCTTAATGGGGTATAAACCCAGGTAGTATAAACCCATGTCTTAAAATCTATATTCCTTGCTGTTCCTGGTCATGCAAACTCCTGTCCTCCTTCTGTCACCCTCTCTTAGTTATACAAATTATAAATTAACTTAAACAGAGAATGTGTTGTAGGTCTAGAGTCAGCAGAATAGTGGCACTCTGTGGATTAGACCAATGATTTCAACTGGAGCAATTTTCCCTCCCAGGGGACATTTGAAAATGTCTGCAAACAGTTTCGGTTTGGGGTGGGGGGAAGAAAAAAGCAGTGCTATTGACATCTAGTAGGTAGAGGCCAGAAATACTGTTAAGCATCCTTCAACGCACAGGTCAGAATCCTACAACAAAAAATTATCTGCCCCAAATGTCAATAGTGCTGAGGCTGAAAATGCCATGATTAGAAAGACTTTGAAAAAAGACTGAAAAATAGGTGGTTTATAAATAGGGTTTCAGGAGGACAGGCCCCAGAATTGGTCGAAAGACTCTGGAGGGGGTATCCTTAAGAAAGGAAAATGGTCAGAAAAGAAGGCGAAGGAGTAAATGGAGACCATAAAGTATAAAAAACAACTTGTGAAAAAATTAAGAAGGATGAGGGAAAATCAAATAGGAAAGATAGTAAAAAAAAGGTCTTGTTGAATCTTGTTGGAGAGATCCCCACAGAATGCTGGGAAAAGTCAGATTGTGTAAATGTGTGTATGGTAGGTATGTCATACTGGTTTGGAAACTACCTTTGAGAGTAGAACATTGAGAGAATTAACATACAGTTTCATTGGGAAGGTAACATTAACAAGAAAGATCTACTCATGCTTAGATGAACAGTTTCTAATTAAAGTTAATCCTTAAAAACAGCAATTAAACAGATTTAACTTATAATTAGACAATTATATAACTAAAATTTAAAATTATAAAAGTGATGAAATTTCTAAAGCATTAACTTAAAGTATATTCTTCATGTCATTTAAAGACGAGCACTGGGTTTCCTGTTACCTGTAGACTCTGGCTCTGGACATCATCTAGAGTTGGGAGATCAGCCAGATACTTTTCCAAGGTCTCAATTCTTCTCTGCTTTTCTTTGTTTTGTTCAGATTCCTTCTGGCATTTCTTTTTCAGGCTATTGATGTATCTATCTCTAGTTTTAAGCTATAAAAAGATTATAAATCTTCAGTGGTTTTGTGCCATGAAAAAATAATAACAAAACAAACATTCTAATCTTAGGCATCACTGAATTCTCCAACAGTTCTAGGTTATAGTTGATACCACCACCAATTCAAGTAAGATTTACTTTATTTCATCAATTCTAATATTCACATTTTTTCAAATTTCATAGCACTGAAATCAAGTTTTTGAAATTTTTTGTTTTCATTTACAGCTGATGACAACTTATGAACTGCAGTCAGAGAGGTAGCAGTAATAAAGTTTTTATTGTATTATTTACTATAGTTTTTAATGCCTGCATATGTGAAAATTTGGTCAAGGCTATTCTTATTTTTGGCATTTCAAAAGTGTTATGTACATGTTAAAACTATGTGTTGAAAATTTTACATTACAATTTAGCTCTGACAAAAGTTATTGGGTTTTCAGCATGACACAGAAACAGAGTCATGAGGTATAATTTCAAAATCAGTGAAGCAAGTCATTCTCTGGAGGAATGAGTCCAATTCTTATTTCTTGCAAAGCTATATTCAAATGTTTTATGTGAATTAAGAAAGGAAGATGCCTGCAAATAATTAAAGCTGTTCTGTTACTAACAAACTTGCAAAGGAACTGCTTATCATGAACTAAAGCAATGCAATCAAAGCTAGAAGGACTTTCAAAAATAAAGATTTTTTAAAAAAAATAACTGAAAAAAATCTAGGAGGACTTACTAAAATCCTATCTAATAAAAGAAAAAGATGCAAATTGACCATACCTTTGCTACGCCCACAAGCCATGCCCATCAGCTAATCAGGAGCGAATATGCAAATTAACCCAACAAATATGGTGGTAGCCATGGAGCTGGAGCAAGCAGAAGGCTTGAGTTGCCCCCGGTGATGGAGGAAGCCAAGCTTCCTGCCCACCCTGCCTCCACTCAAGGCTATAAAGTTTCAATTATAGAAGATAAATAAATCCCAACAAAGATGGTGGGGGCCATAGAGCTGGAGAGAGCAGGAGGCTTAGGTTTCCCCTGGCGATGGAGGAAGCCAAGCTTCCTGCCTGCCCTGGCCAGCCCTGGCCTCCACTCAAGGCTACAAAGTTTCAATTGTAGAAGATAAATAAATCCCAGATACCAGAGCCTCCACTTGGGTCGCCAGCGGGCGTGGCCTGCTTACAAACCACCACAGGCCCTTCGCTCAGGCCACCCCATGCCCCAAGGGAACCCCCATCCTGATCCCGGACACCTTTCAGGGCAAACCAGCCGGCCCCAACCCGTGCACCAGGCCTCTATCCTATCTAATAAAAGAGTAATATGCAAATTGGCCATCACTCCAACACACAAGATGGCTGCCCCCATGTGGTCAAAGATGGCTGCCCCCATGTGGACACAAGATGGCCACCACAAGATGGCCAGCAGGGGAGGGAAGTTAGGAGGGACCAGGCCTGCAGGGGAGGGCAGTTAGGGGTGACCAGACCTGCAGGGGAGGGCAGTTAGGGGCAATCAGGCTGGCAGGGGAGCAGTTAGGCATCAATCAGGATGGCAGGGGAGTGGTTAGGGGGTGATCAGGCTGGCAGGCAGAAGCGGTTAGGGGTAATCAGGAAGGCAGGCAGGCAAGCAGTTGGGAGCCAGCAGTCCTGGATTGTGAAAGGGATGTCCGACTGGGATCGGGCCTAAATGGGCAGTCGGACATCCCTCGAGGAGTCCCAGATTGGAGAGGGTGCAGGCTGGGCTGAGGGACACACACCCCCATGCACAAATTTCGTGCACCGGGCCTCTAGTTATTAAATACTTAGGAACTGGTAAGGGGACTAGCCATACCAATCCATACCTCAAGCAAGACCATTGTTAAGGCATTGTAGCATAATTAAACTTGCAGCCTGTGTTCTAAAATTTACATAAAATAAAGGTAGACCTTGCCATTAATGTCATTTTAGTATTGATAAAATATGTTAGGTGAGCACCTACTATAGAACACATAGAGTACATGACATTAGAAAATCCCAATCTGTGTAGGACAGACCTCAGATTTCTAAGTAGTAATTTTTTTCACCTTTGCATGTAAAATAAACTCTTTAAATTCCATCTTATATGCAAAGCTCTTTCATACTTAAGATCGATTAAAAACAATATGCATTTATAAACAGTTACCTAAAAAGTGAACTCTAAACTCATATTTACCTTAAATTACCGGTCTTCCAAACATTTAACATCCTTTTAGAAGTTTACAGGGTTTTAAAATATTTTTACAGCCTTTTCCCATTTTCACCAGGGAAATAAATGCTAGTAATTAGTGGTATAATGAAATAGTCCTTCTTATTTTACTAAAGCTAACACTTGTCCAAAATTTAGTTTCTTTCATGCCTTATCTAATTTCTTCAGGTCCAATGTATAACAAATTTTATTAAAACAACTTCAATTGGAAAAATGAATCATATCTCATTCATTCCATAAGTAACATCAGAATCCATTTATTACCTTGGGTAAGAAGTAAAACTGGGAAAATAGACAAATCCCATTATTTAGTGGGGCTTTCTCAGGACTAAAGGCAAGTATGCTGGTATGACAACTTAACCTGTGATATATTACAACTCACAGACTGCTGGCACTGATGGTGACCTGCAAGACCACATAGTACAATTTGCTTTCAGAATATGAGGCCTAGAGATTTTTTGTGACTTAACCACAAGTCTCAGAGACAGAGTTGGGATTTAAGCATCCCACTAAAGCCAATGTCCCTTCAGTGTTATACTACGAACCAGATTCCCATAAATTCTCTTACAACCAGCTGTGCTGGATTGCACAACAAAGCCTGCTCTTCCTTAGCAAGTAACTCTGTAAGTGACAGAAGTAAACATAACTACCAGTCTATTTTACTAAGTGTTCCAGAATTTACACTTAATTGTTTTAGTGTCTTAAACATGACACAGTGATGTCCTCCAAAAGGCAGCCACTGGAACAGATCAGTCATGTGGTCTTCTACTATGCAAAGAAGGCCTTGTTTTCTTCTTTTTCTTTGGTCGGTCAACTGCCTTCTTTGCTATGATGCCAACCTTGCTGCCCTTGATCACAAATCTCTGTCAACATTCTCCTACTGGATAACCTCTGTTATTTGTTGACTACAAGTTGATAACCCATAACCACTAGGTCTTGTTTTTTTTCCAGCCTTGCTCACTAATGAGAAGCTCTTTGTTTTTGTTTTATTTTGTTCTTTTAACTTCAGTTTTGTGTTGTTTCAGATTAGCAGAGATTACTGAAGTCTGAATTCCAGTAATTATCCCAGGTAAATGAGGCATCACTAATAAATCTTTCCTATTCTATTTATAAAAGTTAAGTGTTTTTCCTTCCAGGAAGTATTATGCAACACTAAGATCATTCTTAGAAGGCAACAGGAGGGCCAGCCCTGTTTTAGAAGAGGTTAACAAACAAATTTATTTTTCTTTAAATATAATAATTAGAAAACAGATTAGTGAGGAAATGTTTTTCTGTAAATGTTTTACAAATCATTGTTACAAACAAAGCATCAGCTGTGGAGTTAAATTGTCTTGAATTTTACTCCTATCTTTTTAACAATTTCTATTCACATGCAACTAGACAAATTTCTCAAACTACTTTTCTCAAAGCTTGAGTTACCTCATTTTTTAAAATGGGGGTATAGAATATATCTCATAGGGTTTTCTGAAGGTTAGAATTAAATAAGAAAATGCCCTGAATGCACATTAACATGCTGTCTGGCACATAGAAGAAAGAGCTCACTAAAAAGTAACATCTTTTATTATTATTACTAGAAGCCCGATGTACGAAGATTCATGCCAGAATGGGCCTTCCTCTCCCTGGCTGCCGGCACTGCCTTTGCTCTGGCCAGAGTTGCCTTTGAGCTGCCTTTCCACCTTCCTATGCTGCTCAGAGGCCCAGAGTGGCTGCATATGTAAATTAACCCGCCATCTTTGTCGGGTTAATTTGCATACTCACTCCTGATTGGCTGGTGGGTGTCACAAAGGTACGGTCAATTAGCATGTTACTCTTTTATTAGGTGGATGCTTATTATTAACACAGTAAATGTTTTTCAGTTAAAAAAAAAATTAGTCTTGATCAGCATTAGAGAAAATACATGAGGAAGAAAACAATGCAATCCAATTTCATGTGGGCCCAAAGTGCTGTGTAGTTGATGCATTATCAATGAGTGTATTTTCCAGCTTCTACACTCCCTTCAGGAACTCATCTCCATGCTCTCTGATACAAACTTTAGCCTCTACATTCACCCCTTCCTCAAGTTTCCCTGGCATAGACATTTCCATTCTTCATTGCTTCACTCCACAGAAGGCAATTCCTCTTCCTTTCCAAGAGTGCATTTTCCACCTTGTTGTCTGTTACCAACCTTTCCCTATTTCTCTTAGGAACTCGTTTCATCATGCACCCACTCTGACATCTTCGATATTTCTAATTATTCTTTCTTTAGTCCTTTGTTCTCCAGGCTAGACGAACAGGCAAGTAAGTACCTCCCCCTGACACATGCGCCTATCTCCCTCTTCTCCCCACAATAAAGAACTTTTTAAAGATTTTGCTCACTTCTGATGGGGTCCGCTCATGCATGTTGAAGAAAGGTTGTTGGCCTAACTTAACTTCATTAAAAATACTTACCTTTTCCTCTAATTTCTTCTTCTCCTCACTAAATTGGCTTATTCTTTGTTTGAGAAACTGATTAAGCTGTAAAACCTCTTTCTCAGTAGATGCAAGCTTTTGCTCAAGTTCCTCTTGCTGGGAATTGGACACTGATGGATCTGAAAATGGACTCTGGAGTGAAGTGCTCTCATATTGTGGCTATTAGGGAAAAAAAAACACAGGTAAGAAGACTTTAAAAGCTTACTTGTCTTGAATAAATGAAAAGAAATTGGAAATGAGGGAGAGTACATAATAAGCTCTAGCAATAAACAGATCTTGGCATAAATTTCAGTTTGCCCCTCATTTAATAAAGTGTCACACACTGAAACACAACGAAACTGTCAAACTGATAAGATAGCTGTATGTGTAATAGCTACGGAAAGGCTTTCTAGATAGGCACACATATAAAAACTCAAATGAGGTGTTGAAGAACTCAAACTGTCCCAAAGGTTTTAACACTGTCCTGCATTAGAGATTGAGAGGTATAGAGGATCTACCTAAAACATAGTCACAAACCCAAACAGACAACCAAAATGAGGAAACAAAGAAACAACCCCCAAATGAAAGAACTAGCTAATTCTCCAGAAGAGGAGATAAATGAAGCAGAGAGAAGAAATTTATCTGAAACAGAGTTCAGAATAATGATGTTAAAAATGCTCAACAGTATGAAAAAAGATATAGTAACTATGAAAAAGAACAGTCTGAGATAAAGATGACATAACACAAAGAACACACTGGAAGGAATACACAGATTAGGGGAATCTGAGGATGGAATCAGTGAATTAGAAAACAGAGTGAAAAATATCACTCAATTAGTGAACCAAAAAGAAAAAACAATTAAAAAACAGGAGGACAGCTTAAGGGAGATGTGGGGCAATGTGAAACGTAACAATATTAGAATAGTAGGTGTGCCAAAAGAGGCAGAAAGGAAAAAAGGAATGGAGAAGGTGTTTTAAGAAATAATGGTAGAAAACTTCCCTAACCTGGTAAAGGAAAAAGTCACACAAGTTCAGGAGGCACAGAGAACTCCAAACAAGAAGAACCCAAACAGACCCATCATAATTAAATTGCCCCAAATTAAAGACAAAAAGAGAATCTTAAAGGCAGCAAGAGAAAAGAAAACTGTTACCTACAAAGGAGTTTCCATAAGGCTGACACCAGATTTCTCATCAGAAACTCTACAGGCCAGAAGGGAATAGCATGAAGTACTCAAGGAAATGGAAAGCAAGGATCTGAGACCAACATTACTATATCCAGCAAGGCTATCATTCAAAATAGACGGTCAAATAAAGAGCTTCCCAGACAAAAAAAAAAGGCTAAAGGAGTTCATCGCCACCAAGCCAGCATTACAAGAAATGCTAAAGGGATTGCTGTAAGGGATTGCTGAGAAGAAGAAACAGAGAGAGAAACCTAGCCATACAGAATTAAAATGGCTTTAAATAAGTACCTCTCAATAATAACCCTAAATGTAAATGGATTAAATGCTCCAATCAAAAGGTGTAAGGTAGTGAATGGATACAAAAACATGACCCAATTATATGCTGTCTACAAGAGACCACCTCAAAACAAAAGACACACACAGGATGAAAGTGAAGGGATGGAAAAAAATTTTCCATGCAAATGGAAAAGGAAAAGCTGGAGTAGCAATACTCATATCCGACAAAATAGACTTTAAAAACATCATGCTAAGTGAAATAAGCAAGTCGGAGAAAGATAAATATCATACGATCTCACTCAATTGTGGAATATAACGAACAACATAAACTGATAAACAAAAATAGAGCCAGAGGGAAAAAATATTCTAGAATATAATAGAAATAATCCTGTTATTTGAAAATTTTTCATATTTCCTACAACTTTTGTGATATCATACTATGTTAGTACAGTTTTGGTAATATTATTATACTTAAAATCCTTTTATTCTTGAAATATTAATGTTTATTGCATATAATATTATTATATATAAGATCATATTTCTTGAATAATTGGTGTTTATTGCACGTAACATTATCATATTTAAAATAGTTTTTCTTGAGATATTAATGTTTATGCATGTAACATTATTATATTTAAGATCATTTTTCTTGAAATATTAAGGTTTATTACATGTATTATTATATTTAAAATAGTTTTTAAATTAAAAAAAAACACCTAATGGTAGCTAATAAAAGTCATATTTTACATCTGAAAAGAAATTATATCACCTCTTCAAAAAAAAAAAAAAAAAAGAAGAAGCAAGCCAGCTGTGTGAAACCCTGAGTAAGATCCTGGAATTGAAATCAGACACTCAGGCGCGCGCGCGCGCGCACACACACACACACACACACACACCAAAAAAAGTGAAATCTGAATAAATTCTATAGAATAAAAAAAAAAAATCCTGCCCCAAAGGTGAAGATGCAATTAAAAAAGCATATAAATAGATTTATCATGTTCAGTGTATGTCAAAGATGACAGTGTCGGGCACTGCCTTTTATTAACTGAAACTAGAGGCCCAGGGGTGGGGAGGGGATGGTGAGGGTCCCTCAGCCCAGCTTGCTCCCTTTTGCAATCCGGGACCCCTCAGGGGATGTCCAACTGCTGATTTAGGCTCTATCCCACAGGGATCGGCAGTCAGACAGCCCTCTCATAATCTGGGACCGCTGGCTCCTAACCGCTCGCCTGCCTACCTGCCTGCCTGATTGCCCCTAACCACTTGCCTGCTTGCCTGATCACTCCTAATCACTCTGCCTGCCTGCCTGCCTGATCCCCCTAACTGCTCACCTGCCTGCCTGATCACCCCTAATTGCCTCTGCCCCTGCTGCCACAGCTTTGTCGGGAAAGATGTCTAGAATGACGTCTAGCAGGTCATTTGGCTGTCCAGTCTAATTAGCATATTATGCTTTTATTATTATAGACTAGAGGCCTGGTGCATGAAATTTGTGCATGGGGGGTGTCCCTCAACCCAGCCTGCACCCTCTCCAATCTGGGACCCCTCGAGGGTGGGATCGGGCCTAAACAGGTAGTCGGACATCCCTCTCACAATCCAGGACTGCTGGCTCCCAACCACTCGCCTGCCTACCTTCCTGATTGCCCCTAACCACTTCTGCCTGCCAGCCTGATCACCCCCTAAGCACTCCCATGCCAGCCTGATTGATGTCTAACTGCTCCCCTGCCAGCCTGTTTGCCCCCAACTTCCCTCCTCTGCTGGCCTGGTCACCCCTAACTGCCCTCCCCTGCAGGCTTGATCACCCCCAACTGCCCTCCATTGCAGGCCTGGTCCCTCCCAAATGCCCTCCCCTGCTGGCCATCTTGTGGTGGCCATCTTGTGTCCACATGGGGGCAGGATCTTTGACCACATGGGGGCAGCCATTTTGTGTGTTGGAGTGATAAGTCAATTGGCATATTACTCTTTTATTAGATAGGATAGAGGCCTGGTGCATGGGTGGGGGCCAGCTGGTTTGCCCTGAAGGATGTCCCGGATCAGGGTTCCCTTGGGGCATGGGGCGGCCTGGTTGAGGGGCCTGTAGCGGTTTGCAGGCTGGCCACGCCCGCTGGCGACCCAAGTGGAGGCCCTGGTATCTGGAATTTATGTATCTTCTATAATTGAAACTTTGTAGCCTGGAGCGAAGGCCTGGGCCGGCCAGAGCTGCAGAAGCTTGGCTTCCTCCATTGCCGGGGGAAACCCTAGGCTCCTGCTCTCTCCAGCTCCGTGGCCGCAGCCATTTCTGTTGGGATTTATGTATTTTCTATAATTGAAACTTAGTAGCCTTAAGCGGAGGCCTGGGCCAGCCAGGGTGTGCGGAAAGCTTGGCTTCCTCCATCGCTGGGGAAACCCAAGCCTCCCTCCTGCTCTCTCTGTTGCTGCAGCCATCTTGGTTGGGTTAATTTGCATACTCGCTCTTGATTGGCTTGTGGGCATGGCTTGTGGGTATAGAGGAGTGATGGTTAATTTGCATATTACTCTTTTATTAGATAGGATTATAATGAGAGGCGTAAAAGAAACCTTATATAATTATATAATGGACACAATATAATATGGCAGACAAAGAAAAGTCATGTTAAGTGCAAAGTCTCAGGAGGTGTGAGGATAAATGATGACGGCACTGGGAGAATGAGAAAAAAGGGTTTCCTGGGAAAGTGCCTTTCGAGATAGATTTTGAAAATAGAAAAGATTCTAGCAGGAATAGAAAAAAGAAAAAAAAAGAACATTTCAAAAAGGCAAAGGATGGAATATATGCAGAGAATAATCATGTCTGTTTAAGGTATAGTTTATAAGAACAGGGAGTATAAAGAAACATTAAAAATCTAAGTGGATCATATTGTAGAATAGTAAGGTTCAGAATTTAACCTAAATTCATAGAAAATGGAAAGCCAGTGATGTTTTTAGAATAAGAAAGTAACATGATTTCAGAAGAGTGTGAACTATGTTTTATAAATTCCCTGGCTTTTTTGGTAACTTCCTGGCATTTTATGAATTCCCTGGTATTTGGCCTGTCTTCCTTTTTTCTTTAATAAAAGAGTCCACATTTTGTTTTGTTTTTCCATGAAGTCCTTCCTGTTAACCACAGGTTGAAATTTTAGTATAAAGCATTGTAGTACAAATCACTTTGGTTATACCAATTCTGCCATTCAAACAATCTAGGAAGTTTGAATTTCAGGATAAAGACCTAGTTCTCATTTCCTGCCTCTGAGAGTTGGTAATACCTACGTCTCAGGTCATCAGAACTATAAGGTTATTAAAAGTTTTCAATGGGCAAATAGAAATTACTTCTCAAGAACATGTTTTTCACCTATAAATTCATAATAAAGAATGTTATTTTATTTCAAAAACATTTCATTTAACCTAGAATATACAGAATATTAAAGGTATTATTTTGGTTAATGTGTTATGGAATTAGGATGAACAAGCTATGAGCCCCAAATGTACACATACAAAATGCTGTGCATTAAATTAAAGTTGTTCATAGATTCAAGGTAAAAACCCCTTTGCTAAAGAAATGTTTTATCATCATATTTGTTGTTTCTTCTAATCCCTTCCATTTAATCAGCTCTCTGTACCTATCCAGTTAATACTTCAGGTATCTCTCTTTTATTAACTACCCTAATCATTTAAAATCAAATTTCTCAACAATATTTTGATTATCCACATAATTTAAAATCCTTGTAATAGTTTTAGTAGTCTAGCCCCTTTTCCATATTTCCATCTGTCCTGGCTGACTGGCTTGGAGAGCCCTCTACTGGCCTGATACTGTGTCAGAAAGGATTTTATTCAGCTTTTGGGTACACATTATATTTTACATACCATTGGTAATATAATAATTCTATTATTGAAGTAAAGCCTTTATTCAAAATAATAAAATTACAAGGATAAACTGCACAGTTCTATTAAAATATTGTTATCAGAAATAATCCCTCACATATACGGTGAAATGATTTTTGACAAGATGCCAAGACCAGTCGATGGGGAAGAGACAGTCTTTTCAACAAATGGTTCTGGGAAAACTGGATTGTCCACATCCAACAAAATGAAATTGGAACCTTATCTAACATCATATGTAAAAATTAACTCAAAATATATCAAAGATCTAAATGTCAGACCTAAAATTGCAGAAAAGCTTCATGTCATTGGATTTGGCAAGTGATTTATTGAATATGACACCAAATACAGAAGTAAAAAAAAAAGTAGGTAAATTGAACTTCATAAAAATTAAAATATTTTGTACATGAAAAGATACTATCAACAGAGTAAAAAGGCAACTCAGAATGTAAACAATGTTTGCAAATTGTATATTTGATAAAGGATTAATGTCCAGAGTACATAGAGAACGTCCAAAACTGAACATCAAAAAAACAAACAACTAAATTCAAAATTGGACAGAGGTCTTGAACAGACATACCTCATTTTATCGTGCTTGTCATTATTACACTTAGCAGTTACTGCATTTTTTGCAAATGAAAGTTTGTGGCAACCCTGCATTGAACAAGTCTAGGTATAAAATTAAAATGCCTTATTAATAAAACAACTATAAAATCCTCTGTAATCTTACCTGCAAACTAGACAAATAAGAATCCCCACAGTTTACATAGTGTCCTAACATGGCATGTTGTGCCCGTAATTCATTATCCCTTATCCGCTCGTGTAGGTGAGTAATTTGTTGCTTCTGCCTGCAAAACATAAATTGAAGTCACAGTATAAAAAATGTTTTTTAAAAGTGCAGCATAGGAAATATAGTCAATTATATTGCAATATGTATGGTGCCAGATGGGTACTAGACTTATCGGGGTTATCACTTTGTAAAGAATATAAATGTCTAATCACTATGTTATACACCTGAAACTAATATGATATTGTCCATCAACTGTAATTGTAAAATAAATTTAAAAAATAAAGTATTAATTTCAGGATTATACAATGCACTAAACTATAAGTGTTCAAAATATATACCAGCTGTGGGTCTGTGACTACTCATAGGTACAAAATTCACTTGTATTAGAAATATCAAGTATTTTTAAAGCTTTTTCATAAAATCAATTAAAACTATCTTTTAGAATCTTCATTATCAAGCATTAAGCATATTATGTCAGGCTCTGTTCAAGAGAAAATAGAAAATAAGGAAGTCCAGATGTCTATGCTCTAGTTCATACTCCAGTAGGTCTTTACTTTCTAAGGAAAATCTTTTGAAATTTCAACTCTTACATATATTTAAAAGTTTGAATTAGTGTTTAATTTTAAAGCTAAAATGTTTACTACTTTATCCCATATAAGCACATGAAAATAAGTGTAACTAGCATTGATTAAACACCTCCTCAAGCTATTTCCCAACCACCATGATACTGAGCATGTTTAATTATCTCAAAAGTATGCATAAATGACAAAGAACCAATACATATTGCAGATAATATAATTAAGTAATATTAGTTTATTGCTCAAAGTAATCAGAAAACTGTTAAGTATATAAGATTTTTTTTTTCAGAGCTTTGGTACTCAAACATACAAAATTTTTGGTATATACCCCATATCCAAAATTCTTATCTGTAAGTCATTTACTTTAAATATTCATGATTTTCATAGTTTCTGTGCCTTCATATCTAACATACATTAAAGGAAATGATATTAAAGTAGCTTTCCAATTTGATATTTCCTAAGTGTAAAATACAAATGTTTACTTGCAGCTTTGATAGCTCATTAACATTGCAGCTAACTTGCAACATGTACAAAGAAGATGAGTTTCCAAATAATGCATTCCTCTAATGTAACTGGGAGGATGGTAGAAGAAAGACAGACAGACCGACCCACCAACCAACCTGTAGTTCTGTGTGTGGTTCTTAAAAGGACTGTGACTGGGGAAAGACAGACAATATACTTGGTAAAATTCTATTTTTTTAAACTCTACATAGTGGATACAAAGGTATTTTTTAAGTCTATATTTCTGTGTGCCTGAAATATTTAGTAATTAAAATAAAATAGACTCACCGATCAATTACAATTTCTTTCTGCCTTAGTAATCCTTCCTTTATTTTCAACACTGATTCCCACTTTGTGAAATCCTGATAGCCAGAAGGTGAATAACTTTGACGAGATGATCCAGCCAAAACCTGCACAAACATGTTTATACTGTTAGTATTCTAAAAGTGTCTAAAGGACCTATTTATATAGCATCTAGTATTTTCCCAATGATTTTCATTAAAAAAGGGAGAACCGCACCTTTGAAAAAAATTTTTAAGACTATCTGAAATCACACTTGTGAACACAACATAACTTGAAAACCATCAAGGAAGTTCCAAAGTAAATGTACAAGTCTAAGGAAGAACTAGTGTCAATAGAACATTAAATCTGGCTTATTGTATTACTATATGTAAAATCTTGTTCTCATCTTGGGGAAGCTTTCTGGAAAAGAGATTCATCATTTTCTAAAGAAGGAGTGTAGTAAAAGAATATACAATGTCTAGACTAGACAAACATTACCAAAAGGGTTTCCAAAAGGAAGTAAAAACAGTGCCTGTAGCATTCAGATTCCAAATTGTCATTCATCACATCATCATTTAATTACATTAAAATTTCAAAAGCTAAAATGTTTGCACAAAGTAGTAAATATATCCATAGAAAATAAATCCATAGACAATATATTAAGCAGATAATCTAGGTGACTACTGGCCTCTAGTATATAAATATCATTTAGAAAAAAATATTCTTAGAATTTAAGAAAAATTTGAGATATTTAAAACATAACAACGACAATAAAAACCAATATGACAGATATCCTCAAACTTCTATTGCTGAAACAAAAATTTAATACTGGTGTATTAAGTTGAACTGTGTACTGTCAAAAGGTTATGTTGAAGTGCTAACCCCCAAACATCTCAGAAACAGGGTTTTTGCAGATATGGTCAAGTTAACATGAAGTCATCAGGGTGGGCCCTAACTAGTATGACTAATGTTCCATGAGAAAGGGAAATCTGAACACAGACATGCACATGCAGAGGGGAGAGACATTTTCATCATGCGAAGATGAAAGCAGAGATTGAAGTGATGCATCTACAAGCCAAGGAAAACAAAGGATTGCCAGAAAAGTACTAGAAACTTGGCCTGGAACGGATTCTTCCTTCACAGCCCTCAGAAGGAACCAACTCTGCTGACACCGTGACTTTGGACTTCACACCTCTAGAACTGGGAGACAGTCCATTTCTATGGTTTACGTTACCTGGTTTGGGTTCTTTGTTATGGCAACTCCAGGAAACTAATACATTGGTAAATCAAGGAGGAACATAAATTCCTTGACAAGCTAAATGATACTATATAAACACCACAAAGCAACTTTAAAAGAGTTCAAATGTGCAACGATATTTTTATCCTTTGTTTTTCCAAAGATGCTACTGACAAGACCTAGTTCTGAATAAACCATTAATTGTGTGACATCAACTAGCCATAGAGTAACCCTTTAAGTTAAGATGATTGCCAAGTATACTAGGACGGGATGTTTCGGGCAGAAAGACAGGACAAGATGAACAGACTAAGAAGAGAAGAAACTAGGTGACAACAGAGTACATAACTGTCAGATGGGCAGATATTTGGAGTGTGACACATAGTGTTACAGGGGCAGATTAATCAGATACCCTATCTCTGCATTTCATTCTTTCCCTTGCCTAACATACACCTCAGGCTTATATTCAGCTAGTATACACCAATACAGATATGTTAGCTGTTAGAATACTAAATTACTTTCACTGTGGTTGGTAACTAGCTACTGCCCAAACCCCCTGACTGTCCTCTCCACTACCCAAGCCACTGCCCAGTACATTCCATCATATAAAAGATAGTTACTTCTTGGCACATAAAAAAGGGCCCTCTCAAGATCCTGTTCATTCATAAATGGCATCCTTTCTGTTTGATTTATTCCTGCACTAGTCAGCCCCCCCAGCTCCCAGCTCAACACTACTACCAACATATATTTAGTTGGAAGAGCTAGGATTCATACCCAGGCAGCCCAACAAAAGGGCACCAAATTGTTACTCTGCTTCTACTATGGTCTAATTAAGAAGGTATTGCAAATTTTATCACAAGGGCTAGAAAAAAAACCCTGAAACTAACTGCTCTTAGAAACTAAGAGAAGATTCAGCACCATACACAAATATTGTTCACATTAAGAGAAAGTCTCTACTTATTTCAACTCCATGTTACTTAATGACTATCAATTTATTAGGCAAATCATTTCATAAAATTTATTTTGTCAAATGTAGCTCAAACAAAAATTAAAACAATAAAAGCTAAGCAAAACAAAAGACTATATCATTAATTCCAAAACTCAGCATAAAATCTGGAAATGACCAGAATGATTTGATGAAACATCTGTGCTGTAGTTTATCATACTAAATATATCATTTATTTGGTGACTAAAGGTAACTATATTTTATTTATATACTGAGTTAGATATTAATTAATATACTTTTACCAGTTGAAATATTAAATATTGGTTTTATACATTGTTATCACACTTAACAAAAAACATATACGGTAACTTAAAGACCTATGGTCTCTTCTTCCAAAGATCTAAAAATGGCTCCTCCATTTCTGATCATCACACCTCAGGAAAGACCTATACCATAATATTTGAAGCTATGTTGCGTTATAATCTTGTGCCTATTTGAATAAGACAAGTGCCTAGGCAATAGATGATGAACTTCTCAAGAAGACATTATTCTATTCTTTATAAGTAATCTTCTAAAAAAATTTCCCAGGCTAACAACTTCCTAAGGAAAAGCCTTTTCTTGATTTAGCATCAAGAAAGAGAGGGAGTAAACAGAAGGAAAAAACAGATCTGCAAGAGAAAAGCAAATGACAATACTACGTGGTTTAATACTACTTGGTTTGAACCACTGGCACCACATAAAGGACTTGCCAAATACAATACTAAATAGAATGGAGCTCTTCTTACATTTAAGGCTGATACAGTTAAGCATTTCGCGTGTAGACAGTAGACCTCAACAAAAACAAAATATATAATTACCACACAGAATACCTATACTTTATTTTTCTCTCTAAAGTAGAACTGAGGGGGAAATGAAGACCTTGTCTGCTAGGGGAGAATACTTAAGTACTCAAAGGTACACTATATATGACACAACGTTAGTTTCATCTTTTCATCGCTTGAGTGCTATTCTACACATGCAAATAACTGAGATAAACGACCACATGAAGTGAATACTGTGTGTGCCACATCTGGGTATGCCAAAATATGACTGTGGGACTTCAGGACATGCCACTCCAAAATGTGCTGCTTTGACATTATTTTGAGCTGTAAGCACTGGAAAAATCATGCAGGGAGAGACTTTTCTGAATCCATTCATCTGCCTGAAGATCCTCCAAAAGGAAGCCAATTGTCTTTTTGAGTCCCTCCTTTTCCCCTGGGTATCTTCCATGTGTACATGAGAGATATATACATATTAATAAAATTATTTGTTTTTCTCTTGTTAACCATCTTTTATTACAGGCGTCTCAGCTAAGAACTAACTCAGAAGGGTAGAAATAAAATTATTTTTCTCCGCTATAACAATGTACAGCTGATTTTAAAGATTGTCAATACTCTAAGACAGGGGTGGTGAATGTCCGGCCCACAGGCCATATATAAGGCCCACCAAAATTATTTGGTCTGGCCCTGACAAGGCATTAGGGGTAAGTTAAATGTTTGACCAAATATAGCAGGCTAATTTTTAAGTTGATAATTTTGTATGGCCCACCAATGATGTGATAAATATTCAAATGGCCCTTGGCAGAAAGAAGGTTCCCCACCCCTACTCTAGGAGAGTAAAGAGGCTTTCTGTTAAGATAAAGGACAGTCCTGCCAGTGTGGCTCAGTGGTTGAGTGTGACCTACGAACCAGGAGTCACAGTGCGATTCCCAGTCAGGGCACATGCCGGGTTATGGGCTCTCCCTCTCTAAAAATCAATAAAATATACTTTTTTTTTAAAAAAAAGATAGGAACAATCATGCTTCAAAATATGAAAAAATAGAAAAGTAGTTTATATTCAAATACCCTTTCCTCTTGTGACCCATTAGTAACATATTTTTATCCCGAGTAGTAAGAAAACAACTAAGAATTCCTATTCAATAAAATTGTAACTTTCAGGAGAGGCATACCATTTTGTGGCAGTTATATATTGGTAGTAAAATATTCCAGAAAGCATAGATATTGCTTTGATGGAAGCTGAATAAGACACTGAAGAGATATTGAATATTTCTAGAAAAAAATGTTTCAAAATTCACATATCAATAAAGTAGAAAATTACTATTATGCTGTTCTTAGAATTTCAAGCAGTTAGTCATATTTCTACTTGACTGTTGCCAATATAAGTAATCAAGGAGAACATAATTGCTTAAACTTATGAATACACAATTTATATTTATAGCTTCTGAATAACATAATTTCAACTGACATGAACATGAGATCTAAAAGATAATTACAAAGGAATATAACTCTCTCATCATTGATATTTCTATCTCTTCTTCTCTCTACCTCTCTGAAATAAAATATATATTTAAAAAAAAAAAAAAGATAGAGGACAATCCTTCTTCAATATATGAAAACTGTCTGAGCTAATTTAAAGTATGGAATGGAAAGGATGTCATCAAAGTAACAAACATATCAAAATCTGTACAGGTGGAACTATGGCACTTTTTACAAGTAAACATTTTTCATACATATTTGGTAGTTACCAAACTCAGGGACAGAAGAAAAGGCCTCATTTAGCTGTTTTACCTAAAAATGCATAAGATACAGTGTTGCAATGATGATTTAGAGAAGAAAACAGCAGTTTATCAGCCAAGGAAGAATTATAACTCTCTGCATCTAGACCCAATCATCCAGATTCACAGGCCTATAATACATACACAATCTACCTGTTATTGTAAATAGCAATTTCCACGCTCATACCTGAATAGGGATAATGGGCATCTACAACAACCCAAATACATGCTACTTAGATGAGACCCAATGATATGAAAAGTTGCCAAAATATGTCACTTAATGGTCAAACATGCTTCTAAAATAAGCTTACTATTTGCAGCTGAAAATAGCTCCAAATTCCTTGGCCTCGTCCTGGACATACTGTTAAATTTAGATAATCTAGCGCTACCACACTTAACTGGAATACAACCTCTGTGATTCTTCAAGTTTGTTATCTCACCTTCATTTGCTTTTGTTCCTTAGCTCATTCACCACTCACAACATGTCAAATAGCACAGCAAATCTTCCTCTGTTTCCTGGAATAGTCTATCTGAAGAGATACCCTATCAGAGCTTTTTGGTAAAATAATCATAATGCTTCACCCCCAAAATAAATTCATAAAGTTCAAAAATAAAAATGAACTACAAATTACATAGAATTTAAAGAACTTTTATTCAACAAGAGAAGGAAAAACATAGATTATATGATTACTAAAAGAACTGTGCATTAAAATAAAATCTGTATCTTACTATATTACTAAGAGAACGGTACATTTAATAAAAATCTATATATTAACTAAGTCCATGCAATTATTTATGAAGTATATGACTACACATTTTCTCTAACAAAATAAAACACAAAAAACATATAAAAAAATATTCAATCTGTAACTTCTTCCTTAGAGTGACCTATTAAAGACCCAAGTCTACATCTTGACACTTGAAATTTAAATTATAGAAGGAACTGAGCTGTTAATGATATTATTTCTTTGTTTTGTCTTTATTACTAACTCTATGCTATCTTCAATGGTAAAAGACCTTAGAAACAAATGATTAAAAAAAAACTAATGAGAGGAGCATATATCTCTTTTTCTATGTCATAAAAATACATGTGCATAAAAATAGAGAACCTAGAGGTATTACTAATTTCCACTGTGCTAAACAACTAATTACTATTAAGCCCTTTATTTCCAGGAATGAGCATGTCCCCTCGCAAAAATCAATTTGTTTTATGTCCAATATGTGTTTATATTACCATGGTGTGTGTTTTTTTAATGCCAACAAAGGAAAGATCCATGCACAACACACGATCTTATTACAGTCACAATGCAAAAGTGAAGGGGGGAAATGGTATATCCAAGACTGAGGAGCAAGGCAAATACAAGATTATAAAATCAGAACAAGTTGATTGCTGTTCAGTTTAACATCCCTTCATATATTTTTCTAAAATGTTTAAGAACCAGAGATGTTAAGTGATTTGAGCCTAGTTTATTACTTGGCTCATAGCACACAACAAAAACAAGACGATTAACTGCAATCCCTCAAGTATATTTCTCAGCCTTCAAAAAAAAATCTAAAAATATTTCCAACAGCACAGGAAGGTACTGTAATTAGAGTATTATGATAGTAATCAGGACAGTGTTTCCTTTTCCAGTTTAGTCTGTATCATGGTAAGCCAGGCTGTAATCTTTTATAACCCCTGGGACTCAGCACAGAACCTGACAATCTTTGCTAAATATTGAGCAATCTAAAAATTATCTACAAAAGGCTGCCATCTTCCAAATTATCATTACTTAAAATCTCTATTATCATTTTCAGAGCAATGATGTATGTAACATAAATATATACACTTTAAAGATACAGTTTAAAGAACAGTCCACAAACTTAACATCTGAATAAAAATCATGTTTTCCAGCCTTGATTTAGCTTCATTTCTCTCAGACCTAGCAACTCTCTGAGTAATCTACATAACCAATTTAATTTTAGCTTGCATTTTAGACATAAATGTGAAATATAGTCATTGGTGGCCATAGTGGGTTCTATTTTGGAGGTGTGAAGTCTCCAGCACTTTCTGATTCTCTCACATACATTACACAGATTTTTAATTATCCAAATTTTGAATTTTTTGATATTTTATTTTCTCAAGTTATGTTTTTAAATGTCAATATATTAATGCTGGAATCAAAAATAAACTCTTCGGATATCATGGCCCCGACTAAACAATAAACCTATAAAAATGAATGCATTAACAGGGAAGCCTAATAAACAACTCCGCCGAAAGCATCTCTGGAAACTGACGCAGGGCTGGTCCTGGAACCCACTTACCACCCACCTTTGACCGACTCAAGGGCAAATGAAAACAGCAGATGATGTGTTCAGATCCTTTTGCTGTGTTTATAAACTTTTAATTCGGAGATGGTTGATGATAAAGCACAGATGTCCTGAGATATATTAAAACAATGTACAACTCTCAGTATATTAAAGTTCTGATAAAAAATTACAATGTCTCCACATCAAGAAAGTAAACTTATTCATCTTTTTTCACTAAGACACTTTACATCTCTTGCTTGATAAGGTAAACGTGAGTTCCACATATCAAAATCCATTTTATATAACCTTCTCAACAATGCATCTGGCTATTATGTTTTAGAGGGTCCCACCTGAGGCAATCAAGGACTTAAATGTTAAAATCAAAGTCTTTATATAAAAGCTCAGACCTAAATTAAGGTAAGGGTATCTCCCCCATCCTCAGCACAGGAGCACAGTTAAAAAGGTCACCTGACCTAAAGCCATAGTGTGACTCCTTTAGTGGGTAAGGTGATTCAGTCATATTACTCTGCATGTTAACCAGTTTCAGTCTAATCCTCACCAAAAAAAATTCTATTCATAGATAATTTTATCAAAGAAGTTTATTGATATAAAAGGAAATGCTGTCACTTAACTACCAAAACTTGCAAAAATTACTAAACTGGAATTCAAATACAAATCAAATTCATTTAAAAGTTTGATTATCCTTGAATAAACTGACATTTAGTTATAACAAGCTTACAGAGCCAAGACTAAAAAAGACAAAGGGAGGTCAAATTTATTTACACAGATGTTCATCAAGGGTTATTTCTATATGGTTTACAATGGCGAAAGTTATAAATCACCAAATATCCAATAAGAGACTAATTCAATATATTATGGCACATTTATATGCTGTAAAAACAACACTCATTTAATATATAATCACATAAAAATGCCCAAAATATAAATATGTTTAGAGAATGTGTGCTTATGGTTTGGCCTTCCTTTGCTCTTCACTCCTTTTTTTTTTTTTTTTTTTTTTTTGGCCTTCCTTCACTCTTAACCTCCAAATATATTTAAACCTTCTTAAATGACAAGAAAAAAAGTTACTTTCCCAGTTATTCTACTCTAATCCCTAATCTCCCATCCTCTTCCTCCTCCACTACAATAAGTTTAAAACTGGAGAAGGATTTTATAATTGACCCTAACACTTACTTCTGCAGGACCACTCATTCACACTACCAACTTTGCAATCTTTCCTGATTCTCCCTTTATTCATTCATCCAATCATCCATTTAGTCGGGATTTAAGAATTACTATGAGCCAGGTTCTGTACTAGGGAATAGTACTATACAGAATAAATAGCAGTATAAATATGAGTTACTGGATCAGCTCTCAAGGAGCCTGCAGTCTAGGCACATATACTTATAAATGCAATAAAGAGAGACATGATAACAGAGGTACATGCAAAATTGTTTGCCAGAAGGCAGGAAGGGCTGCACAGCAGATATAAACTGAAACATCACTTGATGGGCAGAAAGGCTGGTAAGAAGGACATTCCTACAAAAAAAGTAGGGAGGTTTAAAATAGAACAATAGCCTGTTCCGAGAGCGGCTGGCAGCTGCACAGGGCCAGAGCACACAATACAGAGGAATGTGATAAGGGATGAAGCTAGAAAGACAGGGCCTAAAAAAGCAAACTAAGAGGTCCGGATTTGAGCTGCGTGAGAACTCAGCCCTCCTCTTTCAAATAAGGGCTGCCCCATACAGCTACAGAAATATCCTCTCACACAGGAATTCTCAACTTTTCATGCCATGGACTTTTCTGGAAGACTGCTAAAGCCTACTGATTTGTTCTTAAGATGTTTTATATACATAAAATACATAGGATTCCCAATAATGCTTATAGACATTCCACTGTAAAGGCAGGGAAGCTAAGTGTGGGCTATGCATATGACTTTCTTCTGTGGAGTGCAGTGAGGAGGGGCAGGGAGTAACCTTACATGGAGAAACCGGGTGGACATTACAGCTCAGCCAGGTGATCAGGTTTAACAATAACAGTGGTAAATCATGTTGATAACATGTACACTTGATATGTGATGAAAATGGCATTTAACCTCTATGGGCTTCCTCTCAAAAACACATTAACCAGTCTAACCATGAGAAAAACATCAGACAAATTCCAACTGGGGAACATTCTACAAAATATCTGACCAGCACTCTTCAAAATGTTTGGGGTCATCAAAAAAGGAAAGTCTGAGAAACTGTCACAACAAACAGGACCAAAGGAGACAGGACCACTAAATGTAATCTGGTATCCGGGATAGGATGCTGGAAAAGAAAAAGGACACCACAGAAAACTGAGGAAATCTGAATCAAGTGTGGGTATTCGCTAAAATAATCTGTCTTGGTGCAACTCTTATGACAAAGATACCATACTAATACAGAATATTAACAATAGGGGAAATGGTGAGTGGGGTATACAGAAACCCTCTGTACTATATTTGTATTAATTCTGTAAATTTAGAATTGTCCTAAAAAATTAAATGCCCCCTGAAGAAGGGAAGGAGGTTAGGGAGCCCTATCTTGTCATGCACCATCAATACAGTTCACTATACCAGCTTAAAAAAAAAAAAAAGCACAGCACTAGAAAGAAAATGAATTATCCTAAAATAATTATTTTTTAAAAACAAATCTGTGATGTAATACTTGTGCTTCTTTAATACATTAAACTACAGTATTTACAGGCAGGTCTAATTATGGTAATTTCAAAGTAGTGAGGAATATCATCAGTATTTCAAGCTCTGAAATTTTCTGAGATTGCTATAGTGACATCAAGTGTATTAACATTTCTGCAGTTTGTGGTCTATAGTCAAAACTTAAGAAGTGCTACATCTCATGTAGAGTTTAGTAAAAATAAAGATGTAATCTTTCCTATCCAAGTTCAAGACCATTGGACTCTATCCATGGACTGCAGGTTAAGGATCCTCTTCTAAAGAAAAAGAGAAAGTAAGTACTAACACTAAATGGACTCATTAAACCCTCACCACAAACCCATTCCACAGACAAGGCAGCTAGGGAAGCTGCATATGGTCATGTGACCACAAGGAGATTCGAATTATATAGTGTGACTCCAAATTAATACTCTGACAGAGCACCTCCAAAAACAGTTCCCAGCCCCTAGTTGTGGAATTTCTGAAGCATACTCTATTGATTATACTGTAGCTCACCAACGCTCCTATTTATTAAACAACTTTCTGTTTAGGCTGCATCAGGCTAAAACTAAAATGTAACATTTCCTAGAGCTCCCTTTGGACTAATAATAATTAGGAGCAGCGGCTAACCAAAAGGAAATGGGTAAACAGAAACCTCCCACTTTTGTACAAATCTGAAAAGTGAATTTCTGCGTCTATTCACTAACTCTCACACACACAGTTAATATCCTTCTAAGGTGGGTGTGTATGCATGTGAGTCACCCCTATGTATGCTTCTAAAGCAAATACAGCAACATGTGAGATATTCATGGCATATTTTACTCAGTCCATGGCAGTTCTTTCGTTTATCCAAGTAGATATTACTAGTATTACTAATTCTCTTTCTCAGAACTCAAGGTGCTTATACTACAGTGAGCTATCCCCTACGCGTCATTTTCAAATGCATGTACATCTGGCAGGCAAACTTACAGCAGACCCAAACATGCCAATCCGTCCGTGAATTACAACTCAACATCTGGATTGGAATCCTCAGTCTCTCAGAAGACATGTCGTATTTGACAAATAACTGTAAACCACTCTATGCTTGTATTTTGAGCCTAGGTTTTGTATTGCAGTCATCACTGGCAATTGATAATAAGAGATTCTTATTATGAAAAGGTTGAAAGAAAAAAATGCTTATAGAGCACTGAGCAAATGTCAAACATTATTCACGCAGTATTTTTAATATTGGGTTTTACTTTTAAGTTGTAAATTTCCCCTTAGCAATGTTCACAGGAGATATTTGCAGAAATATTATTTTTCTATTAGTTTTAGTTGATTCTTTAAATAATGAAAGATTTTGCACTAGAGAATGATTTTATCTCTTTGAGGAAGCCAAATCATCTCCATTTAAGGACACACAGCAGCCGCTGCAACACATTTTAGTTCCCCATGAGAAAGCAGGCTGAGTTCACTCTGCTTAAGTATTAAAAAATTAAATATTAACAAATAGTTATCCCAAAATTACAGAAGAGACTTAAAAATCAGACTTTGCAGGTCTGGTGATTTAAGTAAATCTAATATATAAACAAAAATCAGAATAAAACAGGAACAATGCCTGGCTTTTCAAAAGAATTCTTTTCCTACTTCTACCTTAAGACAAACCGTTCCAGGAAGTTCAAAATGTCATCCCATTTACTAAAATTTCATTTATACAGTAATTTTCAGGAAAACTGCTGTATTAAATGAGGCACTTCCTTTTAGAAATACTACACAAAAATTTCCAACACATACACACCTATTGTCAACAAAGTATCATTAACTAGGATGCCAGCAATTAAGAATTTGTGATTATTTCTCTTTTGCTAGAATGTTATGCTTGATTCTGTGTCAACTTATTGATATTTTATGGTAATTTAATGCAGCTATTATAAAATCCTAAATACTTCCATTTTAAAGTACAACTTTTCTTGTGGTGATATGCATCAGTTAAATATGAGAATCACTGTTTAGATATTGTTAAAACCCTAATTGAAGGAAACACAAATGTATTAAGTACATTTATTACTTCTTACTTTAGCCATCAGAAAAAGCTAATTTTTTAAAACCAAAAATTAGTTGTTAGCCTGGCTTTCTGACATACATACCAGGTAAGTATAGGGAAACAATGTAAAAATAAAACAGGAAAAGGTAGAAAATTTGTTTTCTGTGAAAATGTTTAATTATTGTCTTGTTAGAAGTTAACATTATGAAGCTGCAGAATTAAAACAACAGCAATTCAACAAAAGTTGTTTGGCTTAAGTCAGTATTGTTATTTTCACTCTATTAAAATTCTTACTAATGTAACTATTTTCGTTCTTCAATATTAGCATTCTCAGTATACAATCATTTCTAAGCCCAAAGCTGCACGAGTCTTCAAAAAGAGCTTTCTACATCCCAAACTTATTTATTTCATTCATCTATCTCATACTTTTTAAAATCAAAAATAAGAAAATGAGGCATAAAATGTTAATGACCTTTCCACACCTAAAGTAAGACAAATGGCATTCTAAAAAGTTTGGCTGTGATAAGACTATGGCTAACCAATCATAACTTCAGAATTCCTGTGTGACATCATAAGACCTCCCTAAAACACTTTTTCTCCTCCACCTACTTCAATTGTTCCCATAAATCTGGTAACAGAGAAAACTTTCCAGCTAAACGCCGATAAGACTTCATACTACTCACAATACTCTATATATTGGGATCATCACAACAGTCAAGGTAAGAAATAGATTTCATTGATTTGGGTAATACTTTCTGCAATTCAAACTTACTGAACTTTTAAAAAAAGAATGGCATGTTGTAAATTTCAGTTCAAAGTTAGACAATAAAATGTCTGCTATGACAAAAAGCTTAATTTCTAAATAAATGCTTATCCAGTCAAGTGACAGAAAGAATAAGACAACTTTGAAATGATAAGGGTTATTCATCTTTGATCCTGATTATTGGTTTGTCATTTTGGTTTAACTTTCACTTTAATTTTGCTTTTTAAAAGTGCTTTTTTGCCAATTAAAATACCTTTCAATGATGTTACTATATTAGGTGATAGTGATGAGTTGATTTCTACATGCAAAGACAATGGCTTCATTTTGTTGTTTGTTACTCTGATAAGAAACAGGATGGGAGTGGGCTATTTACATCTGGAATACTATGAATAGTTGTGTGATTGTACAACATGCACATTACTGGCATGACTATTCCAATATCATCATTATGATTCCCTATAGGGAATATTAATAAACTGGTGTTAAAATATATAATATAAACTATTTAAAAATGCTTTTGAAGACTTCTTTTTTGCTATAAAGTCCAGTCAACTTTAACAAACACTGCTAAAAAAATCCAAGCTTTTAATAAATTGAGTTACTTATATTAAATTCAGTATTACAGCATCAATAACGAGTTTGGGAATTTTAAAACACTTGTCAAAACCACATGCAAAATTCTTTCTAAAATTACAGAATAGTACTGCAGCACTTTAAAAACAGACATTAGTTTGAAAGCAAAACATTCCTAAATATCTCATTTGAGTGAATATGATAAAATGAGTGTTTATTCTGCCTCTTAATGAATATGCCTTTATCAAGTTACTATCTCCGAGTGTTCTTCAGTCTCCCCTCCTGCATTTAGGAAGGGGGTAAAGAAAAATGGAAAAAAGTGCAAGAAACGCTCAGGATTAAAGATGCCACAATAAATTATATAACTTCTGTTTGAATTCTACTCTACTCAAGATGTTACAATCCTCAATATAATATATGAAATGTGTCTTCATTCTTAAATCTCAGTTATGGCATAAAGAATAGTACTTCAATTTTATTTCATTATTTTTTATGTATGTCAAAATAAAATTTACCTCTAGAGTTCTAAGTTCCTATGACAAATGTTAACTCTACCGCTTTATACAGACAAGAACACTGTATATCCATAAGCAGCTTTCCTTAAAGCATGCAAAATCATTTTTAATTTTTGTCTACTGAGGCACCCAACCTGCCTCTGAATATCACTTTATCCATAGCATGTTTTTCCTTTGATATTACACAGAAGTCACTCAGTGCAGGTGTTTTTATATGCATATTTATTCATTTTTACTCAAATACCAAATTACATCCTCACATTTCAAATGAGATGTTTGTGAGTCTTTATAGTATCAGAATGTCACCACATCACATATTGCTCCAAAAAATTGACAATTTCTAGAAAGAGCATAAATTCTGCTATGAAAGTTTTCCGCAGATAGTGTGTCCAGATTAACAGTGACTACTGTTCAAATTTCAAATATTATGCATCAGTGCCAGACATTTATCCCAACTAGTTCATCTCTATCATAAGGTAAAATTTAAGTATGGTCTTTGTTTATAAAGCTATGTGGTTTAAAATTAAGTGCTAAAAAAGTGTCAGATGGAATAAAATGGAAGAAATGCGGAAGATGTTTAAATTACAAAAAATACTTGAAAGAGCTAGAGTACTTTGCTTTATTAAGAGACATCAGTCACATCACTGTCATTTCCTAAAACTCAACTTTCAAAAATTATTTTAATAGTATTTCAGTGAACATTAAGGAAAAAAATATTCCAGAAAAAAATGCATTTGGTTCTTATTTGTACATATTGTTTCTTAATCTCACTAATTAGAGATAGAATATTTGTATAGATAAAATAGTTAAAAATAAAGAATATTTTTAACTTATTACATTATGTAATATTTTAATTATATAATAAGATATATTAAAATTTTAAGTAAACATTAGATGTAAAGATTAGATTACCTTTCTAAGACTGTATATTTATTACCAATCCTAGAAATAAAGATTCAATTAAAACTTCCTTCTTTATTCTTGAACAATTTTCTAAATGCACTGGTGTATACAAACATTTCATTTGATCCTCTTAGTTCCCTATATGTTTCACACTGCATCTCTAGTGTACAATTTAGGAAACAGATGTGAAAAGGTGAATTCTCAAGGTCACAGAGCTAGGAAATGGTGGAGCCTTGGCCAAGAGCCAAGATTTTCTAACTCTAAACCACATGCACATCCCATCCACAGATTAACGTGGCTTAAAAATAAATCAGGACATTGGAAAAACAAAATAAAAGTCCTCAAATGCTATCAATGGTACTCTAAAAAGCAAAGTTAGAGGATACAAACTTGTAATTTAAATCACTCCATTTCATTTAAAGTTTATTTGTGCATAAGGCATTATATCCTTAATAGCCTATATAATATTATCCTGATCATTTTCAAAGCCAGGGATATAAGAAAATTATAGATGACCTTAGTTAAGTAATACACCCTGGAAGGCAAAACTCAAAATAGTTACACAGACTTTAAAAAACAATAACATAATCAAACTTAAGTTTCCTTTAACTTGTTTCATTGCTAAAATACTCATGCCTTTAATCTATTTAGTTTTGATAACCTAAAATCCAGGTTAACTTTTCAAAACTTTTCATACTTTGTCCCAGTTATATATTAAATCTTTAATTTTTCTTAATTTCATTTCTGACCTCCTCACATTCTACCATTTAAAATATCCAACCCCATATATTTTGGGGTGCTTGAATAGAGGAATTTTGTCATTTATGCTATGGGAATCACTAGCCTTCATCAATGCTGTGAATTAACACAGTGCTGACCATACCAGCAAAGGAGTGAACCTTGAAGGTTAGAAATCCAGGAAATAATCCTTCTAAATAACAGTGACCTAAGCCAGATAATATGTAGTCTCCTTGAATGTTCTAGAAATAGTGCTCAGTGATCTTATCCTACATAATTCTGATGCATTTATTACCAAATATACATGAAAATGAGACCTGAGTATACATCGCCACCCCAGTATACTTGTAGTCAACTGAGGCCCTCTAGTGCTTTGTATAATGTACTCCACCTTCCGGTCTTTAAAAAAAAAATCCTCTCACATTAGTGGGCATATATTTAACTTGGCATTCATTTTTCCTTAAAAGTTCACCTACACTACCTCCCCACATAATCTTTTCTCAACAGAAGAATCTAGTCTCAACTACTGCAGGGTTAAAAATAATATTTTAATTGAAAATAAATTAATATTAACAAAATAAACATAATGAAGACAAGCCTACAGACAAAACAGCAACAGCAATATGCCAATTTCAAAGAGAAAATCTCTCTGCACTGTTGTTAATCAAGTTTCCTCAAGGCACAGCTTAAAGCAATGGAAACATTTCATTATGGAGTCTTTTTTTTTTTTTTTTAATCCTTACCCAAGGATATTTTTTCCATTGATTCTTAGAGAGTGACGGAGAGACAGAGAGAAACACTGATGTGAGAGAGAGACCCATCGATTGGTTGCATCCCGCATGCCCCCGACCACGGCCGGAAGCCTGCAACCTAGGTTACATGCCCTTCACTGGAATCAAACCCAGGACCCTTCAGTCCGAAGGCCAATGCTCTATCCACTGAGCCAAACCAGCTAGGGCTATGGAGTCATTTTAAGGTCTGAAAATAAACTGATTTTTATGCTTATACAATTCTTTTCATAACCAGGCAGAAGCAGTTGAAGATTCTTTCAAATAGCCAGTGTGAACTAACAAAGCTCTGAAATGTTGCTGTCACATTTAACTTCAATTAGAACTTCCAAGTTTAGCATTAGGCAACCTCAAAAGGAAAATAATTCTATCAAAATAACTTTTGGATGCTAACAGAATGATGAAAAATCTAATGACGAACTCTCCTGATTTAATTCAATAAATTAAAAAAAGCTGCATATACAATCACGTCTAGATTATCTTAAAAAATGACAGCAAATAGTAGAAAAAAAATAAAATCCCAAAATAATGCCAATACAGACAAATCCTGTAAGCTCAAATCTATACAGAATTCTAATCTTGTGAACCAATTAAATGGGGGGGAATTTTAAAAAATGTCAGATTTGAATTTACTAGCATAATATGCCCACATTTACTAAAAGAATAAATAAGCAAAAATAAGAAGAAAGCAAAAATCTGAATTCCACAAATATAGATTTTTAAATCTCAGAAATTTATAATTCAGCACAGGGAGCGCCCCCAAAAACTGGTTCAGAAAGTTCTGCAAAGGACTAAAAGTACTTAAACTGTAGGTGGGGATGAATACTCAGCATACACATTAATTGCTAGCAATTCATAAAACAGACCACGGAATGTTTTCAAAGGTGTACTGAGGTTCCTTTTGCACAAGATGCATCTGCTAATACATAAGAAAATGACTCGGTGAGGACTCCTGCAGAAACTGATGCAGTACCTTCCACCCAAAATTTGCCTAACGTGGCACACATTTGTTGGAAGGATTAGAGCTGCCTGTGGTTTGTCTTTTTCTTCCACCTCAAGAAAACAGGATACTATCCTGAACTTCATTGCATTTACTTCCCAAGTTCACCTTTTTGAGCAAAAAAAAAAAGGAAAAGTAAACAAGCAAAGGCTTTTAAATCCTACAAAAAAATAGTAAAGAGTTATTTCTCCCATCCCTCCAAAAATTACAATAATTATAGATGCCACAGACTCGCAAGATAACTCTGTGGGCACTTTTCTGCCTCTTACATGTTACTCAAGAGACAGGGATCTGGCATTTCTACAACTGAACTCCTATCAAAGCATCTTTCATATTTTCAATATTCTAATTCTAGGGCTTCTGTAGTTAATTAATTTTTAAGACATCCTCACTCCTCTTGTTCCAAATACCTAACTTACAAATATCATCCTGTAAATGGGGGAGAGGGTAAGGGCTAATTTCTGTCTTCATGGCTGTTTAAGCCAGAAGCAATTTCAGAACATCCCAAAACAATCTATTTCTGGTTATCCTAAAAGAATGTTCTAAAAAATTCCGATAAAATGAAAATAAAGTGAAACTATTTTTCTAGGTTCTTGGCTCTAAGAAGGGGGAGTTCTAAACTCAGAATGGTTATGACTGCAGAGAAAGAATGATAAGCCCCTGACAATCATGTTGTTATGATGTAGTAAAGGTCACAGACACCTCCAAACACAGGACTGTGCTGTTCCCACACACAGCTTTTCAGTTGTCAACATGAAATAGGAAGCCTCATCTGGTATGAATGAATTCTGGCTAATTATCATCATACAAATTTTGGAAGTTCAGCAGAATAGGACTCAGCATATTTCAGACTGTACCACTGTAAAATGAATTGGGTCCAATAAATTGAATGCATACAACAAACACTTCAGCATGTGAAGCAGAGTTGTTTTTTAGTTTTAGCATAAGATTATAAATATATAAGATTATAAATTGACTACAAATCACTTCAGAATTATAACATTTCTAAGTTTGACAAGAAACAACCACTATCTTTATACTCAATTTGCTTCTGAGAACAAACTATCCTTTTTCAATAATAGCTGGCTGTTGAAAGATGAGATCATCTTTAAAGTATATTCCTTACACTTTTATCAGTAGAGAGCTCATCTCTTTAGGGCACACCACTTTGTATTTCACAAACACCAAATACCCATTTGTACAAAGCCTAGTTCAGGTTAATGTTGTTAATCATTGACAACAACTTTTCTAAATTGCAATCGTCTGATGTAAATTCTCCAAGCCTCACTTTCCTCATCTGTAATAGGAAGAGACTTGAGAAGTGTTTGGGAATTATATGTTCAACTATCAAATTCTGTTACTCTAATTGGCTAATTTGTTAATCACAGCACTATCTTTGATCATTATCAATTTTCCAAAAATACTAAAGGAAATAATAAAAATCCCTTATTCAACTTCATTGAGTTATTCAAATAGTACCAATTATGCCCCAAGTGAAAGAATACAAAATAAACACGTGGCTCCTTTTATTCATGAACTAGAAGTCTAGTTGAGGAAACAAACATGTAAATTAAAATTGAAACACAGCCTGATAGCTATCCTGATACTGGTAACACTAGTGCCCTACTAGCACTAGTAGGGCACTAGTGTTAAAACTAGCAGAGCTGCTAATCATTCTAACTTAATGGAAGGTTTTATTAGGAAGTGATATTTAAACTGGGCCTTAAGTATCAACTGAAATGTGCCTGGCAAACAATCCAAGGTGGGGGAGTGGGGGGAACATTCCAGGCAGAGCTAGAACAACATGTGCAAACGACAGAATCATAAAAGGGAATGAAGTATTTATGGAAAGGTGACATGTTCATGTGACTGACACACCACTCACCAGTGTCATAACAGGGAATGACTCTTGTACATACAATGCTTCATGATGAACAACTGGCTAGCTTCCTCCTTTTCCATGTTTTGTCTCAAAACAATTTTTAAATTCAGATCTTTTAAACAATTTAAGTCCTAAAACTGCACAAAAATACAAGCTCAAATAGAAATTGCCAATCTAATTCTTACTCCTTTCTTAACTGTACTGTTAATATATCCTTATACATCCAAATATATAAAGCAATAAAGAAAATCCTCCCCACAACTACCCAATAGTATAAAATCACTATATCTACTATAAGCGAATATAAGCAGAAACAACTTAAAAATGCATTTTCTTAAAGAATAAGAGAAAACCCCTTTATTTCTATAGTATTTTATCTAAGGAACTGAAACCAAAATAATTAAATATATAACAAGTTTAAGCTGCCATTTTCTAAGTAGAGAGTGTTATAGATAAATTAAGTAACAGCCACTGGTATTGGACAATTAAGAATTGTTAGAGAATGTATACTAGATTAACACAGGTTGTTACCAACTCTTTAAGAGAATGAAGTTTGTGATATGTTAGCTAATGGGATCTCCTCACTACAGACCAACACTATGAAGGAGGCCAGAGTCTCCAGCAATGAAAGTGGGTCTAGTATATAATTCCAATTATAATACAGCCAAGTTGAAGTACTGAAACTACAGAATCTAACTACTATTTACCACAGGGTTTCCTTGTAAAAATGAATGCTAAGGTCTCACTGATACATCTCTTCCTCTTTCCCCCTCTCTCATTCTCCCTTCTGCTCTCTTCATCACTAGTCTCTACAAAAAATGGAGCTAACAGGTTAAGATGAGTTTTCATCGGATAGAGAGAGATGGGAGAAAATTAAATCTGGTAGCTGGAGTAAGGCAGTAACATCTTGACTAACAATGCTATTTCAACAAATGTCAACAGATATAATCTCTAAGCACTAATGATGGTTTTTTATTCCATAATTTTTCTTATTTCAAAATTTATTTAGAAGTATCCTGATTGACAACAAGATATTCTCAAATCTTAGTAGCTATTATCTTTCTACAGTGATGTATTGCTTTAGGTTTTATTTTGTTTTATTAATTATCACAAATAATAAGGCAGCAACTAATTAATTAATCATGCAGAATAGCTTGTGGGAGCTCTGAAAGAAAAGCAAATGTCACCCACTGCCTGTAAGTACAGGTCATTCATAAATAGTTACCATCGGTGGTAGAGAATGAGATGATGATTTTATTGCTATGACTTCTGAGCCTGATAGTCTGCAGTACTTAGTATCAAAATTTGTTAAAATGTTACCTAAAATAGTATATTCTACAGAACTATCTATAATAATAAAAGCATAATATGCTAATTAGACCGGATGTCCTTGGGGGGGGCGGCCAAGGCAAGAGGCCTGCAGCCACCACGGCGGTGGGGGCCGAGCCCCTTGCACGAATTTCGTGCATCGGGCCTCTAGTGAAATCATAAAAAGGAATGACAAATATTTGAATCTGTAGTACTGGTGAAACAATTCTCATTTAACTATTTTATTTTGGACTAGATTAACATCCGAAGAACACTTTATTGCATGCATTTCTTATGAGATTTGCTCTAGAGCTGTTAAGACACTAATGCTTACAACAATTATGCTCATAGAGAAATATAGTATTAATTAAACTATATGTAAGAACTTTTTGCCCAAGACAATAGCCCAAAACAAGGTGCACCCTAAAACAACTACATTTCTAATCATTTTGAGAGGAGGAGGCAAGGACTAAAGTTATTACATTCCAAACACAAGACAAATACGACATCATGGTGACCTTCACCAAAAAAACCCAGAGAGACAGGACAGACGAGGAAACACCTGTGTGTGTGCGCACACATGTACAGACTACAGAGATATAAGATGTGATAAATACAATAACGTTGAGGAAGATGAATTAATACAAAATTGGTTTTACCTGTTCAGAAACCAGGTGCACATATGATCCTAATCCATTTACTCTTTCTACATTCCAGGCTACCTCACAGTGATCTCACATTTGGCTGCCCACTTTTTTCCTTTCTCTTGATCCTTTAAAACTTCAGACTTCCTTGCCTTCCGAGTCATGGAGAAAGTCCAATACCTCACTCGCTCTGCTCTAAGAAGAGCTTCAACCATTGAAATGCCTCAACAAGCACGTCAAAATCTCCAGAACCTATTCATCAACTTCTGTCTCATCTTAATATGCCTCTTGCTGATCTGCATCATCGTGATGCTTCTCTGAAGTGCTGCTGCCATGTCCAGTGCTGCAACCTGTCACCATCAGCTTAAGTCTGTCACCCACGGAGAGGGGAGAAGAGACCACTTCCCAGGAAGAGGAAATTCTTCATGAAAAGATCAAGGTTCAGAAGAAATTATTAGCAAATGTATTCATCTGCTGGATCTTGTAAACATGAAAAAAGGCTCCATTTTCAAAATTAACTTTAAAATGACTATAAGTGTGCATAATGTAACTGTTGATTTCTGCAACAGAGCTTATAAATTTCAATCCCAAATCTTTTCTGAGGATGAACTAGGAGTTTAGTTTTGAACCTGTACTGCTAACAAGTCACTTCATATATAATGCATTAGCTTCACTGTTTGGGGTAAATATAATTTATATTGTACTGTAAAAGCCTCTTTTATGTTTATTATGTATTTTTCAGGTCTTCACCAAGTACCAAAATAATCACTCAAATGACATGTCATTATTTCAAATAGCCCACTGATTCCTCACCTTTTCTTTATTATTATACAGACATCTCTTTAGTAACTATCATAATCTCCATTCTAAAATATTTTACTATCCTTACCTTAACATTGTTTGAAGTTCATGAGAATCAAGTAGAAAAAAAAGACCATACTATTACATAAATAAAATTTCTCTTAACTATTTTTTAAAGAATTATAGAATGCTAGTACATGTAGATAACCATAAATCTATTTTCCCTAGGACATTATGATAAATAAAGGAGAAGTGCTGGTTAATTTAACTGATGACAGTGTGATTAGCCATAATTACTACACTAATAGAATAGAGTCGCACCTTAATTTATGGCACTGTAATTGATTATCTGTGTTACAGTATATAACTTGCCATACTCTATCTTTGGAATCATGAAATCTTAAGACTTCATATTTTATAGGTTGTCTTCTATCCTCAAACTCAATGTAGGCAAACAAAAGAAAAGAAAAATATAACAACTCAAGTATTGAAAAATAAAACTAATTCTTTGATTACATTTTGAAATTAACTTTTTCTTATTATTGTTTATGACAGAATATAGCTACTTTCCTTAATCTACCAACCAGATGGTAAACACTTATATGGTAGGCCACTCTACTACACTAAATCATGTGCCCCACAATAGTAATCTATAATTATTTTCTTGCTGAATACATTTCCTATTTCCCCTCTTGCAACTACTCATAAAACAACAGAAGTAAAAATTAGTGATGAAAAATATATTCAATCAAAATTTGGTAATTTAAGTAGACTCAGTTGGAAATGAAGTCTAAAATGGTTTACACATACTGTATTATCCAATAATTTTAAGTTCAGTTCAAGACATATTACTAATATAGCAATTATTAAAGGAGTAGAGAACATTTAATTTACTGTATGATTTGTTAAAATATGGTTACTAAGTTACTAAAAGTATTTGAAAAGTCAACATTGACCTTGATTTGTAACACCAGTGCTGGCAGCGGAATAGTGATAGAGACATTATTTTTAAAATTTTTCTGAATTCCTGAGCAGTACTGGAGATGGGAGGGGGTTCGCTCACATCTGAGGAACAGAGGGGAAAAGGATATCATATTTACAAGGGCATTTCTTGAGCAAAGCCTTATCTATGGGTTAGAGACCCCTAATATCAACTAGAAGCTTATAAAGAAGACACACATTCACCTCACTGGTGCAATTACCCATGCAAAAAGTAACCAAGTTCTATAATTAGCTGCATGATCTTATAAGTAAGTGGAAAATTTGAAATAACAAGCTCTATTCCTTTTAATATATTTTTCATCACAACATCAACTTCAAACTATAAACTGTGCAGATATCGGGCTTTCCTTAATAAATTACAAGTAAAGATTGTTTTTCATTCTGCCTTTAATAGAAATTAAGACCTTATACTTGATGATTACAGAACACTGTAACTCAGGTATAATGCAGAACAAAAACCCATTCTTTAAATGTTATTTATTCTGTTTATCATGATGTATAATAAAGCAATGTATTTTTAAAAATGTAAATGCCAAATGCTCAAATACTTTCTACTGTATAATAAATTCCAAACTTCACAGTTCTAAAAACTAATTACTTTTAAAATGTTGCCTTTATATTTTAGTTTACAATGTTTATTTAATGCAAATCACTTATATTAAAATGACCTTGAACTCAGTGAAATCATTCTTTAATACACTCATGATTGATATGATGTATTATCATAAAAAATCTAATATAAGCAGTTTCGATTTTGTGGGTTGTTTTTGGTGACTATCCCCATTATGATCAAGATTTTCTAGTACAGACACAAGAGGGCAGACCTACATAAAATAATGAATTTCCTTCTACCTAGAAATGAGTTATACTTTAGTTTTCAGTCTTATGGCAAAGTGGAAAAATGATAAATTTTCAAAAAAATTGTGCTCTTCTAAGTAACAGCACACTTTAAAATGTCTAAAAATTATATTCTAATACTATATAGGAAAGTTGACAGATAAAAAAAATCAAGTATTACTAATTTTATTTATTAAAGCATGTATACAAAATTCATTTATATGCTTTTTCACTAACTAATGAATGTGTCCAATGGATAATGGTGTGTGTAGAAGTACACACTCCTCATATCCAGCCCCTCCCCGCAAGAAGAAATGCAACAGGAACATGGAAAGACATACATTTTTCCAAAGGAAAAAAAAGACTTTGTTTTCTCTTCTTGTGGGTCAGACAGCTTCTGGGGAGGGTGGAAGGAGAGGGGTGATGTACAACAGAGGAAAGAATCTAAGACATTGGTGGGCATTTCACATGGAAGCCTAGACCCCAACCAACCGAGGGCACAGATGGCTTCTCTTCATTCACAAAGGAAAATGCCTCAGAACACTACACTACCTGCACTGTCGCTGATTTGGTGGAAAACGTGGGAATCAAGGAACACTATGCACAGAAGACTGTAAAGCTGACTCACTAATTATCCTGGACTGAGTCCTCAGAAGACAAAACTTCCATGTTACAATATTAATCATCTGAGGAAAATAAGAGGGGAAGGAGGCTGTGAGGATCAAATGAGATAAAACACTCCAAGAGCTACAAAGTTCTATATAAACCTATCATGGTGTTAGATCATGACTCGCCAGATTCCTTTTCTTGGTTTAAAAACATTTTTTTTCACTGTGAGAGTTTTGTAGTTGTGCTTAAAAATCATACGCATGCTCACATGAAAGAATAGGCTGATCCTTATTGTAGCTCTCCCCTCCATGTAAAAATTAGACTCAAGAGAAGTCAATGTTTTAAAGAATCTTTTTAAATCAACTAAGATAAGAGCTTTTAAAATAATAAAGATAGCACTGGACACTCCAAGGAGAAGTTATTTAAGATTTTTTTTTCTGAATCTAGCCAGTGTGGCTCAGTGGATAGAGCATCAGCTTGCGGACTGAAGGGTCCCAGGTTCAATTCCAGTCAAGGGCTCATGCCCGCATTGCGGACTTGATCCGAAATAGGGGGCGTGCAGGAGGCAGCCAATCAGTGATCCTCACTCATCACTGATGTTTCTATCTCTCCTTCTCCCTTCCTCTCTGAAATCAATAAAAATACATTTTTTTAAATATTTTTTTTCTGTAATAGTCCAAGAAGGGAATTAGATGAGAAGTGATCATTTAAACATTGCAATTTAAGTGTCTGAGTTTTCTTTACCTAGTTTTATCTTTCTACTCCAAAACTTTAAAGCACTATAGAGATCATCCCAAATAGGGTTAATAAAAAAGTGGAACTTTCCAGGGTGCGTGCAAATTTTGTCCCTCAGTAGCTTTCTTCCTCTACCATGTGCTGGGAAGATTTAAAAATAAGTTTTGCTCCACAATACACCTTCAAGATGCCTACCCTCACTGCACTGTTAGGTTAGGGAAAACTTTGTTTATGGCAGAGATTCATTCATCTAAGCAGAATGAAAGAAGGAGTGAATTAATACTTAACCTTTAAATTCAACCCATTTTCTCAGTTACCTTTCTATCGCCCCCACTTCAGGTTGGAGTGGAATACTCAGCCTCTCTGGACAACTACAATTCTGTGCAAAGACCAACTGGAGAAATGACTGCCTGATCTCAGTTCTCCCATAACAAGCATTTGAGAACTAAAATACAGTATTTTTAAAATTAGGTGATTCTATCTTTCAGTCACTTGAATTGATAAATCACAAATACATCTGGTTAAATTGCCCTTTTCTGACTTGTAATTCAGGTATCATAATGATGCTTCTGTCTAATTATGTGCTTTAAATATAATCAACATTTTAAGAACTAGAGTTCAACACAAGAGCAAAGGCGGCATGCAGGATGTGTTAAGGGTTCTCACGTTAAGTTATGTATGTTTGGGGTTGTATTCAGATTTGTGAGGTTCCTAGGTAAGTGATCTCCTTTTTCTTTCATAGAATATATTTAATCTTTAACACTTTTATTAGTACCAGGAATAAATAATAATTTAAAAAATTTGCTCTAGGAAAATTTTGCAGTTTTTGTTAGAATTAATTTGTTTATATGAAAAGGTGCTCAATATCACTAATCATCATGGAAATGCAAATCAAAACCACAATGAGGTATCACCTCACACCTTTAGGATGGCTATTATCAAAAAGACAAGAGACTAAGTGTTAACAAGAATGTAGAGACAGAAAAACCCTGTGCACTGCTGGTGAGAATGTAAATTGGTGCACTCACAATGGAAAACAGTACGGAGGTTCCTCAAAAAATTAAAAATAGAACTACCATATGATCCAGCAATTTCCCTTGTGGGGACTTATCCAAAGAGGCGGGGACCACTAATCTGAAAAGATATGTACGTGCCCCTTTTTAATGAAGCATTATTTACAATAGCTAAGAGATGGAAGCAACCTAAATGTTCATCAATGGATGAATAGCTAAAGAAAATGTGGTACATACAGGGTGGGACAAAAGTAGGTTACAGCTGTGAGTATGCGAAACACAGTTTATTCTTGTATTATTATTTATTAATTTTTATATTATTTTTCATACAAACAACTATAAACCTACTTTTGCCCCACCCTATATACAATGTAATATTTTCCAGGCATAACAAAGAATAAAACCTTGCCATTGTGACAACATGGTTGAATCTTAGAGGGCATTATGCTCAATGAAATAAGTCAGACAAAGACAAATACCATATGATCTCACTTATATGTAGAATCTTTAAAAACAAAAAACTCATGGATACAGAGAATAGATTGGAGGTGGTTCCCAGAGGCGAGGGGCTAGAGGCCCGTATTATAAGTTTGAAAGCTGCTAAGAGTGTAAATCTTAAAAGTTCTCATCACAGAAAAACATCAGATGTAAATTAAACTACACTTACTGTGGTGATCATTTTGCAATATATAAATATATAAAATCCTTATGTTATACACCTGAAACTGACATGTCAATTATATCTCAATTAAAAGAACGAAAAAACAAAACAAAACAAAAAAACTGAGGCCCAGGGATATTGAATCATCTAGGTTCTGAATTTGACAGAACAGAAACAAATCCAAGACCTCATATTCCCAAAATTAATGTTCTATGATAACAAGCCAGATCCTATGTTTCTGTTTCAAGTTTTTCTAGAGTTGGTATTTTATTTTTATGTCCATTGCACAAACGAGAAGTAAACACCAAGTTTTTCATATTAGTCAGCCTCAAATGTTTTTGAAGTTTAGTCTATCAATGCAATAGTTTGGGCATTTACAGCATCTAGGCTTACTTTGCTTTTAGGCAAAAGCAGAAGCAAAACAGGCTGAGCCTATGGACACATTGCCATCTGCTCACTGCGCGTGTGCTATTACTGTACTCACAGCCTCCACTGGAGGGAAGCAAATGCTAGATTTTGAGCCTTACCTGCATTGGTGTTTCACTTTCTTGTGGAAACTCTTCAAGTTGCTGCTGTTGCCACGGAGCTAAACTGTAAGAGTCTTCCGTACTTCTGCCTTCCAAAGGGTTTGTCCGCAACTGCTCTGTCAGCCACATCTGTGTCCTCACAGAAGGCTGAATGGGAACTCCACCTACTGCCTGTTGGCCAAGCATTAAATATTTTGGAGGTTCAAAAGCCTCTGAACTTGTCATATTGGGCTTGCTTTCAGGTAAGGCACTATATGTCATGTCCAAGGCCTGTCTCCTAAGAGCGGAAGAAGAAGCTCTAAAATCCTCTTTGCTACAGCTCTCAAATTTATATTTACAGTCCAGAGTTGATGATCGTTTTTTATTTATTTCCTTGTCCTCTAGTTTAAGCATCTCCATGCTATCATGTAAGCAGCTGGGCCCAATCGTCCTTAGTTGTGATGTTAAAGCCTTGCCTCTCCCTGGCTTTTCCAGACCACTCCTTGACTCTTCTGTGTGTGCAGCAGCACCCTGACTGCAGTTATCCGGGGCAGTGAGTTTGGATAAAGATGACCATTTCCGGAGGGGCCGGAAGTCCTTCATGTCTAGTGAAGAGTCCTGCTCCCCCTTACTGTGGCTTCCCAATGTTTGCAGGAGGCTTGTAGTCCATTTTGAGCCATCTGATGTCAATGACTCCCTGTGTTTGGAAACGGAAGCGCTGGAGTGAGACGGCATGACATGGGCAGTAGGAAGAGTAACCAATGATCGGCTAGACTTAAAAGTTAATGTGCCACTTGAAGTTGAGTGATCTGGAAAGAGAAAAGAATTTCAAATTAGTGTAATTAACAGGAAAAAAGAGGCAAAATGCTAAAGGCCAAAACAAAACTCTGCACAAGCTTCCCAGCACTTTTTGAGAGGCACTTTATCAAAACAAGGAAGTAATTAGTATTACTGTTATTATTCCTTTAAGTTTATCTGAAACAGTTCAAGCTTTCAAACGTTCTTTTCTAAAAGTTAATTCATAACAAAATGTATGCCCATTTACCATCTACTGAGATATGTTATATTCATCCCATTTAATCTAAGTGTTGTGCCTTTAAAAGAAAAATGCAGCTCCCCACTGACAGGTCTTACTCATAAGCCAGCACTGACAACTCAGACACAACTCTATCAGAAAATTGTATTTTTCATCATTTTTCCTAAACTGTGAAAATCTGTGCCAAATCTGAGCATTTTAGTGCTTTCCCCAAACTCTAATTCAAATCAGAAATATGGGTAAAGGAATTCCTGCAATATCTATATATATAAAAGCCTAAGTTTCCGTCTGACAGTCCGACCAATAGCTACGAAGTGTACTGACCACCAGGGGGCAGACGCTCAACACAGGAGCTGCTGAGCTGCAGTGACTTGGCAGCTGTGATTCTTGGGTGATGCACCCAGAACCAAAAAGGAGGGAGCCTGATTCCAGGGTGCGTCACCCAAGAACTGCCCTCTTGCAATCTGGGACCCCTCGAGGGGTGTCAGAGAGCCAGTTTTGGCCTGATCCCTGCAGGCCAGGCCAAGGGACCCACTGGTGCACAAATCCGTGCACCCGGCCTCTACTTAGAAAATAATCAGAAAGTGTTCCAGCAACGTATCTGCAGATACAGAATAGTTCTTATGGTCCCAGTCTTCCCTAATGGCATCATCAATGATTTATTTCCCAAACTAGAACTCTTGTTTGGTTCCTATCTTTCTCTGCACATTCACTTCCAAAATGATTACACAGCTACTGCCTTAGATGGGCCTTCACATAGTATTATCCTACACACAGGAACAGTTTTAGTAGACTCTATGTAAGCCCAAAGAACGAATAAGTGCCTCTATACTCAATGAACTTACCATCAAGTGCCAAATAATCATCATACTTGCCAAATTAAAAGCAAAGATTATAACTTTTACCAGAGGATATCTATAAAGGGGATAGCAATGTGAAGTGTGGGGGTAGAGGAGGTGATTGGTAAAAAGCAACTTTCACAATTTAGTCTATATTTTTCCATAACTGTTTGACTCATACTAGAATATATTTAAATATTACTTCTGAGCTCTTACATTGTTTTAAAGAAATAAAGTAATGGGGAAAGAAATGTTGAAAAATTCGTAAGAAAATTCAGATAAAAGAACCAAGCAGACTAATTCAAAAATGGAATGCCAGTAGGTCTTTGCATGGAATTTATTAACCTGGAGATGAAGAGGGAAAATATTATGATGGAGGAATATAAGCAGAAATATTATAGTGGACATTTATCATACTCAAGCTTCTCTCATCAGCTTCTGCAGAATCTTTTACACTCAGGAAAATTTATACCTTGTAAGCCTAAACTCCCAAAATAAATTTTAGACCTCAAATTACCAACATATACCCTGCAACTATGATGCATATCTTCGGAAGCATGTGCACAAGGTTTCAGTTTGGAAGGGAGTCACATGAGAAAAAGGGCTGACTCCCTGTGGAGCTACCGTTTGGGGCTGGCACAGGCAAGGGCAGAGGCACAGCCGTCCACAGTGGCGGCAGCAGAGGTGGCAGGCCACGTTCCAGCCCAGAGGTGGCAGCAGGTGGGCAGCAGTGGCGGTTTCCTCCAGCACTTGGTGGCACAGGAGAGGGACAGTTCTCAGAGGTGATTTGGGGCATATTACCTGCAAGCTTAACCTTAACCCTGGTTCTCCAGCTCTCCCCAAAATTCTGTGAGGTAACAAATACCATGACATAAACTCCTCATCTGCTGTTCAATCAGACAGTCAGCTTTTCTGCTGATTAGAATACTAATTGATCCAAGTAAAAAGCCAGAAAACGTGGTTCGAAAAGAAGGAAAACAAATGATCCCATTTATAAGCAGTATGGAGTAGTGTCAAGAAAAGTTGCTCTAGACAATTCTTGAAAGGTAAAGGTGGAGCAGAGTTGTACAGGTCTTCAAAGGCTCTCAAAGGAAAGAGCCTGGCCTTAACCTCCACGCATAACAGTCACCTCATCAATGAGGACTCAATACACATGAAAGACTCAAAAAAAGAACTGGCACAAAGCAAGATGTATGACACCTTTGAAAAGCTAGAAGTAAATGTTATTTTCAATGTAACAGACAAAAGGCTAAATGTGTAGACTACACAAAGAACTAAACAAATAAACAAAAACAACCTAACAACCAAATTTTAAAATAGGCGAAGGAAATCAGTAAGCAAATCACCAAACAAGAAATGTTCCTTCAATGATAGGAACATAAATTGTTATAGCTTTTGGAAGAAGAGGGGCAATCTATATAGATATATAATTTAAAACATGCAAACATATAAGTGAATATATATAAACACAATTTTATATATTCATGAGCAGAGAAATTGTCTGAAGGAATATACCCAAAACTTAACAAAGGTAACCCCTGCATAGTGTAACAGATCAATGCTTTCCAATTTTACTTTATACAAAGTCTTGTTATAATTTCTTTTCAAGAGCATTACCATTTAGTCAAACTTCTGCAACAAGGTTCTGTTTTGTGTCCTCAAAGAGTGTGAAATATCTCAAAGAACACTGTTCTAAAGTATGAATAATATATCAGGTGACTGACTGGCTCACTTTCCATGTCACAGCTGAAACCTCTGAGAGCAGAGATCAGCAGTCTTTGCAGCTACTTATATCTATTTGTCTCTCTTTGGTGGCTCATTATTTCCCACCTGCAGAGAAAATCAACAATTGGTGATAAAAAAAACAACAACACAATTCCACATCAGGCTAACATTTACTTCTACAAATCTGAAAACAATTCAAACTTTTGAAAAATTTTTATTTATTTATTAAATTTATTGGGATGATGACACTGGTTACCATGAACATATAGGTTTCAGGTCTGGGTTTCTATGTTATAAGATTTGTATATTTCACCGTGTGTGCCCACCATCCAGAGTCAAGTCTTCTGTCACCATTTATTAGGACCCTCTTCTCCCCCAACCCCTAATAATTCAAACTTGAGCATACAAAACAAGGTACCTGGCATGTAGAGCCTACTCCAAGAGATTGTGATTCAGGTAAAGTAGAGAGGGGGTCCAGGAAATAACACTTTTTAAGAAGGGACTCTGCTGTTCTATTCACTACAACATTACTGCACCTGGGTCTAATTCCAGTTCTAAAGCCTTCAAGTGGAATATCCTAAGTTCAACCATCACCAACATCTAAGTTCTAATGTAAAATCTGATTTCCTGTGACATTCAGAATTCATTACTGTCAAAACAAAGGATTAAAGCTTAGGCCATTCACATACATACGCACATGAATACACATGTACACACACAACATGAATTAAGGAATTAAAAATTTGACAAGATGAGTATCTGAAAAAGGACCATTATATCTTAGAGATGAGTCCAGAAAATATTAATTTTAACACTTTAAAAATGTTATCTTGGCCCAATAAAACACAGTCAATTGGAGGTAGGCAGATGCAATGCAATTCCTAATGTGCTTTTATTATACAATCTAATTGTAGCCACAAATCCCAAATGCAAATTATTACAATGGCATCTAGCCCACATGTAAGTTACAACAATGAAATCTGAAACCAGCAGAGGGCAGTTCTTTTAAAAGCCAGAGGCAAGGTTTATAACATTCATAGAGAGCAGAGAAGAGCTAATGGTTTCAGACAGATGTCAGTTTGTGAGGGAAACTCTAAGAGGACATTGCTGCAATCTGATAATGCAAGTGAATTATATTTAAGACTAGAGGCCCAGTGCACGAAATTCGTGCACGGGGGTGTGTGTCCCTCAGCTCAGCCTACACCCTCTCCAATCTGGGACCCCTCAAGGGATGTCCAACTGCCCATTTAGGAACAGGCAGTTGGACATCCCTCTCACAATCCAGGACTGCTGGCTCCCAACTGCTTGCCTGCCTGCTTGCCTGATTGCCCCCTAACTGCCCTCCCCTGAAGGCCTGGTTGCCCCCAACTGCCCTCCCCTGCTGGGCCTGTCACCCCTAACTTCCCTCCCTTGCCAGCCTGGTCACCCCTAACTGCCCTCCCTTGCTGGCCCAATTGCCCTCAACTGCCCACCCTTGCTGGCCTGGTTGCCCACAACTGCCCTCCCCTGCCAGCCATCTTGTGGCAGCCATCTTTGACCACATGGGGCGGCCATCTTTGACCACATGGGGGCAGCCATCTTGTGTGAGGGTGTGAGGGTCAATTTGCATATTACCTCTTTATTATATAGGAGGATAACATATTCTGAACTCTGAAGAAAATCCCAGCCTCCTGTTTTACTCGCATGTTAGTCATACCTGGCAATAGATAAATACATTGACTGTGTCTTCTCTCTTTTTAGGGAGAGGCCATCTCTCTGCTCTCTCCTTCTTAAAGTAAAAAGGAATAAGACCACACCCTCCAAACCTAGAGTATAACAATAAATCATGAGTCTTTACAGTTAAAAGAAAAAGTAATCAGGAAACTATACAACCCTGTATTAAAATATTCTGATTTTAAATGTAACAGCTTAATGTATTTATCAGTCAATAGTAAATATTATATTTCATATTTTTAAACAAAAATGTTAATAACTCTAACCCAAAGTCAGTAATTCAATTTTATACAACACCATGATACTTTTTTCCTCCCCTACTACTGCCACAATCATATGAGGGAAAGACAGTTTTTTAATGCTACATGTAACCTCATTCTTCTTTAAAAACAAACAAACCAAATGCACATTTCTAAGCATTCACTATATTTTTAGGTATATATTTTAACATATTCTAAACTACACTCTAGTAGGAAAAGGGCTATCTACAGAATCTTAATGATAATCAACCAAAGACTCTCTGAGGACTGTATTATGTGCAAGGCACTGTGCTAGGTAGAAAAGATGATGCAAACATATTCACAATAATAATGTGAATACAGTTCTACCCCTAAGGGTTTACGATTTCACTGTTACACACGCAGCTGCAGAGCAGGGCTAGTTTATCATAAGGAAACTACAAAACACCAGACCACGAGAAGTGAGCCAGAGAAAAGGCAGGCTATTCATAAAAGAACTCTCAGAATGACAGCCAAATGCTCAACTGCAATAATGGAATCCAGAACACAGTGAAATAATACCTTCAAAGGGTTAGAGTGAATAACTGGCACCCAAGAATTGTTTGGAAATGTGTGCTATCATTCAAGATTGAGGGCAAAATATATTTTCAGCTAAGCAAAAATGGAGCTTTTCACCACAGACTCACTAAAAGAACTACTAAAATCTCCCTAGTTTCTTTCAAGAAGAAGCCCTGAATTGTAAAAAGGAATGAATTTTTTTAAAGTAAAATTACAATTAAATTTTTAAAACTAAGGACAATGATTGCATAAGTCAATAAAAACAATACCAAATTTGTAGGTTTAAAAAAAGATAAAAACAAAATATTTGACAACTACGATATACAACTCAAAACAAAGGTGGATCAGCATTCCAGTGTTTAAAAGTCTTTGTATTTGTGAGAGAAGGAAAGAGATTCTAACCACCATTATAGATAGACAAATTAGGGATGCATATTATAACTTCTACAGTAACAACTAAAAAAATAGGTAGAGCTAGTATAGCTGTACTAACACCAGAAAAAATAATAAAGTTGGACCCCTACTTTTTGCCATCCACATGTATTAACTCAAAATGAATCACAGCCTAAATATAAACCTTTCAGAAGGAACCATAGGTGCAAATCTTCATGGCAGGCAGTGGTTTCTTTGCTACAGCACCAAAATCCCAAGCAACAAAAGAAAAAGTTCAAGACATCATCAAAATCTTAAAAATTTTTGCTGCAAATGAGACCAGCAAGAAAGTAAAAAGACAACTCATAGAATGGAAGAAAATGTTTGTAAATCATGTATCTAATAGGGACTTGTATCTAAATTATATAAATAACTTTTGCAACTCAATAATAAAAATATAAATGACCCAATGTAAAAATGGGTGCAGAATCTGAATAGACATTTCTCCAAAGATACACAAATGGCCTTATTAAAGCATATGAAAAGATGCTCGGTATCATTAGGTCATCAGGGAAATGCAAATTAAAACCACAATGAGACACCACAACACACCCACTAAGATGGCTATCATCAAAATGAAAGATGTGTTGGTAAGGATATGGAGAAACTGAACTGTTCATACAATGCTGGAGAGAATGTGTAAAATGGTGTCCCTGCTTAGGAAACAGGTTGGCAGTTCCTCAAAAAGGTTAAACATGGAGTTATACCGTATGACCCAGCAATTCCACTCCTGGGTATAAACCCAAGAGAAATAAAACCATATTTAGAGGGGCCTTATTCCTAATAGCCAAAAGTCAAAACAATCCAATGTCCATCAACTGATGAACAGATAAACAACAGAATATAGTATATGGCAAAAAAAAAAAAGATGTGAAGCACTAATACATATGACAATATTAATGAATCTTGAAAACATGGTAAGAGAAAATCAGTCCTTCACTAAGGAAATTAAATAATCCCATTTATATGAAACTAGAGGCCGGATGCATGAAATTTGTGCAAGAGTAGGCCTTCCTTCCCCTGGCTGCCGACACCGGCTTCCCTCTGGCACCTGGGATCCAGGCTTCCCTCTGGCACCCGGGACCCAGGCTTCCCTTGCACCCTGGCTTCATCCGGAAGGTCGTCCGGTCTAATTAGCATATTATGCTTTTATTATTATAGACTAGAGGCCCGGCGCACAAAATTTGTGCATAGGTAAGGGTCCCTAGGCCTGACCGGCGATCAGGGCCAATCTGTGGGGACCCCCACTGGCACCCGCCTGGCTGGCCTGGGGCCTGCAGCTGGGGCAGCTCCTGAATTGGAGCGTCTGCCCCCTGGTGGTCAGTGCATGTCATAGCAACTGGTCGTTCCGCCATTTGTTCCGCTGTTCAGTTGATTTGCATATTAGGCTTTTATTATATAGGATGTCCAGAACAAAGAAATATATAGAGATAGAAAAAGTAGTGGTTACTTAGGGCTAGAAGGAAAGATGGAGAGTGACAACTAATGGATTTCTTTTAGGGAGGCTAAAAATGTTCTAAAATAGGATTGCGGTAATAGTTTCACAATTCTGAGAACATATTAAAAAGCATTAAATTGTATACTTTAAAGGGTGAACTGTGTGGTATGTGAATTATATATCAATAAAGCTATATTTTTTAAAGATAGAGTTTATAATTTCTAATAGACTAGAAAAAATGACATGAAGAAAAGTCAATCAAAAGAAGGCAAGAAAGATGAAAAAAATGAGAAAAAGCAGAAAGAGTATATAACATGATTTTTTAAACATAATCATTACAGTAAGTGAAAATTCACTCAAAAAACAAAATTGTCCAAATAATTTTTTTAATCCAGCTAAATGTTTACAAAAGATACACCTAAAATATTAGGTCCTATTTTGGCATTATTGTATCTGTAGAGTCTGAGAATGATTGGAAAAAAATAAATCATACAAAAATAATGGTTAAGAACATTAGGAAAACTATATGCCAGGTATCAATATTATAAAAAGCATGCTTTCTTGAACCGCTTACTTTTATTCTTTACATTTAAAGATAGAAACTTCTGTTTCCCAAAAGCCAAATGTATGGCCTATTATCCACTGTGCATGATTAGTAACAGTGTGCAATTTTGTGTAAATCTTAGTTCTCATTGTGTTACTGCCTAATCATTATTATGTTTTCTTGTCTATTTTATATTTTTTCAATTGCATTTTGTTAAGCCACTTCAAATTCTATCAAAACCAAAAAAAATGAGTGAAAAGTTAAAAGTACTTGTTAAAAATAATTACAGAAGTCTACCATTCACAAATTAGATGCAGTATTTCTAATCTGCACCTAGATTATTGGCAATTTATTTAAAGGAAAATCTGAGAGATATAACTTAAAGAGGTCAACAATTCAAAGCTAAACTCATTTGAAAAGCTGGTCAGTAAAAACAGATCACTTTTTATTTACACAAAAACTTAAATATTTTTTCTTCAATAACTTAAAATTTCATAAAGTTGTACCCATTTTCTAAGATATCTCCCACTAATTTCAATTTAAGATTAAGTATCATCAAGCATTTTACTTGCAGAGAATCATAAGTATTTTCTCTCTTCTATAACAATTTTTACAAATCAAATATAACTCTATCTCTTAAATTATGAGATATGATTTTTGAAAATGCAAATTTTCTCAGAACAAAATTATTACTTAATGACTGAACAAACAAGAAATTATTTGGTCCTCTATTTACAAGTCTGAAGGGAAGTAGAGTCACTATCTCTTCCCTAAACGCATGGCTCATCACAGATCTCTAAAATGGACTAAATTCAGCTCAGCTGGTCAGGTACAGGCTTTCATATTCTATCAGCCAAGAAGCAAAATGATAGATAAAAAAATGAGTGAATGAATAAATAAATGGATATATGTATAACATTGTAGGTAACATGAATAGACAAAATATACCTCCAACAAACAATTTTAATTTCTGCAAACTTAAGAGAGCTATAATGCTCATTTCATTTTAAGCAATAATGTAGACTACCAAAAAATTAAGTAGAAATAGAGGGCAAGTGAAAAGGGTTATTTGGTTTGAAATAAAATGTAAATCATAATTATTTTTAATACTGCCTTGAAATTATTTGATTTCATAAGCAAAAAAGTATTCTGTGCATAACCTTTGACCTATTCCATATGCAAATGAAGAACTAAAGTCCATAAAGGTTAAATTACTTGACAAAGTACAAATCTCAAAATAGAATCCTGGTCTCCTGTTTCTCAATCTAATATTACCCAAATGCTCCTACACTATACTCCTTGGAGCTGCTCCCCTCCTGCATCTCCCTTCTGATACAGATATCTAACATAGTAGGGCTAAGGGCAGAGCTTTGGATTGATTTGAAGAATCTTAGCTCTACCACTTGAACAGCAGTGTATTCCCAGACAGGTTATCGTCATGCTGAATATTAATTTTTCATCAGTAAGTAAAATGAAAATAATTATATTTTACCTCAGAAGGATTTCTATAAAGAAAAATAGTTTAAATCATGTATAAAATAAAAAGCATAATATTGTAAAAATTTATGGTTTTTTTTGTTAAGTGAAAGCCAAATAACCAACTAATCCACTGTAATATCTGGAAGTCATGTTATTTAAGTATCCATTATCAGAGTCCTAGAAGTTTCACAACTATAAACTTTCAAAAACAATTTTACTCACCAATGAACTGACCACTAATAAAATAAGGATAACAGGTTAGAGAATGGTCTAAGTATCATTTAGTTTACCTATAATACGGTATATAATTGTTCCTAACATCTAACTGTAACAATCATGTAAACTTCTTATCATAATGCCTTTTACCTGGTAAGTTCTCAATGTTACTATTATAATTAAAAGGTTAAGAGGACCTGAGGGTAAGCAGAGAATAACTGAAATAAGATTTGTGCTATAATTGTAATTGTATAAATTTGATGTTGTATACATTTGGGTTCATCATTTTATCTTATTTCTACTATTTCATGTTTGAAATTTTCTGTTAAAAAAGGGGGGGGGAGAAAGAAAAACAAAGAATAAAAACAAGAGGATATTTTACATTAAGATGAGGTGTTTTAGAAAAACTATCTGGCAAAATAAACTAATAAAACCTAATCACTGTAATATACAAGCAAAGGAGAGAGAGAGCCCTGGGGAACTTTTATGAAGTCACCCAGAATTCGTGGTTGCCTGGAACTTAGGGAAAGGTGGTATTGGTGGATGATGGCTAAGAGAAGTAGACTACTCTCCCTGCCCCCACCCCCCCCGTCCCGCTTTGCCCTGCCAGTCCTAACTTACTTTTTGGGGCCTCGGCTTAAATATCACTTCTACCAAGGGTCCTTCCCCTCATCTACTGGGTTTAGGTATGTCACCTACCCTGGCACTTCACCTGTCATACTGCTCATCATATTTGATGATTTCCTGTCTGTCTTCTCCACTTTATATATCCAATGAACAAGGAAAATGTCTGTTTAATTCTAACCCCTAGTACAGTATCTGACACCTAACACACTCAATAAATACTGGCTACGTGAATAAATAAATGATTGAACAAGTCCTTATCTTAAAAGACCTTAGTTTCTCCATAAGATAAAAACAATGCACTATATGGTGACTTTTCTGCCTTTTCTTCCTTTATGATCTATATTCACAGGATGACCTCAAAATTTATATTATTCAATGGCCCTATTATTTCTTAGTAGAAACAACTAATGAAGATATGATTAAATTGAAGTCCATTTTTATCAGTCCCTCCTATTTGAAATAAATGAGGTTAATTAGATAAGAAAATTATCTCCAATACAAATTAGCAGCTGGAAATTAACAAAAAAATATTTAACTCTATCTGTACCTTTTTTTAAGAAACATATGTAAATATGCTTGAAAATTAGCCCAAACAGACGGTTAGGAGCTACATTTAAGAACTCAGATGTTGTGAGATAAAAGAACTGCCTGAGAGCCTGCCTCTCTGCCATGTGATACGGGAGAGAAAGCCTGTCTGGTAGAAGGCTTCAGAGCCAAGCCTAAGGCAAAACTAAGTTCTTTTTTTTTTTTGGTCTCAGGGTCCTATGCTCCACTCCTGGTTTCCTCTGCTTCTCCCTTAATCACTCAACTCTGGCACTACATCTATAGGTTATGCCCTAACAACATATGCTGCATACTTCAAAAACAACTCCCTCTCAAACGCATTTCTGTGGCAACAACAGCTATTAACATGGCCTTCAGGTCTTGGCAAAGAAAAACCTAAGAAGAAACTGGTGATCTGCTGATGTGGCTTATGTTACAATTTGGTAGGCTTGCAGATGCATCCAGCCTCATGTCACAGATCTATTTCCTGCCGACCTGGAACTTGACACCTCATGAACATATTACCACAGCTAAAAGAGTGATGCTGCTAATGTTAAATTAGTGTTTCAACTTCTTGTTAAATGTAAAAATCTCACACCCTTATTTAGCAGTCTTTTAAATCTCCAAATACCACAGCTAAAAGCAAATCACCCAATGGCAATTTCAGAAAACTGTTCTGTCCTAAGTCCCATCCCTGCTGAGATTCTGATGTAATCCTCTCCTCCATTTTGCTCTTTCCAATTCTGCAGTTCTTGAAACACAGTAATAACTGAGTAAGTATTTATTAAGTGAAAAAACGAATGGCCCTCTAAAAGCTGTAGGTTAGGGAAGAAAGGAAAGGTATCTCTATTTATATAATGGCCACTTATAAAACTGTATATTTGTAATTCATAGTGCATTTATATTCTGTGTTCAGTTACTTTACACTTATGTATGAATTTTAAGTTTTTAAAGAATTAAAATAAAATACAACATTAAAATAAAAAAGAATGCAAGTTACTTTTCAGATGATTCACAGGATGCTTATAGGATTTAGCAGTGTCCAAAGAGCATCACTCGGAAAATCAGCCAACAATACTAAAGAGCAGAAAGGGGTTTTGGGAGGGGGCAGTGAGGGGGTCTAACTACACAGTAACATGCTGTTTGTTTGAGGAAGACTTACTTCACAGATGTCCTCTTTACTTAAAGCAATACACCACGGAATTTAAATAAAAATTATTCCATATACTTTGACCTATACGCCCAAAATTAAATTTACATTTTTATTTTTTAGTATATATTTTTATTAATGCATTTTTTCAGAGAGGAAGGGAGAGGGAGAGAGAGATAGAAACATCAATGATGAGAGATTCATTGACTGGCTGCCTCCTACAGGCCCCACACTAGAGATCGAGCCCATAACCCCGAGCATGTGCCCTGACCGAAAATCAAACCGTGACCTCCTGGTTCATGGTCAATACTCAACCACCGAGCCATGCCAGCTGGGCTTGGGTTGTATGTTTTAGTTCATGGGTGGGGAACGTCGGGCCTGCGGGCCGTTGTATAAGGCCCATGAAATCATTTGGTCTGGCCCTGCCAAAGCAACCACAGGCAGAACTTTGAAATTCAATAAATCCAGGAACTTCTTTCATAGCAACATAAATTTTTATTACGTGAATTACATTAAGCGAATGATGTTATAAATATCCAAATGACCCTTGGCAGAAAAAAGGTTCCCCAGCCCTGTTTTAGTGAACTAATATTAGGTACAAGACCATAATAAAGCTAATATTCTATGTCGTTGCTAACAAAGTTATGACAATAGTAGTTAAACAAGATTTTGTTAATAGTCATAAAAAATTATTGTTAGAAAGATGGAAAAGATACCCTTCCCTAAATTTCCCACTAAGAACAACTAAAAGCCCTGGACATTATAATATAAAACAAATATAGACTTTAAAAGTTGGAAAGAAGGCAGCAAATTGGCTAGGAACCTCAGGACCCAAGGAACAAGACATTGGCAAATTCCCTGGGTTTTCTTTTTACCTCATATCTTCCAGAACTGAAGCTGAAAAAATCAGCAACACAAAGGAACCAAAGGCACAGCCCAGAAAAGTCCCAACAAAAACCTGCTCTCCCTAGGTAGTGGACCAAAGAGGAAGCCTAACAAGACTGAAAATTTTCAGACAGTGGCTACTCTTCTCCCGACAACAGCCAAAGAAAAAACTGTAGCCCTTCCGCCACCCAGGCCAACAAAAGCCAAATAGGGAGCTTGGACTTCCAACCTTACCGATCTGTGACAAAGAAGGTCAAGCGGGGAAACAAGGCTTTCCTCTCTCTTTGGTAGTATAAAGTCCCCCACCCTCACCACGCACACACTCTCAGGTTATGTCAGAGGAGGCCTCATCATCTGGATATTCACCATCATCCAGCAATATAACGAGGTGACCTTGCCTAGGTAGCAATATTCCATATGGGCGTAATTCATCATTGCTGGGAGAGTAGAACACTGCCCATGCATCTTCACTGGGAGAGATCAAACTGAATGTGTAGGCCTGTTGTCTGCTGGACCCTGTCCTTCTATTTTTATTGCTGACCGAATTCTGTATCCTTTTGCTGTAACAAACCACAACCATTAGTATAACAGCTTTTCTGAGTTCTGTGATTCCTTCTAGCAAATCACTAAGACTAAACGTGGCCTTGGGAACACCTAAACACACAAACTACATCAAATTTAAAACTTTCGCTCTGCAAAAGACTTTGTTAGAGAATGAAAGACAAGCTACAGAGTGGGAGAAAATATTTGCAAACCAACAAAGGATTAGTATCTAAAATATAGGGTGTCCCAAGAAAACATACATTTTGGGGACACCCTGTATATAAATAATTATAAAGGCAGTGTTTGTTAAAATACATTTCATTTTCAAAATTGAGCTATCAGCTGTTAAAGCATGTATACATTTTGGGGACACCCTGTATATAAGGAACTCTCAAAGCTCAACACTAAAAAAAGGAAATAATCCAATTAGTACATGAGCAAGACATGAAGAGACATTTCACCAAAGAAAATACACAGGGGGCAAATAACCATGTGAAAAATGTTCAACACTGTTAATCTTTAAAGAGCTGAAAATTAAAACCAATAAGATATCACTTAATTCCTATCAGATGGGCTAAAATTTGAAAACTACCAAATGCTAGCAAGGATAAAGAGAACATTGGGTTACTCATTCTAATCCATTTCCATTACTGATGTAAATGGAAAAGTCACTCTGGAAAATAGTGTGACAGTTTCTTTAAAAAGTAAACATGCAACTGCCATATGACCAGCCATTGCATAGACATTTACCACAGAGAAATAAAGACGTAAACTCACACGAAAACCTATACATGAATGCTGGTAGCAGCTTTATCCCTACTAGCAAAAAACTAGAAACAATCCAGATGTCATTCAGCGGGTGAAAGGTTAAGAAAAAAGTGGTCTATTCAATACCACCATTGCTATATACATACTACTCAACTATAAAAGGAAGAAATGATTAATATACACAACTACCTGCATGAATCTCCAGTGGGGGAAAAAACAATTCCAAGGGGCTACATATTGAATGATTGTGTTTATCCAGCATTCTTGAAATGACAAAATTATAGAAATGGAGATTCATGGTCTCCAGGAGTTGAAGAGGGGAAAGTGGGTGTGAGCAACATTAGGTATTCTCTGGTGATAGAAATGTTTTGTATTTTGACTGTAACAAATCAATTCCCTGGTTGTGATGTTATACTGTAGTTTTGTAAGATATAACCATGGGGGAGAGAGGTGCAGAGAATCTCTGTATTATTTCTTAAAATTGCATGTGAATCTATAATTTATTCAAAATAGCAACACTGAACATCATTAAATATCCAAACACTACTTTTAAATTTCTTGGTCTAAAACAATAAAACATATCTCTTAAATGCTCTCAACCCAACCATTCTCCAAATAGTTGTATCAAAACCCTAAGAATTTTAACTCACCTTCCACGCTGTCAGAACAGGAAGTTCCGATGCCAGTGTCACCACTGTCAGAAGCTATACTATGTCTCCTGATGTGATTATTTCGATGGTTGGATGGAACAGTTGTGGCCTGCCACAATGATTCACTACCAGGTAACCATGCTGATGAAGAATAATCTGAGCCTACAAAGAAAAATGTGCAAAAATTAACACATTTATAATCTCTGTGAGTAGAGAGAAGATATCTTTTTCAACCTTGTATAAAAAAATGCACATCCGGTTATATTCTGCCCAAAACAGTTAAGATAGGTCAATGGTAGGTAAGATTCAACATGAATTCAATGCTGACTTAGCAGCTTCCTCTGGCTGAAGGGCTCTGATATCTGCATATGGATATCTGAACTTTCAAACACATACTGTTCTCTTACTTAAAATGTCAAACACATCATCTATCTATCTGGAAATACTCTGCTCTGGAATATTTGATAGGTAGGCATCTGTGATTCCACATACAGGCATTAGCTGAGAACTGGGGCTCAGATAAAGTCTTACTGAATCATATGGCATGGCAATATAAGTAGATTATGCTCACGAAAGGTAAAAAAAAAAAAATCTATTTTTTCTACAATATCCTAATCACTTAAAATTTAAAATTATTTTGCATTATTTTAATTGATTTTATTTCTTCAGTTATCTTTCGATAAATGTTTAACACCACATTTCCCTTTCGAGTTAGATTACTTTGTTTATGAGGGTATCACAATGATCTTATTTTTGTCAAACTTTTCCTTTAACAAAAGCAACGCAATTCATTCAGGTTTCCCAAAATGACAACAACATAATAAAATGATAGAATTATCTATATGTTGATCTCCTCCAGCCTGAACTCAGATTTGTCTTAACATTTAAATATGCTTCGTTTTAAAAAGATTCAATATATTTTATGTAACTAGAATACTGATTATAATTAACAAATGTCATGAATAACATTCTAATCTTTATTTTAGATTGACTGCATCAAAGAATAATATGTCTTGTCTCTATTCAAGCCAATCCAGAATCACAAAGCAGTAAGAACTAGCTGTGAAATATACTCACCAGGTGATACAATAAGAATAATTTTCTCACATAATAGTTATGACTTTGCTACTGAAAGAGGAACTACTTAATTTCTAGATATGTGCTATGCACTTAACAAAAACTTAAGGTTCAGTGAACTCTGACAATCAAGTCTTACCTAGGTCCTTTCATATTAAAGCAACTGAATAATTGTGTAAAATCAGTTCTCTCTAGAACAAAGACAGAGCATTTCTGTAAGAATAGCAAAGATCCCAAGACAGCATACATTTGAACTTCTCTTTGGAAGGCAGTATGTTACATTTTTTAATATAAATTTCAATTCTTTTACACAGACTACTGACTGCCCAGGAGTAACAAAATTCACACTGAAAATATAGGAAGATTACATTTAAAAAAAGAAGTAACCTATTATATTTTGTTTCTGAAGATTTTATTTAATTGGAAGCAAAAATGCATACAATACCAAGTCTTCTATAATATGTTAATATGCCTGTAACTACATTTAGAAAAACAACTAATCTTATTTTTTAATGACAACTCTGAGCCAAAAGAAAATTTAAAAAAGACCACACTGACAAAGCAGATTTACACTTTTGCATAAAAAGCTGAATACATATTATAAATCATAGATACAAATTGCAGGGTTTTTTTCAAAGTGAAGGTTATCACCCATTCAGTAGATAAAGACCAACCTTTTTAAACAAAAGAGAATAGGACAGAAAATATCAAAGCGTATTAACCCTTATATGACATCATAAGATGCACATATCTCACATTTTATAAGATGCACATATCTCTGAAATGTCAACAAGTACACAGTACTTCTGCACAAAGTTCAGAGCAGTGGCCTTCAATTGCCCAATTCTACCATCAATAGAAATTAATGTACAACTAACTTAAAAAGAATAAATGCAGGGAATAAAACAAAAAAAATCTCCTTTCCTTAACCCATACATCTAATCTATTTCTGAAACTGTTCAGTCCATTTCAGAAGTGCCAATTGAATGAGAGCCCTCCTCTCCATTCCCACTGTCACAGATCATACCTTTTGGCTTGACTACTGCAAAGATCTCCTGCTAGAGTAACTCTATCAGAGCTAGCCTCTACGCTACTATCAGAATTATCTTCTTAAAGTCAACATATTTATGTCATTCTTCTGCTTACAGAGATCTGTTGGTTCTTTACTGCATATTGAATAAAACTCAAACTCATTAAGTTTGGCAAACTTCTTCATCAATTAGAAGCTTCATTTTCTAAAACTTCCCAAACCCTACCTCCCCAATTCCGGCTCCCCGACAAACACTCTCCAGCCACACATACCTAATCACTGCCTCCAAACAGATTAGGTTCTTTGGTGACTCCAAGCTGTCTCCCTACTGTACCTTCTTTAAAAGTCCCAGTACAGAATTAGCTTGCTCTAAGTGTTTTCTGGTTCCTCCAGGTGGTATTAACTACTACTTTGTGCTCTCCCAATATATCATTCAAAATTCTATAACAGCATTTACTAATCTAAATTAACCCATATGTATATGACTTTCTTCACCATAACCAAACTGGGAACACTGAAAAACAACTTTTTTTTTCCTTTTTTTAGTCTCTAGCACAGAGCTTCACAGTTAGGCAGGGTCTCCATAAATGCTGTCATTATTACCACTGAGTACTCAATAAATGTCCGTGGTATAAAATTAAAACTCTCAAAGATTTATAATTAGATCTAAAAAAATATTCTTCCATTTAGAAGAAGAAGGTTTTCTTTTCTTTCTTTTTTTCTTTTTTGGTTGTTGTTGTTTATTTTTAAATACAGGAGATTTTAAACTATCCCTGGAGCTAGTGTACATTTAAGTATCTATTTAAAGATCAGTAAATATTTTCCAACACAGCTAAAAATACACTAATAATTATAAATGGTTTGAGGAGTTTATAGCCAAAATTCCAAATAAACATGGGGAAACAATCTCCAATAGGATCAAAGCACCAAAAAAAGTAATAAAATTTTAAATGTAACATTAAAACACATTTTAAGATATTCATATTAATAATAACCACAAAAAAAGAAAAAAAAAAAAACAGAAAAGCCTGCTCTACACAGGAGAATTACTAGCTAAAATGGAAGAAACTTTATTTTCTTTATTCCAGTTCCTCAAGTAACTAAAAATAAAACTACCTTATGATCCAGCAATCCTCACTTCAGGATATATATATATAACAAAATCTCAAAGAGATATCACAACCCCCCATGTTTTACTGCATTATTTACAGCAGCCAAGACAGGGAAGCAACATAAGTGTCATCAACAGATGAATGGATACAGAAAAATGATGTTTATATACAAGGAATATTATTATTCAGCCATTGAAAAAAGAAGAAAATCCTGCATCCATTTTTGACAATATGGATGGATTGTGAGGGTATTATGCTACCTTAACTATGCCAGACAGAGACAAATACTATATGAGCACACTTAAATGTGAAATCTAAAAAAAGCCAACTCATGAAAACAGAACAGACTGGTGGTTGCCAATGACAGGGGATGGGGGAATGGGCAAAAGTAGCCAAAAAGCACAAACTTACAGTGAAAAGATAAGTAAATTCTAGGGATTCATTTACAGCATGGTAACTATAGTTAACAATGCTATGTTGCATACTGAAAGCCGATAAAAGAGTAAACCCTAAAAGTTCTCATCATAAAGAAAAAAAGTGTAACTATGTCTGGTGGTGCATGTCAACTAAACTTATTATGGTAATCACTTTGCAACATACACATATATCAAACCATTATACTGTATACCTTAAACTAATACAATATTATATATCAATTATATCTCAATCAAACTGGAATTGGCTTTCTTGCAGTTAAGGATTTAAACTGAATTCTAAGTAGTTGACAGCTAGTATTCTTTGCTTTCTAAATTAAAAATAATCTGGAAGTTCATTCATTAACTACTGTAACTAACTTTAAAAACATTAAATAGAATTTCCTATTTTCAATTCTAGTGTAACAAGGAAGAGCTTCAAACTAGGTTGGTTCAGGTTGAGGTTTAAATTACCTCAATTAAGAACAATAGTCAGATGGATAAATAAGTGGTTCACCTTTCACAGTAAAAGTATTAATTCAAACCAATAAATATTCACCCCAAATACTCATTATGTAAACAAGGAATTTAAGAGAGGTGGGGTAGCAACCAACACAGATAAGACTATCTCTTTCTATGAAAAAATTACATGCCTGTTGATTTCAGTGTGTGACGGGCCCAAGAGCCCTATCTTCTGGTTACACATGAAATGCTGCATTCAAAAGTTTTTTGGTAGATATGAGGAATGAGGGCCACATATTTAATTTAGTCTCTCATAGCCTTTGTTTCTGTTTATAAACTGGAAAAACAAGGTATGGTAAAAAACTAATAAGAAGTTTTTAACCACTACAAGCATGAGGGAGTATACCAAGTGGTATTCCAAAAGGGTTTACACCTTTGTTTTTAAATATAATTATTTAATAATATCAACTAGTAGAAAAATATTCTACAAGGTAGCAAATTATGGGAAAACTAAGAAGGAAGTATTATCAGTACCCAGGAAAAAATTAAAAGAAGCTTTCCTAAATAAAAAAGTCGTTAGACCTAGTTCTGTACATGCTACTTCTATTTATGTAGCATCGGCTTCCAAAGGAAGCAGAGTACATTAATTATCTCTCAATTAGACATTTAGTTTCTGACACTTGGGAACCAAAGTACTTTACACAATACATTTAAAGGCAAAAACTAAAACAAAAATTCTGGTTATTAAATTTACTGGGGTGACATTGGTTAATAAAATTTTATGTTTCAAGTGTATAGCTGTATAATACATCATCTGTACGTTTCATTGTGTTCACAGCACCCAAAGTCAAATCTTCTTCCATCACCATATATTTATCCCCTTTACCTTTTACTACCCCTCAACCTTTCCCTCTGGTAACCTCCATACTGTTAGTTGTCTTGTTTGTTCATTTGTTGCTTCCAGTTTTATATCCCACATATGAGTAAAACCATATAGTTCTTGACTTTCTGACTTATTTCACTTAGCGTGATATTCTCAAAATCCACCCATGTTGTCGCAAATGGCAGTATTTCATCTTTTCTTATGGCTGAGTTGTGTTCCATTGTAGCTATGTACCACATCTTCTTTATCCAATTGCCTCTCAAAGGACACTTGGGTTGTTTTCATGTCTTGGTCACCGTGAATAATACTGCAATGTACATTGGGGTACAAATAAATCTTTGCAAATTTCTTGGATAGATACCCAGAAGAGAGGTTTGCTGGATCATATGGTAACTACTCTTAATTTTTGGAGGAAGCTCCACACTGTTTTCCATAGTTGGCTGTACCAGTTTACATTTTCACCTGCAGTGAATGAAAGGGTTCCTTTTTCTCCACAACCTCTCCAACACTTATTGTCTTGTTGATAACAGCCATTCTAACAAATGAGAGGTGGTAGCTCCTTATAGTTTTGATTTGCATTTCCCTAATAGTGAAGTTGAGCATCTTTTCATATATCTGTTGGCCATTTGTATGTCTTCTTGGGAGAAGTGCCTATTCAGGTCCTCTGCCCATATTTTAATTGGATTCTTTTCTCTCTTTTTTTGGTGTTGAGTTGTATGAGTTCTTTATATTTTTGTATACCTTGTCAGAGCTGTTGTTTGCAAATATCTTCTATCATTCCATTGGTTGCCTTTTGGTTTTGTTGGTAGTTTCTTTTGCTGTGCAGAAGCTTTTTAGTTTGATATAGACCAATTCATTTAATTCTGCTTTTACTTCCTTGGCCTTAGGGTCAAATTCAGAAAATCCTCCTTACGACCAAGGTCCGTAAGTTTTGTACCTATGTTTTCTTCTATGTAATTTATTGTGTCAGGCCTTATATTTAGTGTATATATATATTTTTTTGAGTTAATTTTTGTACATGGAGACAAATAGTAGTCTAGTTAAATTTCAACTTATTTTGGAGTGTATTAAAACTAATACCCCAAAATAAGTTGAGGAAATTTATAAATATCTCCCCAATAATAAGGAACTTACTTTCTAGTCAAACTTTACAGTACATTATTCCTAAAATGATATGGAATGCTCAGTATTAATTTAATGGCTTCAGAAAAGCTTCAGTAATGTCATGGCAAGGCAATATGTATTTCTAATGGTCAGTCAACACACAATCTTTGCCTCTAAAGCGGAATGAAACCACCTTATACATCCATTTCTCCATAATAAAGTGAGCTGGTTAGGTTAGAGAATCTCTAATCTCCGCCAGTTTTAAGTTGATCCATTTCTCTTCTGACATCTTACATGGCCTCCTGGAAGCACAGACGTCGGTGATTACTCCTTTCTTCATCAGTCTCCTCTCTTCGGGAACACCACCCTCTCACATCACTAGCTGCTCCTTCTCAGTCTCTTTGGATGGTCCCTCTTCCTCTACCTGACCAGAACATCAAGTGTCCCAGAGCTTGATCCTCTGCTGTCTTATCTATAGTCTCTGCTATCTGCTCTATACTCTCTCCATGTGATCACCTTTAAACACCATATATACACAGGTAACACTCAAAATTCCTACCTCCACCTCTCCCATGTCCTTACTGAGCTCCAGACTTGTATGCCCAACTTCCAACTCAACTATCACATGAACCTCTAAAAAAGCATCTCAAACTTCACATGGCCAAAATAGAACTCTTTAGTCCACTTATTCTCACACTCTTCCCCCACCTCAGGAAATGACACCACCATCCATTATAATTACTGAAGCCAAAATTAAGATACCATCCTTGACTCTCCTTTCCCTCATTTACCACCTCTAAACTATCAGTAAATTCAGTTAGCTTTGTTTCTCAAGTATATATTCCAAACACATTATCTTCTCTCCTAATCCAATCTAACCACTCCAATCTGAGCCATCATCACCCACATAATTACTACAATGACCTATTAACCTACTTCTCTACTGCTATTCTTTCCCTCACCCCTCCACAATTTCTCCCCCTCACCCCTCACCGCAAAAAAAAAAAAAAAAAAAAAAAAAGGCCAGAGATCTGTAAATACCAAGGATAAGGAATGCCTGCTTCGTTCCCCGGTCCATAAAACAATGTCTCAGGCACTCAATGTGCACTGAGTGAAAGAATGAATGGTCATCTCCCCTACCCTTTCGGGGGTAGCTTCCCCTCATGGAGAATAGAATCCAAACTTCATACAATGCCTTCCATTACCAGGCCTCCCTCACCTCACATCCTGCTCACTCTGCTCCAGACTCTCTGGTTTTGACATTCCTCAAACTCCTCAAACGCCCCAAACTCACTGGCATCACGGAACTGTTTCTGGACCCTCGGGTACAGAACGCTCCTCCCCTCAGGTCTGGCTCCTTCTCATCCTTCAGGTCTCAATACAGTGTTACCTCCTCAGAGAGGCCTTCCCTGACCAGCCTACCCAAAGCACTTTCTCTACCCATCCCCTGCCATCTCACCCTGTTCCTTTTCTTTGTAGTACTTAACACTAGCAGAATTGTCTTGTTAGTTTACTTACAGACTGTTTATCTCCACTACAATGTAAGCTCCCTTAGGGACCTGGGACCTTATGGTTCTTCTTCAATGATGTATCCTTAGAGTCCAGCACAATGCCTACCACTCACCAACATTTACTACGTGCTCATGTGCCAAGCACTATGCTAAGTAACAACAATGGAGTTTTTTAATTATAGAAAAATAGAAACTAGAAATAAAATATTAGTATAAAGAGCAATTTCATGCTCTTTTTATGTTGATCAATCCTGTTCTTAAAATGAATAGCTTTATACAATAAATTCCACTTTTTAGAATATTATTCTGCCAGTGTAAAAGATGAATATCCTTAAAGTAGTCAAAATAATTAGTATCTCACTGTAGCTTTAGGAATCATCTAGACAACCACATTCTCCATTTTTCAACGTACAATTTGAGGGAACTAATTAAGCTATCACTCAATAAAATACTATCTAGGAGCCTTAACATCTTCTTCTTTTTCTCAGAGTACACATACAACACATTTCATCCAGTCAGAAAAATCATGACTCTGTAAGGCCTTTCTGTTCTCAACATACAGAAATATTCACGGTATAACAAAAGATGTTGTCAACTCACCATTTATTGCCTGGCCTCAAATTAACTTCATTCAAGCCAAGAAGTAACAGAGCTCCAATTACTAATCAAGTTCATTTCACAAAGTCATCACTAAAGTGGAGATGAACCCCTCACCCCCCACTGCCTATTATAAAAGAACATGTCCAACTGCGTTTAGGCAAAAGAGTTATGTTTCATTGTTACCATAGTACTTATAGGTCCATCTAATTCAGAACCACAGCAGAAACCTTCAGTATTTGCTGCGATCATACCAATTACTACCACGCTCATTATGACATCACTAAACACCTATGGCAATGCATCAACTAGCAAGAGGTAGATTTAAAAGCTGGAGGCACTGAACAAGTGACACTTCTTCAGATCATGTAAGTGTTTCTATAACATTTTACTTTTGGTACACTTTTAAGCTGGCATATCCTGCCTCCACATGAATATATTAATATCTTTAAAGTATGACTTATAAAAAGAAACAAATTCAATATAATTAAGTATAAGTACTCAAAATAGCTCTATATCATACTAGATTTTTAACACATAAAGGAAATACATCCATCCTTCATCCAACTTTGGCATCTACATTTTGAATAGGTTGTTCTTGAAAAATCAACCAAATGCATAAAGACAAACCACATGTTCTACTTAAAATTAGCTTTTTGTTAATCACACTTGTCAAGCCAATAGAAAAAAAGGGGGAAGGTGTTTCATTGTACAGAAATATAGAAAATGTTTATTTTATTTTAATTTATAACACAGTTACTATATAAAGCTGAAATACTGTTGGTAAAGCCAAAACAAAGTTAAATCCTAAAGCAAAGGTCAAAAGTTCAGTATTTTCCAAACCACGCATTATTTCTATTTGTTTTTACTGCCATTACTTTAAAAAGAAAGTTTCCTCCAGTTTTTTAGAACACTAGTTTCATAATGCCTTTACGTTTCCCTTTAGTTACATATTTGTATAAACAAACTAGTTTTAGAATTGACCCACATATTGAGATAAATTTATTTAAATAGCAGAAATTATTTATCCATGCCTTTACACTGGCACTCAGGACCAAATGATTGCTGATACACTGAATCAGAAGACTCGTTCTCTTTGTTTTCAGAAAAACTCTAAAATCACTCAAGTTAGTCAAAAGATGTATTGGACAATATTTCAAAAACTATGAATTTTCTTCAAATTCTCAGAAACAGAAAAAAATCCCTACATGAATCAATTAAGAGGTCATTATCTTGACCTTAACCATCTGCTCATTTGCTAAAGAAACCACACAGTGTTTCATCTAACATATAATTTTCAACTAAATAAAAAATAATTTTAATATCTGTTTGCTCGAGAACAGAATAAAGAAACATAAATACTGTCGTCACTATTACTATAAATAATCAATTATCAGCATACAGCTGAAAAACTTTTATTGGAAAGGCAAGTCCTGACTTACCAACAATATCAAAGCTGAGATAAAATATATGCTTTGTAAAGCAATACTGTCCAATTTCCTTAAACTTGGGTAGATTTATAAGGTATCTTCTTCTATATTCTTTACCACAGCAAACGTTTAGAGACTGCAGTATAATCTCAAAGCTTCAGTCACTTAACTTCTCAGCACTATGATAATTTTCTATCATAGATATAACAACGGAAAAAATGATACAACGCTTGGATGACATTACACCACTAAACATGTTATTATAAATAAACTTTAAGAGGTTAAGTCACAAAAACATTACAGATGGCTTTTGACATGTACTAATAATTGAAAGACTCCCTCCAGCCTATTAGAGATAGAGAAATGTCTTCTCACTTAAATTACTTTGATTTCAGAACTGTAAATATCCGGTAAGCATCAGAAACTTCTCAACATCTGTTTCCTCTATTATGTATACAAATATTATACATTTTAGAGACAATAATTCCCTATTTATGTTTTTTACTACTATATCTAAAAGTGTTGCATGATCAAATTTAACAAGAAATTTCAAATCTAACCCTGGGTTATAAAATTTATGTGTATTTAGGTATAATATATAGTATGTTGACTAGAGTTAACAATACTGTATAGAATGATGGAAATTTGCTAAGAGGGTAGCTCTTAAGTGTCCTCAGCATACACCACAATACAAAACAAAACAAAACAAACTGAGGTGATGAATATGTTAACTAGTTTGATTGTGGAAGTCATTTCACAATGTATACATATGAAAACATCAAGTAGGACACCTTGAATATACACACAATTTCCATTTGTCATAGAATTGCATTATTTGACATTTTAATTAGCAATCTTCTGAGTTTGTATTCAATACTTTTTAAACAGCAGAAACTACTACCAGAAAAAAAAAAAAAGCCACTTCCAAATACTGCTTCTGCTTTTTTGTTTTGCAAAAAGCTTTGAAAAAGGTACACAAAAATGTCAGTTACACAAGTTGAGCGCAAACATTTTATGGAACAAGGTTACTTAGTAGGAGTCCTAGAACCACCTAAAATAGTGTGGGGGGGGGGTGTGTATATACATATGAAGTTTCTTTCTGAATAAGGGGTCCATATAACTTTCAGCTTCTCAAAGGGGTTAAAAATGCAATTAACATTAAAGGGCTTGGAGGAACTGTCAACTTCAGACAACTTGTCACAGACTACCCTCGCCTTATTTCTTTTTTTAATCCCAAATTGGGGTAAGATTTATCCTGATTTGGTGGCTCCTGAGCAACTTCTGGGCGATGCTGGCGTGAAATGGCTGTCCGACACAGACAGCCCCCCCTTCGTACACCCAAGCCAGCAAACCCCAAAACTGAAAGGGAGACGCGAAAGGACTGCAAACGGATTGACCCCCTCAGTGCGCCAAGACCCACTGGCTCCTGCGGAACGTGTGTGCGGCATGCCCCTTACTCCGAGAGGGATGCGGGCGGCGACCAGGTTTCAGTGCGGGGCTGACTCCCCGCGGGGTCCCTTGCTGCGAGGGCAACCCCGGCAGCCTCCTCCCGCCCCTAAACGCGCCCGAACGCGGCGGCCGCAGGCGAGGGCTTCGCGGACCCCGGCCCCGCGAGCGCGCCCCCAGACGCCGCCGCCGCCGCAGCGCGGTCGCAGCGACCTTCCCGCTCGGGTCCCCGTGCGCCCCGTTATCCACGTCTGCAACACACACCCCACGAGGGAAAGGGAGGGGGGCGGACAACAAAGCCCAACCCGAAGAGGTCCCGGGGAGCTTCACGCTGGGGCCGCGAGGCGAGCGGACAGGGCCGGGGACGCCGCCCGCCAGATGTCAGCCCGGGGGTCGGGGTACCGGCGGCGGGGAGGCCACGCCGCGGGCGGGCGGTCGCTGGGCGGCGGCGGGAGGCCAGGCCCGGGCGAGGAGGGGGCGGCGGGTCCCAAAGCGCAGCGCGGCGCTCGGCCGCGACCCCCCACCCCAGCCCGGGGACTGTCCCGTTACTCACCCGCCGGGAAGCTGCGGGCTCCGCCCGGGCTGTCTCGGCCGCCGGCCTCCGGGGCCAGGAAGCGCCCCCACATCGCGGGCGGGAGGGCCGGTGGGCTGAGGGGCGCCCGATTCCCCACGTCCGTTCTCCCCCGCCTTCGCCTCCCGCTCCTCCCGCGGCGGAAACTTGCGCGGAGCCTGGGCCGCGGCGGCCGGGCGGGAGGGCGGGCGGATAACGGCTGCTCAGCGGCGAGCGGAGGGCGCTGGGGCCGGATGCGCCGCGGCGGCGGCGGCGGCGGGGGCCATGCCGAGCCGGCTGGGCTGAGGCCCGGGCCGGGGACGCGGCGGCTCCGCGGCGACGGCGGCGGCTCGGTGTCCGGCTGAGCCCACGCTCCGCGGCTCCACGCGAAGTTGCAGCGGCTGCTTCTCTCCGCCCCCTCCGCCCGCGGGGCCGGGGCCGGAGCTGGCCGGGGGCGGGGCTGGCCGGGGGCGGGGCCTGGAGGGGGCGGGGCCCGGAGGGGCGGGGCCTCGGCGCTTACATAAGGCGTGCGCGGCGCGGGGGGCGGGACTGCGGGCGGGTCGCGATGGGTGTTCCCTTGGTCTGGGTGGAACAGGTCGGCCCAACCCGCTAGCTGCATCCCTCCTTCCCCATCTCGGTGCCCGGCGATAGAAGAAAAAGACGATAACGGGGCCCGGGACCCCATCTTCGGTAACCCCCTCCCTTGGATAATCCCGGAGGCCCCGCAGGGCGCCTCTCGAAAGAGACCTGCAAGACCTGCCTTCGCAACACAACTGCTGAGATCCAGACTAATCTCGAAGGGAAAGGGATTCCAGGTCTCATTAGGGATTGGGATTGAAATCATCCTCGTTCATTACACAAACATCGTTTATAGATCACTGTGGGGGGTGGGAAAAGGTCTTAACTATTAGACATAGACCTTGGTCCTTTGAGAATGTAATAAATACTTGTTATTCCCAAACTCCGCCAACTGCCACTCAATCCTAAGCAGTATTTTTTAAAAATCGTTTATTCCAGTTTTCCACGTTTTTATCAATGTGAAGGGCATGTTACTACACACACACATAAAAAAGTACATACGAAGTTGAGACTATGTAAAATATTTCAATGCCCATTACAAGAGTAAAGGCAAATAGTAAAAACAAGTTGCTATGTTGGCAGTTGGCACCAAAGAGAAATATTTTTTGTCTTCCTACTAATTAAACTGGGGATGATAGAGATCTAATGCAATTAAAGTAATTGAAATACTAAGTGAAAATACTATGTATATGAACTAGATTGTAACCATCCATTTTTTAAAACATGGATTCTGAGAATATACTGAGCTTATATTTTCCCCCACAATCATGATATAACCAGTATCCCTGGTTCTCAAAATTATTAAAATTTATCAAAGCACAAGATCCAGAGCCTAGGGCAGTGATGGCGAACCTGTGATACGCGTGTCAGCACTGACACGCATAGCCTTTTCTGATGACAGGCGGCCGCATGCCGAGGATGAAACATTTGCTGCTCCTGAGGATGAAACATTTGCAACTAGAGTCTTGGAGTTAGTTTTTTCCTCAAAGTGACACACTACCCGAGTTATGCTCAGTTTTTTGGCGAAGTTTGACACACCAAGCTCCAAAGGTTGCCCATCACTGGCCTAGGGACTGCCAGTACTAAGCCTAATGTTGCAAAGTGGCATATTTTTGTTTTGTTGTGACAGACTGTAAAGACTACAAGGAGAATCTCAAGCAAAAACATTTATTATTGAACTTCAGTATTTTGGTAATTAGTCTTATAAACAAAAATATAATGCAAGTAATGAAAATAGTGACTTGTATGTATGTGTTCATGTACATAAATTTATTTGTTTATGTGAAAGTCAGATACTTAATGTTTTATGAGGGAACTTTTTAAAAATATGAAATAGATCACAAAGGAAAATAGGTACTAAAAACACCATATTTAATATAAAACCATATTAAACTCTTTATTTTAAATGTTACATTCAAAGGAGATTATTTTAAAATGAAAAATAACCATTCCACTCATAAATATTTAATTCTTTGGATATGAATCTCTGAACTGATTAAGTTGAACTTACATGTATTTTTCTTGTATAAATTTGTCATATTTAGCAAACAACAGCCAGAGAACTGAAGAGTGATATAACAATTGATTAAAGTAATATTTTAAAATTAGAAGAAAATCTTGGGAAATCTCAAGAGAAGTTAATGTTTAAAAAAAAAACAGAACAAAAAGAACATAGAAAAATCAAACAAACCAATAATGATTAAAATAGTTCCTAAAGAACAATTGATATTTGATAGAAACATTATGGAATTGGATTTAGATGTACTCAGTGGAAAGGGTTTTTGTTGTTGTTGTTTTATTGTTGTTAATCCTCACCCGAGGATATTTCTTCCATTGATTTTTTAGAGAGAATGGATGGGAGGGGGAGAGACAGAGAGAGAGAAACATGCACCCCAACTGGGACCAGGGATCTAGACTGCAACCGAGGTCGGAATCAAACCTGAGACCCTTCAGTCCGCAGGCTGATGCTCTAACCACTGAACAACCAGCTAGGGTGAGAGGGGTTTTTGTACAGTTGGTAGCAGTCACTGGGAAAAACCATAGCGTACATACCAGTATGTTCGATGATTTAACACATCTCCCTAAACCATATTTTTTGTAATCCTCAAAACAATTTGTCATCGACAGTTAATATCAGCTCCATTTTAAAGACTGAGAAAGAAGACCCAGAGAAGTCAAGTGAGGCCTTACAGGCAGTAAAGAGCTAGAATTCAAATCTAATCCATATGACCCCAAAGTCCATGCTCTTCCCATCATGCTCTCGAACATGTTGCAAAACGAAAATTATAAGATGTTTCTGCAGATGCCATGTGAGAAGGAAGTACCTAATTATAGGATTTCTGTACAATGTTTAGGGTTCAGCTAAGATTGGAAACCATGTGACATTAAGCTGCAGTGTTGTATGATTTTCTTTAGCTGCAGCCAGCAATTTGCGTATAGGAAGAAAGAAGGCAGATAGATAAACAGAGTCTTGCAATGTGGGCACTTGGGACAGAGTGGTAAAGAATTTAAGAAAATTGGTTGTAGCACTGATGAAATGATAGAGAACTGAGGCTAGCCTATCTGGAGAAAAGAGTGAAATCAAGAGAGAGTTGAAATGTTGAAAGAATGTTGAGGGAATAAGAGAGTAGAAGTTTCATATGAAATCAAAGAACAGATATGAGAGTAAAGGAGTGAAGGATAAAGAGATAGGGCATTCGGGTGAGTGCTAGGATGTTGGAGTTTAAGATTTCAGAGGTGGCACGGTGGAGGAATTCATCTCTAAGGCAGTTGGAGTTGCATCTCTCTGATCTCCCTCCCAGAAAGACCTTGATGTTCAGCCTCAAGGAGTGCAGTTGGCTGACAGCCTCCAGCTGTTAGCACCTGCGGGCTCTGCCTCGGCTTTTGAGTGGAGGCCACACTTTTCCTGTATAGCCCCAGCCAGTGAATAAGGACTGCAGATTCTTTCCCATGCAGAACTTCCTAATCAGCAGGCTCTTCTCTGGCTCACCACTGAGTTGGCAGAGACCTTTCCAATCTGATTCCTTGCCCCTTTTATCTTCCATAGGTGTTACCCTCCCACAAACCTGTACTCTTAACTCCATTTTAGCTTCTGCTTCCCAGAGAAGCCAACTGAAGCAATCTGTGAAGAATCTAAAGGAGTTGGGTTTTCCTCTATTTGTTTGTTTTAAACAGTGAAATGGAGGTTCTATAGAGCATGATGAAAAGATCTCTGAGGACCTCAAACCCAGAACGGGTTACCAGGAAGGCAGCACATAGCAACACGGACTGAAACGATTCAATAGTACAGTGATCACGCCTTACATTTTGTGCAGCAGAGGAAGGCAGGATTGAGAGGAGTCGCAGGTGTAAGTGGATTCAGAATACCACGTGGGCACACATGGGACCGGGCAGGCCCTGGCAGCTGCTGCCCTCGCCAGAAAAGTTTGCCAGTTTCCAACGTACTTACACCCTGTGAAAGGTGCTGGCTTCACTGAGGTCAACGGGATTTTAACTAAGAGTTAAATAAGAGTTCAATCGGTTACAACTTCACTACCTAAATAAATTTGAAAACCTTAAGACTTGTTTCACAGCGGCTTCCTTACTTATAGGTAGTTGAAGAGAATTCTTTTCAATAACTGTTAACTTGGGTAGGTTTTCATTCCGAAGAGTTTTCCCCTTGTTGCTTTCACAATGCAGGAACATGGGGATCTTTGGAACTACAGATAGAGTTACCAGCAATAAAACAATCCCTAATGTGATCTGGGCTAATTTAAGGATTGGATCTTCGTGCCAAAATTTCAATGGAGGTCAGAAACTTTAACAAGTATTCAGAAAATGAAACACACGTCTAGCTACAATTTTCAGGTGTATGGGGGAATAAATTTCTTTCTGTGTCTTTTTTTCTGCTTGTAAAAAAGAATACCTATTAACAAACAGAAAGAAGATAGTATAAAAATATTCATTCTTTATTTAGTAAATATTTGTTGAGAACTTTAGTCTGGCTTACTTCACTGAAACCCTTTATAATTTTTTTAATTTCTATTGTGCAAACATACATATATATTTACTAGAGGCCCGATGCACGAAACTTGTGCAAGGGGCTCGGCCCTCACAGCCCGGGCTTCGTCCAGAAGGTCCGTCCGGAAGGTGGTTCGGCTGTCTGGTCTAATTAGCATATTATGCTTTAAATATTATAGATAAGGTGAGAGTTGTTTTAACTTTTTTTTTTAACCCAAATTACCTCCCAGAAAAGATGAAGTCACTTTGTACTCCATTTCTTATGGCCTCTCATATTAAGGGGTCACTCTTTTAATTACTTTATTTTGAACAACATACTGATGGGAGAAGTCACTTAGTCTAACGTAAATTCAATTTGTAAAATCTGAGCTTTTAAAAGAAAACTTTACAATGTAGTGCAATAATTATTATATTGCAGTGACTATAAATATATATTAAATGTGACTGTGGGAAAAAGCAACATTTATAAATACAAACCTAAATTTGTATATTTAATATATGTAAGTAAACTAATATTGTGTGGACATTTCACTATTTTACTTATATCCCAACATTTTAACATATTAAGGGGCCCCAAACATATTTTTAAATACACCTGAAAACAAATGGGATCACCTTATATTTGGACGTATCTAGACTAAATTAATTAAAATTGTTTTTTTCCCTCTACTTGGAGCCACAGACAAGGCATTTTAAAAATATTTCTCATATTTTGTAATGTTATGTTAGGGGAGTCTATTTTTAACATGCCACCTAAAACTGAATTCAGAAAGAATAACATCTCATAGACTTTTCTTATAATCCTGGTAAGGCTTAAAAGTTTTTTAAAACCCAGTAGAATAACTAATTTATACTTTCATTATAGCCTTTTGCTTTTTAATGTTTTATGTACCCTGAATCACCAGTTATTGAACTGCAAAGGAAAGCACCGGAAAGCCACCTGAATATCAAATGCATTCATCATCATAAGTTCTCACAGAGAATATGAAATGAATTAACAATGAATAAAGCATCTACAATTAAATTTTTACTCTTCCCACATGGGCTGTGAATGATGACAAAATAAATTACAAATATATATATATATATATATATATATATATATGATATACATTTATGACATTTTCCTAATTGGGATATAATGCAAATATTTATATTAATTGTTCTTGATACTAAATAATTTTGTTTTCCATTACAGATAATTTCCTAATGAAGTTATGGAGCAAACTTTAGCCTTAGTAAAACTGACCAAGTTACTTAAACTGTGAAAGATTGCTGAACGATAACTGTTTTTCAATAGAGTTCAAAAGGTAGAGGTAACAACTAGCACTTATTTACATAATCTTTAAAAGGTACATGATTTCAGCAGTGGGGACCAATAGTGACACTAAGCGGGGAAAGAAGTTTGGGACATTTGACCAGTGTTTGGGAGAGAAGAGAGAAAATTATCTAGAGAATTCTGCGCAGCAGATGCCTGAAGGCTGCTGCCTTCTTCGCTCGCCCTGGGACATCAATCTGGTTCTGGCCCAGGCTCAAAGGCTCAAGTTCAGATCATGGCAGGCTTAGGAGAACAGGGCAGACTGGAACATCTAATCCCACCCGGCTTGCCCTAACATGGCCCCTGAACTCGTCCAACTCCTGAGCCCGCTGCCTAATCGAAGCATAGAAGAGCAATGCCACTTTCGCCCCGGTTTTGAGTTTGGGTTTCACTCCCTAATTTTTCAAAGAATTTTCATCTTCCCACATGCCATCTTCTATAACAGATTGCTTAAAATTTCTTAGAGGAAATGACTCAGAGTTAGCCGATGAGATGTGCCCATCTCTCAGGGCCAACGTAGTTACCACCCTCTAAATACCCACCTGCTACCCAGGGAGCCGGCCCCAGGCACTGTCGTGTTTCCGCGGCCTTGTCATCCAGGCGGTCAGATGACTGCCGGCCTCCTGGAGAAGGTGTCCGCTGAAGGAGCCCTCCAAGGAGAGCTACAGTGAGGCTCAGATGCCTTGATCCCTTTTCAGATCCTGGCCAAGGGCCAGACCCAGGGTGCTGCTACAGGGAGTAGCTGGGTGAACTGGCAGATTGCCAGGTGAGGGGCAGACTGTCATTTATAAAGTAACGGTTTTTATAGGCTGGCAGTAACCTGACTGCCACTCACCTGAACTCTGTGGTTTCTGGGAGAAAAAAGGACCCGATTATTCTCCTATTGAAATAAAACCAAAACAAACACTGGATTTAGGCTGGCTGGATCTATATTGGTCTTTTCTAAATACTTCAGCATTTATTTCACGAAAAGCAGTCCTGTGTGTCCGCTAACTCACATTTTCCCTGAATCTTGAGATGCGCTCTGCTCCCCCAATTGCCACTAAGGGTGCCTCCTCTCACCAGGCCCCAGGCTTTGCAATGTTGTCTGTAACTGCCTCATTAACGCCAGCCCTCCCGGGTGCTCTGAGTCTGGTTTTCTTACGAATGATAAGGAGAATGTCACTTAACGGGAGAGATGTCAGACTATTCAAAGAAAAAAGTGAGTGTTGATAAACTGAGAAAAATATGATTACCATCAAATGACAACTTTAAAACTTTCTTGTAGTTTAAGGTTTCTGTAAACAAAATGGATATTGATAAAAGTGACCTATTAATGCATGCAGGAGTATATGATAACCTATATCCAGTATACTTTTTTCTTGTGCCTTGAAAAATATAAAAAATGGGGTATGAGAAATATGGTTTAGAAATATACTTAATAAAGCTTATTATTTTTCTTTTAAATTTAATTTTTATAAATCATAAAATTGTAATCCTATTCCAGCTAACTATTAATAAATAATCAGCATCATTATTGGGTTATTTAAATGGAAATGTTTATTATTAATACATTAATGGCCAGATGGTATGGCTCAGCTGTTGAGCATCGACCCATTAACCAAATCGCTGGTTCAATTAAACACGATCGTGTTTGATAAAGTATTTCTAAGTTTTAGGTCACCAAATCTTTTTAAGAAGATGGGGGTAATAAAAGAGAGAATCTAGAGTAATAAAGAAAGGTATTGAGTGCCGAGAATATTACTTGCACTGTCTCATTTAATCTTCATGACAACACAATAAAGAACAGTAGGAATGACTATTATGTCCATTTTATATACGAGGAGACTGAGGCACAGAAAGGTCTCCAAGAAGAGAAGGTTAGCAAGTGGCAGAGCAGGAATTCAAAACCAGTTTAACCTGCTCTAGAACCTGAGTACTTTAATATGAGCTATGCTATGGAGAAAGGCTTAACATCGTTTCGTTAGTAATCAAAGATTTAACAATTAAACGATATGGAAATGGAAATGCAAAGGAATGATAAACATTTAGTTCTAGTTGTCTAAGGAGCGGGAGGGAAGGAGTGGAATTGGGAAAGGGCACACAAAGACTTCAACCATATATGTAGTATTTTATTTATGTAAAACTGGGAAATATGGAAATGCGTTAAGATTGATAAATCAGGGCCATGGGTAATGGTCTCCTCTGAAAAAAAGGTAGAACATGAAATTGCATTTCCACTAGAATTAAATCAGCGAAAAAATAAGCATAGAAAGAAGTTTAGAAAAAAAAACACCCTAAAATGATGCACACAGAATTAGTGTTCAGGTGATGAGATTTGAATATTTTTCTTCCCTCTCTCTTTCAAATTTTTCATAATATTGCTTTCTGACTAAATGTTTTTGTAATGTAAAATTATTACATAGTACAAACCTGGCTATAGAAATGATGAGAGCTGGTGTGGCTCAGTGGTTGAGCGTTGACCCATGAACCAAGAAATGATGAGATATATATGAAAACAAACTAGAATTCAAGGGCGGGGATGAAAAGTTCCAAGGAAGGTTGTAGAGAATGCACAATCACTGTAGGAGTTCAGAGGAAGAGGAGACCCATTAGTCTGGGGTCTTTAGAAATGCTGTCAATAATCGGTAGAGCAGGTAGGAGCTGAGGACTAGGGGAGGGCCTAAGGGAAGGGGACATGCAAGCTGTAAACGTAGAAAGATGTGAGGTGACTGCAGGAGGAAGCACTGCACGTCATGGAAACTTATTTCCGGGTTTTATCTGCTGATTTTTTTTTTTTCTTCCAGAAAATGTGGTGACTTTAAAGTTGTCACGGTTGAGTTAATTCCTCAAAACAACTGGTTGTCAAATCATAGCAACATAACTGTGAGCTGTGCTTCTGGCTCCACATCTTTTATCTAAAAATAATCGCAATGACTACATCTTGGGAAAACAAAGCCATTACCTATTCTTGTGCACCGGCTATCTTGGTAGTCTCTTCCTGGAAAATGGATCATGGGAAAAATAACTGCATGTTTTTAGAACACTGCTTGTCGCTCCTACCTTAACTGCGTTGATTAATGAAATCATTTGAAACCTTCCAGTCTACAGGCATTGAAGCATGAACAGGGCTTAGGAACACTCTTGTATAATCACACAAGTGTGCTCCCCAAGAGCCACAGCCCTGGCACACCCGAAAGCCGATGTTGTTCCTTCAGGAAGTGTATGTTCTTGTGCAGAAAGGAGACAGAGGCCAGAGGTGGAGATGTGGGGAGGAGGGGGAGGGGTGGGAGGTAAGTGTCCCCCACAGGGAAGATGAATGAACCTGTATGCTCCACTGCCCCCCGCATACAACAGCTGCTCTTTGCCCAGCTTCCTTGGCTTAGATATATATTCACTGAATAATACATGAATTAGCAGGATGAATGATGATAGTTATCATTTATAGGATGATTACCTTGTACTAGAAGTTTACATCCATTAACTCTAATTTTAAGAATCCTGCTGAGTGTATAACTCAAATGCCTAAGGGTAGTTAGGTTCTTCAATTGGCCCTAGTTTTGTTTTGTTTTGTTTTGTTTTGTTTGTTTGTTTGAAATATATTTTTATTTATTTCAGAGAGGAAGGGAAAGGAAGAGAGAGATAGAAACATCAATGATGAGAAAGAATCATCGATCGGCTGCCTCCTGCATGCCCTACACAGTGGATCAAGCCTGAAACCCAGGCTTATGCCCTGACCAGGAATCAAACTATGATCTCCTGGTTCATTGGTCAACGCTCAACCACTGAGCCATGCCAACTAGTGTGTTTATTTGTTTTTTATCCTTTAAGATCAGTGTAAAGTAACATGCCTGACTGCCATTCACACACTGGTTAGAAATCTGCTATTCCTCCTTACATCTTTGGGTTTCTCTTCCTCACTACGCATTCTGTTTTTCTGCCTCGGCCAAATTCTCCACCTCTCTACACCTCCCGATGTTTGCTTTCTCTTCTGCTGTATCACCTTCCAATACCATAAACACATCCCCCCCATTTTTTCACTCCCCAAAATATCACCTATGTATGACTGTTGGTGTAATAAACATCTATTTATGTTCTGGTCAGAAAGTAAGGGATGGTCCACTGCGGTGCCAATTAACAAACAAATGAGCATTGTATATGTAGACTGTTGCACCAAATAGAGGCCCAGGCTTCTGGCTATTTTGCCCAACATCTCTCCTTCCTGGGGTTGGTGTTTTCATGTCAAGCTCAGGGATGCTCAAAATTCTTACTTTATCATGCAAGCGACTCCGTTCTCTGCCTAGGTCTTCTTCCTTCATAGCCAAAACAAGCCCATCAGGTTGTTTTTCTAAACTTAAGAGTCGAGGAATCAGAGGCCTGTAGTCTGCTGTAGTATTAAGTGGCATTCTCCCCGGACTACTATGTTATTATCCACATTTTACACAAGACGAAACAAGTTTAGTGAAATCAATGATTACCCAAGAAAAAGGGCCAGGGTGTGAATTTGTGAATTAAAAGCCTGGCTTGCCTAATTCAAAGCTTATGCTCCTTCCACTAAACCAGGGTGAATTCATGAGAGTCGATACTTATTGAATGTTTACAACATGCCTGGGTCTGTCCTAAGAGCTTTAGGGGCTTTAATTCATTAAATTCTCATATTAGCTAACATCTATTAGATAGATACAGAGATAAGAAGTGACTTACCCAAAGTTACATAGCTCACAAAGGGAAAGGTCAAGATGAGAAGCTGGGTCATCGGTCTCTGGTTCCCATCGTTAGCTGCCATGCTCTACCAGCCTCATGCTTTCAGTGACTAAAAATGAAGGCAGATACTGGGCGACAGTTCAATCTGCACTCTCAAAATGGTCCGTGTGATTTGGAAACTCAAGTTTTCTGAAGCCATGAGAATGCAGGGGCATTGTTGGGGACTGAGGGTCTCACCTAGCTTTGCTCAGTGACAAACTGAATTATAAACTTAATAATTGCTACTTTCGAAAATAATAATGTAATCCAGTCTTTTCGTGCTTAATGAGTTTTTACAAATTCAATTTAGTCATTCAAGTATCCTCTGTAAGGCAGGGACTGTTAGGCACTTAGCAAACAGAGATGAATCCTTCAGGTCCAGGCTCAGTCCTGGAGTAGCTCAGAATCTTGTGCAATCTAGAGCAAGTTGTGATATGACGTATTCATCAGACAGCTACACAGTTGACAATACTTGAAGTTATGGAGAGTCATATCTTAGGTAAATGTATGAAGGAAATGTCTAAGAATTACTCTTTGGAGGAAAGAGAAATGGCTGTACGGCCAGTGGTAGCAAACCCTCCAGCATAGAAGATGGGCAAGCAGTGCCTGGATGACCACCTGGCCAGGATTCTATGAAGAGCATTCAAACATGATGACCTGAAAAGTTCTCACCCTGGAGGTCACGATCCATATTCTGAATGTTAGGAAGAGAGTCATGTCGATAGGCGTATGGAGATCTATATGGAGGCATAAAAAGACATAGGGTAAGATTATGGTGAGTGTTTCTTCCAATGCTGGTCTATGGGGATGGTGCTGAGAGTCTCGATTTCCCTGTCCAGTTCAGTAGAGGAAAATGTTATTAGCATAATGAAGGGCATTAAATTGGTTCACATTGTTTGATGGAACTAGTTCTCAAGAATATAGAACTTGCTTTGATTTATTTTATGCTCAAAGTTCTGATCTAAGGTTTTATTTCCTGAGTAGACATGACCCCCAGGGCGAGATGTCCCACAAAGATGACCACTAGCAATTCTTTGGGCAGGAACACCTCTCCCCTTACATTAATAAATGGACATCTTCCTTCAGAGCTGGATTTTAAATATGATCTAACACAGTGGTTTTCGCCCTGACCGGTTTGGCTCAGTGGATAGAGCGTCGGCCTGCGGACTGAAGGGTCCCGGGTTCGATTCCAGTCAAAGGCATGTACCTTGGTTGCAGGCACATCCCCAGTAGGGGGTGTGCAGGAGGCAGCTGATTGATGTTTCTCTCTCATCGATGTTTCTAACTCTCTCTCCCTCTCCCTTACTCTCTGTAAAAAAAAAACAATAAAATTAAAAATAATAATAATAATTAATTAATAAATAAAACAGTGGTTTTCAAGCTGTACGTCTAGGGCCTCATCTGCAAACAATGCAAGTTTTAAACTGCATGTGAATATTGTTCATTGTTTTGTATCAGGTTTATATTTTGGAATTTCCCAATATTTTCTTTAAGAGGGAAAAAAAGAGCCTCGTTGCAAAAAGTGAACACCTCTGAGATTTTGGTCCATTTCTCTATCAACAAAGAACTGAAACCAGAGAGGTTAAATGAGTCACTGAAATGGCAGAGGTAAATCTTATAATAGGCCCATCTTCTGCAAATCTCCAAACCGTGTCCCTCAAGCCACTGAGTCTGGAGAGCATGACATTCACGCAGGCCAATGTAACTCTGAGTGAACTATACAGTGCTAGTACTGTAACAGCAAAGAATTGGGCTCTTAATGGGAACATTGTACTACAATACCGACTGGCCAGCTACCAATTATTGTTCCTATAATTAGGTACTACATAATCTTATTTGATCCTCACAATAATCTGTTGAGTTGAACAGAACATGTATCTCTCCAGCTCTCATCCTTAATTTTGAAAAAGGTAAAACAGTCTCAAAGATATTGATTTCCTCAGAGGAACGTACTAGTAAATTTTTTTTAAAAGATCCCAATTCCAGCCTTCGGACTTTTAAAAAGACAGGACTCAGTTCATTATATTGTCCTGTTTGATCCAAGTAGCAAGAATATGCAGTACATGTGTAGATGATAAACCAATGATATCGCTGAATTGGATGGCTCCCAAAATTGACAGGCATAAGAGATAAAGGACAAAAGTGTAGGTCTTTTAATTGATAGATTGATTTTGTTGATTTCAGAGAGGGGAAGTGAGAGGGAGAAAGAAAAACATCAATGATGAGAGGGAATCATTGATGAGATGCCTCCTGCATGCTCCCTACTGGGGATGGAGCCAGTAACCCAGGCCAGGAATCGAACTCTGACATCCTGGTTCATAGGTCAACTCTCAACCATTGAGTCACACCAGCCAGGCAAAAGGTCAGATCTTTAGATCCCAACTTATGAGCCATTCACATCTACTGGCTTTAAAATTATTATAAGAGGACTCCACAGGTCCATAAAGTACACTTATCTGAATCTTAAATAAGGTGGCTTACATTGATATGTACGCCTATTCTCAAATAAAGGTAAATGCTCTTTTGTTAATAAAGTATGACTTCATTATAAACATTACTAAACTTATAACAATGTTTTGTCCTATATTTTCTCAAATTCTAAAATATCACCATTACTATTATGTGGGGTTCTATGACATTCCTTTGTTGTTGTTGTTAAAAATGGGATCATTCTTGAAAATTTTGGGATCATCTGTTCCAGGCTAAAATAAAGGGAACAGAGCAACATTAATACAGGAAATAATTATTTTAATACATATTTTATATCTTTTCCTATGTTTCTATTTGAAAGTAGTATAGCTAAATTATTACTCTTGTTTTTCATGCTGAATGACTGCTTCTTGTCTGGCTTTATTATGTGTGGTCAGATCACTGATTCTCAGAAAAACTACCCTCTTGCCTAGCCCTACATTCCTCCAAGATAATATCATCGACAGGGGTCAAGTTTCTTGCCAGGAGAGCTGATTCGCAGAAGTAAACTAACTGGATGTAAAACCATGAAATGTTAAAGAAACTGTCAAACTTGGGCAAGGACATTAATAACAAATACTATCTTAGCTATTAAATATCTCTAAAAAATAATAAATGATAATATTCGGTCAAACTGACCTACAGAAGTGGAACAGTAAACAGAATACGAAAAGGGCTGTAAGCAATACCATCTAGGAACCCCGAGGCAATGGATAGGCTCCCTGTCTGCTGGGGACTCAGGGCAGAACAGCTGTTCCCGTCTCTCAAAGCAAACCCCACTTCAGTGCATTTCTGCTCGCTTACCAGCTCAGATCTGCTTTTGAGGAGTAAGCCAAACACATAGCCACGAGTGATTTACCTTAGGGAGGACATTAGGGAAACTTAAAAAACAGAAGTCAACTTGAAAAGGCCTGTTTAATATCTTTCCTCCATCTCTGGCAAACTTCCATCCTCAGTCCACCTACCCACCGCCTTGCCCCTTCTTACGCCTGATTCTTTGTCAGATGAAATAGGAAGACAATAGTAAGCAACTGGGAAACAAGCTAAACATTTCCTTCTGGAAACATTACCTATTTTTAAATAACAACTCAGACTCTATTAATAGTTCCTTTAGAAAAAAAAACTCTATGAAAAAAACCAATGTCTCCAAGTCAGACGCTAGATTTTAAGGTCTCCCTTCAGTGTACTACCCAAACTCCTTACATCCACAGCCAATCTAGGCTTTTCCCTCTGGTAATTGAAGGTTAGAACATTAATCATATATTTATCTCATGAACTAAACTCATAGGGTTCCATGTAGCTTTGGTTTCGCAGTACCTTCCACCTGAGTAGGCAGAGTCCCCACCTACTGTATACTGGGCTTGGCCACGTAAATTGCTTTGGTCAACTGCGGTTAGCAGATGTGATGCAAGCGGAGGCTTTAAACCTGTTTGTCTTTGGCTTTACTGCCTTTGCCTCTGTAATCTACTGGCAGAGCCACTGACTCAAGAACGAAAAGATGTGGAGCTGACCATAACCTTCAGCTAGAAAAGCAAGCATTTCTTGTTTTAAGTCTTTAAAAGCTGTGGTTGGTTGTTATGCAGCACTGTTGTAGCAGACTGACTGATACCATAGATCTCTTGCACTTTCAGTTTTTTTGGTGAATTTTATCCAACAATATCTCCTCTGATCTGAAAATTTCTTTAAGGCTATTGAGCTGCATTAGAGGTGTCGAGGCCTTTGCATTTGACCATGGACATGTTCATTAGGGCCACCAGCAGGATTGTCAGCTGAAAACACTGCCCAACATAAAAGCAGTTTACTGAACTTTCTGTGTAAAGACCTGTGTGTCCTTAGCCTATATTGGAAAATGACTTCTATGAAACTGCTGTGTTGGCTGTAGGATGGTGTCAGACTACACTTAGCCTTTGGATAAATTTCTCTCTGGTTTCTGTAAGTTGGGAGAAATTGTGCTCATCCCACGCAATTTGAAAATTGGTTGTATAACTGCTTGTGAGCCTTCTTGAAATTTCTTGGAAAAGTCAGAGATGCATTGGGAAGATCTAGGATATCTAATATATTTTTTAAGAAGATCACATAATTTATCAAAGAAATAATTTTTTAAAATTTTCCTGAGCAGAAGTTAAGATCCAGAGACTCAGGTGGAAGTTATTTTTTAATTTTTATTGCTATTATTATTTGTTTATTTTATTTCTTTTTCTACCTTCATTAGTCGGCTTGAATCTTCTTGCTTGGAAAATTGTGGAGTCACTATCCCATGTTGTACTGCAGTAGAACATTAAGCCATCCACGATCCTGGAGGTATGAGTCCCAGCTCCCAGTAACCAGGAACATGGCTTTAAGAAAATTATTTAGCCTCTTTGGGCCTCGGGTTGTCAACTGATAAAAACAAAGAAAAGCTTGAACTACATTACTTTTAACACAAGGGACTTTAATATGTGATATGCGCCAGGGAGTGGTAAGAGGTAATGGAAGAAAGCTAGACAGGGGGAGATGTTGAAGTCCTGATCTAACAGAACTAAAAAATGGGGGCGGGGTGGGGGTGGGGAAAAGAAGGCAAGCAATCCTGCCCCTGTCCATAGTGCTGAACAATCATTGTTTTGTCTGAATGCTATTGGAAGGAGTTAGGAATTACTTTGTTAAGCAATATAGAGATCTGACCACTTTAGAAAAGAACGGTGATAGTCTGAGATCATCTACATCTATTTTAAATTCCACAATATACTAATGGTACCCAAACCTCTATGTCTAGCACTAACCTCTTCTCATCTCTCAATTCATATTTTCCACTATCTGCCAAGCATCATCTGCATTTTACTGCATTGAGCTTACTTCAAAAACTGAACTTTTCATATTCATTAATGATCCTGCTTCTTCCACTGTATTGTCCATTTTGATTAATGGCATAAAACTTTATTCTTTCTCCCAACTCAAAATTCTAGGAGAGCACCTGCATGATTTTTGCTTGTCTGCCACCTATAACCAATCACCAAATTCTGCCAATATTTCCCATAAATACCTCTTACATCCATCTCTTTCTCTCCATTCCACTGTCACTGTCTTTATTTAGATTCTAAACATTTCTTGGTTGGACTATTTTAACACCCTTCTAACTAACCTAACTTCAGTTTTGCACCCTTTCAAGTTACACATATGATCAAGTTGTTCCTCTGTGAAAAGTCCTCTCTGGCTCTAATTGATTGCAATACAAAACCAAAGTTACCTAGAATATCATTCAAGGATACTTTATAATCTGCCCAGGAAAGAAAACTCTGAAAAATAGACTAATGTTCAGGACATTTATTAGCGAGTTCCTTGAAGGTCACTGCTCATGGAAGGGTGAAGAAGGAAGCAGGACTGGGCAGAGGGAGAAGTTGAGCTGTGCTGCAGTTTCAACAAAGGCCTCTCAGCCCCTCCCACAGACAGCTCTGTAGCTACATGGCCCTTCAGAAGAGTTCCAAGTTGGAGTGAGGGAACCAGAGCTTTACTTAACACCTTGATCAGGCATTAAATGCAGGATGTCCCTGGAAGGAAGCAATGACTTGGGACACTATAATCTGAGGTTGGCTGCTGGAAGCGCTCCCAGAAGCTGGGAGACCAAGTTCCTCATTCCTTAAGGGGGATCTGGGCAGCACATCAGAAAGTCTACCATGCTCTGTCTACTTGTGCACATCCTTCTGTGCTTCCTTGACCCCCACCATTTATTATAACACCTCCTACACTCGATCGTATTGCCTCTTTAGTCTTCTGTATTTCTCATTAGACTGTGATCTCTCTGCAACACATGTTTGACTATATAAGTCACTGTTGCATCCTCAATGTTTGACACACAGGAAGTCACTAAATAATTTTTCAAATGAAAATAAATAAATGAATACTACAGATTTCTTTCCTCCCCATTCCTTACTCTGTAGTGCTCCAGTCAAACAAAACCCATTGCAGGTCCCTGGATCTCCCACACCTTCCATTGAACCCATGCTCTTACTTTGGCTTGGGATGCCTTCATCTGAGCTGATCATCAGCTGAATGCCCACTTCTCCTTCAGGAGTCAGCTCAGTTGTCACCCTTGGAAAACTTCCCCAGTCATATTCACAATATTCATTCTTTGTGTTTCTACAGAGGCAGTTCGTGTCAACTCCCACAATCCTGTTACTTTAATTTGCACATCTGATCCCCTTCAGGGGATATGAGACTGTGATCTTTTTATTCATTTTTACTTCCTTAGCACCTACAGGGCCTGGCACATGGTAAAGAATGAATGAATAAACAATAAATACACGAATAAAATTAAGTTCTAAGAATATCAGCCAGGAAGCGTGTATAGAATGAACTAAACAGGGAGGAAGATATAGAGGAGAAAATTATAAGATTATATAAGAGACATGTACATGGAAAGTGAATTAGCTATAATTCGTTATTTCCAGAATTAGTTTTTCCCACATACAAAATGAACAGTAGATGATGACATTAGCACAATTGTTGCTTTGCCTAACATAGCTTAGTCCCTTCATCTCTCAGCTCATTTTTTTTTTTTACTAGATGCTAGTCCAAGAATGTCAAATGCCTTCTGATGCCAAATAGATTACCTAAAGGTGTGGTGGGACTGTGGGGAACCAAATGTTCATGTGAAGGGCATTCAATTTCAAGTTTTAAGTCATGTGGTCACCAAACAACACAGGTTTTGGGCTTGATGTGGTCTGCAAGATGCTGGTTTACCTCCACTTTTATATATTTGAAAATCAAGTATTTTCTCAACTATAATGAAACTGAGTGAGAAGAGATGTGGGCAACCTATTTACCATGTAAAAAAAAAAGAGGATGTTTCTATATTTCTAGTAAGAAACAAATACTTTCTGAAGTGGTTTCACAATCTCCTAGAATGTTAGATTAGACATTTCACTGGTGGCCAAAAAAAAAAAGGGGGGGGGGGCGGGGAGAAAGAATCTTTTCCTTCTATACAAATACCTTGATATCTACCCTTGGCACTGCTTTTGTTTTTCTCTAAACAAACAAACAAAAAAAAAATGGTCTTCTGTTACAAAATTAACATAAGCTCTTTGGAAAATATAGGAAAAAATTAGAAAAGAATTTCTCAAAATTTCACTACCAGTGAGCAGCCTCTATTTGGCATTTTAGTTTATGCATGAGGTGCTTTGCAGGATTGTGGCATTGATATGCATACTCAAAGCTAGGTAGCTGGTAAGCAGGGGACAAAATTTGTTCTAAACAGCTGGGTATCTATAAGCACTTATCACCCAAGTGAACTAATGAAGACATCCTGAGGTGACCGTGAAGAGCCTGAAACCAGATGTCTGTGGGACAGGCCAGGAGAGGAGGAGTTTAGTATTGTTGAAATGGAACTTGGTTCTGAATCCACAACAGGACTATTGTGTGTATGACATTTGCCTTGAGAAGTGAATTCTGGATGGACAGTAAACAAGAGCTTTTGAGTCCAGTCCGTAAACAATCTTCACTTGGTTGCCAAGTTATTCAACATAGAAAACTTACCAGTAACTCAACATAAAAAAGTAGTTTTTTATCTTAAAGCACTGAGTGCAGTCCTGAAAAATGTTAAATGTAGATTTATGCAAGTCAAATGAGAGAAGACAATTACAAAACACAAAACCACTTTCTTTTTTTTACAAGAAACTGTTTTTGTTTAGAGTGTATTATGTTCAGGTATTCTCGGGTTCATCTATAGACTCATAAGAGGGAGAATGGTTGGGAGGAAGGAATTGGACTAGTCTGAATACTCATTATCAAGGATTTGGAGTAGAAAAAACAATATGTACATTACTAATCATAAGCAGACCTAATGTTAACAGTATTTTCAAGAAAATTTAGAAGATTTTTAAAAGATCTGTAGTTCTTTTTTTCCCCACTGTATTTTTAAATTTGTGCAATTTTCTATTTAATAGTATTGGTACCCCTGTGAAATTTTTCTGTAATGCCATTAGGATATTAAGGGATAGGGTTTTAAAACTATCTTGGATGAGGGATTAGAAAACTTTAGTCTATTAGAGGTACCTTTAAAATCCAAATCTATTTTATTACTTTACTATAATTAAACCTGTGGTATAAATACCATCATGCAGTTCTAATGATATTTTCACCTACTTTAATACTCATTTCAAAATAATCTCAGAGAAACAAAAACAATCAAGGAAAAATAAATTGCGGTAGCTTTCAAAATCCGAGCACCTGTTCATTCAAGCTGAATTTCATAAACTGATTTTATTAAGTAAGGCCTCACACTTCATAGTTACAGCAGTTTGTAAATACATGGTTACTATTTCATTGATTTCTTTTATTCATCAATTTGGTACTTTATGTAATGGGATTATACTAGATGCTGGGATTCAGAACCACGGGTTCTCTGGGTGTGAAATATGGTCCTCACCTGCAAGAGCCCACAGTATAATGCCATAAAGAAGCATTAAAGACGTGCCTTTGCCGTGTATGTGTAGTAAACAAGTGATTTGGTCCGGCACAAGGAACCTAAGTGTCCCCTTCACTCCTTATTTGTTTACATTTCTTTGGTTTGTGTGCTTCAGGTAGAGGTAGGTGAAACTTTGAATTCAGGGATGGTAAAACGAAGGTACAGTTGTGAGTACACAAAACACAGAATTTATTCTTTTTTTAATTCTTAAAATTTTTTTTTATTGATTTCAGAGAGGAAGGGAGAGGGAGAGAGAGATAGAAACATCAATAATGGGAGAGAATCACTGATGGGCTGCCTCCTGCGCGCCCCATACTGGGAGTAGAGCCTGCAACCAGGCATATGCCCTGACCAGGAATTGATCCATGACCTACTGGTTCATAGGTCCACACTCAACCACTGAGCCATGCCAGCAGGGCCAGAGTTTATTCTTGAATTATTATTTATTAATTGTATTATTTATTTGTATTACAACTATAAACCTGGTTTTGCCCACCCCTGTATTATACCCTAAAATTAAATCCTCCCACTTTTGAAATACCCAGGCACACCCACACACTTTCAGGTTGCTCTAAATGTTTGCTCTTGAATATCAAGTACATAGTAATGAAACGTTATTTTTACAGTTCACAGATCCAGTATAGAAATGTTTCTAGAGCTTAGATCCATCAGTTTGAGTTTTTCATGAATTTCCAGGGTGATAACAATATCCCCAGTGAGGACAAGGAAACCAGAGCAATGCCAAACGGGAGAGATGGCCTGAATTTGAAAAAGCACGAGTGTGTACAGACATGAAGATGAGGCAGGTGGAATCCAGTGGTTGCTACTAAGAGAAGTTGTGAAGTTTGTGGAGGCCTCCGCAGAGGGTTCCATCCTAAATCACAAAGGTGTGTATTTTTCTGAAGATTCCCGGCAAGATGATTTTGAGGGTTCTTCGACTATAATTAGAGAAATCTGATAGCTACATTTAAACATATTGCATTGTGTTTTCACTACTTGAGATTGTAGCAATTCGATCAGAGAGCTTCCTTTTGGGAAGACTTCCAAACCAATGTTTGGAGGAGAATCTAAACTTTTCCATCTCAAGCTGGCGGGAGTGTTCCCCCCTTTAAATGTTTATATGGAAAGACAAACCATAAACATTTTTATATGAAAACTTAACTTTTTAAATCTCTTATAGGCTGCATTTCCAGAAGTCATTGGCCCAAAGGGCAAGGAGAGTGATATTCCTCAAAGTAGACACTGGCCAGTCTCAAGTCTCCTTCCCAACTCCAGGAGTAAAGCGGGAACATTAATGCAGGTTTGGGTGCATTTGCAGTGTGGTTTGACAAAGATCGTATAGTGACAGACCAATGTCCGTTTGTAAATTCCAATGTTTTTCTTACTGAAATAAGTGATCAGCACCTGGGTGTAACTATGTCTACTACAGCTACCTCATGCTGTGAAGCTTATAGTTAATTAAAGGGCGGAATTCAAAAGCATGGCCAACTCCTGTAAAAGCCCCAGACTTAATCATCTGTCTCCTGCAGACGTCAACCTGTGGGGTGAAGAAGCATTTGCTGGCTCTTGGCCTGCTCCTGTCTGGAGAGGATCTTTCAAAAGACTGGGTCCTCTTTGCGGGGCGCCTAGGTAGAGGGCCCAGGGCCAATGTTTTGCCAAAGTCCTTTTTGCCTTGCCAAGTTGACTTTCCTGTCAAAGAACTAAGTGGAAAATTAATGTTCCATTTTTCATAATAATATTTTTCTCTTTGTTTGTTTTTTCCCAATGGTCTCCTATCTGTGCCTAGCATCCATCCCAAACGACTGATGCAGGAAATGGGAACCAAGGCTAAAACAAACTCACACCCTTTTCTATGGCAGCCTCTTTTATAATTAACAGTTAAAAACCAAAACATAAAATTCTGCTGAGATACGCTCCCCCTAGGTTACATTAAAAAAAATCTACCCTGCAGTTAAATGGAGTTTTTGCTGTTTATGATCTGAGTTTCATTATTGTGGCTTAACAAGTATATGTAAAGCTTAAAGATATTTGAAGCTGTAAAGACATTTCATAAATTATGAGCAACCTACAGGAAATGAAAGCTTAGCATTTCTCTCTACACTTCTCCCAACACGGCTAAACAGTTTCTTTATACCCCAATGAAGTCTGCCACAGCATGTCTGAATATATCCATCTCCCTTAAGGCAAGACATAATAATAACCCTGATTTCACATAACAGGGCATGATGACCTGCAGTCCTGATTGTTGTTTTTAAAACTGAATTTAAAGAAATTAGAATCTCTCTTTTTTTTTTTACATTCTTGTTACCAAGAAATGAACTCTGACAACAGAGACTATTAGCATGCTAATAATTCCTAGAGTGATATGTTTTATGTGAAAGGAAAACCAGAAAATTAAGAACCTGTCATATATTCTACTGACAGGGAAATGTCGTTTTCTTAGTTATATCTATTATTGTCCTTTTGCTTTTAAGAATATAAAAGAAGAAAATTGCAATGAAACAAAATATGTGTTGGCCAATAGAACAATGAAAACATAGTACTTAAGAAGACCTAAAGGTCCCTAAAATCAGTGAAGTAATGGCAATCTCCAATTAATAAACCAAAAATAAACTCTAAGTTATGGATTGGACTTAAGACATCTTTTTTGCTAGAGAAATAATGTGATAATGTTCCTTTTACTGGGTCAGTCCACTAAAGTACAGTGATATCAATAAAATATGTTTTGTAATGAAATATTGTTGTTCATAATAAAAAATAATTTTAAAATACAGAGATAGCTAATATGCAAAACTTTAAAATATGATTTAATAACAACATTTTTATTTTCTGTGAATGTTCTAGGGAGAGAGCAAGTTAAATACACAACAGTGAGATAGAAATAAATTTATAGAATATTCCTGAGAAGGACTTTTGGGTACTTTCACGTTTAGAAGTTGATACGGCAATGTATTGCTTAGTCTTTCCTGTCTCTTGGTAGTAATGTGTTCCCAATACTGTTCTCCCACATACAGGCCATGATTTTTATATTTGTTTTGAGGGGTCACAAATGGAACAAATATAGAGAAAGAAAGATGAGGGATAGTGAAGGCAATAGAGGCAGAAAAGGGAGGAAGAGAAGAGAAAAAAGAGAAAAGAAAGTAGTAAAGACATTTTCTTAAAACAGTTGACAAGAATTAGAAAAGTAAGAAAGAAAAAGTGAATGAACTAATTTAGATGATAGACATTTCTTACTGATGAACCAACCAACCTGAGAGTTGTGAAAACAGGAGAAATGGGGAAATCTTGGAATTTGTATGCTATCTCGAGAGGAAACAGTTGGGAGAGGAAGAAGCATTAACTCAGCTGGTTCTCAAAGCCGGCCACAGAGTGACTGTGGGAAGCTGGGCAGCTTCAGGGGATGAGGGGAATCTCAGGTCAGGCCAAGCACAGTCTATGGAGACCAAGAGTCTAAAGGATATGAAGATATATGTTCTAAATTTAGAAATATCTATACATTTTTAGAAAAAATATTATTGAGTTACTATTTACATGCCTTAAAATCCACCTAAGTATGCAATTCAATGATTTTCAGTAGGTTTATCACCATGTTGTGCACTGGTACATTTACCATCATACACTTTTTGGAATATTTTCATCACTCCAGTAAGACCCTTTCTGTTCCTTTGCAGTTAATCTGTTCCAACTTCCAGCCCCAGACAATCACTAATCTGCTTTCTCTATATATAGATCTGCTTTTTCTGGACATTTCATATAAATAGAATCCTGCAATATATGGTCTTCTGTGTCTGGATTCTTTCATTTAGCATGATGATTTTGATGTTCATGTTGTAGCATTTATCAGTATTTCTTTTTATTGTTGAACTAGAGGCCGGGTGCATGAATTTGTGCATGGGTGGGGCCCCGCCTGGCCAATTGGGGCCAATTGGGGCTGGCCAACCACAGGAGGTTGGCTGGCTGGGACAAGGGACTGCAAGAGGTTGGCCAACCGTGGGAGATTGGCTGTGGGAGCACACTGACCACCAGAGGGCAGCTCCTGCGTTAAATATCTGCCCCCGGTGGTCAGTGTGCATCATAGTTACTGGCCGGTCGTCAGGTCATCCAGTCATCCGGTTGTAACAGTCGCTTAGGCTTTTATATATATAGATAGCTTTCCATTGTATGGATAGATGCTTGAGGATGAGCATATTTTGTTTCTCCATTCACAAGTTACTGGTCATTTGAGCTATTTCCACTTTTGGGCTATTATAAATAATACTGCTAAGAATTATTGCAGGCACGTCTTTGTGTGAACACCTATATGTGTTTTAGGCAAAACACAACAGAGAGATTCACTTGTTCATGGAAAATACACATACTCAGCACAGACAATAGTGCAGTGAAGGCATGGGAGGGGGAGAAGTGGGGATCAATGGGGAGAAAAAAGGGAACATCTGTAATACTTTCAACGATAAAGATAAATTAAAAATAAATACCCATACTCAGGTTTGTCGTGTACCACAGCTCTGGGAGCCACAACTGCCTATGAATACTTTCCACACAGCAACTAGAGTGAACTTTTGTTGTTGTTAATCCTCACCTGAGGATATTTTTCCATTGATTTTTAGAAAGAGTGGAAGGGAGGAGGAAAGACAGAGAGAAATATCAATGTGAGAGAAACACATCTGTTGGTTGCCTCCTGCACATGCCCCGACCAGGCCTCAGGCTGGGGAGGAGCCTGCAACCAAGGTACATGATCTTGACCAGAATCGAACCCGGGACCCTTCAGTCCGCAGGCCAAACCAGCTAGGGCTAGAGTGAAGTTTTTAAAACAGAGAATCAGATCACATCCCTCCGCTGATTAAAATTCTCCCGGTGTGCTCCCATCTCACTAGGAATGAATGAAGCCCCACTGCTGCCGTCGCCTGCAGGGCCCTGTCTAGCCGGACCTTTGCAGGCGTGTTTCCTTTCATCTCTTTCCGCTTCTCCCTCTCAACTTCAACAGTGTTGATTTTGTTATGTTTACTTAGCCCTCAGGGCTCCTGCATAAGCTATTCAGGTTGCCTCGTCTGCTCTTCCCTGATCTTCGTTTGGCTCCCTGCTTCTCATTCAGTTCTCATCTCAGATATCATGCAGGTACAGAAGCCTTCCCTGGCCGCCCTACCTAAACCAGCAGCCACGCTTTCTACTTGCTTACGCTGTTTCATTTCCCACTCACACCTATAAATGAATAACCTACAATTCCCTTTCTTGTCGTTTACTGACTGGCCACCAACCAGAATCCCAGCTCAATGAGGCAGGTACTTTTTTATCTTGTTCATTGATATATATCTCCAGCACCTAGCATGTGGTAAATGTTCATTACAAGTAAATTTATTGAATGAATGCATAAATAAAAGGCAGAGCCCGACCGGCATGGCTCAGTGGTTGAGCATCGACCTATAAACCAGGAGGTCACGGTTCAATTCCTGGTCAGGGCACATGCCCGGGTTGCAGGCTTGATCCCCAGTGGGGGGCCACACAGGAGGCAGCTGATCAATGATTCTCTCTCATCATTGATGTTTCTATCTTTCTCTCCCTCTCCCTTCCTCTCTGAAATATATATATATATATATATATATATATTTGGAGGGGAAAAAGCAGAATTTGCCCCGCCCCCTTTTTTTTTTTTTACCATTCAATATCTCTAGAATCTCTGGGAAATGAGTGAAACCATGCTATGAATTCATTTGTGAACATCTAAACCAAGGGGCTAAAAGTCTGATACTGGCAAACCATGTCCCATATTTGACCTTCACATGTTTGTTTTATGTAGCAGACACTTGGGAGTCTTATTTCTGTTCCTTTGGCCACCTTTGTGTCAGCGGCTGGGAGTTCGGACTCACCTCCTGTTGGCTAGGTCCCACATCAAGCAGGTAGAGAATGATTCTGCTTTCCGCCTTCAGCCTTTCTCATGCCTGGGAGCCACTGGGAATGTGTATAAGTATGGCCTGAAGTGGGCTATGCAAATGTCCCCCAGGGTGAATGTCAGCCATCACCCAGTGTGGGAGCCAGGCTTCATCCTCACTGCCCTCAGATAGAAAATTCTGGGAAAAATTATACTTCGCAGAAGTCCCAACCAACCTGAGCTCCTGTGCTTTAGCAGGGACTTGGATAACACACCATTATGTACACTTTTCCTCTTCTCTTGTCTCAGCCTCCCTGCTTCCTTACTCCTGTTTTTGGAATCACCTCCTTAATACATGACCTGCGGCCAAGTCGTTTCAGCCTCTGCTTTCAGGGAAAGCAAGTTAGGTCTATGACTTACATCGTTTTGGAGGGTTTTACATTGTAAATTATTTGTCCAAGTTGAAAGCTCAAAGTATCTCAGGTTAAATGGGTTTTCAACTTTTTTAGTAAGGAAAATTATAGTTCATAGGGACATTAGCTTGTTTTCAAATCCTCAGCCTCTCAGTTATTTTGTTTGTTTTATTTTGTTATTTTTTTCTTAATCCTTACCTGAGGATATTTTTCCATTGCTTTACAGAGAGAGTGGAGGGAGCACGAGAGAGAGAGAGATAGAGATAGAGATAGAGAGACAGAGAGAGAGAGAGAGAGAGAGAGAGAGAGAGAGAGAGAGAAACATTGATGTGAGAGTGACACATTGACTGGTTGCCTCCTGCACACAACTAGATTGGGGGTAGGGAGTGAATCCGCAGCCCAGGTACATGCCCTTGACCAGGAATCGAGCCTGTGACCCTTTGGTGCACCGGGCCAATGCTCTAACCACTTAGCACACCGGCCAAGGACCTCTCAGTTATTAATAGTTGATTTCAGCTGTTCTGTGAGGAAGATGGTCTATTGCAGTGGTCGGCAAACTCATTAGTCAACAGAGCCAAATATCAACAGTACAACGATTGAAATTTATTTTGAGAGCCAAATTTTTTAAACTTAAACTTCTTCTAACGCCACTTCTTCAAAATAGACTCGCCCAGGCCATGGTATTTTGTGGAAGAGCCACAGTCAAGGGGCCAAAGAGCCGCATGTGGCTCGCGAGCCGCAGTTTGCCGACCCTGGGTCTATTGTGATTCCACTAGGAATTAGGGGAGATAGGGAGCTCTTTCTATTATAGAATGTGTCTTTCCTAAGTTTGAATAACATCAAAAAATAAAACTTACAAAGAAACCCTCAATTCTGAAAAATGTTAGCGCTGCAAAAATATTTTTTAGACCAATATCTCACAGATAACTTGATACAGAAGAACTATATTAGCCAAGGAGCCTCATTGCAATCAATAGAAATGGACTCTGCCTGGTTTGGGCAGAAAAGAGATTACCAAAAGGACAGTGGTTAGCTCACAGACTCCCCAGGAGAGCAACCAGTCTCAGAAGCCATGCAGCCAGGGATACAACCACAATCATGCACAGAACGAGTCCGTGAGCACACGGAGGCTGCTGCCACTTAGTGTCAGGTAGCACAGCTTGCGCGTGACACTGTTGGCACTGTGCATTCTCTACTGCATGGATGCCACTGGCAAGGCTGCCCTTGGAAAGCACAGCAAGCAGGCGTGCTCTCTCCTTGTGTGTAAGACCCGCTCCCAATTCCAAGTGAGGTAGGAGAAGGAAATACCTCTCATTTTTCTTTTTAATAAACAAAGAAACTCTCACAGAACTAACCCCACAGCCGACTTCTTTCAATAGCTTATTGCCAAAATTGGGTCACATGGCCCTTTTTAAGCCAACCACTCGGAAGGAGACTAGACTAGCCATGATTGGCTATATTCATTGATTCGCTTGCTGGGATAAAGATGTGACTAGCCTTCCTTGGAATATAAAGTCACACAGAAGAGCATGGATGATTGTCCAAAATTGTGGTTTTGTTCACAAGAAGGAGAATAGCTATTGGGGTGACAACTCATGTGGTGAATGAACATTTATACAGAACCCAAATGTCCTTACACTATGGGCCCATTTAGTGGACACACCCACGTGCTTCTTCCCAAATCCCTTGTCACTAATCCTCTGGTATTCATACCCTTTTCGTGTCCATGACAATCTGACCACACCATTTGTTACTGTCCATCAACTCACCTCTCTTTCCAGGAAAAAGCAAAGATGTTATACCACTCAAAGTTCTACCTAGCAGGAGAATTTTCCACCTTCACTTCAGTGGGATGGAGTGGGACTCAGCAATCTATTTGAGGCTGGTGTCAGCTGATTATGCAAAGCCATCTGTGAAGTATGCTTTTTTAAAAATTCAGTTAACTGATAATAGAGAAGTGGTCATGATGTTGTAAGTATTGATTGGCGAAGAGGTGGCAGTGTATGAGTAGGCATACTAGGAAGACATCAGCATGTGAAACGTGAGCTTTCAGGACCTGCTCAGATGCACTCACTTATATACTATTTCCACTTGGATGTGTTTGCCTTTATAGCTGGGTAGGTCAGATAACATTGAGTTCACGATAGGTAGCTTATATTTCAGAGTCACCTGGTTTCTACCAGAACCCAGTTAAGCCAAGTACTCTTTCATCAAAGAGGAGTGGTGGCTCACTGAAGAAGGTACGGCTTTGTTCTAAAACCTTGATGTTTCTGCTGTGAACCGTGTATTCGGTCTTTCTGCACCACAGATTTCATTTCATTTTTGAGCACCATTGATCTCACTGGGTCCTAAAAGGCCATATGGAAAAGGCCATATGGACCGACTGGGGGCTCTTCCTCTGAGCCCTACTCAAAGCTGACAGCCTTTCAGGTCACTCAGAAAAGAGCTGCAGGGCACACAACATATGATATATGCTGCTTCTACGATTCAAGGAGCACCATCCATCATAGGACATTTTTTAGAGGTAGAGAAAAATTGTCCTTGACCTTGGAGAGGATAAACTCACATGCCACACAATACGAATCCCAAGAAACTTTACTGTGCTAGGATTTATTTCCCACCTTCTGGCACACATAATTCTATCTAAACTACTCACCACTACCTGCTCTCTGGAGCTCATCAGCATATTATCACCAATTTAGCCATGGGTTTGGAGAGACAACCTAGTTCTTATAGACTAATTTATGGCACAGAGAATAGAGAGTTAAAATAAGCTTGAGATAAAAATATGTTTCTGCCATTTTAGGTGAAATCAAACTACTTCTGGTACTGTCTGCTTATTGGAACAGAGAAAAAGGATCGTCCAGCTAAAAGCTGCAGTCCGAACGCCACAGTGTATGTGGATTTGCTGCAATAAAGCCACTGCATTCAGAAGACCCTATGCAGTTGGAATCACCACTTCACCTACAGTACTCCCTGTGATGCTCAAGACTCATCCATCTTTTGCACTGGCTAGAAGTGGGGATATGCTAGAAAACATAGCGGCCTCATCTTTGCGATTTGCCTAAAAGTAAATAAAATAAAATTTAAAATTACAGTGATGTTTTATTGAAGTACAGCAGGATTCTGTATGATTTACTATTTTGGTTGGGAAGTTGAGCTCCTGAGCTTTCACTAAGCCATCCCTACCATGATAACTTTGTTAGCCTCCACTCAGCAGGTTGGGAGTCAGTGTGGGAATTCTGCCGTTTAGTTGGCATATATCTAAGTAGATGTAACTAAAAAATGATATCAAAAAGTGAAAGTCCTATTATGCCAAAACAGAGCTATCTATGGAGAGTAAATATAAAGAAAAAAATAATGCATTTATTTCCAAGATTGCACATTAACCTTAAATAATATGTGTGTTTTTTCTGTTCTCTGACTACTGAGTGAAAGAAAATTTCTCATTCTCAATAGATGTTGTGCTATATCAGTAGAAGTTACACTATACGGACCTTTCCCCATTCCTTTTCCTAATGGAAGCCTTAATTTTATTCAGGTATTCAACCTAACCTCATGTTCAGGAGTAAACTGACTAGGTTGAGCCATCATGTTAATTCCTTCCCGGTTCCTGGTGATTGGTTCAGCAAACAATCTTGAAAGCTAATCTGTACTTGCCATTCCCATGGTGACTAGGCCCCTGATCCCATGCATGATTATTTACCCAGTTTCTGGGTGTACTATGGGGATAGATGACCTCAGCAAATGACAGTTTGATAACATACTAGTAAGCAATTCTACGCATCCCCATAAAATATGATGTAATAACACTGAGTGGGGACTTGGAAAATGCCATTCCCCTTCTGTTTACTAAAAATATATAATGAGCCCCTCTACGTGCTATTGCGTTATGCCCTGTGTTAGGCAGGCAGGCAAGCTGAGGGATGGGTGGGGACTTGAAGGTGAAGAGGGGAGGTGAAGATTCCATTATTAAACAAAATAAAACTCTGAAACAATTAAATAAAATTTAAAATATATATTTAGTTTCTCTTATCTTTCTTAATATGTATATCCTATTCTAATGACCCATGTGTCATTAGATAAAATATGTATATAGTTTATGAATTAAAATGTACATACATTGGAAGGAAATGCTCACAATAGTTTTACTTACACATGTAAATGACCAAAACATATGGAGGATGGGCTAGGAAACACAGTTGCCCTTTCAAGAGACAGATCTAGAAGTACCTGTCATGTAATAGAAATAAACACACCCATGCCCTGATAGAGGCCCCGAGAAAACGTCATGGCATATCCGTCCATAGTAAATATGCATGACCCTCTCTGCATGACACTGTAATAAGCTGTTTGGAGGAATCAAAATTGGAATTATTATTTTCTTGCCTGCTCTAAAGTACATCCAATTATCAGGCATTTGGGGGAAGAGGGGACTCAGGCCTGATGCAGTGGTTTAAAACCTCTATGCTATTAGGGTCATTTTAAGGGTTCATACTTATCATGTTATAGAAAACATTTACGCATCCTTACCTCTGGCTCATCTTTCTTTTTTAAACTTTATTTTTATTATTGACTCTATTACAGATGTCCCCATTTCCACACCACCGCCACCCCCCCACACACTTTGCCTGCTCCCACCTAGCCTCCCCCACCACCCACACCTCTTTCCTCTGGCCAACACCACACCATTGCCTGTATCTATGGGTTATGCATATATGTTCTTTGGCTAATCTTCTGAGTGGCCCAGTCAGACTCCAGTGGCTTGGAGTTCATTCCAGGCACCTGCCTCAAGTCCACCCTGGTATGACCTCAAACACCAGAAAAAGTTGCACTTTAAGCTGAGAGTTCACTACATTCATTTATTCCACCAGTTACCTGGCAACTTCCACTGCAGATGCTCTTATGCTTCTGGCTCGTTTCACCTTTCTTTCCCTTGCTTTTTTTTTTCCCAAATGACTTTTATGCATAAAGTACTACCATATTCATTTTCATGCTTTTCCTTTACTGTTTTGTTTTTATCTGCTTTCCTCCATTTCATTTTTCCCCATTCATTTATTCCATGCTGCCCTAGCTGTTAGCCTTTGTTCAATTCAGAACATCAGCCGGAAGCTTCTCTGTTGCTAAGTAACAACATCACCCACATACACCCTTTTCCACTCTCTGCTCATTTCTTCTGCTGCTTTTATAAGCTCATAGGTCAAATGGTCTCTAAAGGAAATGAAGGGCGCTTCTGTGTTCTCTTCATTCCAAGGGGGTGCACACCCTCCCGCACCCTGCCTCCTCTTATTAGATGTTGGCTTCTTGTTTTAGCTGATAATTTGCCCTAGGCTGTGAGAAAACACTAAAAAAGCACAAAACATCCCTTTGAGCTGAAACCATTTACAGACAGGAGGAAGGGATATGCTTTCTGCTAAAGGAACAACAAAAGGAAGAATGATTAAAGTTTAGCTACAAGGCATGGCATGGGCTCATCAAGGGCTTCTTTCTGCCTAGCCCCTGAAGCAAATCCAAGTTTTAAGAGGTTTCCATTAGGGATCAAGAGAGCTAGCAAGTCCCTCTTACAAACCTTTATCTTGTTGAGTTGTGATGAAGCCACTAATGGCATGTTGAGCATGGTTCACACAAAATAAAGGATAAAAGCAATACAAGAACTCATTGTGCCATTTTCCAAATCTCAACCCTTTTCCAGACATCGATCTGACAGGGCACTTGGACCAAAAGCACAACTGGAGTTGTGTCAGCCCTTCTCACAACATGCTCTTAAGAGATTCCAAGTCTTCCGGCACATTTTAATAGTTTAATGGCGATACTGACTCCATATGTCCACACGCTAGGACAGAGTAGCAGAGATACCAGGACCTTGAAGACATCTCCTTTCACCCTTGCAATGCCAGAAATAATTTCCCTCCCTGGTGTGAATTCTTTCCCTCTCCTTGTGCATTGATGCAATGCCTAGGAGGCCTTCCCTGGTAACCCTGCCCCACGTGGATGCTCTCAGCTCTGTGCCACAATCAGCACTGAGCTAACTGGGGGCATTGGGGCTTGCTTTGTTTATACTACCATAGCCCTTCACCAGGTGTGTGTCCCTGCTCCTCGGGTACTGCTGACTGTGAAGTAAGGACTCAAATCCTGCATGTAGTGTCTACTCCATAAATTGCCTTAAATGTAATCACAGAACTCAGATACCCTGACCAGGGAGTTGTTTTTAGTTTCATTTTCTACAGAGGGGAACACAGTTTTCTTTGTATTAAAGTCCAATTTCATCAACAATCAAATGACTAGAAATGAAGTTTATGTCTTTCTGTCACTCTCCTGATTCGCAGACTGAGCATTTGAGTAGAGAAAAACTTCAAGAGCCTTACTTGTCAGGACCTGCTGATATTCTGAAAGTGGAATTCCTATGAGACTAAAACCCACTCCAAGGTATTCTAAGAATGCCTGACCAGAACTGGAAACTAATTGGCAAGCTAGTACAATTTTCCTTCTGGAATCAAGCTCTTTTGAGATGTTAGGTCTTCTGAGAGGTTGATAAAATTTTAATATTGCAGTTTTTATCATGATCTCAATTAATGAAATATGTATTTGAAGGTCCTGGAACTTTTTTTATGGTACTGCTTACTTTAAACAACAGAGAATTATACAAAAATTTCAGTCAGTAACCTTCTGTATTCATTTCTCTTTTAATTCTCTTCTCTCAAACTTGAGGTATCGGTCAACACCACCTATGTCATATTACTTCTTTTCTTCACATCTCTATATGTTTAATTCAATTATCCCTTTTCATCCCTCCTTATCAGTGTGATCTAGTCTCACAGTTCCTTCTATCACTGAAAATTGTGGCAGTCTTCCCAAAAACCAACTTACTTTCCACTGGGAACCTCTATGTGGTGATATATTCAGTGCCCTAAGGTCTCTCATCTTCCTTGAAGTTTCAAAACTAATGACCCCTTTACATTCAGCCAGTACAACCTCCTCAGTCACAACTTCAACCCATCACCTGGGACTGCTTCACCTCTGAAACCTTTAGGTGAAAACTCTTCTCTCCAACCATAATGCCCTCCTCTTCCAGGTGTCATTTACCTACCTTGCACACACCCCATAAGAATTTTCCCTTCATGGGCTCTGTCCTATTCTTTCCCTTTAGTCTCCTCCTTTCTTCATTCCTTCCCTAACCAGCTGAGATCCCATGATCCATCACTTTGACTACTCTCTCTAGTGCTAGTATTTCAAGCCCTTTCTTCTCAGTAGCCTGGCAAATCCCCAACATTGAATGGGTTTATCTTCATGTTTTCCCTGTCTGCACCCATGCTACTGAGGCCTTCTGGAGAAATAGCACATTCTGCCATAAGTGCCATTTCAGCTCCATGTCATCAAGCATGGGTCCCTCAAAGCTGCCATATTCCTCTGAATCTACTTGCTGTTATAAAGCATCATTCATTCATTCATTCATTCATGTATTTACTCATTCCCTAAATATTTGTTAGATGCTCACTCTAGCAGCATATTGGGTTCTAGGAGATAAAGAGGTCTCACTCCTCAGAGAGCTAAAAATCTAGCCTAGAAACTGAAATTAAATAAACTTAAGAGAAGTGAATTATTTGGAGGCTAATTTTTTAGAAGAATAGTGAGGGGATGAAATATTTACTATGGTGAGTGGGCGTCAAAATGGCTTGGGAAACACAGGAGGGTTGATGGGAACACATGGAGTTGGACTAGCACACATGGTCAAATCGTGTTGTTTCTCTAGGAGACCTCGATAGCCTGGGTGCAGACAGAGAAAACATGAATGTGAAGTCATTCAAGGCTGGGGTTTTACCATGCTCATGAAGGGCAAGGGAGCTGAGATACTAGAGAGAAACACTATGAACAAGATAATAAAAGAATTAATGGTTTCTTAGTGCCTTTTGCTGTTTGTTTTCTAAACCAATGCTATATAATGTGCAACTCCTATCATATGACTGTCCAGAAAATTATTCAACAATGAAAGGGTATCCTCACTCCAAAAAGTTGTACTCTCCTTATATATTGTCCCAAGAGATACATGAAATATTAATTTTTGCTCACTACTACTTATTTTCTCTTTTCATTTTTAATATTACATAAGTACAAACTATGAAAATGTTCTCATTTTTTAAAAATTCACACATCATAGAAGTATTCAGAATAAGAGTGAACTCTCCCAACACGCCTTGCCCTACCCCATTTCCTGTCCCTGCAAGTAAGTCCTGTTAAGAGCTTGATGTGTGTTCATACAGTGCCCCTTTCTATGGGTTTACAACAAGAAGTAGTTTGCAGGCATATGCATACACTTCTAAGCGGTGAAAACTGCTAGTCAAATGTTGTTCTGAGCAGGGGAAAGGTAAACATTAGAAAGAAGTGTCTTCCCTTAAATAGGAATTAACTTCATTCTCTATGAAGCAAATCATTTGGACCTGAACTTAAGCTACTTTCTATAAGCTGATAAGAAAGCTAAATGATAGAAACCATTAATGATCCAGAAAACAAAACAAAGAATTTATTTGCTGACTCATCAGGTTGAGATGATAATCTCAAGTAAAATTAAATTTTGTTACATGCTTTTGTCACAACTTATGTCTAAACTAGAGTCCTGGTGCACGAAATGTGTGAACTGGGGGAGGGGGGGGTTCCTCAGCCCAGCCTGTGCCCTCTCACAATCTGGGACCCCTTGGGGGATATCTGACTGCCGGTTTAGGACCGGCAGTCGGACATCTGTCTCAATCCAGGACACTGCATGCACCAGTGACCATACTTTTCATACAAGTAAAAGGCATCTTGCTGTTGTATGGGCAGCTACATTTTTTTTTGCCCTGATTATAAAAAGTGGTACATAACATGATTCTTCTGAGGCAATATTACCATTTCCCCCATCCTATGGGTGGAAAAACTGAAGCAGAGAGAAGTTAAGTAATTGGCTTTGTCACACAGTTGTAGTGTCAGAATCAGGGCTGACCACAAAATGTGCAAGCCAGAGTCCATGCATGTCATCGCTGCATCATCCTGTTTTTTCAGTGTTAGAGTAGCCTTGCCAGGTTTTAATTTTTAAATCTAAGAGACTGTTCCTAATATATGGGGTAGGGTCCCTAAGCCTGGCTGGTGATCAGGACTGATCTGTGGGGCGACCAGTGGGTGGGCAATTGGGAGGCCCCTGCTGACACCCACCTTGGCTGGCAGCCTGGCACCACCCGCTGGCCAGCCCTGCCCCCCCCCCCCCCGCCCCGCCACCGCTGCTGGTTGCCTCCCTCTCAGGGGTCAGTGCACATCATAGCAACTGGTTGTTCTGTCAGTCATTCCACCATTCGGTCTATTTGCATATTAGGGTTTTATTATATAGGATAAGGAAACAGACAAGATCTGTAAAGATAGATAAGGACTCTGATGTTTTTACTACAAACACAGCTTATGTAAACTACCCTTAGTTATCATATCAGGGTTTGTGAAACATGTTCAAAATAAGATAGAAAGTCATAACATATGGCAATATATGATTGATAGGTAATAAATCGTGCCTCTTGTTAGTCACTTCAGAACTAATTGAACCCCTGGGGAACTGACTCATTGGGTTTTATATATTTTTATCTTTCTTTCCCACCTTGAAATAGTCAAATATTTCCCACATTATAAATACTTAGTGTATCTTTTGGAATTTGACCTAGCTTTTATCATTGCTATATGCTTGTTGCAGTATGAGTCAAATACTCATTTCTGATAGTTCCTAAGAGAAAGTCAGTTTCTTCTACAATTACGCACATGTAATTTTGGATAGAACTATGCAAATAGATTCTACCTCATTCTTTTTAACTCCTCATTCTTTTCCACAATAAGGAAGCACCATAATTTATTAAACTACTTTCTTGCCAATAAACTTCATTTTATTGTTACCATAAACAATGGTCTAATGGGATGCATATTCATGTAGTTTTGCCTACATATCCTCCAAATGTTTCCATAGTATACATACCGGAATTGGAATTTTTAGGTAAAAAAGGACTTTATACTTTTTGTTTTTACATATATATTGAAATAAACGCAAACTTTTATGTGTCAAAATGAACAAAATGTTAACATGACAACAAAGCTAAATCACCATCAAACACATAAACATATTCAAACTGATTAATTGCCAGGAAAATGAAAATGAAACAATGGCATATCACTTTATACCTATACACTGGCAAATATTTTAAAGATCAGTAAAACCTATTACTGGTGAAAATATGGGAGAAAGTTGCTTTAGCTTATTTTTTGGAAAGCCATCTAGTAACATCTATTAATATTAAAAACATATGTAGACTTTTACCAACAAACCCACTCCTAGAATCCAATTCCATAAAAATAAAAAGCCAAAAGTTCAGAATATATAAACAAAGATGTTTTGGGCAGCATTCATCTCTTCCTGCAAATATTTGTTAAGTGCTAATCATGTTGCCATCACTTTAGAAATGAACAGACACAGGCCCCGCCCTCAGGGCATTCACAGCCAATGAGGGAGACGGACACAAGCAGTGGGAGCTCCTGAGAGAGGTGCTACGGAAGCAATCCGGCCTGGGGCCTGGAATGGAGGGTGGCCAAAACTTCACTGAAAAGTAAATTTGCATGACTTTGGGACATACAGCAAGTTTCTAAGGTTTTGAATAAGGTTCTGTGGTCCAGGACAGCTTAAGAGAGTAAGATAACTGGTCATAGGGAAAACACAACCCATAAACTTGCCATGAAACAAAATCATGTTGATACAAGTCACAGGTAATCGAATTGTTCTACTGGCAGTGGAGACAGAATATGAGATGCACAATGTAAAAAGGATTTACATTTTGGGGATAGAATCAAAAGACTGTATTATTAAACAGTAGCCAAAAATGCTCTTTTGTTCCTATGCCTGGTACAGAGCACACTCTTGAAAGGTATCTGTTGAACCAATCAAGTAAAACACGAGAAGAGCACGTAAGAAAGTTTAGCCCAGATATACTGGGATTTAGTCACTCATCTCACCTAGTCAACCCTTCCTTGAGTAGACTCTTTCTCCTTTCCTCTCTCCCTCCCTCGTTCTTTCCTTCCTTCCTTCCTTCCTTCCATTCTTTTCCCACACCACTTTTTAGGAGAAGGAAAGACTCCTGTCACATGGCAATTCTAAATCCTGCTAACCTCACTTTGACCCTGTTATTTCATCACTTAACAACGAGGCAAAATCATCAGCTCTTAAATCATGAACTTCAAATGCCAAAACAGTGCTGAGCAATTTTAAAAGCATGAATGCTATATAGGAAAGGGATGCCTAATATTAAAAACAAGCAAACACAACAGATAGCTCTTTAGAAACTCATCATCTTTGACGACCAAGAGGATGTGAGTAGCAGATCTCAGGAGGGGACTGCCAGACTGTGGAGAAACCAGAGCAGCTCATCCGGAAAGGGGGCACACTCTCTCCCCAACTATTGTCCTCCAAGGAAAAGGCATTAGCGCGGGCTCTCTATGGAAAGGCTGGGACCTCCATGGAATAACGAAAATGTTCCCAGAGTCTGAGTGCTCCCTGGCATGGCTCCCATATCAACAGCAAAACAACTGCATAGCAACCTCCCCTGGCCACTTCCTCGCCCATTACTCTTTGTCCAGGGAAAACGCCCCCACTGCTCCCTGTCTGCTTTGTCAATTTGGTCAAACCGGGGTTGAGTCTGCGTGCCAAGTTGAGGAGCAACACATGCTGGCATTTCCCAGCACATGCTGTTCACCACGTGGGCTCCTGGAGGGCTGCCTCTTGGCTTCGGAGGAGCTCTCCCCTCCCCCACTTCCTCTCGCAGGGGCAACACGCAATAACAATTAGCAAGTGTGCGTGCGAGCTCCCAACTGGCCAAGTGCTCTTCAGATCCAGGGACCTGCTCTGTGAATATTGGGGAGGAGCTTCCAACTTGTGTTTTGCATTCTCAGGAGTGCGTGGAGCTCACAGACAGAGCAGAATAACAGGCGATTCTACAACAAAGAAAGCCCAGTGTAAAGGCTGCTTTGCGAGGACCATTTGCCATCTGCTTATTCCCCCGTGGCAACACTGCCTCTGGGGACCCCAGCAATGGCACCAACACACCCATCCAGACCGGAGCACTTTTCCTCTTTCCAGAAGGTGTTTTCCTTGAACTTCCCCGTCTCCCTCTGAGTAAGATGTAGAAAATATTCTCTATAAAATAAGATTAGCAAATGACTCACAGTGCATGAGAAGAAATGGGGGTGCAGTTTGTCATCTTGAAGAGAAACAAAACAGTAAAATTGGAGAAGCAACTCACTTTTTCAAACCTCCTCAAAGAACGTCTTCAAATGATAGGCAGGAAATGGGGTTTGTGGGGGTGACGTTAAGCTCAAGAAAACTCCCGTGGCCACAGCAAGATCCAGCCTCATCATGCATATTCATAAGAGGCAACCTGAGCTCCCCGTGTAAAACCACAATGTGGCTGTGTTTCCTGCACGCGGCTGGGAAACGCTCGAGCGGTGGGGAGCTGGTGCCTTGCTTTATAACGTGGTTCAAAAATGATGATCGTTCATTGCCGACTAACTCACACATTGACAGGATTTTCTCCATAGGCCTATGACAGCTCATGAGTATCCATCTGTCAGGACGCATGTTAGAGCCATCATTGTGCAAGTGTGAATTTCAAGGATTTGGCTAATAAGAAGCAAAAAAAGGAATATGGTTATTTATTTTCAATAGAGCTTTGGGAGTTTATTGTTAATACTCGAATAGAGAGATAGGTCAGTATGGCACGCACAGGAAGATAATTATAGTCTATCATTGCTTCTCTGCTCAACAGACTTTCTACAACAAAATACCTAGTTAGTTTCACCTGATGGCAAAACAAACCAACGGCCTTACGTGTTCCAATAGGAGTTGGGGATGCGTGTTTTAGATTTTTCACTTATTCACTCAGTAAATAGTTATTGAGAATAGTACTCAACACTATGTGCTGAGTACTATTCTAGGCACTTGGAAAACTACAGTGAACAAAACAGATCGAAGTCCCTCCATCATAAAGTCCATGATAACCATGCTCTTCCAGGCAGAAAGAACACATTGTGTACTACCTGTTACAGAAGGTCCTGGGCTTTATATATATTATTGATTTCAGAGAGAAAGGGAGAAGGAGAGAGGGATAGAAGCATCAATGATGACAGAGAATCAATGATTGGCTGCCTCCTGCACACCCTCCAGTGGGGATTGAGGCCACAACCCGGGCATGTGTTCTGACCAGGAATCGAACTGTGACCTCCTGGTGGATAGGTCGATGCTCAACCACCGAGCCACACCAGCCAGGCAAAAGTCAGGACTTTTTTGTTTAATTTCTTTCAAATGCCCTGAGGACCCTGTGAATGAAGAAGTTACTATATGTGCCCATGTGTGCTGTGTGAAAGTCAGAGAGAAAGAGAGAGAGAGAGAGAGAGAGAGAGAGAGAGAGAGAGAGAGAGAGGAAAAGAAAGCAACATTGAAACACAGAGACTGAACTGAGGGGGGAGATTATCTTTAAATAGAAAAAAAGAGATGTACCTGTATAATCTAGTAAAAACACTACTATTGGGAGACACAAGAGAACACTGGTGCAGATGAAAAAAACCTACTATGTTCTGTGCTGGGAAGACACAAAATATATTCAAGATGTCAACTCTCCCTAATTTAATCTGTAAATTTGACACCAAAAAGATCCCAGCACTTTCATGATGATGTTTTGAACTAGATAAACTGATTGTAAAACAAGAAGAAAAATGTAGAAGAATGTAGTAGGGAAAGGACTAGTCCTATCAGATACTGAAATATAAAGCTTCAATAACTAAGAGTGTGGAACTAACCCATAAAGAAACAGATTTAAAAAAATGGAACTGAATTATTGCCCAGAAATAGTTCCAAATGTATACAGAAATGTAATATCTGAACAACCTGGCACGTTCCCCTGAGTCTGTTCGCCTCACCACCAATCGTCAACCATGCAAATGTGGTCCTTTGCCTCTTCCTCATTAAGAGGCTCAGTGCTAACCATCGGCCCTTAGCATAGAACAGCTCTGGATTAGGAGAGTGCAGGGTGTAGATGGTAAGAAAGGGTTAAATTGGTTAAGGACAGTCCTACTTTACTACCACTTGTAGCTTTGTTACCTTGAATGTGTAGTTTAACTGTGCTGAGCTTCAGTTTCAGTTCCTATAATAAGAATAACAAAATCTATCTCAAAGAATATTGTGAGGATAAAATAATACACATTAATCTACTTATCAAATTCTGGTACTTAAAAAATAAACATATCCTAGCCGAATAGCTTAGTAGGCATCTTAACTCCAGGTTGATTGTTTAACAACTTGTTTATCTAGGCAGAAACTGCTTTCTAAAAATCTCAAATCCTCCTTTGCCACACAACATTAAATAAATAAGATTTAGTACAAAGAAAGAATTATCTTTAAACTCGGCCTTTAGAATCAATGATTTCCTTGTGAAGAAAATGCTCAGCAAAGGAGATCAAGTTGTTCAGTGGGCGGTTAAATCTGGCAAGAGAGGTTTGGTTACATAGAACAGGGAAGGACTTTCTGACTTCAAAGTTGTTGTTTTTTCAATGTGGAATTTTTAAAGATGACCCTGGTATGGGATGGGACTAATGGAAACCTGCCTTGTGTGGGGGGACTGCCCAAGGCCTGGGTGTGGCATGAAAAATGAGAGTGACAAAAAAAAGAAAATTGAGATCGACTCCTGCACAAAAGAAGCTTGAGCAATTTATGGAGAGGGTAGAAATGCAAACACAATTGCATGTAAATTTTTAATTTCTACCTTTAGTTGTATTGATAATTCAGTGCCTAAGGAATAAAAGGATGTTGAGAGTTGTGGTAACGAAACATGGGAACCTCATATACTCTGGAAAACCTCATGACAAACTACAATCTTGAACAGTGTTGGAAAGGGATGAAGTGGCATTACTTGGTGGAAGGTGCCAGGCCGAATGGTCTGTGGATGCCTCAGAGGTGGAAAGTGGTCAAAGGAAGGGACAATAAAAGTTTGATGCCACAGCAACAGCATACAAGACAGTGAGTTTTGTCAGGCCAGTCATGAAAAGAATGCTTGTTGCTGGTCGGGATGGTTTGAATAAGGAAGGAACTCAAGGTGGGAGAAGAAAAAGCTATTCCCATTGTCTACATATGATGCTGAGGTCCAATCCAGCCTGCACCAATGAGAATAAAGAGAATGTATGGCTATGAGAAGCTCTGTAGAGCAAGGAATCATGGGATTGCTGTTTTTCTGGACTAAGTAATAGAAGGAAAAGGTTTGACAAAGTTAGGAACATAAAAGGCTGGCAGGAGAATGGAGCCTTTGATAACAACAGGAACCTTCAGATCTGATGAGGGTTTGTAAGAAGGGCAGGGACAGAAGATAAGTCTGATTTTGGCTACATTTAGCTGTAGGTGGCAAACAACCAACTATACCAGAAACAGAATCAAAACTTTAAATAGAATAAATTCAGAAGTCTTAACAAAAGAATATTTTACTGTTTTATCATTATGTAATTAATTTTCCCCCATTTAAACATGCATAAAAATTTATGAAGGTCATGCTCATCACTGACCTACATCTTATTTTCTCCTCAGTTGATAAAATAGCAGAGGAGCACATTTTTGGCAATCTTGCTGAGAAGGGAAAGAGTTCCTGCAAGATCATTACCTCCACCATCTGTCTTGCTCCAAAGTTCACCAGCTGCTAAATTAATGCATTTCCCTTAGATCATCATTTTGGCCCTTTCCTGGACACAAGTCATTGAATAGGTGAGCCATTACTAGGTCCCTGTGCAGGCTCCCTAATGGACATCAGGGTTGGGGCCAAAGTGTGTTGTGATGGAAATACAGGATGTACCTAATCATTGTCTATCTCACAATCTTACATAAGAAAATTTGATTTTGTTAATTTTATCACTCACACCTTGTTCTTCACAACTGGATTGATTATTCTCCCAATTTACCAGGTTTGGTTTTGAATAATCATCAGGTATTTTCCCCCCCTCAAAACAAGACCTCAATGGGTTTTCAAAGGACTTTGAGAATGTATTCCCAAATGAATGGATTCCATTTTCAAACATTTTTTAGCAGCAAAACTTTTCTTTTCCTAATGAGAACCCCAACATATTAAATCGTCAATAGTCATGAAGGTCTTTCTCATCTCAGTTAAATTTCAGGGACTGATAAAAAACCATGTCATTCTCTGTGAACCTCTGAAGTGTCTGTGGAAATGAAGGCAAGTCCAAAAGCGAACCCAGCATATTCTCAGCACCAACGGAAAAGCGTAGCTGCCAAATGAGACTGTACGTAAGAGCCAGCATTGTGATCCGATATGGTTTTGAAAACATGAGCCACGCCTTGAGGTACATTAAAGCACAGGCATTAGAGTCAGACAGACCTGGGTCTCAGTCCTGCTGTATGATCAGCAGGCGACTTAGCCTCTCCAAGGCTCAGCTTACACATCTGTGAAAGTGATCAAATGACACTCATTTAAATGTTATGAGGGGAAATAGGTAACGTGTGTAAAGAGCTAACACCATGCCTAATACATAGTGAGTGCTCAAAAATGCCAGGTAGCAGTAGTAATTATAATAGTAGTAACGCCAACAATGATAATTGCCTTATTTTTATAATCACCACAGTGGTGAGCAGGTACTGCGGAGCTGATAATAAGTTCACACCTGGCTAGGCTGACCTAAAATGAAATTTCTAACTCACCGACAGAAATAGCATCATCAAGCAAGGCATTAAGGAATCAAATGCCACATGGGTATGAGATACCTTGAGCAGAGTCTCTATGACTTTAGTTAGAAAATCTCTACAGCCAAACTAAACAAACTTCTTTGTGTCAGGATCCTGCAACCTCCTTCCATAGAATAGACATTGTCTTATTTTAAGAATCTCCAGGGAAACTGATTCCATAACTTCCCTTAATAACCTATTTTAGTGTTTAGTACCTGTCCCTCTTAGCAAATCTTCAGAGCTGATCTAAGTCCTCCGTGCTCCACTTTCAGGCCAGTCATCTCACATTTTATTGGCACTTGTTCTGCTATTGAATCAAATTAGAGCTAAAACGGGTGTTAACATGAGCTTTCAGAATCAGCACATGCTCTGGATAAGCAACCATGATGAGTTCACACCCGAGAGAGTGGCGCTGTTATTGTCATCAGAAACACACCAGCCGTGTTTGCTTACCGGCGCAGCCCACCTTCATCCTTGGCAGTTGTCACACTCTGGCTTGTGTCACATGAATCGGAAACGCGCAGCTTGTGTAAAGCCAGCAGAACAAATGGAACTGCCCGCGGAGTGGCTTTGCAGTTTACTGCTCTGGGGCCAAGCTGCCCCCGGGCGGCGGCTCAGTCTCTTGGGAGGGTATCACTTCCTGCCCACCTTCTGGGAGGCCTGGGCCTGTGCCAGGGTCCAGGATGAATCAAATAGCAACAAAAATAGCAAATGCCCTGAAGCCCCCAGCACGGCCCAGGCGACTTTCCTTTCTTTATCATTATGTGTCAGAGAAGTTCAGGCCCAGGCCCCCGCTCTGTTTGGATAAGGGAAGCAGTGCTAAGGAAGGGCCTAAGCTTGGACAGTAGCACGTGCCCAGGCACCTCCCCGCAGAGCCGGGTTAGCTGCCAAAGACCCTGAAGACTTCGCATTTAAACGCGGTCAGAGTTTCTGAAGAGTGTTTTTTTGAAGCATGGTCCCTTGGACGCTGCCCCACACCACAAAGAGAAGGGATAAAAATGTTCAGAAAAGACAGGATACGGAGGTGGGTGGACCATGAGCTAAGGAGGCATAAGCTCTGTCTGTATGGGTCTCCCCAATGCTCTCTACCTAACGTCTATTCGTGGCTTTTGTGTTGCTTGGACCACAATTCCCCGGGCCACTCTGAGACCCATATAACGAGCTTCATGGGATCTGGCCCACCCCTACTGCTCCTTTTCTTAAAAGGGCCACCAACAAGAGCTTCTGCACCCCCAAAGCCAGACCCCACCCCTCACTTTATTATACTCCAGGACTCAGAATGCCTGTTTGTTTATTAAAGTCACTAAGTCCTGAAGGAAAGACTTCTGTTAATTTTGCTTAAGCTAATGTTTCCTCCTAAGTGGGAGCAGATGACACAATCTTACCCAGCGAGCATGTGCCACGGGGAGAGACATCTGAAAGAGTTCACAAACTCCTGGTGTCACCAGACCCCTCCAGAAGTCGGCAAGCCCCCCGCCCCCTCCCTTGTCCCTACCTCTCTAGACATTCTCTTCTTAAGGACCTTTCACCAGGCAGGTGAGCAGGACTCCAGAGAGCGGCCGTCTTTTCCAGAGCTTGTAGGCCCATTGCCACGCTCAGTTAGAATCTTCTGGCTATTGCTCAGCGCCCGGGCAGGACTGGGTACCTGAGGACATAAAGAGAAAAAGAAATAGAAAACAAAACTAGGAGGAGCATCGGTGGTGACTGGTACACTGACATTGTATTTACATCAGGGGACCATAAAATGGATGTGAATGTAATACTTTGCCAGGTGCTTGTAAATTTTGGTATAGGAGCGAATTGACAATAATGTTTTTCTTTTGAAGCATTCAGTATTTAGGATAAGAAAGGAGATATTGGGAAGAGAGGGCTGCCTTCGCCTGCCCGCCATGCCCATTCTGATGGGAAAAATAAAGACCTGTTTCTTGGGCTTCCCACTCTCCCTCCAGAAGTAACCTACCCTCTCGACCCTCCAAGAGCCACTTGTCCAAGGAGGGACTTGGTGGGAGGCGAGGGCATAATAGGCTGGTACACTTTTCCTGTGCGATAGGCGTGGGCCAGCCTCCTGGAAAAGGTTGTTCTGAAGGGCAGAGTCCCTGTCGTGGCGGTCAGAGGGTGGCAGGAGTGACAGTCCCGCTGCTTACTAAGCCTGCACAATTCCTTACACCCCTCCGAGCCCCAGCTTTATCCTTTATGTAACCGGATTAAAGGTACCCGGTCCACATTTAGTAGCGCTCAGTACCTGTAGCCCCTGCATTTGTGATGAGTTGATAGTCTGGGTCAAGGACGTTGGGTTCTCAGCAAGCATGAAACAGAAACCACCCAGGGGGCTGTCATTCCACCTCCCTGCCCGTCACTCAGACCAGGTCCCCCGTCACTTTCGCTTCCTCCCACTCAGATTTCAACCTACAAGGACAGCTGAAGGTCACAACACATAGACACCAGCAGGCCCCGCGTCCAGCTGAGGTGCAGGTGCCCTGTGCCCGCCGTGGCGGGAGCTGCCGGAGGTCTGGCGCAGAGGCTGCAGAAAGAGGAAGCACTGAGCGCAGCCTGGTTTTGCTTTTGCTTTCTGGGTTTTCTCTTTGTTCTTTCACCCGGGAAAGCATCAGGGAAGCCCCTGGGCTTATCCTCCTGGCTGATTTCTTGTGAGTCCAGCCTTTTTGTTCTTGTCCAACAGGGTTAATATTCTCAGTGTCCCTCCACTTTCTCGTTTCCCCCTTGAGTGCCCATCTCTGCCTCTTCCAATCCCCTTCCTCCACATTCCCATTCTTGGTGCCTCCTTCGCTCCCTAAAGTCCCTGGGAAAGCTTCTGCACAGATAAGCAGAGGCACTTGTCTCGGTGAGGATTAGGGGCGACTCTTCTGCAGGGGAAGCCACTCCGTGCAAATAACCCCGGGCTTACCCAGGAGCACCTAGAAGAGAGCTCAGACTGCTTCCTGTGAAAATACATCCAACGCCACAGGCCAGAGATACAACTGAAACCATCCTTATCCTTAGAACATGGGAGGCACCCTGGTATTTCCTATTCCAGTCTATTCATTTTTTCTTCCTTTCTTCCTTCCTTTCTTCTTTTCTTCCTTTATCCTTCTTCCCTCCCCCCAGCCCCTGCCCCACTGTTCCTCACTCACTAAACTGACCTCAAGACTCATTATTGTCATTAACGGATTGAGACTTAGGAGCACTGTCCACTGGCCCTGGGGAAGAGGCCTTTTCCTTCAGTTTCTGAAACACGCACTACCTGTCTATGATGAGAAATCCATTTCTCTCCAAACGTAACGAAATGTAAATTCTCCTGGAGTCAAGCGAGACGGGATAGGAGACTAAAGGACCATCTACAGAAGTTCCTTTTATCCAAAACATCATGTCTGGCCATCAAGGAAAAATGACAAAAAGCACTATTTTCAGGGACTGAGCAAGCATCAAAACCAGACATGGCAGGGATGCTGGAATGATGAGACCAGAAATTTAAAACAACTTTGATTAATATGCTAAGAGCTCTAATGGTTAAGGTGGACAGCAGGCAAGAAAGACTCCACCAGCCATTGTTGGCTGAGAAGAAGGGAGGGGCCACAAGCCAATGAATGCGGGCAAGGTGGAAAAAGCAAGAAAATGGATCCTTCTCCAGATGCTCCAGAAAGGAAAGCAATTCTGCCAGCACCTTGATTTTAGCTCATTTCAGACTTATGATCTCTAGGGGTTTAAGAATAATAGATGTGTGTTGTTTTAGGCCACCGAGTTTGAGCTAATATATTACAGCAGCAGAAGAAACTAATACAGATATATTCTTGGTCAATTATGAATTAGAGCTTCTCTGAGTTCTGGGTTTATTTACCCACTTTCTTCTTCCAAGGCTGACCCTGGCTCTCGGCATTGTCTGGCCTCGAACAGTTATGTGCAGCCTGCCAACCTGCTGAGCCACTGAGACCGGGTGCTGGGCTGAACGCTGGAAGACAGAGTGGGTAACTGTGATGCTGAGGAAAGTGAGGTTCCCAGAGGGCTGTTTTTTTGTGTGTGTTTTATTCATACATATCAGAAAAGCTCATGCAACTCTGTCGTCCTGCAAATTATGATTTTACCTAATTTTTTAAGAACAAAGACTTCGCTGACTAAACTGGGGGACCCCCCTCCCCCGCCACAACTACAGTTCCAGAGCAGAGATTTCCTAGCGCAGATGGCGGAGAGAAGGGCTTCTTGCGACACAGCGATGACTGCTGTTGCCAGCTCCCATCGGGCTGGGCCTGGACTTTCTAATTCTCCTTCATCCTTTCACGGTTACCCTCTGGCCACTGCCTGGACCAGAGGGCTTGGGAACATCACTTAGACTCCAAATCAGTTTCCTCCTCAATAAAATACCAGCCAGCACTGCCCACTTTGGAGGCTCTGACTACGGCATCCCAAGCAGGCACTTAACCAAAGCTACGAAAGGATGAGGGACGGATTTCTTTGTTTAGAGCTGCTTTCTGTCTGCTGTGAAGCCCAAGGCTTTGTGATACTCCCAACTGGACGAGAGAGAGAGAGAGAGAGAGAGAGAGAGAGAGAGAGAGAGAGAGAGATTACAAAATTACAATGTATTAAACATACAAAATTCCGTTTCTGATTGTGAGTCTGCTCACTAGAATTAACAATTACTCTCTACTTAGGATCCTTCTAAATCAGACAGGAGCATAGAGCAGTCATTGATTATACCAGAGGAATATTAGGAGTAAATGTTTTGCCAATTTCTTTTCCTTCTAGCCCAGACACAGAGCTTAGAGTGCCTCTAACTCAACATATTCTTTGTGTTGTGGCTTTATAAATTCTGACATGCTTTGTGATCTTCAGGATGCTAGATCCTTAAAAAAAGTCTCCTTGTATTTGAGAAGCTGCTTAGAATACTAACAACTCCCAAAGCTCTGTATCTCTAGAATGAATAATTCAATTTTATTTATTTCTTTACTCACTCACTAAGTTATTTTTACTAGTCCTCGTTGACTAGTTGGCTAGCTGATGTTCCTCATGGCCCTAAGCCATGCCCTGCTCAGCCTCTAGCCAATCCTGATTTTATGCGAAAGAAATGTAAACTTTGCCCCACATCCTAGGAGTTAAGCTTAGTCACACTTTCTGGACCACCTCTGTGGTAAGATCTGATAACTGAGTGCTGCAAATTTTGCCTTTTTATCCTGCTTATTTTCTACTCTCTTGAGGCTCAAGGCTCTGCCATAGTTTTGTCAATCTCCCTTCTGGGAATAATCTCAACAATGAACAGCTAACAACCTTCCCAGTCACTTCTGCCTGGCTACGTTCTTGTTCGATCTCAGAAGGTCACCACCTGCCAGGATTCCATGTTGGGACACCCCGCAACCTTGTGATGATGGGCCATCCCGATGCTCATTCCTGCCCCACTACCTATTCTGCATGTTTTTCTTGGCACCTGTTCTGGGTGCTTGTTTCTCCAGCCCCTCCCAGGCTGCCTGTCCTGCTGCAGTTAACGGGGTTATGCCTGGCCATATCCCAAGATATGTCAACCATTGATAGATCACACTTTAGGAGCCAGAAAATCTTACCAGACTGCAATTTTAATTAGGAGAGGAACTCAGGGAATGTAGCAGCAGGCAGAGCCATGAAGGTTGGACGGTGGGGAATGTGTAAGCATCACATTAGGGAATCACTCTCTCAGCAAAATACAGAATGAGATGCCTCAAACTGAAGACAAAATTAATGGCTGCTGTTTACAAAGCCTGAAAGTTCAAAAGTTTCTTTTTTGTGGTTTTTATTTGTTATAGATATTTTAATTATCTTTTATTGCCATGAAAGACACACAACATAAAATTTACCATCTTCACAATTACCGTTTTAAGTGTACAGCTTAGTGGCATTAAGTGCCTTCACACTGTTGTGCAGCCATCACCACCATCCATCTCCAGACCTATTTTCCTCTTGCAAACCTGAAATTCTGTACCCATTAAACAACAAACTCTTCCCCTGCTCCCTCCAGGCCCTGAACACCACTCTTCTACTTTCTGTATCTATGAATTTAAGTATTCTATGTGCCTCATGTAAGTGGAATCATACAGTATTTGTCTTTTTGTGACTGGCTTATTTCACTTAACATAATGTCTTCAAGGTTCATTTATGTGTCAAAATTTCCTTTTTCTTTTTTAAAGGTTGAATAATAGTCCATTGTATGAATATATCACACTTTGTTTAGTCCATCCATTTTTTGATGGACACTTAGGATGCTTCTGCCATTTGGCGATTGTGAATAGTGCTGATATGAACATGGGTGTACAAATAGCTTTTCGGTCCCTGCTCCACTTTCTTGAGTATACCCCAAATGAAATTGTTGGGTCACGTGGGTAATCCTCCTTTAAATGTTTTGAGAAATTGCCATACCATTTTCCATAGCGGCTACACCAATCTACATTCCCAACAACAGCATACAGCATTCCAATTCTTCAACACTTGTTTTTCTTTATTTGTATTTTTTTATAGTAGTCATGCTAACAGTCGTGAGATGGCATCTTTGTTCCCATAAATCATTTAGAAGCTTTCATCCTCTAAAAATGTTTACAAGTGAAAATCTTGATATCCTCTCCCACAAAAGAAGATTGTTCATTTCAGTTGATATTACCTCTTTGTGTTCATTCATTTGTAGCTTGATGGTATTTTTAACAACAAAGTTCTTCATCTACCTAAGTCTAGAATTTAGTGAGGGCCTCAAAACAGCTACTAGGTAAAAAATGAACTAAAGGTCTCAAAATATGTATTTTATCTTGTTTTCATGATTTTAGCAGCTCTAAGTTTGTTTTTACCTACTTTAACCTCCTTCATAATTCCAGTACTTTTTTTTTTCTAAGATGATAACATATTCTGTAGGTATGCAAAAATTCAAAAACGTTTAAGGTTTCTGAGGGTCTTTAAAGGATGACTAAATCCTTAGAAATGTGGGAGGGATCATAATTATAATAATCATTACTCAGCTTATCCCACTAACAAAACATTTCTAGAAAATGAAAACATGTTAAAAAGCAAATTGCCAATGAAACATAGCTAAACCATTGTATTTCACATATAATCTATTAATAATAGTGATCAAAAATATTCCATTTAATTAATTTTAATTATTAATTTAAAACATCCATGGTAATTCTATGTTATTCAAACAATTTCTTTTTTTAACTATGGATTATGGTATCTATAAATGTCCCTTAATTACATAGAAGTTAAATTATATTCATAAAGTAATTTTGCCACTCTTTTACTCCTAGTGCTTTTCTGGTTTCATGTGAAACAAACTCTAATCCCTATGCTTAAAATGTTCCTCCTTATATAATTTTCTAAATCCTCTCATCCTTCAAGCCCTAGCTCAAGTCTTCCCATACTAGAGGATAATCTTTAGGAAGACAGAGATTTGCCAGTTTTGTTTAATGCTGTGTGACCATGGCTTAGAAGAGTACCTGGTGCTAGAAAATGCTCTATAAATGTACATTAAATAAAAGATTAATAAATGAGTGTGTGAGTTAATTAATATCCCAGATGGTATTGCTCGCTCTCCCCTCTAAACTTCTACACCATGTGGACTCAATCCATATGATTCTTAATATGTATACAGAGTGGGGTAAAATTGGTTTCCAGTTGTTCCTATAGAAAATAATACTATCATTAATAAATAATAATACAAGAATAAGCTCCGTGTTTTGCACGCTCACAGCTGTACTCCTACTTTTGCCCACCCTGTATTTTGTGTTCGACGTTTGTGTTGTCCACCAAATATTTATAGTTCCTCTCATAACATGTGGTAAAATCACATTTTCCCATTCCTTTGAACTTAGGTGTGGAGATGCACTTGCTTTAGAAAAGACATATAAGCAAAAGTGACAAGAGTAACATCTAAGGAGGAATCTCTAATAACCATTGGGTGATCCATCACCTTCCCTTTCTCCTGCTTCAATGACTGTAAAAGTAAATGTCAGTGGAGAGCCCTCATGAGCCTGGGTTCATGAGTGACCATAATGGGCAAAACTCCCATATCAATCTGTGGTGATCACGTAGGAGGAGTGAGAAGTAACCTCTGTGGTTATAATCCTCCAAAACATGGAGGTTATTTGGCAGCATAACCTAGCTGTCCTTTACTTTTCTGTTGTGTCTTCTGTCTCCAACTGAATCCTAAGCTCTTTGAAAGAAGTAACTATGCCTTACAGTCCTTTGATTTTCCTCTTCCCAGTTCATTACCTTAAACATTGTGGACACTTTGTAAGTGTTTACCGATTGTGGGTAGTGGTAATGATAATGATGGTGGTGGTGGTGGAGAAGAAGATGGCAATGACATAAAGTCAATAGCAGGTGCACTTATATTTTGAAGCAACCACTTTGACTTCTGTATTTTTTATTTTGTTAATGGACAGTTAAATACAGAGAAACAGACGATTTTGCTATGGTTTTGGAACTTATAAAATATGAACATTTTGATCATATTTCCTATGTTTGATCATATTTGATCATATTTCCTAGAAACCTGGTCAAATAGAAACTTATAGATAAACATTGCTGAGATTTTAGTCATATAAATTTTTATGTCAAATTTGATTGTTAGCTATAAATACAATTGGAAATTGTAATTAAGAAGGCACCTCTTGAGTAAACATGCTTTCAACCTGTCACTCACTTGGTTTAAAACATATTTCCCTCCTTGTTTGCTTTATAATGCCTAGTACAGTGCTGGGTATTTTGCAATTTCTGGAGTGGCTTCAAGAATATCCTGCTCCAGGTTCAATGACTGTCCATCCTGGAAGCATCCTCTGAGAAAATAAAAAATAAAAGCCATCCCTGGAGTTTGGGTGACCCTAAATGGCTTGAGATTGTCATGAATAATTTTGAATAATTTCCCCTCTGGAAATGAAGAAGGGCTTGTTACACCAAGTTATTTGTACAGCCTTGGACAGAGGATTAGGCTAACATTTTCCATGTTTTCCTATAGGAGTCTAAATCTAATATATTATCTGATCTTTAAAAGTATGACAGTTCCCTTGGGGCGACTTTTTCAAGATTACTTCCTTCTAGCGACTTACCGGACACCTACAGATTGCACCACTTCGACTGCTGCTTGCTCTGCCCCAGCATGAACCGTCACCATCCTGCCCTCTCCCCTGGTTCCCTGCAGTCTCTGATACCACTGATGCCTGCTCTTTGCCTCCCACGGCTCTATTTTCACTGTTTCTCACAGTCCCAGGGTTGAGATCTCTCCTCCTTCCTGACCTTCATCAGTATTGCAACCTCCCATCATTTCTCCAATTACAGTGCATATCTTCAATATGGATTCTATATCCCTGTTCTCATTTTTCTCTTTCCCTGAGTGCTTTCAAGAGAGAAGATCATCAAGGCATGTCACTCAGAGATCACTATCTTCTGCTGACACGGAATATATCCCCAAGTGGATGAATGGGTGTATTAATGCTTAGAATAAGGACAGGAAGACACACTGGAATATCATGCAGAGGAGAGGTAGGGGGTGTATTTATTCTGTAGAGTTTGATTGGTAGACACTTAAATAAAATTAATTAAAATTATGTGGAGAGAAGATGGTCATATGAAGCTCATGAGCAAAGAAAATGTAAGTCCCACTTTCTTCCCTACCCCCAGATTTTCACCTATAATTTTCTAATTCCCATGCCAATCCCCTTTCCTTCTATACTCATCACCCTTACTTCTCTCTTTCTCTCATTTACAATCCATCAGCATATCCAAGCATCTCTATTTTATTTTTTTAAATATTGATTTTTTTTTTTTTTAGAGAGAGAGGAAGGGAGCTTGAAACATCAATTGAGAGAGAAACATCACTGAGGACTGAGCCCACCACCTGGACATGTGCCCTGACCAGGAATCGAACTGGTGGCCTCTTGGTTCCTAAGTCGACACTCAACTGGTGAGGTACACTGGCCAGGCCAAGCATCTCTACTTTAGAAAGACACTGTAAGCGTGTTCACCATTAGCACTGGAGAACAAGTTCCCATGATATCTTGCCTGGACTATTGCGATAACCTCCAAAGTAGTCTTTCTGCATTTCTACCCTTGCCTGCTTGTTCTATGCGAGAATGATATTTTTAAAACAGAAGTCACATAATGTCACTCCTTTGCTCCAACAGGACATCCACAGTTCACAAGAGTCAAATCCCAAGCCCTAAATGAAGGTCCCAAAGTGTTCCAGGAACTGTCCTCTGATAGTTTTTTTTTTTTTTTTTAATCTCATCTCCTACTACTCTACTCCAACCTGACTGACATCTCCGTTGTTCCTCGAACATTTCTAGTATGTTCCTACATTATAGCCTTTTCAGACACGATCCCCTCTACTTAGGAAGGGCCTCCCTAGATATCCACACAGCTTGTTCTTTGAATCAGCTGAGCTACAAGCTAAGCTACTACAGCAAAACACAGTTACTTAATTCAGAACAGAATTTTCTTTCTCATGTGAAGGTGCAGGGATGACAGGGCAGCTCTGCATCTCACAATGTGGCCTCCGAGGATGCTCCATCGTCACCATCTCACAGTTTGCAGGGAAAGGTAAGTGTCCTTAAGGACATGACCCAGAAGTTGCACACATCCCTTCTGCTCATGTCCAATTGGCTAAAAATTAGTCGCTGGCACACATAGTTTGCAAGGAAAGCTGGGAAATGTAGTCAGTACAAACACCATTTATTTGCTTAGCGAAGACTCTGAAGGTTCTGTTATTAAGGTCAATAAGAGGATAAAGGATACTGGAGTGTTATTAGCAGTTTCTGTCATACCCCTTCCCTTGATTCGGGACTCTACTGGAGTGCATCCTTATCAGAAAAGCCTTCCCTTTTTACCCTTCTGAAAATATCCCCCACTGCCATTCTTTATCCCTTACTGTACTCTTTATTCCTTTTAAACACATATCATCAGTTGATACATTCTAGTGTTATTTGTTTATTCACTGCTTCCCCTCATCAGAATGAAACACAGAACACCCTGAGAGCAGGGATTTTGCTTTGTTCATCGCTGCATGCCCAGTGCCTAAAGCAGTGCTGGGCACGTAGTAGGTTTTTAAAAATATTTGTTGAATGAATGGATGGATAGCTGTTGGATTATGGTAGAGACAGAGGTTTTCTAATTAAATTTATTGGGGTGGCATTGTTTAAAACATTACATGAGTTTCAAGTGAGCAATTCTATAATACATCATCTGTATATTGTACTGTGTGATCATCACCCAAAGACAGGTTTTAATTTATTCTTGAAAGTTGGAGGAACACTAATTAAAGCTATTAAAGCTGCTAGCAATTATCTGTCTATGTAACGCTTTTCCATCCATGGAAAAGAATTAGTAGAATGGGCCATTTATTTATTACAAATATGGAATGTATGAGTCAGGATTCTCCAGAGAAACAGAACCGACAGGATATATATAGAAATATAATTTAGATGAGATTTATGATTGCAATTGGCTCATAGGACTATAGAAGCCAAGAAGTCCCACCATCTGCTATCTGCAAACTGGAGAACCAGGAAAACCGCTATGCAATTCAGTGTGAATCCAGAGACTGATGGTGTCATTCCTGATCTGAGTCCAAAGGCCTGAGAAGCAGGAACCCCAGGGTCCAATGCCTGTCCGAGGGCAGGAGGACATGGCTGCCTCAGCTCGAGCAGAGAGAGGCTGAATTCAATCTTCCTCAGCCACATTGGGGAGGATAATGCTCTTTCTTCAGTTACTGATTCAAATGCTGATCCCTCCTGGAGACACTCTCTCAGACACACTCAGAAATAATGTTTTACCAGCTATCTGGGCATCCCTTAGCCTAGTAGAGTTGACACATAAAACCAACCATCACGTGGAGAAAAAAAAATCCACCCATGTTTTGAAGAGGACATTAAATTATCATTAAAATGAAGAAATTGCAACACGAGATGTTAAATATTCTGCATAGTAATAAAAACGAAGGGTACATTAAGTTGCTTTACTTTACCAAGTTAAAGTAGGGTGTTAGGAAATTTAGGATAGAGATTGGACTGTCCTTGACGATTCTTATAGTTTCTTGCAGTTATTTGTGTGTCTTCATGTCCAATATGTACCCAGGAGGCTGTGAACCTGAGTCACAGCAGGGGGAGAAGCATCCTGATCGTTCCTGCACAGTCCGCTGAGAGCTCAGGCAGACCAGGAGGAGTGGGCCAGGCTCGGGCCAGGCTGGGCCCCTCCAGGTTTCACAACTGGTGTCCTACACATGGTGACATTTAAGACTGTGAAACATATACCCAGCCACTTGAGTGCTTTGCCTGGACTCTGGAGAAAGCCCAGTCTTTTGAAGGACATGGCTATCCCCACTGTCAGTCATCCTGGTGTGGGAATGAGGTCCAGCATGCAGAAAGGAGGGAACGTCCCTCCCTGAGACTGGACTCCAAGGGAAGAAGCGACCTGGCGTGCTCCTCAGTGGGGCTTGGTGGCGGTTGACCCAGCTTCTCCATGCAGAAGCCCGATGGAAGCTTCCTTTAATAGCCCTGGCTCTGAGCCTGATCTGGGCGGAGGACCTCAGGAGCCCCCTCCAGCAGCAGCGCCTGTTGCTCTTTACGTTGGATGCCTGTTTATCCCACCACCGCCTGGTTTTTGCTGGGCTGTGAGGACTGAAGGGAGCAACCAGAGTTTCTGCTCAGAGCAGCAGGCACAGGGGACCCGGGGGGCGGGAGAAGCCAGACCCAGTTTGCACTGGAGGTTTCATGGGGCCCATAGAGGCAGGTTTCAACAGATTGCACACCTTCCTCCAGGGAGGCCAGAAACTATGGAGAGGTAAAGCCAATCAATCAATCAATCAATAAGTAAATAAATAAATAAGGGCTCCTTGAAATGGGGTTTCATTACAATTTGGATATTAAAGGAGGAATGTTCTGTTTTTTAGCAGGTGAGATCTGGGGGTGTATCAATTACATCTAATTGACAATATAGAGAAAAGGACCTGTATTTGTCGTTTCTGATATCACAGCTGCCAACATGACAGAAAAAAAGGTTGGGATCTATGGACAGAGAGATTTGTTTGTAATAAAAATAGATTTAAAGTTAATATAGGTTAAAGAACTATTGGGACGGGTAGCCTGAGCTAAGGCATAATTGAATTTGCAATTATTTCCATAGAATTATGCTCTTATTCCACTATTTCCTTCTCAATCTCCTGAGGAATTAAGAAATAATGTGAGCCATAATTATAATGCCCAAGATTTGTATAACAATTTATAGTTTCCAAACCTCTTGAGATTCCTAATCCATATTGTCTCACCACAACCAGGTGAAATAGGAAGAGTAAATACTGTTGTCCCCAGGTATTAGACAAACAGATTGAGAGAGAGTAAATGACTTTCTCAATAAAACCTGGCAGCCGAAGCCGGTTTGGCTCAGTGGATAGAGCGTCGGCCTGCGGACTGAAAGGTCCCAGGTTCGATTCCGGTCAAGGGCATGTACCTTGGTTGCGGGCACATCCCCAGTAGGGGTTGTGCAAGAGGCAGCTAATCGATGTTTCTAACTCTCTATCCCTCTCTCTTCCTCTCTGTAAAAAAAAAAAAAAAAAAAAAAAAATCAATAAAATGTATTTAAAAAAATAAATAAAATAAAAAAAATAAAACCTGGCAAATAATCATGAGTGTTAATAATGACCCGGGTTTCCAACTCTCGAGTCAAGCCTGTCAGGTACACTAGTATTAAATTCAGGATTAAAATGATAATAATGAATGTAATCCTTAATGGGGAAATGTGTAAACTGGCTAATGGACTGTTTGTCCTGCTGGAACCCTGGGAGCTACCCACTCTAACAATCTGCCTCTTCCATATTTGTCTGGGTCTGCCTCTAAATTGGCCCCAAACTTAATCCAAATCTGGGGATATTCCTGACATACAACAGTACTGGCAGCAAGGCCAACAATCTGGTTTTTATTTCAGTTCTGTAGCTTGGTTTTAATGAGCATATCTTGGAACCCAGCTTTCAATTAATCAAATGGTGTTACTTATTGATCCAAAAAACATGTGTAAGGCATTGTGTCAGGTACTGTGGGGAACCTCAGAAAAGCATCCATCATCCACTCAACACTCATCCATCCCGCAATCTATTTACTCATTTAATATTTACTGATCACCCACTATGGCCAGGCACTGGAGTAAAAGATGAACAACGCATGGTTGCTACTATTAAGACACAGTCCAATGAGGGGGAGAAACATATGAACAAATCAGTAAAATAAGCCGTGATAAACACAATATTGGTGTTATATGCAGGGGTCAGAAGAGCATTCTCAAAGTACATCTGAAATGCATCTTTTAGAACAGATGGAGTCAGCAGAGAGAGGGAAGAGTGAGAGAAGAGGCAGAGGGCACATGAACAAAGGCCCAGAGACAGGGCACAGCATGGGGTGCATTAGACGTGCCTTTGCATCATCAGGTTCAAGATACCTGAAATCTTAACCCCCCCTTCTTTTTTCATCATACTTCCACATCAGGCTCTCAGGTGAGAGCACAGACCCTGGAGCATGCTCTGGGCAAGGACACTTTATCAGTAGCACATCATGGTTGAAGCTGATGAGCCGTGCAGGGCCATGCATTTGAGTTTGCAGCCCTGCCCTGGTAGAGGGAAGCGAGGGGAGGATCTGGCTTCTCTAACTCCACCAGCCACGGGGTGAGTGGGTGATCTGAGAGCATCAACAACTATCCAAAGGAAGAATCAAAGGCTAAGGGGAGGTTCCACAAGATCTTTCATGAAGAAAGGAGGATTTTTAATGTCCAACATTTTAGGCCCTCTCCTGGAGTGTTTCACACTCCAACCCAGCACCTGTTGTTTGTTCTGGACCCTCCTCAGCATTCCTTTCCTCTCCTGGTGGGGAAGAGCATGACCCCTAGTGGCTGGAATGTGACACTAACTGATCTGGGGTATGGGGGCTTGAGGGCTCAGGGCTAGCATGCACCTGCCTGTATTTCCTAGAGCTTAAAGTGAAAAGCAGTGAGGCTCCTGGGTCTCATATATCGGTGCTGCCCAAAAGAGCCAGCCACATACGTACTTTTAAAGTTTGTAACAACCACATTTAAAAACAGAAAGAAACAACAAGTGCTGGCGAGGATATGGAGAAATCCTCGTACACTGCTGGTGGGAATGCAGACTGGTGCAGCCACTGTGGAGAACAGTATGGAGTTTCCTCAAAAAATTAAAAATGGAACTCCCATTTGACCCAGTGATCCCACTCTAGGAATATATCCCAAGAAACCAGAAACACCAATCAGAAAGGATATATGCACCCCTATGTTCATAGCAGCACAATTCACCATAGCTAAGATTTGGAAACAACATAAGTGCCCATCAGCAGAGGAGTGGATTAGAAAACTGTGGCACATCTACACAATGGAATACTACGCTGCGGTAAAAAAGAAAGAACTCTTACCATTTGCAACAGCCTGGATGGAGCTGGAGAATGTTATGCTAATGAAATAAGTCAGTCGGAGAAAGATAAGTATCACATGATCTCACTCATTTGTGGACTATAATGAACAACATAAACTGATGAACAAAAATAGATCCAGAGACAGAGAAGCATTGAACAGACGGTCAAACCTCAGAGGCAAAGCAGGGGAGGGGAAGAGAGGGGAAGAGATCAACCAAAGGACTTGTATGCATGCATATAGGCATAATCAATGGACACAGACACTAGGGGGGCGGGGGGTGAGGGCATGTGCTGGGGAGTGGGAACAGCTGGGAGAGGTCAATGGGGGAAAAAGGAGGCATATGTAATACTTTCAACAATAAAAATTAAAAAAAAAACAACAGAAAGAAAAAAATAGGAAAAATTCTGACTGGCCACGTTTCAAGTGTTCAATAGCCACGTGTAGCTAGCGTCCACCTTATTGGACAGCACAGATCTAGATTTTATCTGGGATGTACATGGAATCATGGAAGGGATTTAACCATGACAGGGGCAAGATCATATATGTGTTCTAGACGCATCCCTATGGTGGATTTGAGGAAGATAACTTAAGGGAGAAAGGATGGGAGGCATGAAGATGAGGTAGGCGGCAATAATACAGAAGTGTAGGTGAGGGATGACCAGGGCCTGAATCAGTTAGGAGGGTAATAGTAAGTGTAAGAGGGCTGTATTAGTTAGGATCCAGTCAGAAAAACAGAAACTCCCCTGGGTCTTTCAAAGAGAGGGAAACTAATACAGTGAGTTGATCATCTAGCAGCGAAACGGAGGGAACACCGAAGAGAGGACAATAAAGCAATCCAGACATTAGCAAAAGCAGGAGGCCACTGTCACCCTGGGCTGAAAGGACAAAGGGAAGTGGTAACGTTATCAGAGCCAGAAGCTGGAGCCCTCTGGTGGGCGCTGCGGTGGGGCTGGCAGAGAAGAGCTGGCCTGGGGAGATGCCATGAGAGGCAGAGCAGGAGAAGGAGAAACACCCAGGTCTCCCCTCCTGCTGCCTCCCAGCCTTCCAACAGTGCCTCCCACCGCCAAACCCGCCTGGACCAGGGAAATACATTTCCCTGCGATGCAGCCCAGAATAGAGGAAAGGTGGGGAATGGATCTGAAGGCAAAGAGGCAAATGATCAGGACAAGGAGACAAATTCTAAAAACTTTGAAGGGGCAAGTTGGCATATGTTGAAGACTGTGTGTAGGACACTACATCGAGAAACATGGTATTAAGTGCTGAGTTTTCTTACCTGTCCTAAGGGACTATATAAGGGAGAAAAGGTGTCAAAGGTGACCATCGAGTTTCCTAGATACCGCAATTCCAGCTCAGCCTGATCCGCCCATGCCTCCCTCTCCTGGGATGAGTCCTTTCCCAAGAAGACTTGTACTAACCTGTGTAAACAAGTCTCTGAAGCAGACCCTCCCTTCCAGTTGGCCAGATACGGGAAGACGTGTCTGACTCCAAGCAGGGGCTCACTTGAAAGACCTCGCTTCCACCCGCTTTGGTGATAAGGTAGATGGGTGCTATCAAATGAGATATTAAGAGGAGATGCAGATCTGGCGATGGGACTGAGGATTCCAAGTTAGAAATACTGATTTTTGAGGCACTTAAAGGAGGCAGAGGAAAGGTGACTAGCAGGCATTTCAACATTGGACCCTGAAATTCAAGGAGGAGGTCATGGCTGAAGACATAATCTGGGAATCCTCAGCATTCAGGGGTGGCTAAAACAGAAAGCTGATGAGGTTACTCCGAGTGAGTGTGTAGAATGAGGAGAGATGAGGACAAGGAAGAAACACTGGGGGACAGCAACATGCAGGGATGTTGGTAGAAAGGATGTCTGTGAAGGAGGCCAAAAAAGTCAGCAAGAGAGGAGAAAGAAGATGGTGCCGAGTCACAGCAGCCCAGGGTGGACTCTTCAGTGAGTCTTGGGAAAGAACGTGTCAGTTCATTCATTCCCCTAATACTTACTGAGCACTAACTCAATGCCGGTCACGTTCCAGATGCTGTGGATACAGCTGTGGACAAAGCAAAAGAAATCTCTGTGCAGCGAAGAGGCCCAGCTAGATCAAGAATGAATAAAGTCTCCCTAGCCGGTTTGGCTCAGTGGATAGAGCATCAGCCTGCGGACTTGAGGGGTCCCGGGTTCGATTCGGGTCAAGGGCACATGCCCTGGTTGTGGGCTCAATCCCCAGTAGGGGGCGTGCAGGAGGCAGCCGATCCATGATTCTCTCTCTTCATTGATGTTTCTATCTCTCTCTCTCCCTCTCCCTTCCTCTCTGAAATCAATAATAATATTTTTTTTTAAAAAAGAATGAATAAAGTCTAACAGGTTGCAAATTAGAATGGCTTTGCTTTGATGAGCAGTTCCAACAGAAGATGGATTGCTAAACCCTGAGGAAATGGGAGGTGAAGGAGTAGAGATGGCGAGTGTAAACTATTCTTTTGAGAAGTTGTATAAAAGCAAGGAGCCCTGGGGCACTCGAGAGAGGCAGCACAAGTTCACATGAATGTTTGTTTTCCGTCCACCAAGAGATTCTTGCATGCACTGATGGGCCAGTGGTGAGGGAAAAAACAGCCTGGAAATGTGAGGCAGCTGAGGATTTGAAGAGAGGCTACTTGATGGAGCCAGATGCTGACGCGGAGCGGAGGGAGACTCAAAGAGCCTTGTAAATGAGGGACAACTTCGACCTGCCTTTAGGAGCAGGACTGCAAGACTTTCTTCTACTATTATTCTTCCTAGTGACCACTAAAATAGCACCCCAATATTTTAAAAACGTAAAGGTAGCTTACATATTCCATTGAGGATGTGCTCTAAGAGGGGAAGAGAGAAGCGTTTTCCTCCTCCTCCTCCCCATGTCACACTCTCCATCCTGGCCTGCCCTGGCCCCGAGGACACTTAGTGGCTAACACATAGGTACACACAGGACCCAGATGGCCTCCCCAGCTGTTCACAGCCCTGCTGGCCACACTGTCCTCCTACCGAGGGCCTTGTCAGAGCAGAAGCTACTGGAGCTAGTGGGTCCCAGAGCCGCGTGTTCTCCAGGCCCCGGCCGGCTGGGGCTCGGGCAGTGCGGGCAGGGGGGTACCCAGAACAGGAGATGGACTGCCCAGTGGGCGGCCTGGAGCGCTGCCCCTGTTCCTGGCTGCACGGGGAGGGGCAGGCCAGCCCGGCCTCTCGGACAGCCTTCCCCAGAGGAGAGCGTTCAGGCTGCAGGGACAGGTTCAGGAGGAGCAAAGAGAAGGCTGAGAGCATCCTCCTCCCGCTCCCCCGAGGCGCCACCTCCCACCTTCTAAACTGGTCCTCCCTCCCCAGGCCCGGTCAGACCGTGTGGAGGGCGACCCCCTTCCTGGCTTCCCGGAGACCACAACACCTCAGCTGCAGGCAGCTTCAGTGCGTCAGGCTCACTGGGCTCCCCAGGACACACCCAGGCAACTCTTTCCTTCGGGGCCTAGAAGTCAAAACAAACCTTATCTGCCCCCGTGATGACGTCAGCCTCTTCCCACACACCAGACCGCAGGCCAACCCTCCAACTATGTTGGCCTAAAAGAATACAACAGAAATAATAACAGAAAGTCTCTAAAGGGCAAATAACAAGAGAAAAACTGATGTCGGTATTATGCATATAAATACATATATATACTGATGTGTGTAAATATGTATTCCCATAGATATGTGTGTAGGTATAACAATATATGCATACCTCTATAGAGAGAGAGATAGACCGATAGAGATATATGCATATATTCAAACACACAACCTAAAGAAATAATGTGCACTGAGAAAGGCAGAAAATAATTTCGTTCGAGGGCTCGCCTACATAAAACAGAATAGAAAATGGGAGTTTGGGCTTTTCAGAAATTACTTCTAACGTAGTTTGTTTATGATTACAAAGCAACCAGATGGAAAGCGATCTGGAGAAAAAAATGTGTTTCATCAGTGGAGTGAACAAACACAATTAGAATGCTAAAAACATTAAGTCTCGTGAAACTGAACAGAACAAGGCCTGTTTTTTGAATGATGATTGGATGAGTCACAGCCACCTAAGCTCCAGTAGTCTCTGGAGTCTCCATATCCCTTACAGCATCAGCTGCAGGCAGAGGGGATAGGGCAGGCTAATTTGAAGTCCATCATTAATATTCATCTTTCATCTGCTACAGCTGTAGCGTGTGTGCGTCATCCTTACCGTCCATGGGGCAGCGCGTTTCTTTTGAAGAAAGCAGGACTGGCAAGCTCCCTTCATTTAGTTACTCATTGATTCATTCATTCATTCATTTTCCTCTTTACAAGAAAAAAAATCCCTAGAGTTCTCTTCAAGTGACTCTTAAGTAACCTGAGCTGAAACTATTAAAAATCCATTTATTGTTACTGTGCAAATTTTTTTTACCCATGTGAGTATTTTAAGCCAAAGAACACTTTATATTGGTTATACTGAAAGTGCTAAACGTTCTTTAAAAGTAAAACCATACAATAATTTTTACCACCAATTCAAACAAGCAAAAATCTAAAATTACATTAAATAAAAATGTAGTCATCTCTTTTAAGAAGCAGTTGTAGAAGATGGAAAGTCCATGGCCATGTTGTTTCCACTGTTTATCACAACAGCATGTGGTAAACTACCTAGCCATTCATGTTCTCGCTGAGAATGCAAAGGCAAGCTTACAGCCTATCAAAGGGAAGTATTAAGAGCATTTTCAAGCTAAGGGAAGAACTGTATTTAGTAACCCTGTTGTCACTTTTTCCTTACAGCTACCAACATCCATTTATAGTATATGAATATTTCTCTTTCATTTTTTAACCAAGTCATATTTTTATTATCAAGTTTACTTTTAACAAATATATTTTTAGTTTAAAAATGGAAAAAAGTCCATTTTTCTGCTATATTCATAAAGACATATTAGGCATTTGGATTTTTTTCACATTAATATTTTCATTTGCATGGATTTCTACCAGCTGTTATTAAACTATATTAATAATTTTTTATTCTGCTTTTCACACAATATTAGCTCCCTGATACTTTTCTTATGCTGTTGTATAGTATTCTTTATTTAAAATTATGGTAAAATAGACATAACATAAAATTTACCATCTTTACAAGTGTTTTTTTTTTTTAATCCTCACCTGAGGATATGTTTATTGATTTGAGAGAGAGAGAGAGAGAGAGAGAGAGAGAGAGAGAGAAATTGATTGGTTGCCTCTCATCCATACCCCAACAGGGAACCAAACCACAACCTAGGTATATGCCCTAACTGGGAATCAAACCCACAAAGCCACCTTTTGGTGTACGGGACAATGCCCAACCAAATGAGCTACCCAGCTGGGGTTTACCATCTTTTTTAAGTGTACAGTTCAGTAGTGTTAAGTACATTCACATTATTAGACAATCAATCACCACAACTCTTTTCATCTTGCAAAACCAACTCTATGCCCATTAAACAACTATTCTCCCCCTCCTGCAGCCCATGAGAACACCCTGCTATGCTCTATCTCTATGAACTTGACTAGTCTAAGTACCTCATCAGTGGAGTCAGACAGTGTTTATCTTTTTGTGACTGGCATACTTCACTTAGCATAATGCCTTCCAGGTTCATTAATATTGTATCATGTGTCGGAATTTCCTTCCTTCTTAAAGATGAAAATAGTTCATTGTACATAAATACTACATTTTATTTATGCAAATGGACATTTGGATTTCTTCCTCCTTTGGTTATTATAAATAATGTTACTTGGGTGTGCAAATATCTCTTCAAGACCCTGCTTTTAATTCCTTTGGGTTTGTAACCAGAAATGGAATTCCTGGAGCATATAGTACAGGCATACGCAGCTTAACAATGGGAATTTGTTCTGAGAAATACAGCATTACACGATTTTGCCATTGGGCAAACATCATATAGTGAACTTACACAAACCTGGCTGATACAGCCTACTTCACTCCTACACACTATGGTATCGTCTATTGCTCCTAGGCTTCAGGCCTGGATACCATGCTACTGTACAAAACAATACAAGATTAAATCAAGCACAAGAGAATGATATCAAGAGACACAATAAACACGAGATGTAGGAGGCTGCTGGCCTAACACGGCATAAGATTTTACAGCAAACTTTTTATAAGTAGAAAGAGCACACTCTAAAACAATGATAAAAAGTATAGTAGAGAAAACACATAAACTAGTGACATAGTCATGTGTTATCATTGTCAAGTATCATGTACCGTCATAATTGTACGTGCTGGACCAGTACTTGTACACAGTGGCAGTGCCGTCGGCGTGTTTGCGCCGGCATCACCACAAGCACGTGAGTAATGCGTCACGCTACCACGTTAGGATAGCCATGACATCACTAGGTGATACGCATTTTCACCTGCTAGCTCAAATTTACGTGTAACCCCCACTGGGCACTCCCAGCACTTTCACGATCATTCATGGACATGTGCAGGGTGGGGACAAATTTGAGTCACCCGACATGCGTGTTCCCAGCTGATGTCAGCTCTCATACTAAAAACAAGTGTCCTTTGTAAAGGCTATTTGGTGCCATTGTTTTCATATTTCTGTGCCTTTTGTTGGCGACCTCACTGCCTAAAGCGGCCCCCACGAGTAGCACTGAAGGGGTGTCTAGTGTTTCTAAGCTCTAGAAGGCTGTGATGTGCCTTGCAGAGAAAATGCACGTGTTAGATAACTTGCTTTAGGCATGATGTATAGTGCTGCTGGCCGTGAGTTCAATATTACAAACCAACAATGTGCATTACGTCAGTTGTCTTTAAACAGAGACACACACAAAACCAAGTTATTGATCAGTTGCCGAAAAAGTTGTTGCCAAACTCACAGGAACCTAACCCTGTATTTCACCCAGGAGGGATGGTTCCATCTTCACCAATTCTGTGTTACCCCAAATTTATAAACCATTATTACCACAAGCAAAGAGAATGACTCTCTCTTTGTGCTTTGCTTAAAAACCTTTCAAAACTCCTTATTACAAAGTTCAGATTCCTCAGCTTGTTGTTCAGGGTCTACACCTTAATGCTCTAAACCAGTGGTCAGCAAACTCATTAGTCAACAAAGCCAAATATAACATGACGATTGAAATTTCTTTTGAGAGCCACATTTTTTAAACTCAAACTTCTTCTAACGCCACTTCTTCAAAATAGACTCGCCCAGGCCGTGGTATTTTGTGGAAGAGCCACACTCAAGGGGCCAAAGAGCCGCATGTGGCTCGCGAGCCGCAGTTTGCCGACCACGGCTCTAAACGAATTGTTTAACCTTATCTTCCAATAGTCCCCAGAGTGAACTTTTATTGCTGAGAAAGATTCGCCCAGGACTGTAAGAGATAGCGGGTCGAAATAAATGACTTCAGCTCTGCTCACACCAGACTATCGGGTGGAAAAGACAAATTCTGCTTTAAGATAAAATTCTACAGCAAAAGGCCCTTATTTCTCAGGCACCTAGAAAACAGCTCTTTAACTTCTCTTGGCAGCAGGTCTAAGGGTGTTTGTTTCTAGAACACTGCTGACTGTTACCATTTTACTGCTTCATTCACAGTCCCATAGCCAAGTTGGGCTGGAGTTACTCCCGTTGGTGTGAGTTCCCAGCACACACATTCTCTTACAGCACACTCGATCCTGTGGCCAGAAGCGGTTCCAGAAAGCATAACCAAATAGTGATATCACAGAGCAGAGCTTTTATGGGTGAGTACACGTGTTTTCAATCAGCTTTCAGCGATGTCTGGCATTAAGAATTGCAGATGAAGGGTTTTTGAGCTATATTCAACTCCAAGTAGATGCCTTGCTGTCATGTAAACCTTCTCATCACCCCAAACCTTCCATAGCTGATATGTCTTTACAGCCTGCATGACAGTGTTGGGGAAAACAAAAAGGGTGTGATACCCACATTCACCTTTCAACTGACAACAGTGCAGAAGGGGCATCCCTGTGCCAAGCAGCAGAGTGGTCCTGGAGCTCTCAGAGGAGTGACAAGGGCAAGAGAAGCAACCTCAGTGTGGAACAGGCTCAGAAGTGGATGCAAGCCCGGCCGGTGCGGCTCAGTGTTTGAGCGTCGACCTAGAACTAAGAGATCACGGTTTGATTCCCGGTCAGGGCACATGCCCAGCTGTGGGCTTGATCCCCAGGAGGGGGCCTGCAGGAGGCAGCCAATCAATGATTGTCTCTCATTGTTTCTATCTCTCTCCCTCTCCTTTCCTCTCTGAAATCAATAAAAATGTATATTTTTTTTTAAGAAGTTGATGCAAGATATGCTACTTTCCCGAATATGTTTTCAGGGGAGACAAAGATTTGGGTTCATACCGTGGTGGACATGTCTCTCCAATGGCCCCCACTGCCCATGTGAATAAGTCCGCATTCTTTAGCTTCAACATCATAAACTGGAGCCAGCCCTCCTCACCACTCATTCCTTCTGCCCCACCCACTCACTCACTATTCTCCAAGCACATCCCTTCCTTTCCAGCCTCCGTTCACCACACCACGAACTCTTGCGTCAGCCTGCATGCTTTGCTTCCTTTGCCTCTCCTGGCCTCCCAGCGAGAACTCGGAAATGAATTGAACATGCTTGAAAAACTGTCCAAGGGCCACAGGGCGATTATCAGTTGCCTTCCACTGGACACCATATTCGCTTGCATTTTTATGGACAATAATCATTTGCGTTATTATTATTATTTTCTACAACCTTGAGTACAAGATAACTCAAAGACCATGGCAAGTGGACATAGCCCAAAAGGGTGTGTTACACAGAACACCCAATCATCATTTTTACCTACTTTAGGTCTTTTGCAATTTTTCCTGACATCCTGAACATAAAATGGTGTTATATGACCATATCACAATGCAACCACGCTCTCTACACAAATGCACACACATCCTGCGCATGCACAAACTCATTTAAATTCAACTTGTGAAGAAACATTTTCTCTTCATAATGAATACAGTAGAATCAACTGGTTCTCTGGCCCTCTTTAAGGGGCATTCATTCAGGATAGGTATTCCACAACCATGTATTATTCCCAAAGGGTTCCCCCCAGCATCATAGGTCATTAACTTTTTTCCAAAACAGTGTCACGAGCAGATTGTACTGGGGTAGTCAACTCTTATCTTTAATGCTGTCTGTGCCCAGATAGCAGTCAATCATAGGACATTCACAAAGATAGGAAGTTTTGAAAGCCTACTTAAATATTTTGACTAGAAACCTGCCTTTCCTTTAACAGAACAAATATTTACCAAAAATACTTCCTAAAGGAGGATATGGTTCTATCTCGAAGAAATGACCAATTTCGTCCTTCCCCAAGCACCTGTTTCCTGCCTTGAAAATTTAGGCTCTTTTCTGTTCTAGTAATGGACACGTGCAGAGCAAGGATATACCTGGTAAAAAGAAAAAGCAACATCCCCCCAAGATGCCAGGCATAGTTACCCAGGAATGGTTTGGTGAATGGCGGTTCCAGATCCAAGTTGCTTCAGGGTCTAAGTAATAAGGTTGCCTCCTGAGGGAAGAATTCATGTGCAAATACTTTATATGGGAGGTGGAGGAAATACTTGTTGAGGAGGAGGGAAGAGCATAGAGTAGTAGGAAGGCAATAAATGATGTGCGCGATTAAGCCACTATCACAATGGGTGACTGAAGCTTCATCTCATAGGGAAACTCAAGGAAATGGTGCAAAACACAACTCAGCATCAATGAACCCAAGGGACAAGGGGACGTGAGCCATTGATTGAGGGCTGCTCCTGAGAGGGGTTAATTCTCCAGTACTTCCAGCCTGCTGTAGGTTCTGGAACTAAGGCCTAATTCAGGGATACAGATGCTGACAGCTGGAGGAGCCAGAGTCACTGCCAGGCTGAGGGAGATGAGGGGGGCGTGCAGTGGGCAGATACTGCTGGTAACCTGCTCCCCTCCAGGGCTCAGCGTTAGTGTGACTCAGCCTCTCTCTTAGCCTCTGGTTTCTTGCTTTTTCTCCTGCTCCCACCTCACATCTTCTATACTTTTTTCTTCTAATTCCAGAAAGAGAGAGCATGGGAGATAATCTGATTGATAAGCTCATTTTATCACCATCCTTGTTGGTACAGAGCTTATTGCTTTGGGCCAGCTCACAGCCTCTGAACTGGTTGTCCCAGGATCAGGGACTCAGCCCTGGCTCCTGTTTCTGAGGCGGGCAGAGACAAGTGACACAGAGCATGACCGTTCCTGCTAGAGAACAGCCTAGGGCTCTGAGCAGACAGCTTCTCTGGGCAAGCAGCCGCCACACGCATTCTGCTCCTGCACAGATAATGGCAGAGGTATGCCTTTGTGTGATTGTGCAAACATACACTCACCTCACCCGGAGGAAAGGGAGAGGCGTAAAGTTGTTAGAATCCCTAACCTGAAGCCGTGGGTTTTCATATAATGTTTACCCTTAGGATTTAACGCTTCTTTAGTTCAACCCAATTTAAGACTTACATTGTGTTCTCAACATCTCCACCACCTCATTGGATTCTTTTTTTTTAAAATATATTTTTATTGATTTCAGAGAGGAAGGGAGAGGGAGAGAAAGATAGAAAGATCAATGATGAGAGAGAATCATGGATCGTCTGCCTCCTGCACCGCCCCCCCCCCCCCCCCCCACACACACACACACTGGGAATCGAGCCCACAACCCGGGCATGTGCCCTGACCTGGAATTGAACCATGACCTCCTGGTTCATAGGTCGACACTTAACTACTGAGCCACACCGGCCGGACACCTCATTTGACTCTTTTAATAAACAAAACCTGACATATATGAAGTAGGGTTCACTATATCAAGAATTGCTGTAGTTCTTGGTTTCCAGGAGATTACATTTAAGTGTGGGGACACTGTTCTAACTGAACTGCCAGCTACCATCTTTCTGTTCCTGAGAGTCCTCCCTCTCCCAGTTACACTGCCTCCTTACCATCCTTTCTTTATTACATCCCTCACTTTCTGCAACTTATTTTTGTTGTTGTTTTTTTTTAAACTATTAATTTCTCGAGTCCCACAAACGCTTTATGAAGGAAAATGCCAGAATGAGGTAATCAGATTAATATTTGTTGGATTAATTTATCGCTAAAGCAAGGACCTTATGTTTCTTTTTTAGGAAAAGACCCGGGAAAATTAGTTTGGACTGACCCAGTGGCATTTGTGGTTTGATCCCTATTGTGACAAAGACTAGTACTGGGATGGAGGCTGGCCAGGGATAGTGGGAATCGCCAGCCAGAACTGAAGTTGTGACCTAGATTTCATCAGCATGGCTCAGACCACCAGAGTCCCTACTTAGAGACAGAAAATTGTTTTGTTTTGTTTCTTAGAGAGAGGGAGTGGAAGGGAGGGGGAGACACACAGAGAGAAATATCAATGTGGGAGAGACACATCGATTGGTTGCCTCCTGAACGTGCCTCTGACTGGGGCCGGGGATTGACTCTGCAACTGAGGTACATGCCCTTGACTGGAATTGCACCAGAGACCCTTCAGTCCATGGGCCAACGCTCTAACCACTGAGAAAAACTGGCTAGAGTGGAAAGTTGTTTTAGGAATCATCAGAGTAGGGGCATATGAGCCAGGCAGTAAGCAACACGGACACATGTGGCAGCTAACAGAACAAAGGGCAGAAGATAACCTAATCGGGGAGCAGGGCCTGCCTCCTGGATGAACAGAGTGCACCCTGCCATGGGCCAGCCCCGAGAGAGGAGAATTTCAGGTCAGAGAAGGAATTCACAGCAGCCACATTGCTGACACCAGCCACCCCACCGCAGCCCACACTCCACATGCTGAGGCTCTCTCCAGGCCAAAACAAACAGCTGCAGAAACTCCTTCCGTAGGGGATCTCAAATATGCTGTCCTTCCAGGGTCCTTATGGAGACCTGTGAGTGCCAAGACCCAGCGCCTACATTTATTTATGTATTCTGATCTTCCTTTCACTTCTGATGTTGGAAATTCACTTTGGATATGATTTGATTTTTAATTTTTAAGCAGATGAAATTAAACAAGCATGACATCAGTATTTTCCATCCTGACTGCCCTATACTTACACAGCAAATCCAACAATACTTCAGCGGAGAATATTAAATGGCTCTCAACCTTTGTGTCATTCACGAGAGACACCCTTGGAGAAACTAGATAAATGCAAACAACTTCCCTTAGGAAATGTGCCTATAAAGACCTGGGACTGCTGTTGATGGGCTCAGTAGCTTTCGAATCAAGGGCAGTATAAACAGAAGCTGATCATGTGCAAAGGTGAGAAAGGTATGACATTGAGTTTCAGAAAAGTAGGACAATTGATGGGTAGGCTTCCAACTCCTAAAAAAATGACAAACTTACTGGCATGGTCCTGTGTCAGTCTATGTATGGAAAAGAAATCGACTTCTGTGCTACATTAGGCAAAACTTTTATTAGAAGTTTTAGTGTAAATGGAACTACTAAATTAAAATAGGGAATACATTTTTTTAGAGGAGAAAATCCAGATGTTCATGGCCCTGGATCAGGATGTGAAGAGTGTGTCACACAGACACATTCACTGAATAAAAGAAAATTTCTAAGCAGATCATTCAAACAAAAGTGACAGCAATGATTCTCCTAAGCCCAGCTGGCGTGGCTTTGTGGTTGAGTGTTGACCTATGAACCAAGAGGTCATGGTTCAATTCCCAATCAGGGCACATACCCAGTTATGGCTCTGCATGCAGGAGGCAGCCAATCAATGATTCCCTCTCATCATGGATGTTTCTCTCTCTCTCTCTCCCCCTTCTCTTTGAAATCAATAAAAATACATATATATATATATGTATATATATATATATACACATATATATATATATATATATATATATATATGTATTTTTAAGGATCTCCTAAAACTATCAAGAATTCTCTCTCTCTCTCTCTCTCTCTCTCTCTCTCTCTCTCTCTCTCTCTCTCTCCAGTAACTACACACCTATAAATTAACTTTGTTTACTTTCAAGGCACATTTTTCTTTTTATTCAAACCGATAATAATGATATATTCTGAAATAATGTACTTTAAGCTAAATATAGAGTTTCAAAAGAAAGGGCTGCTATTCAACCACAGAGAGCCCAGAGGTTTCTAACCATGCTTCCAGAGAGAATTGCTAAGGAAAGAGATTGATTCTAAAACTGCATAAAGGTGACAGCTGCTCAGAACTCCCCACCCTCACAACGTTCTGAGCTCCAAAAGCATCGATTCCACTTCAGTTCACTTCAGCCCTCCTTCAGCACGGCCACACCTGTCCTGCCTACTCAGATCTTCAAATCTGACCACAGCTCTCTGCCCTGTACAACTTCCTAGTCAATCATTATTACCATATCTGCATGACATCATCCTCATTAGGAAATTCAATCATTTCACAATGTATTGATAGTCTACTCTGTGTCAGGCATTGTTTTTACAATACATCATTGAATAAAACAGACAAAATTCCCTGGGGGTCTGATGGGGAGAAGGTAGGTAACAAACAATCCTATATAATAAAGAGCTAATATGCAAATGGTCATCATGCCCTCACGTTGGCATGCCTTAAAGGCTCAGACACTCAACACTGGGGAGAGAGGAATGGGGACCAGCCAGGCTGTGGCCTGGGAGAGGGACAAGCCGCATGCCCTGCGGTCCTGGTCACCAGTGGCTGTGTCTGAGCCTGCAGCCCAGGAGAGGGACAAGCCGCCCATCCCGCAGTCCCAGGCACCAGCAGCTGGGGCTGCGGCCCAGGAGAGGGACAAGCCGCCCATCCCACAGTCCTGGGCGCCAGCAGCTAGGGCTGGGGCCCGGGAGAGGAACAAGCCCCACACCCTGTGTTCCTGGACACCTGTGCCTGTGGCCCGGGAGAGGGACAATCCACATGCCCTACAATCCCCATGGTCACGGGCGCCAGTGGCTGCACCTGTGGCCTGGGAGAGGGACAATCTGGCTGCCCCGTGGTCCCCAGTGCCTACACCTGTGGCCCGGGCGAAGCCACCCGCCCATGGTCCCCTGCGGCTGCGGCCAACCCAGGCGAAGCCGGCCCAGGTCCTGGGTGCCTGTGGCTGGCCAGAGGGAGGGAAGCCCAGGTCCCAGGTGCCTGCGACCGGCTGGAGGAGGGAATCCTGGGTCCCGGGTACAGGGTGAGGCAGAGGTGGTTAGGGGTGATAAGGCCAGCAGGGGAGCAGTTAGGGGCAATCAGGCCAGTAGGGGAGCAGTTAGGGGCGAACAGGCAGGCAGGCAGGCAGGCGAGCGGTTAGGAGCCAGCGGTCCCGGATTGCGAGAGGCAGTCAGACATCCCTCCAGGGGGTCCCGGATTGGAGAGGGTGCAGGCCGGGCCGAATTTCATGCACCGGGACTCTAGTAGACATATAATAAGTAGCATGCTAAGGGACCAGGGTGGGGGACCTTTTTTCTGCCAAGGGATATTTGGATATTTATAACATCATTTGCTTAATATAATTAATTTAATATAAATTTATGTTGCTATGAAAAAAGCTCCTAGATTTACTGAATTTCGAATCCCGCCCACGGTTGCCTTGGCAGGGCCAGACCAAATTATTTCCCAGGCCTTATATGTTCCCCACCCCTGCTATGTGAGAAGGTGATATGTACTCTGGAAATATAGGGCACTCTAAGAGGGTCGGGGAGCTGGAGGGTGGGTTGCAATCAGTAGTGTGCTGCAACTGTCCTGCACCAGCTCCCAAGAGTTGATTGTGCCATCTCTTCCCAACTTTGACTCCATGTTCAGTGACATCAATTTGGTGACATCATGTTGGCAACCTGAAATCTCTAAATATTTGCACTGTGGAAATTTGCAAATGATACAAAGTTCAGCTTCTTTTGTTCCCAGATAGGCAGCTAGTAAACATGTACCAGCATATCACCAGTGTGATTTTGAATCAAACATTAACCTTTGAGCAAAGACAAGAAGGAGAGCCTTGGGAGACCTAGGAGAAGAGCATTTGAGGCTATGGAACAGCCACGCAAAGGCCTGAAGTGAGGAGCAGGCCACGTGTGTCCCAGGAGTAACAAGGAGTCCAGTGGACACACTGAGACAGGGAGTGGTAAAGATGAACTCGGTGGGAGAACTTGAGAGCAGATTGTGGAGGACCTTATGAGCCATTGGAGGGACTTTAGCTTTCACTCTGAGCGTGAGGGGAAGGTATTGAAGGTTTCAGGACAGAAATGTCAGGGTCTAATTTACTTTTTAAAAGACCACTTGGCTATGTTGAGACTAGGCTGAGTTTGGGGGAGTTGATGGGAAGTGAAAAGGTATAAGAAGGTGAAACTATCCTAGCTTTTTTATTATTTAGGTGAAATATGATGGCTTAGAGCAGTGGTTCTCAACCTTTCTAATGCCGCGACCCTTTAATACAGTTCCTCATGTTGTGGTGGCCCCAACCATAAAATTATTTTCGTTTCTACTTCATAACTGTAATTTTGCTACTGTTGATGAATCGTAATGTAAATATCTGTGTTTTCCGATGGTCTTAGGCAACACTGCTAGTGGTTCTCAACCTGGTTGGGTGTCACCACAACATGAGGAACTGTATTAAAGGGTCGCGGCATTAGGAAGGTTGAGAACCACTGGCTTAGAGTGATGGAAATAGATATAGTGAGAAATGGTTGGATTCCAGGTATATTTTGAAAGCACCTACAGGAGGTGCCAATTGATAGGCTGTGAAGTATCCAGGAAAGGAGTAAATGCTGACACTAAGACTTTTGGTCTGAACAAATGGAAGATTGGAGTTGACATGAACTGAGACATGGAAGACTATAGGTGGAGCAGATTCAACGGCAGGGCAGAGAGGAACAATCTGAAGTTCTGTTCTGGACAAACTTGAACATGAAATATGTGCTGTGTTGAGTTGAAGATGCAGTAGGAGTGTGAATTTCAGGAGAAAGTTCTGGCCTGGAAATAGACATTTGGTAGATATGGATGGCATTTAAAGCCTTGGGACGGGATAGAAACACGAAGGAGTACATAGTGACTAGAAAAAGAACGAGGATTCCACGTAGAATATTCTAAGGTTAACTGGTCGGGGAGAAGAGGAGGAACCAGCAAAGGAGAGAAAGGTAGGAGCAACCAGAAAGGAGCCCAAGGCAGAAGCTGTATCAAGCAGGAGGAAGTGATCAGCTGCATCTAATGCTGCTAATAGGCCTGGTAAAGTGAGACCTGGGCATTGATCATTGTATAGTTAAATGGAGGTCACTGGTGACCTTGACCAGACTAGTTTCAGTGGAGAGAAGCCTCATTAGAGTGGGTTTAGGGAAGAATGGGAGGAGGGAAATTCGAGACAGTGAGTAGGGAACTCTTTCAAGTACATCCGCTACAAAGTGGAGCAGAGAAATGGATCAGTAGCTGGCAGGGAAATGGAGGTCAAGGGTAGGGCTTTGTTTTGTTTGAAGATGGGAGAAATAACAGTAAGTTTGTGTGGTGATGAGCCCATGGAGAGAGACACTTCAGGAAAGGGGGTTTTTCATTCTCTTCTCTCGCAGGCTGGCTTCATTCCGCCCCCCCACCCAGCCACCCACCCCCCGCCCCTTGCTTCATTTCCCTCTTTCGCCAGCCTGGTCCCATGACTGGCTATTTCTATTATGCTTTTACTAACCCCCTAGAATGGCTCCCTTTGTTATTCCTTCCTTCCCAAACCACCATTTTCTTTCTTTTCTGAAACTCTTGGGTTGCCAGTTGGCTTTACTACAATAGATTTATGCAACCTAACCTCAGCTGAACCTACAGAGCTGTCCAAGTATTCTTTTATTCTTAGGTTCTTTTATGGTTAACTTCCTAGCAATTGACCAACAGTGCTTATTCCATTAAAAACAAACTCTTAGCATTCATTCAATGCATATTTATTGAGCAACAACTGTGTTCTAGACTCTGGAGCCTGACCCCCACCCTCACCACCACCCCCCCGACCCCCGCCACTGCTTCCTGGACTCTTAGCAGATGACCTTCACTCCACTTCACTGAAATGATGTGAATCTCTTCAATATTCCCTATTACATTCTTTCCATTGTTATTTATAAATTATAGTTTCCCAGCTAATCTCAAAGATTAATTTTTTTACTTGGGCCCTGATTCTATTATGTCTTATATGTAATACCTTGTTTACCCATTAATCTTATTGCATTTTCAACATAACCTCTCTCCATTGCAATCCTCTCCCTTCTTCCCAGAAGTAACAACTATACTGACTTTTGAACTAATCATTCATGTGCTTTTCTTATGATTTTTTTCATTTATACATGAATATGTATGTATTACATATACATACGTACATACATATATCCTGGGTGGGGAAAAAGTACATTTACAGTTGTTCTTATGGGAAATAATACAATAACTAATAAATAATAATGCAAGAATAAAATCTGTGTTTTGCATAATCACAACTGTAAACCTACTTTTGCCACACCCTTGTGGACGAAAGGAGCCACCTGCTAACCTGACAAGCTCAGGGGAGGCCTGTGTGGCAGTCTTGCAAACTCAGAGACCTAAAATAACCACAAAGGATGGTCTGAAAATTAAATATTTAATTACAAACAGGTTATAGTGGGTAGTCATGTCTTAGGCCTATATTTTCCCTGACAAAGATCAACTTAGATCTTCTTTACTGAGCCCATTTGCCTTTTTGCCTCTAAGATAACATATCTGTGAGATGTCTGGGTAACTTGTAACTTCCTTTTTACCCTGGACCCCTCGGGGCACAACAAATGGCACCGGGACATTCCCTCATTGTTATTGTTATCAAGTTAATTGTCAACTGTTAATTACGTTAAAGTATCCTGTATCCATCTCTGTAAGAGAAGCACATGTCCATCATTTTACTTTTCACCCTATCCCAGAGGTCTCCCCGCTTTGCTTTGTCCCACCTCCCTAATCTATCGCCAATGGATTTCCTGTAACTCACCTATGTCCCTTTCCTTTGATTGCAATGTATAAACATAGATGTAACCCTCCATTCTCTGGAGCATTATCTCAATTCATTGAGGTTCTGCTTTCCGGCATATGTCGACAGTTTGGCTCAAATAAACTTACAAAATTCTTTACAGGTTTCAATGTTGTTGTTTTTTTGTTAACACCCTGTATATAGGGAAATGTGTATGTATCTTAAACAGCATGGTGTGCACTTTTGACAAAGCTGAAGTTCTGTTTTGCAGTTTAAGTAAACCGCAAGCTTAGCTAAGTACGGAGAAGACAGCATTGCACTACGGGGAGAATGGCTGAAGAGATGCTCTGGGTTACATACAGTCTGGCTTCAGCTTCCCCTGGGAGCCATCAGTACAAGATCCTGAGCGAATCCCGGAAACATGGAGCCAGGGCAGAAAAATTGTGGGTGGTGGGTTGCTCTCTGCATTTGCTCTTCTGAGCTCAGTGTGGCTCATCTCCACAGTAACCTGCCTGGAACTCTGATCGTTTCACTCTCATATTTCCCACCATTAGTTTATTTTGTGGTCTCCAGAATAAATTCTAAACGATGGAGAGAGCATTTTCAAGTTTCTAAACTTGAAAGCAATTATTTTCCATTGTTCCTCTTTTTGCTCCTTATGCCAAAATGAACTAGTGTAGCCATTACACTGAATGAGCAGGACTCACGAGACACAATCAGAAGACAAGCCAGACCTTCCCCTTCATGGCCCAGTCAACCTGCTCTGGGCACTTTTCTTTGTTCCCATGAAGTTTCAGGTAAGTCACATAGCTCACCTGCTCACTCAGGGACAATAAAAAATCCCCTGGTCAATGTAAGTCCTAAGAATAGCCTCATTTCAGGAAAGCGTGGAGTCACATGAATAGCCAGAATTCCAAATCTTGCTCAAAGCCTCTCTCCCCCACTTTAGGCTGTGGTTGTGGGAAAAGAGGGCATGGTCGGCTTCTTCATTTTTTACTGTGTCTGAGCTGCCGACCATGCTCCTCTCTGTCCTCTGCCAACAGCACTGTCCCCGGATCCTCGGGGCAGGGGGGGGTGGGGGTGGGGAGGGGGGACCGCAGGCTGAGGCAGGGGTGGGAGCAGGAAAGCCTCTGTCCTGACTGCAGCACGAGCACCTGGCACTGGTTTCCTCCAGCGGCAGAGGCTTGAAGCTGGTATTTCTCGTGCAGTGTATCTGTGGGTCTGTGGAGGCTTCTTCCTCTCAACCCTTCGGACCTGGAGTCCACTCCTATCAAGGTCACAGCCTGCTCCAGCCAAGCTCTCAGGCCACCGCTGGCCCATGGAAAACATCCTGGAGTATCCTCTGGCCCAACAACCTCCATTCTCTATGCAATTATCCAGATCCTTGTTTTCAGATCTTCCAGTTGTGGGTCCAGATTGTCCATATAGAATCCGGTGGGCACAGGTCCTCATCTCTGGGTGGTGTCCCTAAAGCTCTCCTTCAACTGGCTCCAGAGGAACGGAAATACTTGTAAAGGGGAGGAAAGGAACGGCCACAGCACGTCTTTCTCCAAAGATATCATGTCAGACTGCCGATCTCGTACATTCTAATTGTTGCATATCTCCCAACTGTGTCAGGCGCCAAGGAGCACAAGAATGGTTTTTGCCAACCTCCTTCTAAAACCCTGTGAAGGTGGTCTAGAACTTTACTTTTGAACAAGCAAATATGTGTCACTTTGGGAGGCTGCAGTTAAACTGAGACAGAACTTGTTATAGGATTTCTTTTTTCTTCTAAAAGGCTCTGGGCTTTTCTCTGGGCTCCACCCCTGTTACTCCCTCCACCTGGAATGTTGATCGATCGATCTCCCATGTCATCTGGAAGGGTTCGGCTCAAAGCCCACCCCCCACATAGAGCTCACCCAGACTTCTCACAGCTACCAGTGACCTCTTCCCTGGTGCTGTTTTATTTCTCTCAAATAGTGTTTATCCATCCTCTGCCCTTGCATCGCAATGATTCCTGAGCATGCTGTTTTCCTTATTGAATGTAAGTCTTTACTCTAAGAATATGTCTGTATTCATTTGTTACGGTTGCTGTAACAAATAGCGTAGATGAAGAGACTTAACCAATAGGATTTTATTTCCTCACAGTTCCAGAGGCTAGAAGTCAAAGATCAAGGTGCCAGCAGGGTTAGTTTCTTCTGAGGGCCTCTTTCTTTGGCTTTTAGGTGGCCATCTTCTCCCGTGTCCTCACAGGATCTTCCCTCTGTGCTATGTCTACGTCCTAGTCTCTGCTTCTCATAAGGACATCAGTCCTAGTGCATTTGGGCCCACCTCAATGATCTCATTTAAACTTAGTCACCTTTTTAAAGACCATTCTCCAAATACAGTCATGGTCTGGTGTACTGGGGGTTAGGATTTCAACATGTGAATTGTGAGGGTACACAATTCAGCCCATAACAACACCTTATTCATCCCATGTCCCCACCTACCGTACTTTCCGGCGTATAAAATGACTGGGCGTATAAGATTTTCCTGGGTTAAAAAGTCGTCTTATACGCCAGAAAATACGGTACTTTCCACATGGTGCTTCCTTAACATGTGCTTGTTGTCTTGAATTGAAGAACTCCTTGATGCCAAAACTCTGAGAAGAGGGTATAAATTATGAGGGAATTTTGACTCCTTTTAAAGGGTTAGAATAGTTTGGGAATAATTCATTCTTTTTTAGTAACTGAGACTTTTTTGAGTTTAAAGAAACTAGTAACTGAAGGAAAAGAGGAGTGAATGGTATTGATGAATATGCCAACAATAAATAATGTGGCAACCTTAAGCATTCCAGGAATATAAAAGCTGACACACCCTGGCCGGATACCTTTTCCCTCCTATGTGATGTGTTTCCTGGCAGGGACACTCAGGGACACACAGGACAGCCTGGCTGCCCTTAACAGCAGCAACCTCAAAGCAAACATTGCCTCCCCGTACTGCAATCCCTTGATTAGAATCTGTTCTCTGTGAATTTATTCAAAGGTTTCTTTTTTAAAAACATACAGGGATTAATTGCTTTTGTGATAATAAAAATAATACATACCCAGAGTAAAAAAAATACATATATTAAAACCGTAATTCATAAGTTAAAAAGTCTTTCCCTTAGGAAAGTTTTAGCCTTAAATACCTATATTAGAAGAAACAGAAAATTAGTGACCCTAAATAATTTGTAATAGTAAAAAACATTCAACAATCTAAATATTCATCAACTGTAAATATGGATAAATAATTTGAGGTCTAGTCATACAAAAGAATGCTATACAGAAATTTAAATAAACTGGAGTTACATGTATCAGTAAACTAAATCTTAAAAGAATGTTGAGCAAAATGTACAATTACAAGAGGATTTATACAGTATTTTACATTTAGATAGAATTGTGGAAAAAGGTAAATAATATATATTGTTTATAGATGAATTAAAATATAATATAAATGTAAACCATGCATGGGGGTGTTAAAGATCAAATTCATTGTAGTATTTATCTCTGGGGAGGAAGGGGAGGAAATGGTTTACTTGGTTTCAACTCCATCTACAATATAAATGTAAAGTGCTCTTCAAATACTAATTATTACAGATAATAACAAGAACATTCTAAGATTTCTCTAGAGGCACAAATGCAGTAGCATTTCATTATAAGAAGCATCAGGTCCTCCTTAGCTTACTCCAATCATCATACATCAAAGCTTATGGCATTTGAATTGTAAACCTTTGAGGCCTACAATTTAGAAACAGCAGACAGAATAATCTCAATGTATTAGAAAATCACAAGGTAATTTCTATTGGTATAAAATAATTCAGTGAGCCATAAGTTTCTTTCAATGGTCACCATTGTCTGCTAAGTTCACCAATCCACACAATCATGGATTCAATGTACATGTAAGTATTGCTCCTAAAATTTCTCTTAGTCTTGCAATCCTTTATTTTCAAAGACAAGTAGAAACATTATAATATGTTCATCCTATTCTCAGAAAGACCCTGCATTTCAAAATCATAAATCTTTTCCAAGTTAGGATACTAAGGCAAGTAAGAAGCTACAAGGGAATTCAAATTTATTGAAAAAAGAAAGGATATGAGAGAAAGCACTGTTTGTACTAAGGAACCAAGATAGTCTTCATTCTACATCAAAGATAAATATCAAATATAATTGATATTTCTCTCTTTATGGCAGATTTTTTCCAATGTCTTAAAGGAAATATTTCTTCCATAGGCTTCACAATGAAAACTGCAAAACCTTTTTAGACATTTCTGTGCTAAAACAATTTTGTAGAAAGGAGTTGATGCTGGAAGAAGACAAAGAAACTCCAAGTCCTAGGTCAGATAAAGAAGAAGGAGCCAGGGAATTTTAGATAAATGAGAACCAATCAATCTTGAATGTCCCAACTGCAAGTTCAACAAATAGAGGATCAAAGCAATAAAGTTCTCATGCCAAGCTATGAGAACTTGCTGGGTCGGTGACCTTGACCACCCCAGAGGTCCAGCACTGAGCAGCTCTGCTCTGCCTCCTTGGGAAGAGTGACTGCAAGTGTCAGCTGTTCCCTGCCAGGTAGAATCCCTTATGAGAAGTGTTAATTCCAATACAGTGATTGTCTTCTGAGTCAACAGCACCATAAGCCTCCAGAGCTTGGACCAGAAAAACTTGAATCAAGAGGGTGGGAACAGAAGGCCGGCACCGTATTTCAGTCCAGCCATGGCGCCCATTACAAGCTTCTGCTGTGAGAGCTCCCTGCCCCGGGTGGCCCATAAAGTGACACTGGAATGCCCACCAGCATGGCCCGGAGTCTATGCAAGCCAGAGAACTGGAGCATAAGCACAAAACGGGGCTGGACACCAGGACACAGTGAATGAGGAAGGCAGGGACTCCTGAGGAAGAGAGGGTCTGCAGAGAAAAACAAAGGATGAAGTCGGGATGAAGATAAATAATCACAATAAGGGCAAAAGTCCAATGGAAGGAAGAGACAATCTAAGCTAATAAAAGAGTAATATGCAAATTGACCATCACTCCAACACACAAGATGGCTGTCCCCACATGGTCAAAGGTGGCTGCCCCCATGTGGACACAAGATGGCCACCACAAGATGGCCAGCAGGAGAGGGCAGTCGGGGGTGGCCAGGCCAGCAGAGGAGGGAAGTTGGGGGTGACTGTGCCTGCAGGGAAGGGCAGTTGGGGGGGACCCAGGCCTGCAGGGGAGGGCAGTTAGGGGCAATCAGGCTGGCAGGGGAGCAGTTAGGCATCAATCAGGCTGGCAGCGGAGTGGTTAGGGGGTGATCAGGCTGGCAGGCAGAAGCGGTTAGGGGCAATCAAGAAGGCAGGCAGGCGAGCAGTTGGGAGCCAGCAGTCCTGGATTGTGAGAGAGATGTCCCAGACTGGAGAGAGTGCAGGCTGAGCTGAGGGACACCCCCCCCCCCCCCGTGCACAAATTTCATGCACCAGGCCTACAGCCCTAGCTGGTTTGGCTCAGTGGATGGAGCGTCAGCCTGCGGACTGAAGGGTCCCAGGTTTGATTGTGGTCAAGGGCACATGGCCGGGTTGTGGACTCGATCCCCAGTAGGGGGCGTGCAGGAGGCAGCCAGTCAATGGTTCTCTCTCATCATTGATGCTTCTCTCTCTCTCTCCCTTCCTCTCTGAAATCAATAAAAATACATTTTAAAAAATAATGTACAGAAACCAAAGAAAAGGTCGATTTCTGGTGGGCAGGGTTGGGTGTCAGGGCAGCGCCCTGCCTGTTGTTCAGCAGGGCCGTCACCCGAAGAACCACAGCGGTGAACGCAGAGCCGAGGCCTTGAGCCCCAAAGCCCTCCTGGCTTCCCTGCGCAGGACTGCGGGCCGGGCTCCCTCCCGCTTCTCCTTACTTCACTGGGGGTGCTGACCTATCCCGCTGCGTGTGTGGTCAGAGCTGCCTGTTATCTCCAACTCCCCACTCAGTGCTCCCACCTTTTCTAGTCCAACAATCTGACCTCCTGGCCTTGAACCTGACCACTGACCTCTGGTATTCTCTCTAGAGGCGAGTCTAAGAATACCAGAGGCCCTTTTCCCATTTGGGAAAAAGCTTCCTGGCAGATGCCTGGGGGTACCTGTATCTGTAGCATAAAACAGTGACCAGCAAAGTCACATAGAGCAGACACGTCACGGAGAAAGAATGAGATGGAGACAACATCCTGGGTGTGGCCTGAGCCATCAGCTTCAAGAACACAATCTGGAGCGTCTAAAAGAAAGGGAGGGGCAGGAAAAGGCGAAGGTAAACAGGAAAACAAAAGAATCCCCACAGAAACAAATAGGCCAGGCAGCTCTCTGACCCACTTGTAGCTGTCTTCATTTTCCCCGTGGCCGGAGCAGACTGCTCTCTGAATGAGGCAGCGGAAACTTTCAGGGGAAGGCGATCGGAAACCGGGCTTAGGTGACCGGCGGGGAGAGGACAGCATTTCCTTACAGCAGCTCCTGATAAGGACACGCTTTCAGCTCCTGTCTGCCCGTGCTCCTTCACAGGGAAGCTCTGGTTGCCCTCCGGAGTTCTAAGTTTTCACTACCCCATCTGCCTTGTTCTGCCCTTGGCAAACAGAGAAAGAAAGAGAAGGAAGCTGAGCATCCAGATCTGCAGGTCCCTGTTCTAGGACTATCTTTTCCAATCCAGTTTGGCAGTCAACTCGCTTCTTCAACATCCTCTTCCTGGCCTTTAAATCTCAGTCCGAAACAAAAGCCACTGTACTGTAAGCTTTGAGTGTTGCTCAGAGAACACATTTATGAAGTTCTAATCTCCAGGGGAACGCTTGTAACTGTGTGTGGTGATGGAGGTTAACTAGATTTATCCAGGTGATCATTTCACAAGAGGCAGACGCTCCTGGACTTGCCATGGGGTTAGGTCCCAATAAACTCAGTAAATGAAATATCCTGCCGGAAACGCATTTAATACACCTCACCTAAACATCACAGCTTAGCCTAGCCGGCCTTAAACATGCTCAGGACACATATTATTAGCCTGCAATTGGGCAAAATTATCCAACACAATGAATACACTAGAGTGTCGGCTGTCCACCCTCATGATCCCTGCCCTCACCTGGTATCACCAGAGAGAATGGTCCCTCGTATTGTTAGCCCCGGAAAGGATCAAAATGCAAAATTCAAAGTACAGTTTCTATTGAATGTGTCACACCAGCGTACACTGAACCATCATATGTTGAACTATTGTAAGTCAGGGACTGTATGTATACATATACCCAATCATGTTGTACACTTGAAACTAATGTACTGTTAAGTGTCTATTTCAATTTAAAAATTAAATTGAAATTTTTTTCCTGAAAATAAAGATAATTAAAAAAACAGATAAATTAGCATTGATTGTTCACATTTGCCAAAGTAGTTGCTCCTTTAAAAAAGTATCACCATTGAGTATTTTCAAACTTACTGAATAGAGATTTTTTTTGTAATTACTAGTTGACCAGCTCCCTGACTAAGAGTAATGTTCATTTTCAGGTGATTATAACCAGTATGTTCTCCTAACAGTCCATGGATAAAAATGAACATTTGAGGATAAAAATTAAGTTTATAGATTTTCAGGAATAGATTATTTTTTCGCCCTCAGGCCAAATTTTACATCACATTTTGGTTTGGAGAGAAGCCTGAGTTATAACTTGAAGTCTGCAAGAACTTCAAGGACTGTAAAGAAACATTCCTGATTATTAAAGTTGCTTTTTTCTTTTCCTGAGAGAGAAAAACAAATGCCTGAGACCCTTAAGGATTCCATACAACACTTGTCAATGTATGACCACATGTTCTCTGTTCTTTCATCTGCATCCCAGCATCTGCTGGTTGGCCAGTCCTATTAGTGCCAGACAGCACAAAAGCAAAGTGTACAATTCATATTATTTTCATCCCCTTCAGTAAGGGAGCCTTGATGATCTCATTTGTGTCGGTGCCATCCAGGAGACTGCGCAAGAGGCGGAGAATTCATGCAAAGCTCTATCAGGCCCTGGAGCCTTCCCAGAGGTAAAAGGCTGGTGGGAGTGATAAACGACCACTATTGTCAGTTCAATTTCCCTTCTTTTTTTTTTTTTTTTTAAGTGGCCTCAGGGGAATGGGAGCAGCTCATAGACCTGGAGTTTAATGGAAAGAACAAGGGCTTGAGGCTCCAGTCAGAACCAGGCCCGATTCTCTGCTCAATCACTTAATAGCTGCAACCTGTGCCAGGCGAGTCACTACTCAAAACTCCAGTTTCTCACCTGTCGGTGTCAGTAAACATCCATGTCTCATAGAGACTTGGCGTGAATTAATCAGTGCTCTTTAATTCACAAAGGCCCCTGGAGTCAGACGCCCTGAGGGTTCAAATTCTGGCTCCACCCCTTATTGGCTGGATTCACCCCTGTGTGAATCTGGGCAAGTTGCTTAAAGTCTTTAAGGCTCCAGTTCCTCAATATGTATAATATTCACAAAAAGGATTCCTACCTTATGTGCTGAGCCAACGCGATTACCCATAGAAAGAACGCAGCCCAGTGCCTGGCACATGGCAAGTGTTCCCACGAATGGGAGCTGGTACCCTGGAAGGCACCAGGCACAACGAACGTCATTTCCTGTCCTCTTAACGAGGTTGCCATTAACAGGAGACGGTTGTGCTAGAAGTGCCCCAAGGCAGACCCTTTGCTTTGCAAAGCATTTCTTTCTCTCTTTTTCTCTTAAAAAAAAAAAAAAAAAAAGTTCTGGTACACATTAGCGAAACGCCTCGGGGGAAGGGCGCCTAGAAGCCTTTAAGTGTCAGCATTTCCGTCACAATGAGATCCATGTGCTTTCAGAAGAAGCAGAGTCCTGGGCAGGGGCCAGTGAGAGTCTGTGCCTCAGACGTAAATAAAGCACAAAGGATGAGACTTCATGAATCCAAGTCAAAGACACATCATTCTTACCATGAATATCTTCATTAACGTTTTTCTACGCGTGCTTTTTAAGAAGTATATATTGTGGCTCATTTAAAGATTGCATTTTATTTAAGAGGTGTTAAAAAAATTCAACTGAGTAAATTTGGAGATCTAATGGGCTGCATTTAACAATTTGTGAATCAGGCAGCATCCCATCGCAGACAGAAAGGAGCCCAGAGGAGCTTTATATTTTAGATTATGTTTTCTATTTTAAAAGCAAGCTAATCCTCCTGGGAAAGCATAAATATATTTTTGTGGTTCTGATGCTTGAATGATGTTAGCAAAATCATCTCATGAAACTAGAGTGGAGTATTTTCTGTTTTCCCCAGGAGGTTGGTTAGAATAAAGACGGGAAAGATGTCTTTGCTCACCTCTGTCTGATGGCAGGAAGGATTGTGCTGCGGGCACTACGACTTTCTTCTGTTTCTGTCTTTGTTCTTTGCCTGGCACCCTCTTCTCTCTGCCTCCCGTAGGCACAGCGCTATAATAATTATTCTTTGTGCTTGTCCAACACTCTCTTCTTCCCATCTGTTCCTTGACACAGCCCTGTGAGGTAAAGGGCGGTTAAGGCAAATATTATTATTGCCATTTTCAGATTTTAAAGTGCGATACAGAGAGGGTGGTGACACCTGGCTAGGAACAGGAAGAGCTGGTCCTACAGCCCATGTCTTCTGCCTGGTCTAGTGCTGGTTCCACGGCTGCCACCAGGATTCTGGGAATCATGGCAAGAACAGGGACCCGGGACCAGCGGACATATGGCTCCAGTGACTTTGACAGCCGGCAGGTGTGATGCTCAGGACAGTTCCCCTGAAGAAGCTCCCGGGACCTCCCGTCCTGGCTACTGAGTAACATCCATCCATCCATCCATCTAGCATCCAGGATGGAGGGGGTTGGGAGGCTTTAAGCTGGGGGCGTCCAAGGGAAATACGCCCTCTGGATCTGGAGACTACGATGCTGAGCTCCTCTTAAAGTTAACGCTGCAACTGAGGTTAGCCATTTTTAGTCCAGATAGCTGGGGAGGTATCACAGTAAAATTATTTCTCCAAAGATAAATTCAGTTGTCCTTTTGAATTATTTTCCAGTGAATACTAGCTACACAGATACTGGATTCGGATAATTTAAGAGACATGTTTCCATTTCCCTTCTCTCTCAAAGGATAGATTTATTATGTAAAAATGCAAGTGGTTAGCAAATCACCTTAATATTATGATACCTGTCATGCTGAAGCGTCGTAACTTAACTCTTCATCAGCTTCTTAAAATCAAGTCTGTATTTTCCTTTTTTATTATATATTTTTTAAATATCCTGGTCTGAGTAGCCTGAAAAGAAACTTTCAAGGTGCACCAAAAATCGTGTCTAGCTTTTATTCTCTATCACTATTTGCAGTTACTCAGAGAAGACAGTTTTGTGAGGAAAAATCTACCCAGAATATCCTAGGGTTACCATTCACATTCTTTTTCTTGAGATGCTCAACTGTGACAAGCAAAAGTGAACTCCAATTAATCTTTGTGGCCCCCTCTGCTGGCTGAGATGAGTCATGAAGTCAGTGTCTGGCCCCAGAGGCCAGTGATCTTTGAGGCTTTTCGACCATGGTCATCACTAAATTTTCCATTCAACAGTGAAAATGTGTCCAGATCAGGAAAGCCGGAGGGAGTGGAAGGAATGTGGAATCACAAGACTTGGATCTGAGTCAGAGCTCTGTCATTTACGAGCTGTTGGGACCTGTGTCTGGCTGGTCAGTTTCTGCAGAACTGAGGTTGCATCTGGAATTTTTCATCAGCGATAAGAGGCCATGCCAAACTGGAGGGGTATATGGTTCCATTTATCTGATATGTCCAAAAAAGGCCACTCTAAAAAGACAGAAAGTCGATTAGTGGTTGCCCGGGGCTGAGGGTGAGGATGGGGGTTAACTGTAAATGGACATGAAGAATAAAAAACGTTCTAAACCAGATTGTGGCGATTGTTGCACAACTTGGTACATTCACTAAAAATCACGGCAACGTACATTTTAAGTAGGTGAATTTTGTGGGATGCAAATTATACCTTACTAGCGTTTTAAAAAACAACTGGAGGGGAGGCAGAGTGGGGGCCCCTATAAAACCAGGTACAGAGCCAGGGAGCCTGTACCTTGTACTGAGTTCGAGGAAAGGGGAATGTGGGCTGGGGTGAGTAGGAGGAATGCCTAGGACCGGTGCTGTTGCTTTCAACTCTACTTTGTTCACTTTATATTGTTCATAGCTGGTGCCCAGGTGAGTGGCCGAAGGTGAGCCTTAGGGGCTGGAAGGACATGGCCTCCTGGCTCGGCCTCCTACTGCAGGGCAGGGCAGGGCAGGGCTCCCAGGGACCCAAAACGGAGAGTTCTGACCACTCAGGGGCTTCTCTGAAGGAGGGGAGACTTCAAGCCCCTGCATCAAAGCAATCATTTTGAAATGTAAAAATTGTGTTTTCTTTGTAACCTTTCCAGTAAGAGGTAATTTCATGTGGTTGTGGAATTAGATGAGATTAAGGAGTGGGCTGGGGAGAGAATGTCTTTTTTTTTTTTTTTTAGTTTTTATGTTACTCATGGATAGAAAACTTCAGTGTGAGGATTTACAAAAGTACCAGAAGAAGTTCAGGAGAATATCTCTGTAGAGTTGGGTAGAGAGAAACGTATTAAGAATAACACCCAAACCAGATGCTCTAAAGGAGATGATAAATGGATTTGGTTAGAAAGAAAGAAACCGGTTTGGCTCAGTGGATAGAGCGTCGGCCTGCGGACTGAAGGGTCCCAGGTTCTATTCCGGTCAAGGGCATGTACCTTGGTTGTGGGCACATCCCCAGTGGGGGGTGTGCAGGAGGCAGCTGATTGATGTTTCTCTCTCATTGATGTTTCTAACTCTCTCTCCCTCTCCCTTCCTCTATGTAAAAAATCAATAAAATATATTTTTTTAAGAAAGAAAGAGGAAGAGAGAGAGAGAGAGAAGGAAGGAAAGAAGGAAAGAAGGAAGGAAGGAAGGAAGGAAGGAAGGAAGGAAGGAAGGAAGGAAGGAAGGAAGGAAGGAAGGAAGAGGTAATATATTAGGAAATAACATTATATTATATATACCAAACAGGTTTACTATCCTTAATATAACAGACACTTACAACAAGAGAAAAAATGGGTGAAAATGGTTACAGATAATTCACAAAAGAAAAAAATAAGTGAAGAAATATAATCTATCAACATATGCAATAGCATTGAACCTGGCTACTAATTAATAAATGTTATTGGGAAAACACTGAGCTACTTTTCACCTATGAGATTAGCAAAAATTAGAAAAACTGACATTGATTGTCCTCGGGTAAATTGGTACAGCTTTCTGGGGGGTAATTTGGCACTATACTTCAAAATATAAATATGCACACCTTATGGCCCAGCAATTTCATTTTAGGAAACTACTTTAATTGGTAATAATTGCGTGTGAAAATATATCGGATGATAGGATGTACATGACTGAACTATTTGTAAAGGCAAAAAATAGAAAAGTTCTCAAATGCCCACCCACAGGGATTTGATAAGTATTGTACATCTACTCCATAGAATGTCTGCAGTAATTTAAAATGAGTGTGATCTATATTTTGTTGCATGGGGGAAATGTTTATGTTATGTTGCTAAGTAAAAAAGTCAGTGTCATAAGAGCATAGGTGATGTGATTTCATTTTTGTTTAAAAGTATACTGTGCGTGCATGCATGCGTGTGAGTGTGTGTGTGTGTGTGTGTGAGTGTGTGTGTGTGTGTGTGAGTGTGTGTGTGTGTGAGAGAGAGAGAGAGAGAGAGAGAGAGAGAGAGAGAGAGACATGAAGATGCACTGCACACGTCTCCCTTCAAAAAAGGATTTGTTGCTGAGCATCAGCCCCTTTAGGAGCCGCCCAGCAGCAGAGCCACCTCTGCCAATGCTTTGCTCTCAGGAGTAGGGAGGGTGGGCACTCCCTGATGGAGGCAGGAGGACCAGGCTAGTCACTCAGGTGAGACAGGGAACAACTCTGATGGGCTGTTATCACGCCAGCGCTCCCTGCAGGGCCCGCGAGGCTGTCAGCAGCCTATACATCACAGCTCAGTTTCTCTCTCGGCCCCGTGCTGCTCTCTTCCCCTTCTCTCCACAGGACAGTTCTTACGCAATGTCCAGCACAATAAACTCCATCTCAGCATCTGCTTCCCAGAAAACGCAACCAGCGATTTTTATAAGCTATCCACAAAGGGCTTAAGCCTCTTCCCCACTCGCCAATTCCTTTCTAAGAGTCCTGGATGTCACTTCTCTTGCAGCCATGAAGTCTAACCCTCAACGTGATGCTGGCTGCTCAGAGTCACAGGAAGGCACCCCCCTCCTCCATGGCCGCTGGTGTCCTGGGGGAAGCTGACGTCTCTGCACGCATGGTCTGCATGCCTCCGAGCATCTGCCCTGGTCCCCTGGTCTCCAGGATTGAGACACAGGTCCATCTCATCTTAATTTTTCTCCCAGACGTATATGCCAAAATAAAAAAAGTTCTTCCTTTCTTTCACAGCCGAAACACGATCATGCAATTCAAACTCTTGTGGTTGGTCCTACCCCCTAATCCAAAGCACACGTCAGAATCAAGCTGGCTCGGGCGGGGCCTGGCCTTTGTGTAGTTACACTAACCTGAGCAGAACGAGCTGAGTCTGACAGCCTCGTCAGCTCTTCAGCCGCAGACTGACCACCTGGAGGTTAACACATAACACACCGGAGCTGTGGGTGTGGCTCGGGCGGGCAAACGCAACTGCCAATGGTTGCTGGGCTTTGGGGAGTCCACGTGCATCTTTAAGAAGCTTGACAAACCCCCGTTTGTAATTCCTCAGTCTGATGGGATACACAGACTAGGAAGACACACCTAACTGGTTTCTGAGCTTTATTAAGCATTATTCGATCATGTAAATGAGCCCGAAACCTACAGCCAGAGTATTAACTTTTAAATATTCAGGAAATCAAACTGATGATAAACAATACTACTAACTTACAAAAATGCACTGTGTTGAGTCCCGAAACGAAAACAGAATATTTGAAATCGCTGTCCTAATGCATGGTCACCTTATGCAGAGGACATAAAGCTTATAGCAATTTCCTGCTCCCAGCATTGCAAAATCTATGCAGAAAATGCAAAGTAACACACACACACACACACACACACACACACACACACACACACACACACTGATTTATGGGAATGGAGAAAGAAGCTAGCTTTCCTTCTAATAAATATATGCTCACTGTCCGGTTAGGTATTTGAAAGGTAATTTAAGCTCTGGGAAAAGGTAAGACTCATCTATTGAGTGATGGTTGGGATGTCCCAAGGCGACTGTAGATCCTCAATTCGATCCTTGCAAGGTCAGCACTTTCATCCTCCTGTTGTGCAGCCCTACAGAGAGCTCCATTGTCTACTCTCAGGCAGCTCTTGCTGACAGATTCCACAGGAGACAGAGGACAAGCTCGAGACCTCCACTCCGCCTGTTAGTCAAGCTCAGCTCCAGCCCCCTGGAGGGTGGGCTCGGGAGGATGGGCACTGGCAGGTGAGGAGGTCCCAAGCTTGGCCAGGCCCACACAGCTGTCCTGGCACCAGGCGAAGCAGGACTCCCAGGCATCCCCGTTGCACCAGCCCAGCTAAGCCCTGTGTCTGTGCTGAAATCCAGATTTGAGAGCCTCCTCTCAGATGGCACCGAGAGTCAGCTGAAGGACACTGAGTTCTGGGCAAACAGGAAGAATTTGCATGGAATGAAAGAAAAGATTATCTCCCTTGTATGTGTGTGTGTGTGTGTGTGTGTGTGTGTGTGTGTGTGTGGTGGGGGGGGGCAGTGCATTACTGGGCACACATTTAGTTATTGTTATTAATAATAGTTCCACCATGTAATGAGTGCCTATATGTACCAACCAATCCTTAATACAGCATCTCTGATTTTGCAACAGGGTTTTGAGAGTTTGGAATTATCCCTGACCTGAGGCTGAGAAGGGTTAAGAAACGTGTCCAGAATCACAGAGCCTAGTGATAGAGGAGGAGTCCTACCTGTATCCATCCGGTAGCAAAGCTCATATTCCTCCCCACCACAGCCCATGCCACCTCAGTTGTGCGAAGGAAGTTTCAGAGGAAGACCAGAAACATTTTAGTGGGGATGATGGCTGGTCTGCTTACCTTCCTCAAATGACTACCACAACCCCATTTCCTGGTTTGCTGCCCTATTTTATTTGACCCCTATTATTGCCAATTCATAGCAATCCCTCAGCCCTTTCCCATTAGCATCTCTTCTTGAATGTAGAGATATTAATGGTGTTTTTTTCACAGCTGATTAGAAACCTGTGTGTGAGGAAATGGGCTAAGAAGGACTGAGCCATGCATGATCTAAGACAACAATGACAGGAAGAGTAAGTTGAACTGACCCTAGACAGCAATGAGAAAGGAACCCATGACCTCATCGCCCAGTCCGCAGGGTGTAATATGCATCCACCGGAAACCAGAGTTGGGAGCTCACGTCTCCAAGTCTTCTCCACGGGGGCTCGTTTGAGGGATGGCTGCCATCCAGCCCTGAATTTCCAGGAAATGAGACTTCGATTCCTTGTAGTGTTAGCTTTAAAGGAAAGGCATGGGGATGGTTCTTGGAAAGAGAGGAGCATGAGAAACAAAGCTGAATGAGAAGATAGGAAAATCCACAACTCACGTTCATCCTCAGTCTCCTGGCACCTGCTGCACAAATGCACTGGCTCTGAATTCCCTGTGGTCCGTGACCAGGCGGCAGAACATCCGCGGACTGGGCCGCTAACCCATACACTTCCACGCTCCTCTGGTTTCCCAGAATTCACTGACCCTCTCAGCCCTGGGCATGCCTTGGATCATGGAAGATTTGAAAACAAATGCGTGTTTACAAATTCACCCCTACCACCAATTGCAATACTAGAGTGTTTTCCCAGCAGAATCTTTTTTTTTCCCCAAATATATTTTTATTGATTTTAGAGAGGAAGGGAGAGGGAAAGACAGGTAGAAACATCAATGATGAGAGAGAATCATTGATCGGCTGCCCCCTGCACACCCCCCACTGGGGATCGAGTCTGCAACCCAGGCATGTGCCCTTGACTGGAATTGAACCTGGGACCCTTTAGTCCGCAGGCAGATGCTCTATCCACTGAGCCAAATCAGCTAGGGCCCCAGCAGAATCTTTGTTCATAGCTGCCTTCAGGATAAAGCCAAGGGTATGCATACACACGCTAAAATAGATCAGGGCCCAATAGCTTACTGTTTGTTTGAACGGTCATCAGAGTTGAGTAGGCAAAAATTATATAGGCAAGAAGCCGTTTGGAGAGGCGGAGATTAGGCCAGAGAACAGAAGAGGAACAGGGAGATGGTTCCAAACGGTAGAGCATGAAACATATTCGTACGTGGGACTAACTGGATTGGTCAAGGCACTGAGGCTCATCAAGAAGGCCCAGCAAAGGCAAGAAATGTGAGGATCCCCCTCCTCCCTCCCTGGATGTTTCTTCTCAGCCCAGCTCTGCCCATTCTGTAGAGTCCTGGTAGGCCCGGCCTCGGGAACTCCCTGGTGAGGGAGTGCTGGGTACAGAGAACAAGGACAAGACTGCAGGAGGGTGCACCTCAGGCAGGCTCCTACAGGGAAGAAGAGAAAATCAAGAATGAGTGCCGTTCTGAATTTGCTTACCCACAGCCTCTGGGCACTTCTACATCCATTCAAACCGGCCAGTCTGCAGCCCTGTCCGCCCAGCGAGCTGTGGGCAGTGTTTTGGGCTGATGTAAATCGCCATCACTGCAAGTCTCCTCACTCTGACCAGAAGCCAAGCACACCATGGTTTCGTTGGCAAAACAGTATATTCTCTCATTATCCTAAAGCATTGTGTGTGTGTTGGTGGGGGAGGGGGGGGGAGATATGCACTCACATGTGGAAAAAGGAGAAGTGAGAAATCCCAGCCCAGTCAGATTCACCCTTCAACATTATTTTATTTTGGCTTGTGAAACAAGGTTTATTTCTTATTTATTTTTGTTGTTGTGGTTGTTGTTTTTGTTTTTTTATTGATTTCTGAGAGGAAGGGAGATAGAGAGATAGAAACATCAATGATGAGAGGGAATCATTGATCACCTGCCTCCTGCACGCCCCACACTGGGGATCAAGCCCCCACCCCAGGCATGTGCCCTGACCGGGAATTGAGCCGTGACCTCCTGGTTCATGGGTAGACACTCAACCACTGAGTCACACTGGCTGGGCTCTTGTTTATGATTTTAATTTGGGTGTTTTGATTTTGATTTTGGAGTGAAAAATATGGCACAGCTTTTAAAGCAATAGTATTTAAAGATGAGGTGTGGAATGTCATGAAAGTTGGGTTATTATGATGCCAATATGAACCTGTACATGTATATGTATATGTATTTCTGCCTATATTTTTCTGGGCCTGGGCACATCTGTCTCTGCTTTTGTCTCTGCATCACTTCTCTTTTTTATTTGTCTCTTTCTATCTGTCTCCTCTGTTTTGCCTCTTTTCCCCACCCTTTTCTCTCCTTGTCTTCCCATTAATTTATCCAAAGTTAGATTGAGTGCCATCCACTGTATATTGTCTCTAAGAATTATAAAATTCCTTCTCCTCTAACTCTGACTCAAGTATCCTTTTCATGCAGGTCTTACTTTCAAAGGTGAGTGCCCTTGAGAAAAAAAAATGCTCTTGACCATCTTCCTGACGCAAAATGGAGTTTCCTAGGGGTGTCCATCGTGTCGGGCCTATATCAGTCTACACAGAGTGTCGGTGCCCTTACAGGCTAATCTATAATAATAAAAGCGTAATATGCTAATTAGACCAGACGTCATTCTGGACGTCCTTACGGACGAAGCAGAGGTGGAGGGGAGCCTGGGTCCCGGGTGCCTGCCAGCGGCCAGAGCAAAACCCAGATCCTGAGAGATAGAGGGAAGCCGGTGCCGGCAGCCAGGGGAAGGAAGGCCTACTCTTGCACGAATTTCGTGCATCGGGCCTCTAGTAAGAAATAAATCGGTAAAAGGAGAATCCAGGTTTTCCGATATCAAGATAAATGAGATAATGCTTCTGTAAAAAGAAAACATTTAATTAGATTGCCTGATAGGAAACTTTTTAAACATGAAACACCTGGTTCTAAAAAAGCATGGAACAGGAACTGAAAATGGAATAACCTGGTCAAAGTTTGAGCTGTTTTCAAATCTACAAACAAAACTTTTCAGTCTTAAAATGATGCAGGCCTATGCCTGGAACACTCTCTATTTCATTTCTTTTAAACGGTCAAAAAACAGGCCTCCTGAGGGCCTCAGGCCAGGAGTACTTCTGGGGTCCTAAACGCAAGGAAGCCTGCAGAACCGGCACCACCTTGCAGGTAATCGGACCAGATGCACGTGGGTTGAAACTCGTCAGAGAAAAAACAAGTTTGCTTGGAATGATTCCGCCCCTAGAATACGCTCTCCCACGTCCTAAGAATCTCTCCATTGCCTGTAGTTACTGGAAGGCCTCAGGTTTCACGCCAATCATTCCAGTGTCAGTGGGAGACTCAGAGGACACGAGGCAAGACAGAATTCATTATTAATGAAAATACTGCCCCCCTCGGAGGAAACACGGTGCACTTAATGCTCAGCCGACCTCATCCTCCCATCAATAAATCCATGCTCTCTAGTTGTTTCTGACATCCCTGGGTAGGCCCGCTGGAGTGGATGACAGCTGATGAGCAAAAGCACTTTGGCCTTAATTAAGCTGCGCTTTCCTGTCTATGATACGACTTCAATACAAATGGAGACTGTTCCTGCTTTACTCTATGCCCATTACAGAACCGATTTCAGGTTAATTCTCTTAAGCCATGATTCAATTAAGCTTCCGTTACCTAATGAAATGCTCATATTTTGCATTTTAATGAGAAGGGGAATTCTCTTAAAACAGGCACTTCTTTTTTGCTTCTTCCTTCTTATCGGATGGTTTATGAGGGCATTAGTTCACTAGGGCTGCTGCAACAAAGTACCCCCACCTGAGTGGCTTACACAGCGGGAGTTTATTTTCTCACGGGCCTAGAGGCCGGAAGTTGGAGATGAAGGTGTGGGCAGGGTTGCTGTCTCCGTAGGCCTCTCCCCTGGGCCTGCCCATGGCCGTCTTCTCCCTGTGTCTTCACATCATCTTCCCTCTGTAAGTGTCTGTGTCCATATTTCCTCTTCTTATCGGAACACCCGTCAGACTGGATTAGGGGACACCTAACAGGCTCATTTTAATGTAATCACCTCTTTAAAAAAACATTTCTCCAAATACAGCCACATTCTGAGGTGCTAGGAGTTAGGACTTCAACATGCGAAGCTTGAGAGGACAAAATTCAGCCCCAACAGGAGGAAGAGGTGACGTTTCCAAGGAGAGGCCGGAGAGCGTGGATAAGGCACCACCTCCGAGCCAGACTGTCTGGGTTCAGACCTCAGCTCCTCCACCTGCCACTTGTGTGACCTTGGGCAAGTCATTTAAAGTCTCTGCCCTGTAGTTCCTTCATCTATAAAACAGGTTAGCAATGATGTCCACCTCAGGGGGCTTTCATGAAGGATAAATAAATGTTTTATAAGTGTTTGCTATAACTATTTCAAGCTTTTTCCTTAAAATGTTAAAGAGTGCTTATACATTTTCCACATAGGGTAAGTTAATGCGGTATCAATATACTAATAATATGTAAAGAACATCTTGATCCCCATGTTATAGTGAAATGCAATGATTACTTTTGAAATGTCTGTATATTCACAATTTTCTATTATACTCACAATATTTAATGACCCTTGCATTAGGGCACGAAATGAATTTGGGGCATATGTGGCAGATTTCAGCCAAGACTAGACCCTGCCACCCTCCTCACCCCAGTTCTATACACTCTCCCCCATCTAGCCAAAAGCAGGTTTAAATTGTATGCCTCGTTCCATCTGAGCAAACCCGGACCAAGATCAGAGGCCGCAAATTCAGATGCCTGCCTTTGTCTTCACAACGAAACCCTAACCCTGAACCAATGCTCTCTTTACTACCATATGTACACTGGCACCTAAGTATTTCTGGAGAAAGTCACCCCACGTGGGTGAGTTCCACTAAAATATCATGGTCTCCTGGGCCCTCTGTCCCCCAAATCTTCTTCCTTATCCTTGGTCCACACCATCGCCCATTCTCCTAAGCAGCTATTGCCAGCTGTTAACTCTGTAAGTACAGGAGTAAGTCCTATACTCAGTGCACACCTCTCTTCCCCAGACCACGGCAACTTGCTTCTCTTCCCAGGAACACGGCGGTCCTAGCAACACCAAGCTGCTTAATTTCACGGGCGCCATGCTGAATCCCTCCTTGGGCCTTTGCTCTTGCACATGGAAGGTCTCCTTTCCTCCAGCTCCTCTGTCTTTGTCTGACTTACTTTTATTCTTCTTTTAAGCCTTGGCACAAACACTGCCTTCTTAGATCAGCACCCGCCTCACCTCCTCAGGACTGGATTCCTCCTTGGTGCATCCAGCACTCCCTGCACACACCTCTAGCGCTGCTTTCATGGCATGGCTATCCCATTATCGTTAACGGATCTCTCTCTCTCTCCCAGTAGAGTAAGCCCCTTGTTGTCAGGAGTCCTGTGTGTTCGTTACTGAATCTCACCGCAGCACAGTAGATGCTCCGAAAGTCTCCCGTCTCGCCTCCAGAACCCACTGCCCTGAACTCACTTGTGTGCCGAGCTGCTGAGGGTCAGGGGTCAGTCTTCATGGGTTTCCCTCCTGTGTCCACCAGGATTTGGCTAAAAGGAATTGAGTAGCTCACTGAACCAGTGGGAAGATCAGAACGTTGGGCCTGAAAATAGGTGTGAAAAAAAAGGTAATCATATTTCAATATATAGATGTAATCAACTCAGCAAGTTGTGCACCTTAAATTTACCCAATGTTACATGTCAGTTATATTTTTTTAAAAATAATGCAAGCCAGTGATTGTGCGAGATGCAATTTTTTTGAAGCTTTTAATCAAAATCTCTGAGGGCCTTGCAGCTTTGGAATGCTCCCAAGTTCCTCCAAAAAAAATCGCCTCATTATCGGTATATGCTTCTGTAAAGTGGTCTCTGATCTCAGGGCTCCGAGGGGTTCAGAGCGCTGCTGCAGCCAGCTCTGTGGGTTCAATTCCAAAGCCTTCAGAAGATGGAGCCGTGTTTATTGTGATCCGATGCCTTGCCTCCTGAGGCGCCCTCACCCGTCCTCCTGCCCCCTCCTCCGCGGGACCGTGTCTGCCGGAGTTGGAGGTGCCTGAAGGAGACCGGCCCTGGAAGACATGTCTTCAGCAGGGGAGCTGAATGCAGGCGAGCCTCCAGCTGCCGTGTGCCAACTTGTGCTCCGGCCTCCCAGGTCCTCTACCAGAGACGCCTCCCGCCCCCTAGTGGTGAGCGCAGCGGAGCGCCCGGCTGACCTAGATTCCCTTTCCAGAGCCCACTGCGCCCTTGTCAGAGCAGTCATTGTTCAAGGCGAGGGAGGGAGCGCAGGAAACGAACCACAGAAAACCCTTTGGGAGGGTGATCCAGGGTCCAGTGGCGGAACCCTTTCCAACGAGGGAAAGTGCTCCTTGAGAAATGAAAGGGAACTGTGGCGGGGCCACCCCGTCATCCTGCGGGGCCGCATGCCCAGGGGTCTACGTGGACGGGGCCTGGAGCCCAGCACCAGGCGGATGGCCCCGCCAGGCCTGGCTCGGCACAGCCGCCCTGTGATGTGACTGCAGTCTCTTAGGTGCCAGGGCATCCACGGGCCAGGGGAGCAGCTGCTTGTAGAGGAAAGGGACCTGCTCTCAACCTGGCACTGCTGCCGAGCTTGGTGACCATCAGGGCGGGCTGCCCCCCACTCTTCTTTCTGAAAGCACATGATGGCTGCATTGGAGATGAGCAAGACCCCCGGCTTTGGCCTTGCCCGGACACAGTCACACTTCTTTGGGGAGCCGTGCTGAGACAGCTGAGGGGGCACTGACTTCGCACTCAGACAGTTCCTCCTCCACCGGAATCCATTTGTTAGCTGTGCTACCTTGAAAAACTTTAGCCCTTCTGATCAAATGTTGCCATGTATTATGTTTTGAAAACTAAGTACTAATAAAAGTTGCTAAGAAACGTTGAGCCTCAGTTTATTTTAGCATTTTTGGAGAAAAGTATTATAATATCTACATATCGAATTATTAATGACATTAAAATTCTATTGCTTTTGTAACCTTCAACACATAATGATATTGGCAAGAAAAACGACTGGGCAGCGCCTGCCACGTACCTTCCCATTCAGGGATGGTTTATGTTATAAGATGCTTTGTTTTTCCCGAAGGTCTACAAACAGGAGTCTTTCCAGGGACTTGTATGCCCCAGGCAACAGTGTCATCCCCCATTCACCTTGAGTCCCCTCAGGGCAGCAGGTCAAAGGTCTGCTCGATCCCTCCAGGTAGCTTTGGATTCTCCTCTTTAAAAAGCAGTTTACTCTCGCAGCAATGGACAAATAGTATCATTAAGGATCAATATTACATTACTTGTCAATTTAAAGTGATTCCGGACCCCCTGTAATTCTAAAAAGGATTAAAGTGGGCCTGTGACACCAACGTATTTCCCTCTCCTCATCAAGGATCTGTCTAGTCCCTGCTTTGTTGGAAGGTTTAAAGTTGAAGATCTGGAAAATGTTAAAATGCATCTTAACTGCAGAGATTATTCCTAAAGTGTATTTCAGAGGAATATCCTCACATACTCCCATCTAAGGATTTCTAAATGCCATGATGTAGTTATGATGAGCAACTCATGCTTAGGAAAATAGAAGCCTGAAACCAGGTGAGATAGCAAACAGCTCCCTCTGTGGCCTGGAACGTAAGTTGCATTTTAAAAAAAAATCTTTACTGTTTCCTGTTACAGATGTCCCCTTCAACGCTGCCAAAATGGCCTAGCAATGCTGAAAAACAGCTGGTTGCTTGTCGGGTCAGGAATTTACATGGCTTCCTTGGGAAAGATGATCCAAGTACTTTTAGAAGCAAGCTCTCTCCTCAGTAACTGATAAACACAATAAAGTTTATAGAATTTTTAGAACCTGTAACAACAAAAACGTGTGAAGACAGAAGTGTGATAGACTGGCCAATGGCTGCCTCCCATCTCATACTTTTGGAAGCTCTAGCTGCTGTTTGTACTAGATGGCCACTTGCCCCTCCCCCCCTTCCCCCATGTCCCTTGCCCACACCTCCTGAACCAAGGAACACAGAGCCTGAATCAGTAAGATGAAAACAGGTGCATTATCTGGATGGTCAAAGGCACAGCCGGAGCCAGACCCCAAACCAGATTGGAAGTCACACGGTACCTGGAGCGGAGAAGCCTTAAGGAGCACATAAAGCAGGGCCCTGGAGAAGGGCAGCAATTGGGAGTAACTTGCCCAGAGGAGCAGTGACGAGGGACCTGGAGGCCCTGGAGAGGCTGAGAGAACTCCCAGTTCAGAGTCAGGTAGCCTGGTTAGACTTTGTTTCCCGCCCTGAGACTCCCTGATGCATCCTTAGGGGAAACCCACTTTTAGGTCAGCTAGCTTGCAAGGTTTCCTTTTTTGTAACTCAAGAATACCTGACGCAGGGATCCTGGCTCAAGGAGGGCAGGAGTGCCGCAGGGCTCACCATGTGACCCTGGAGCCTGAACCAGCTGTTTGCCCACTTGTTCTGCTGCCTTGTGTTTAGTTATATTCAATTTATCTGTGATCACAAGGCAGGTGGTCTCCTGAAGAAAGCTTCACACACCTTTCTGATTCAGGCCCATGCACACAGGTAACATGCAAACACACACACACACACACACACACACACACACACACACACTCACACCCCTAATATTTGCTATTGATTGATGTTAGGAAAGCACTGCTATCTAAAAATGCCTGCACCACACTAGTATTGTAGGGTTGTTCTTTTCCTTTCTCTAAACAATATTTTTTCTTACAATTGTTTTTACATCCTACCAAAAAATTAACATTTGAAGTGACCACTCAGAGTACTGATTCATACGCATGCTTTTTTCAGATGTCAACTTTAATGAGAAGAATGAGGAAGAATATCGTTAAGTCTAAAAAGAAAAGAATACCTGACTCAGAAATGCCTGATCCTCTGCTGCTGTGGACGAGGTCACTGAAGACAGCGAGGTCACGCTGCAGGCAGTGATCATTGGGTTCTAGAACCGAACTTGCCTGATTCCTAATTGTGCTCTGCTACCCGGTCTCATTGCACTGGAAAAGTTAGGTTGGAAATATTAAGCAACAAACATGAACAGTGGCTTGGACTGTTATGGAAATCCTAAATGAAACCAAGTTGTTCCCACAAAAATATGCTCTGCTCCCAATGCTTTTCTGGTGGTCCGACTCAGCCAAGGTTTAAGCTTCCAAACAAACGTAAAGAGCGGCCTAAAAACCGTCTGTGCTCAAACATAACTGACACCCTACTTCTCGGTGAGGTCCGGCCGTGAGAATATCCCATTTCCCTTCCTGGCTTGCACTGGAGTGTTCACATACATAGACCATCAGTTTGAGCCTAATTTAACATTACTGTTAAGTTCTCTTTTACAAATATTACCTTTAGGCATATTTTTAAGCCTTGAAGAGGGGAAGACAGTGGAACTGCTATAAGAACAACAGAAGAGGGCATCATAGGGGGCAGCTTCCCACGTGACAGGGGATGTGTTTCCTGCATGAACTCTGAGTGGCAGCGAAGGAGACAGTGTGGGTAATGGCTCCTCATACACCTGGGTACTATGCCACCTGCAAGATGGGACACAAAAAAGCATTAATATTCACTCCTGATTAATATTCACTCCTAATCAGGAGTGAATATTAATATGAGCCAGGAGCCTTTTTTCAATCTTTGTTGAATGTTCAAAATATGGAAAGCAGACACAAAGGTTGTTGTTCTGAATACCGAGGAATATGCACTGGCCTAGCATGCCATATTATGAGCTTGCTAAATTTGGAATTAGGTTGTCGGATAAGCTGCATCTGAAAGATTAACCTGGTTTCCGGGTAGTCCCTCATGACCTAGACTTCAGGGTAGGTTGGTCTGAACTCCCAAATGTTGTGCATTGGCTAAAAGTGAGCTCTAAAGATTTTTTCTAGGATTGGTTTTCCAGTAATTCCACCAGCTAGGCAGGTTTAGCATTTGGGAAAGGCATAGAAACCAATATACACATAAAAAATACGTAGGTTTGTTGGAATTGAAATTTGTCAACTAAGAATAGATCTCTATTATTAAAGTTTTGGTATTCCTTCAGAAAAAGTTTAAAGTTTGGTTGAATTCAGCCGGAGTTAAAGGTACCAAAATAATATGCTTGTTTTGTCTATATTTTAAAGAAACACTAAAAATTACAATGAAATCCCTGTTATAAATTATAGAATATCACCTACACACTGAAGAGTATATCTTTTACAGTGTAGGAAAACTCAATTCTTTTACATAGTTGTAACAGACTTAAATATCTGGTTTCATTCTCTCACAAAGAAAATTAGGTACGGCTTTTATTGTGCTTAAATAATTTTACATTATTCAAATGTTTTCAAGGAGTCCACTGGCCTGAAATAAAAATATTCGGATATGCTGATTCAGAATTAAAGGTTATTTTCACACTTTCCTTTATCTGATTTCTGAGACTGTACATATTTCCCCTGAGATGCCTATGTGCTATGTTGGTACACTGCTAAACACCATCTAAGAGAAAGTCTTAGTTGTGAAATCACACAGTTGGCCTCTAACACCATTAGACTCTAAAGGAAATACAGTGCCTTGATTCTATGATTCGACGCAGGGAAGAACTGGGTCTAGGACATGCTGCTATTTTCAGATAGCATGGATGCTCTTAGCAATGTCAGTCATGAAAGAACACTGGTGTCAGCATAAAGGACTTCCTATTGACCCAGTTGTGAGACTTTGAGCATCAAATACAAGCACAGCAAGGTAGTCATAACACAAAAGCAGGCTGTGATACAAGTTTAATTTTTTAGCAAATAGGGGAGTGTTCACACTGAATATTTTATTACTTCTAATAATTATGTCTATTTACAATATTTACATATATAGTTATTTTTATCTGGGTAAGCAGTGAAGAACAAACACATGGAACTGTAACTTGGCCAAATGATCCTATCAGAAATTACTAAAATAAAAAATAGGGTGGCTTCATTAGCACAAATAATAGGATGTATGCTGAGTAAAAGTAAAAAGCTCTAGAATCAAGATTACTGATAAAGAATACATCATTTTTTTTCTTTCTTTCCTTTTTTTTTTTTTTGTAAATATAATTCTATTGATTTCAAAGAATAAGGGAGAGGGGGAGAGACATAGAAACATCATTGATGAGAGAGAAACATTGATAGGCTGTCTCCTGTACACCCCCCACTGGGGAGCAAGCCCGCAACCAAAGTATGTGCCCTCACTGGGAATCGAACCATGACCTCCTGGTTCATAGGTCAACACTCAACCACTGAGCAACACTGGCCGGGCAGGAATACAACCATTTTAAATGACAAAAAAGAACAGATCAAATACCCTAAACGATAAGCCAAGAGGTTAGGTGTTATCATCTATGTAAAGCTTAATACATCATTACTGCAAAAGACACCAAGTTTCAAAGACAAAAATTTTTAATAAAGGTATTTAAAAAGTTTACCATAAATAAAGCAAAACAAAAGTCAGCCCCACACTGTGGCTTAGGTTTAACTGAATTACCCTTGTCTACACAATCAGAACAAGTCCAGACCAAGAATCAACTAGTCAATAACCCAAATCCTTTCCTTTTCCCTTAAGTTCTAATAAAAATACTAAAACCCAGGGAAGTATTAATACTGAAAGGTTAGGAATATATTGCACTAAGACTCATACTAACTATGAGGTTATTAAGCACAGAAATAATAAATGTTCAAAACCATAGTCTTGATGTTTTAGAATAGGTTTAAGAGAATGCGCAATAAAAAATTTTAAATCACTGCTTACGTATGTCTTTTGAGTATTCTTCATGTCTAAAAATCCCTCAGACAATGAAAGAATCTATTTTTTTTTTACAAATTCATATTTCAGAAGATAAATTCTGCAATTGTAAATTCCTAAGAGTCTCTGCTAGAATCCAAAGAAAGTGATTTTAAAGGACATAAGAAAGACACAGCTTGGGTTGTCTATTACTACCAAATAGAGTCACATTTGTTTGGTTTTAAAGACAAATGAGTCACAATAGTAGGAATCATGTTTCCATATCAACTATTTGGGTAGATGCCGTGATATATGATTGAGACAACTGCATACTCTCTTTCCTTCCAACGACAAGACTGAAGTTGTGTTGAAGGGAAGTCCCCAAATGATAAAAATAATCTGAAGCACAAAATACTGGCTGAAGGAAGAAAGAAAAACTCAAAGGCCACTACTTCAGAAAGCTACTATTTGACCAGTTGCCAGATCTTTAGAAATACCATGGAACTGTGAGGTGCCTCTCAAAGAAAGAAAAGCATTAGTCACCTTTAATCTTACACATAATAAACACAAAAACAGTATTAGAAAAATCGTACAATTTTGTCAAATCATAATAAATATTCACACTTGGTACATCATGGGGTTTAAAAAAAGAAAGGAAAAAATAGAAGAGTTCATCTATCTTATTAGCTCTATGAGTGCTACTATCCTGACATTTGTTCCTGAGTGAATGAAAGAAGGAATCCTGGGAAGACCCACCCCTTAAAAGCAAAACAAACAAACATCATTGGGAATGCAAGTATTCCATTCTGCAAAATTATGCACAATGTCAATTAATTTGATCCAAGGGCTGGTATCACATAAACCTATAATGATTAAACAACTTGATGAATCATGAAGATAAACCTGAAATTACAAAATGTGACTGGGGAACTGGTATTTAGAATGGCACTCAATATGGCCAATAGTCTGTCCATATATAAATAGCATGAAGGTATCCCAAAGGTGCTGTGTCGAGTTGGGAAAGATGAAATTTGACCAGCAAGCTTTTCATGATTATGGCTTTTTTCTCATTTCTTCATCCCAATCAAAATCTAATGCTTCATCTTCTAGTTCTGGTAAAGTAAAGAGAGACTTTTTGGAAAGACTGAGTTTCTCAGGGGACCCCTCCAACTGAAAAGTTTTCCTTTTCCTGCCAAGCATTGTAGCTGTGGTCGTGGGAGGCGGGCTTGGGCCTCTCTCACCCGAGTTCTTCCTCTCAGAAGGAGGCAGGGACGCTGATTTGGATTCAGGGGAGGAAGTGAAGGAGAAGTTGGCCAACTTGGCTAATGAGCAAGCATGAACCTTGCTGCTTTTATTACTGCACGAAAGCCCTTCCTTTTTGTCTCTCTCACCAGTGAGATGCAAATGCCCAGTCTCGTTCCCAAGCTCAAATTCAGGCTGAATCTCTCTCTTTCCGGGGCCACGTGCCCTCTCCGCTCTTGCTCCGTCCTTCCCTGATGACTGCTGTGACACCCCCGTTGCCCTCCCCTGCAGCAGATCTGCGCCTCCATTTCCCGAGGCAGAGGTCAACTTTTCTGGACCCTTCACCGACAGAGCTGCTTCTCCTCTTGATCCACGCTGGGAAACTTTCGGACTCCGAACTGCTATGTCAGTTCTGCCAGGAGACACGTGGCCGTGGTCCTCAGGGGAGTGGATCAGCTTTGACTTCTGTTTGAAAGTAAATTTTGCTAGTTTGGCCACAGGGGCACCCGAACTCTCAACACTTTCAGGTTCAGGCTCTTTCCCCCGAGGGAGGGACTTCTGCCTCTTTCTTTCTGGGCCACGTACGGGGGTGGAGGGAGGATGAGGAGGGCTTGTGGGCTGTGACGGCGCCCTGGCAGGACGGCTGTACAGCTCCTGGGCCCTCTCCTTGCGCAGCCTGTGCAGCTTCCTGGGCACATGATGAGTCAGCACCGAGTCTGGTTCATCAGCAGTTCTCGCCGTTTCACAAACTACTGCTGCCTTTTTTTCCTTTTTACCCTCACCTCTCTCTGGCCTCAATGGAGCTCCTGTCTCTCGTGGTGCTGGAAGCAGTCCAGTTTCCAGTTTGCTCCTTTGGTCTGGCTCACTCTCTTCCTCACCCTGACATGTGCTGTTGGAGTTTTTCAAAGCCACTTTCCCCGCAGTTGTTTTGGGACCAGGAGACACAGAAACAGTGTTTTTCGGTTCAATCTGATGAGTTGTCAGGGAGTCAAACCAATCCAAACCGGCATCTCTGCTGTCGTGCTGAGCTGACTCTTTTCCACGTGCTGACCTAGCAGGCCCCAGGTGGGGTGGGGGGTCGAGAGGTGGGCTTCCCCTGGGACTGCATCTGGTAGGAGAGGAATGGAGGCCACGATTCACTTCCTGCTGTGTTGACGTTCTGAATCGGGGTTCTCCCCCTGGGTCACGTGCCGAGGACCCTGGAGTAGTCTCTGCCTCCACTGTCCTTGGCTGGGATGGGGACACACTCTGACCCTGTAACCTGTAGCAGAAATAAGAAAAACATGTATTGAAGGGAAGGAAATTTGCTTTACCCTTTTCATTTCTTTAGTGTCTGAGATGCCATCTAAAGGGATAAATCCAACATAATTCCAGGTTAATACCAAATACAGTCTCTATTCTGTTTTCATCAGAATAGAGATTAAGTGATCTGATAATCATTCTAATTTAACCTTAAATTGAAGTAAAATAAAAATAAATGAAGTGCTGAGTTTGCCTACATTTCCCTTCTCTCTGAAAGTCCACTTAATTCATTTAAGAGAGTTTGAAGGTCAATATAAAAATGCTCAGTCTTATCTCTCGTGTTATATGTGTAACTACAATACAGACTGCTAGCTATTTGCACAGTAGCTTATTGCTGATCAAGAAAGGAGCTCTACCCGATTGGTGTGGCTCAGTGGTTGAGTGTTGACCTATGAACTAGGAGGTCATGGTTCGATTCCCAGTCAGGGCATATGCCCAGGTTGTGGGCTTGAGCCCTAGTAGAGGGTGCGCAGGAGGCAGCCAATCAATGATTACCTCTCTCTCTAATCATTAACGTTTCTCTCTCTCTCCCCTTCTTCCTTCCTCTATGAAATCAACAAAAATATTTTTTTGGGGAAAAAATCCCCATAAAAAAACAAGCAGCTTTCAAAGTTACTACTATCTAGTATACTTTCATCAGCAAGTTGAGGTCAGGGATACTAGTAATTACTAAAGCTCCATAACAATGGCCTAAAAGACAGGAAATTCTCAGGAGTAGAATAATAATTTAGCCCCCTATTTTAGTCTAATTCTAACTTTGAAAATTAAATTCTCCACTGCATAAAAAGTCTGCTGTTTTACTATAACTTCCTAGAAGACAGCATCTTTGCACTCGGATTGGAGGTAAGTAGAATGGCTACCATTTGAGGCAGGATGTCACTAAAAGCATTTTCCAGAGAAAAGTGTGGTAAAAATACAAATAGTTTTATGATTGATATGTGATCTCCTTAAGGAATAGACACCTCTTTCCTAAGGGGATACACCGTATGCTACTTGGGGTTTTCCCACTGTTAAGATTAGCTTTAGATTGTGTTCTAGAGGTAATACACTTTCATCTGTGGCGCACCTGGTTTTGTTGCTTTGAGGATCAATACCGAACAGGCCTCTACATTACAAAGAGATACCAGAAGAAAAGAACATTTTAAGGCCAAATCCTATCTTTCAGATCATCACCTACTCTCCCCCCCCCCCCCTTTTTTTCCTTGCAGGAGAATCATTCTGAACTTGGTTAAGTCCAATTGCTACTTTTCTATCACATAACTCTGATTCTGAGCCTCGCGTTCCTTCCCTTCCCGAATCCAACATGTTTTTGGTAGTCAAAATGATCCGTTTATGGTCAGTCACAACGAGCAGTGTCTCCAAAAGCCAAGGCAGGCCCAGGGCGGGCCTGAAAAGGATCCGCGACATCAAACCATAAAAGAACCAAAGGAATCGCTTTGATCTTCACACCATGCTCTGGGTCATTAAAAAACCAGGAGACCAAAGACAGGGGGTTGATTTTATACAAAGTGCAAGTTTACCGCAGGCTGGCACCTGGTGCATTAGTAGGACAAAGCCAGCCCCACACTTCCCCAGGAAGGCTGTGCTGAGCTTTATAAATTAAAAGAGAATTCTGTTGGATGAAGGGAAGAAACATATAGGAGAGAAAGCCACGAAAAGGATGCTCAAGGTTTTACTTAATACAGTCAGCAATCCCAGCGGGGCGCCCACATTCTCCTTCTGCAGCCGTTCCACTTCCACACGCACCCATTCCCAGACCCCAGCTTTGAGAGCAACACCAATAACCAGATTCAGGTCAATTATCCAGCCACTCAACTGATCATGCAGATACTCAAATGGATACACTCGCCATTCTTCGCTCCTGCTTCACAGGCCCAGACTCAAAGCCTAGCTTTTTAGAAGCTCATCTATATAGGGACATGCAACATTAAATTCCAGGCAACAGTTCTTCAGGTGATGCACGTTCCTTCCCATACGTCCACATTTTAACAAGTCCTTAGAAAGGTGAGTTTTGAAACATTGCTGTTGTCATTCCTGAGTTGTTTGGATGTTCCAAAACCAGTAGGATGATCTCCCTCTTTAAAATAAAATACATCATCCTCACTGAGGATTTTTTAGTCTATTAGCTATGTAAATTGTTAAAGGTCATGGATTTGGGCATGCAGGAAAGGAAAACTGCTGCTGAGGAACCAGGTGGAGGTGAGGATAGTTATCTCTATTTCTAACTTGCCCAGCATACTAGCTTAGGCTGGCCTAAAACCATTCTGCGTCTCAGTCTTCTACCGTGAATTTCTTTCACCAGGGTTACACAGGACTAATATCAAATATTTATTATGTTTGGAAGAGAGCTTTAGAAACAATAATAAAATTAAAATATTAATAAACACAGAGATTCTTTATATAAACTCCCTTGCACATGTCCTCTCCTGGTGAGGAAAGATGGGAAGGCCACGTAGGTATTTTGTGTTTGGGTTTGGCCTGGGATAGATGGCTCCTGGAATCTAACTTCCTCTTTCTTAGCAGCAGTCCCAGCGCCTTGTTGCTCTAGTTTGTACAGGGAGCGAATGAAAGAGAAGAGGAAAAAGTGGTGAAAGCAAACATGGTAGAGCCCACTCACCAGCAGCAACTGTGCATATTGGGTGTGAACTGTAGGTAGCTTACCTTAGTGCTTCTCATGTAATTGAGACCCAGTGCTATCCATTTTACTGCACAGAGTAAATTTATATATAGTTTACAACACACATATAGCAACCAACCAGTCAGCGTTCTCCATGAGGCTCACCAAACCAGCAAGTCAAGAAGATGTAGCTTTGGAAGGTGGTCTCTAAAGATGGCAGCCATCATTCCTCTGTTCCCATATGTCTGTGCCACACCTCCCATCACCCAGTGGTGTCTATTTCCTTTCACTTTGCCTGTGGGGTGACCGTGTGACTTGCTCTACACGTGGCAGAAATGACTCTGCTCTAGTCCTGGCCCAGCCCGTAGGAGACCTGGCAGCTCAGGCTCTGCTATACTGGAGTCCTAAGCTACCATGGCAGTATCCTGACTAACCTACAGCAGAGCGAGCCCAGCCAGCCCCAGCCATTTATGCCACCCATTGAAGACATCATACATGTGACGGAAGCATCTTGGATGATCCCAAACCGGCTGAGCTCCCAGTTAAATGCAGGTGTATGAGTAATTCCAGCTGATACTATGTTGATTAGAGATGAGCCATCCCTGTGAGACCCCTGAATTTCTGTCTCCTAGGAAAGTGAGCACTATAATGGGGGTGATGTCTTTTTTTAAGCCACTGAGTTTTGAGGTAGCTGTTTATAAGCAATAGATAACTGAAACAATCCCCTACAATAGCACAGACAGACTTTCCACTTAATGTATATTTCCCTTGTTTCACTAAATGCCAAATAAAGATTTCTCATTACATGCCTTTCTTGGTTTTCTTTTCTCACCTTTCAAGTCTTCTTAGCTCTTCACTCAGGAGGTCGTGCAGCTCCAGTTTTTCCAGAATAAGTTCACACTGCCTCTGGTACTGCTCCAGAGGGTTTTCAGGAAAGGAAGTGTGGAGTGCGTTCACGCCTCCCAGCAGTGCGCCTCCCTGAGGGTGAGGAATGGAGAACACCCGGGAGTCACCAGCCAGCCTGCAGAGAAGTCCACACTAGGCACCACTGGTCCCAGATGGCTAAGCCCAGCCCTCCACACTCCCACCTTGAAATGAGAATCACCTGGGCATTTTCCAATTTCAATAATCTTCTCCCCCGTTCTTGCTGGCAAGCATTGCTCTGCGAAGCCATGCTCTCACTAGTAAGACCATGACCATCGCTCAGGTATATCAAGGAGAAGATGGATTGAGACCCACCACTTTACACCGATGGGAAAAGCAATTATACTGAGGCAGAGAATGTTTCCATGACAATATTTTTCCTTCTTTTAAATGGTTTTTTTTGGATATATTTCCAGAAATGATCAGGTCTAGAATATAATCATTTAAATAATAACTCCTGATATGCTACAAACTGTCTTTTACTTGATGCTTATAATTACAGTTCAGATATTAGCACCCAATGTCCTCACCTGCATTGAGGACTCCATGACTGACACCACGGTAATAGCGTCTTCCAAAGTCACTGTGTCACGAAACATCAGGCGAGCATGAGCTGAGAAAATGAGGGGCATTTCAAATCATAAAGACAGAAATGCTTAAAATAAATATTTGCGGTGATAAATGTAGTACTCTACCTGATCCTCCTCCAAAAATTTGTATGTTATGAATGAGCTACTAATAACAAATTAATTTTTCACAGAACAAGCACAAAAGTCTAAGTTCAACTCGCTTTAAGGCTGTTCCTGTAATAAAGGGCCACATCCTTCTACACAGCCCATGGCAACTCTGTCTGTTTATATGAAAAGCACTCTGGGCTCCAGCAAAGAAAGGGGCTACCTAAGCATATGTTTAATATTCCACAACTGTTAATCCTCATTTTCTCGTCTATTATAGAAACACACAAAATTAAACTCATTTCTCATCTCTGGCAATTTTCTTTATCTGTGAGCTTTTCAAAACTACCAAACTCATGAGCATAAAATTTATGTATTTCTTGCTCTAATATTAGCTACAAATCTTTAAAGAAGTAAAGTGCATCCATTTTATAGAACTTTTTATTAAGCATACATTAAGTTATCACATGGTACAGTCAGTTCATGTTCATTTTTTTGATTTATTAACACAAGGGCTAAATGTAAAAGCCAATGTTAAAAGAAAACATCTCGAGATGCATGGTAGCTGCAAGTCTGCATGTCTCTCATGCCTTAGGGATGGGCTAGGGCCTGGCATTATTAATTTGGTGTCATTATGTTAGTGGTGGGTGCCACATAGGAAACAATTCCAAACAAGGCAGTATCTCACCCAAAATGCTAACAGACTGCCCCTGAGAAATAAAACCTCAGTAAATAAGACCTCCTAACTGAATGACATCTTAAGTTATAGGAGCTATCAGAAAGCCTGAGCTATCACAAAAGATTCCTCTTTCTTAATGACACTACATTTCACTCAACACCCATAAATGTCCTGGAAGAGTGGAGGTTTCATAGCTCAGAGCCTTTACTTTAATAAGCACCTGTGAGCACCTCAGAGTAGGGATTATTCATCTTCGAGCTCACGGTGTCAACCCCCATTCCTTGTACATAATGGGTACCCATAAAAAATTCATTTGCTGAATGAAATAAACCTTCTGCTAATCGTATCAAGCTCTCCAACAGGCGGATGGTTGTCCGGGCAGCGTTCCGGGAGTCACTCTGCCTCTGCATCTGGTAGTACCGGAGGAGAACCTGATTGCCCACGTCAGACAGCGTGGGCTGAAGGTTCCTAATGAGGCTGAAGTAGGTTTTCATCTTTTCCATGCTCCACAGCTTCTCTGATTTGCTTGGGTAACCTGTACATATTAGGTGTTGGTCAGTAATTTCTAAGAACAGGCAAATATCTCATTTTAAGGGCTTTGATAGAGTTCTTATACTCTTTATTTTTTAAAGTTTCTAGCTGAAGGCATGCTGGCCTTCCCAATCATCCCCTCAAATATGACAATATTTTTTTTTTAATTTTTAGAGAGAGGAAGGGGGGGAGAGAGAGAGAGAAACATCAATATGAGAAACACTGATTGGTTGCCTCCTGCACACACCCCGATCAGGGATTGAATCTGCAGCCTGGGTATGTGCCCTGCACAGAAATCGAACCCACCACCTTTTGGTGTATGGGATAAAAGCAACTGAGCTACACCAGCCAAGGTCTTATACTTTTTTAAAAAGATCAGCTTTAGGTTTTGTGGCCATTGAAATCTAGACCTGTTTCTGCACAGCATATACTAGTAGTTCTAGAACAAACAGTCTTAGGATCTAAGATTAATAAAGGGGTCAATTCTGAATAATTCTGTTCTACCCTATAGTATCCTACATAATGAAAGCCCAATATGCAAACTGTCCCCTCAGGCGGTTGTTCGACAGGGAGTTCGACCGCTCACTATGATGTGTGCTGACCACCAGGGAGTGGCGCCGAACATGGTGGATGTCGGCAACACAGCACTGACAGAGGTGGCAGTGGAGGCGCTGCCAGCCCCGATGGGCCCCGGGCGGCGCCAGGTCAAGGCGGATGTGAGAGGGGGCCTGCTCACCCTGCTGATTACCCCACAGATGGCAACCAGCAGTGGCGGCGGGGGTCAGGGCTGCTGTCTGGCTCCCAGGTGCAGAGGGAGCCGGGTGGGGGGCCTGGTCCCAATCTATAGCCCCGCAGATGGCGACCAGCGGCTGAGGGAGTTGGGCAGGTGGTGGAGCCACGGCTTGACTCCCAGGCGCTGAGGAAGCCAGGCAAGGGGCCCAGCCCTGATCGATCGCACTGTAGGCGGGATGGTGGAGCAGGTGAGGGGTCAGTGCCAGGCCAAGGCGGAGTGCCAGGCAGGGTTGCGGGGCTGGGGGCACAAGCTGGGGCTGTGAGGCTGGGGCCCCGAGCTGGGGCCCGATCTCCGCAGGCCACCCCGAGGGACTCCACCAGTGCACAAATTCATGCACCGGGCCTCTACTTAAGTAATACTTGAGTAAATCAAATTTAATTGAAAGAGAAGCCTTTATTTAGATTTCTGTTTCATAATTCAACCCAGTTTTCCTTGCATGCAAGAAGTAATAATTATATATCATAAGATTTCTCCCCTTTCATCATAAAAACATATTCACAACCATAATCTCATCAGTGGCAGACAGAGAAGGGCCCTTTACCTCCTGCTCATTATTCTGGCTCACTAACTGGTCCACTCACTGCTTTCAGTCTAAGCATCTCTCTGTTGCCCATTAGTAGGGTACCTTGGGTATTTATTTAATTTTCTTCAAAGAGAATTTCATTTGGCTGTGTCCACATTTTTCCTTTGTCAACAATTTGTTTGTCTTCACATACCTTTGTTTTCTAAGATAAAAGAGGAAATTATACGATCCCAGTCTTCATTCTTGGTATCAAGCAAAACCAGGATCAAGTCAAATCGACTTAAGAGTGGGCTGCCAAGGGCGATGTTCACAGACACAGACTCATGTGGGTCGTACTGGCCTTTTGGGTTAGTTGCTGCCAGGATGGTGGTCCTTGTGTTCAGCTTGCACACGAGGCTACCAAGAGAGAGGGTACAATTCACTGACTGTTGAGATTCAAATAAAAAGCAAGATTAAACTTGTTAATGAAAGGGGCTGCTCTTGCATCTTGAAAATCTAGAGAAACTCATGTGAAAGAGAATGTGGAATGATATAAGGATGTATCACAAACACCAAGTTCAACACAGTATATTTACACTAGCCTATCTTGTAGAGAAATAAATGCTCATAAACATTTTTTATAACACTACTATGAGCACACCCTCTGCTGGAGGCTAAGAGTCATACAAAGTAAACCAAACATGGACACTGTCTTAAGAAGCTTGCAATCTACTAGCTATAATGGTAAGACAAAGAAGAATACGGTAAGTTCTAGAAGTATAACGGTCCCAGGAGAAATAAAGGTGATATCTATTCATCTATGTGGATGGAAGTGATGATCTGGAGAACATTACAAAGTAGCTTTTGAACAGGGCCCTTCATGATGTGGACTTTTTAAGTGGAGAATATATATATTCATGGAGAGGGTGAAGGTGGAGGGTGAGAGAGATTTTGTAGAATTGTGAGTTAGTTGAAGCAAAAACTTTGTGTGTCACTTTGTTTTGATTTTTCTAAAAGTGAAAGAAACAAAAAATAGAAATAGAGAGATGCAGGTAGGGATGAAGACAGGGAGGAAAGGACCAGGGAAATGAGGAAAAATAAAGGCTGTTTAGCATTGAGTTTTTGAGGAGTAACAGTGAAGGAAAGGGGCCCGGGAGTGGTGGATGGGTTAGATGGTGAGGACCATGGATGGACACAGCGAGGAGACAAGGACAATGGTCTAGGAAGAGGCACGAAGTCCTAAACCAAGCATGTCAAACTCGCAGCCCGCAGGCCACATGCGGCCCACAACAAATATTTTTGCAGCCCAGCCAATATAACGGTATGTAAGAAACATTTTAATAAAAATTTCGTTACTTAATTTTTACAATATCCTTTAACATAATTATTATGATGAGCTACAACGTTCGCTAGTGACTGATTACTATAACCGTGTTGCATTCATTTCCCTTACGCGCCTTTTGCACAGGCGCACCATTTCTCTCCACTAATACTAGCAGCGAATATTTTAGCAGCTGATGGCCACATCATTAGTCTTGGACTGACTTGTTTGGTGTGCGCAACAGGAAATATTGTGCTTTCAAAGAACAAGAAAAATCAGTTTATGTGCATTACGCTTATTAATTTGTGCAGTTATTCAGTGTCTGGTAAGTTAATGTTCAAGAAAAAATATTAATTTTTATTAAAATGTTATATTATTTTATGTTAACAATTACTCATTTTTGTCAGCCCTTTGTATTCAGCATGTCTCTATCAAAATAAACCTACGTTTCTATGAAAATGGAAGCTTTTGGGTTTTTTTTGCGACCCACATAAACTTAAACCCTGTTTATTTGGCCCATGTTAGCCTTTGAGTTTGACATGCTTGTCCTAAATGGAGCAGTGGCAAGATAGGTATGGGTATGCCTGACTTAGATATTGTTTTTAAACTTACTAATGATGGGCAAGTCCTCAAGGTAATATAGCATATTCGTTGACAATAACAAGTGTAACACTTCCCCCTATAAACTGCTCTGCTGCTGATGACTGTTTTTAATTATAGTGGCATGTCTGCCTCTCAGCAGTCATGGAACATGGCATCAGCGACATGTGCCGCGTTTGTTAATCCCCGATCTATTTCCAGTTGGCTCTAGCAATTACCTCATGCCCTAAGACTGAAAAAGTTTGAGAATCCTAGTGTGTGGTAAGTGGCATCAGAAGACACGCATTAGCCGAAACAGGTTTGGCTCAGTGGATAGAGCGTCGGCCTGCGGACTGAAGGGTTCCGGGTTCGATTCCGGTCAAGGGCATGTACCTTGGTTGCGGGCACATCCCCAGTGGGGGGTGTGCAGGAGGCAGCTGATCGATGTTTCTCTCTCATCGATGTTTCTAACTCTCTATCCCTCTCTCTTCCTCTCTGTGAAAAATCAATAAAATATATTAAAAAAAAAAAAGACACCCATTAAAGGAGAGAAAGACAAACAAGGTACTTTCACTGAAAACGAAATCATTTTTTAAGAAAAATTACTGAAAAGGAAATATTCTGAACAGACAGTTCACATCTTATAAATTATGTGCCCAAATGGTTTTGTAAAGGTAGAATCCAGATTGCCCTAAAAACAATGGAGTAAGTGGTTCCTAATGAATCCCACCAAAGCACATTTAATCCACGTTGAAGTGAGGCCGTTGGCATTTATCATAAAAAAGGATTACTGCTGCAATACTGGCGATGACATAAAAATAAAATACAACTGCATATGAAATAATTCCTTACAACTATTTCCAATGTAGGCGAAAGTAATTGATTGTTCTTCCTCTCTGGTCAACAAATATTTATAAGCCATTTCCTGTGTGCAAAGAGCGATACTGAGAATTCAAAAAGGCACACAGCTGGTCTCTGCCTCCGCTAGTTTACAGTAGAAACGCTGGCAGATGAGGAAGCTCAACACAGCGCCCACAAGCAGACAGTACGTGTGCAACCGATGGGGGCTATCAGCATTAGCATCAGCAAAGAGAAACTTCTGTGGAGACTCCTGGATATCTGTAAGGTATCTGATCTTAAAGCAGTTCGTGGTGTTAGAAGGAAATGAAGTAGCAAAGAGAGAAAGAAGGTGGTGAATTATTTCTGAGGTAACTGAAAAAAAAAAAAAAAAAAGACAAGAGTAAGCCTAAGGAAGGGGGCTAAGGAAGGATTATGTGAAGCAAAATGGCTGCCTGAGGAGCAGTGAGCAGAAGTGCCGGCGATGAAAGCAGAGGGGTGGGCAGGGGAAGCGGAAACGTGTGGGGTAATAAGTCAGGCAGCTGCCTGTAGCACAGAAAGGGCCTGGGGACGGTGCCAAGAGGGACAGAGTGGTCTCTGCTCATTGGAAAGAAGGGAAGACAGAATACTGTATAAGCCTGGGTGCTTGCAGACCTGTGATACAAACATTACTGCATTCAAAACTGAATGAGGCTTTTGAAAACACAGATACAAAGACACAGTCTAATCCTAAGTACTTCCTGCATAGTAAGTACTTCCTGATGTTTTAGGCATTTATTTACTTACCTTACTTTTTTTCCTATTAAATTTGATCTTCCTTGAGGGACTGTCACTTATTGTTATAATCCTCACATTGTCTGTCACATATTAAATGCTCAATAAACATGCACTAAATAAGTGACAAAAAATAAACCTTTACTTAATTCAGTATTTCTAAAATTCAGGGTCATCTCATATTCACAGGCTTCAACAGTTATAAACTAATCATGCTAATATGTTTCTGTTTTGTTTGTTTTTTTCTGGTTAATTTGCAGTGGAAACATTCCAGTTTCTCAAAAAAACTACTGTCCCATTTTTTTATCTACATAGGCTAACTTTCCTACCAACATAGTAGTGACCTTTCTAAATATTGTACACGTTATTGTCAGCACTGCAGGCCCTGCAGAAGGTGCCTTTGTTTTTGTGACGGTCTCTCATTACATCCTTTACAGGTGATTCCTGTCTTCACTCACGGCTTTATTCACCTACATTCTGTCACTTCCAAACTTAACTCTGGGCTGTGGAGGTAGCTGCTATTTCCCTTTCCCCTGGGAACAGAGCAAGATTAGGTTTCCCATCCCCCGTTACAGGTAAGTAGGGCTGAATACTAAGTGTAGCCAATGGAGTGACGGTAAAAGAACCTATGGTACTGTCAGGTCAGGCAACCATCAGATTCACAGAAACAGAAAGTAACATGGTGGTTGCCCGGCACTGGGAAAGGTGCAAATGGCAAGTGTTGTTTAATGGGTACAGAGTTTCAGTTTTGCATGATGGAAAAGCTCTGAAGATCAGTTGCCCAACAATGTGACTACCCTTAACACTACTGAACTATACACTTAAAAATAATTAGGATGGTCAATTTTATGTTACGTGTTTTTAACCACAATTAAAAAAGAAAGTAACGGAGGCTGTTATGGACTGAATATTTGTGTCCCACCAAAATTCGTTATGTGGAAGCCCTAACTACCTGTGTGATGATATGGGCTGGGGCCTTAGACAGGTATTAGGTTTGGATGAGGTCATGAGGGTGGAGCCCCACAATGGGATCTGTGTCCTCATAAAAAGAAGCAGGGAGACACAGCTCACTGTCCACACTCATGCACTGCGGAAAGGCCAGGTGAGCACACGGTGGGAAGGTAGTGGCCATAAAAAAGAACCAAACTACTGACAGGTGTGACAACCTGGATGAACCTTAAAAACATTATATTCTGCCAAGTGAAAGCTGTCAGACACAAAAAGTTACAACTTGTATGATTCCGTTTATATGGAATGTTCAGAACAGGCAAATCCATAGTGACAGGAAGTAGGTTAGGGGAGACAGGACATAGGAAATGGAGGGGATGAGGACTGACAGCTAAAGGGTACGAGGTTTCTCTTTGGGGTGATGAAAACATTCAGGAGTTAGACAGTGGTGATAGTTGCACACCCTATGAATATACTATAATCCAAGAAATTGTATGCTTTAAAAGAGTGGATTTTATCTAATATGTGAATTATGTCTCAAAGCTGTGATGAGAAAAAGTCAAAGGAAAGAATCAAAATAAATGGTATGTTTGTAAAAAACAAACAAAAATAATCTTTGCACCGAAACCGGTTTGGCTCAGTGGATAGAGCGTCGGCCTGCGGACTCAAGGGTCCCAGGTTCGATTCCGGTCAAGGGCATGTACCTTGGTTGCGGGCACATCCCCAGTAGGGGGTGTGCAAGAGGCAGCTGATCGATGTTTCTCTCTCATTGATGTTTCTAACTCTCTATCCCTCTCTGTAAAAAAATCAATAAAATGTATTTTTTTAAAAAAATAATAATCTTTGCGCTCCTAAAGAGGAGTATGCCAAAAATGGGGGTAAAAACCCACAAAACTATATAAAATGAAAACATATTAATGATATTCTCACAATCCATTATATGTATACTAGAGGCCTGGTGCACGAAATCATGCATGGGGGGAGTCCCCTCAGCCAAGCCTGCACCCTCTCCATTCTGGGACATCTCTCTCACAATCCTGGACTGCTATCTCCTAATTGTTCACCTGCCTGCCTGCCTGGTCGCCCCTAACTGCCCCCTCCCTGCTGACTTGGTTGCTCCTAACTGCCACCCCTGCTGGCCTGGTCACCCCTTACTGTCCCCCCCCCCCCCGCCAGCCTGGTCGCCCCCAACTGCCCCCCTCTGCCGGCCTGGTCACCCCTAACTGCCCCCCCCACCAGCCTAGTTGCCTCTCACTACCCCCCCTGCCAGCCTAATCACCCCCAACTGCCCCCCCTGACGGCCTGGTCACCCCCAATGGCACCCCCCCACCGGCCTGGTTGCCCCCAACTGCCCTCCTCTGCTGGCCTGGTCGCCCCTAACTGCCCCCCCCTGCCAGCCTGGTCACTCCTCACGGCCCCCCCACCCCCCGTTGGCCTGGTCGCCCCACGCAGCCTGCTGTTCAGTCGTTTGGTCATCCCTCACTAACCCCCCTGCCGGCCTGGTTGCCCCATGCAGCCTGCTTGTTCAGTCGTTTGGTCGTCCCTCACTAATCCCCCTGCTGGCCTGGTCATAGGCAGCCATCTTGTGAGGGCATGACGGTCAATTTGCATATTACCTCTTTCTTATATAGGATTTTTTGTAATCTATCTTGCTGGGACATACACCCTCCCTTTATCTCTAACAGGGCTGATAAAGCTGATAAATTCCCATTCATGTCTAGACTGATTCAATGAGTAGAAACAGCAGATTCACAAGCAATGGGAATAGGAAAGAGGAAAGGGCAAAAGCACTGCTCATATATATCATCTGGGAAGAACAGAAAACCCTCATAGTGCTTGATCTGAACTTAGGTTTTCATATCTTGGTGGCATGCTTGGAGGCCCTAAGGAAGTGTTCTCATGTTCCATAGCCCCTTCCGGCCTAGGGGTCGGCGCCCTCAGGGGTTGGGCAGAAGGGTGGCTCCCTCCTCTCTCAGCCTCCCCCCTCAGTCTGAGGCTAGTTTGTGGAATATGCCACCAGAGATGCAGCTTCACAAGATCCTGGGAGGAAGAGGCCAACAGGGTGCCTGGTTTTGGAGCAACCTTATCCGGCGTTGTGGTCCCTCAGCCTGCCTCTTCAATGAGAACCCAGGTAGGTTCCAATAACACAGATTCCCAGGTCCGGCCTCAGCGATTCTAGCCGTGGGCCGGGTATGGACTAGAAAACTGTAGCACAGCAAGTGGGGATTGGTGCCGTGGTTCTTCTGTGGCTGTTAAGAGTCAAAGCGCACGATAAATGTTCTCTTGTCTGTCTCGCTACAGGTTGTGAGCACCTTGAGAACAAAGGCCTTGCCTTTTCATCTCAGTGGTGTCAGCGGCCTGCAGAGAGCATGACACTGCTTAGTGCTCAGGCAGGTTTACTGAGTGAGACAATAAACTGCCATCTTGTTTCAGACTGCACTTCCTATCCAGGCATCCTATATAATAAAAGCATAATATGCAAATCGACCGAACAGCAGAATGACCAGTCAGCGGGGGACGGGGCCGGCTCTCTCCTTGCAGCTGGTGGCCAACCTCCTGTCCCCATTCCTTCCCCCCCAGCCGACAGACCCCAATCGGCCCACTGCAATGGTGGTGCGGCAGCGAGGGAAGGAGGAGGGGGGGAGGCGGGAGCCGCACAGTGCAGAGCGCCGGAGATGGTGGTGTTGGCATCCGGCATCCATTCCTTCTGCACCTGGCCCGGTGACTGTCGCCTCCCCTCCCAACCCTGCCCAGGGCCTTTGGGCCCCGGGCTGGGATGGGGAATGGGGGTAGGTGGTGGCAGACGTGGCCCCTTTCCCAGGGGGGCTGAGGGCTGGCTCCCTCCTTGGGGCCGGCGGCCAACCTTCCGTGCTGTCCCCCACCCTGGCCGGCAGGCCCCAATCGGTCTGCCGCCCATCTGCCATGTGGCAAGGGAAGGAGGAGAGGGGGAGGCAGGGAACCGAGCGGTGGCAGGGTGCTGACGATGGCGGCGTCTGTGTCCGGTGTCCGTTCTTTCTGTGCCCAGTCTGGCAACTGTCGCCTCCTCTCTGGCCTGGCTCTGACTGGCCTGGCCCCAATCAGCCCTGATCGCTGGCCAGGCCTAGGGACCCCACTCGAAGTTGGTGCACCGACCTCTAGTGTGAGTATAATTTAGTAGCACCAAATATAGAACTGCAATGCCCAACTTTCTCCTAACGTGTCTTCAGGAAATAGTGAGATATTCTCTATTATTTAAGAATCTACTGTATCCTGTCCTTGAAGAGGTGCTATCCTAGTTAAGTTTGAAAAGAACCTTGCATATAATGAACCATTATCTTTCCCAAATCATTATTTAGGTCAGTAGTCTAGTCTTAAAGATCATCATCACAAAAAGCTCTCTCAAATGACTCCACACCGCCATGAGGCCTTGTGCTGCCACTCCCCGGGCACAGGAACTGATCTGCACAGTTTAAAGAGACAGGTAAATTCAAAAACTAGTATTAATAACCCCTTTTAAACTCATAGAGCAGCATTTGCTTCTTGGTTTCCTTTTCTATTTCATTAAGCAGCCAGGACAAATGTAAGGTCTTAAAAATCCCAAATTTTGAAAATGGTTTCAGATTTAAGTAACATAAGCAACGAACAACAAAATTATTGGTCTTCTCAAACATGCACTGATTCAGTGAGACCTATATTTTGGTTAATGACAACTATTAAATTACATTTTAATAGACTCTAGGCATGCTATACACTCTTAGTGTTTTAGCATTTTTTCTATTCTGACTACCCATAACAAGTTTTTACACTGCAGAAATCACATTGACTGGTTCCCTGCCGCCTCCTGCACATCTGAATGGTGGGTGTAAGGCTTAAGATATACCCTTGCAGGTATACACCCACCACATGGATAAAGTTTAACCTCTACCCAAAAAACAGTCTCTATGGAATAATTAAGTGCATAGTTCCCATTTTAAAAATGAACTCTATAACTTTGTGCAGTGTATATGAAATGACACTTTAAAAAAAATCTGAGAATCCCTGCAGCCCTGGAGGCTAGCCAGATGTTTTGATCCAGTGGTTCACACTAATATCTGCAGGGAGATTGAATTCAAATAAGTCCTTCACAATCAATCAGACTTTGAGAAACATGAGAGAAAACAAAAAATGAGATCCTGAAAACGATATTGCAAGGTATCAAAAATCTCAAAGGAAACCTGAAGTGGTCCTTGAGGACGATGGCTCAGTGAACGACGTATTTGAGGGCACAGAAGCCTTTACATTGCTGGTCAAAGAAAGGGAAGTCTTAGAATTTGGGAGTGAGGAATTTAAAATAAATTTTAGTTATTTCTCCTTATTTGCTTCTACGGAAGCCACTTCTTCCACTTATGAGCTGTCAAGGATGGCAGTTTGTGTACCTCATCTCTCCTTGGAGGGGTTTGTCACACTTTGGAATTAAGTTTCCTTGATTTCCTTGTAAACTCAACTCTCTTAAAAGTTCAAGACATGATTTTGTTGGCTAGATGGATTTTTCTTGTTAGAATGGGAGTAACATGTGCTTACTGTTTTCTCCATCCTAACTGGATGAAGAACTTAGGCTTATATTTTGTATCTTTGCTTTTTTATTTCATTTTTAAAATAATTTTATTGTATTTTATAAAAATATTGGTGTGATGAACTAAAGAAAGCATTAAAACTAGCCCTTCACCAAAATTAGTGTGAAAAGCATTGTTCCAGTGCATGAAGAGTTATAGTAATGACAAGACTGTCCAGTCAGTGCGTGTCATAGTGAACTGTTTATCTACAAGAACATTACTTCTGGAACTTAGACTAGCACAGAAGAGTCATACTAATTCCCACTTGCAGAGGGTAAAGGCAGTAGGAGTGGTTAATAAAAATATTTTCACTTATAAAGATTTATTCCACAGCCTATCATATAGCACTGCCAATGTTCTCCCTTTCTAAAATACACTCTTAGCATTTGTCCCAATTTTCCCTGATGCCAGCGTTATTTAGGAATCTTTCAAAATGTTCCAGATTTCATCTGGAAAAGGTATATCAAAATAAACCATAGATTCCACCAACTAGCAGAGGTACTAATTAAATGAAGGCATAATGAGAAGAGAAAGTAGCCTTGAAGACACTTAGTAAACTATTATCTCAGCTTTCCCCTGACAAGTAGTTTTGAAGCATTAATTACTTTAAAGTATGTTCTCTCATAACACTTTTATTATGCACTTATCACTTTGATGCTCTTGTGTCCATCTTCCCCAACAAAATAGCAAACACTTCAAGGACAGTGTTGTATTCATCTTGGTACTTCTCCGTGTCTAGCACAGTGCCTGGCATACAGCCGGCTCAGTGTATTCACATACTGAATGAATACATATTGAGTAAAAGGAATAGATCTGCTAATAGTTCTGTCTAGTTTTCTTGTACCTTTTTCCTCTGGGCCATAGCCTGCTTTTACCTCCCCCGCTCCCCTTTCCTTTTTGCAAGTGTACATAAACAGGTCTCACATAATCTATAACACCAGTGTCTGCCTGGCTCCCAAGTAACCACTACTGTTTGAAGACTTCTGGCAGCCATATCTGCCTGCTCAGCTGGCCTCACACCTAAATGGTAGCATTAAGGCTAAGACAGTTCTGCCTCTCTCCTTTGCCTGGCTGACCTGGCAGCCTGCTTGGGGGTCAGCCTTTGTAGCCAAATATGTTTCCCATAACCACCTCAGGGCCTGGATTTCTATTTGAACCTGCTTATTTTTCTCTCTAATTGGTCATGTATAGCCAAGGATCCACATACCTCAACCCCTGAGCCTCCTCAAGTCACAACAGGTACTTCATCTTATGCTCATCTATACTATTTTTACTTTCCTATATGCTGTGATCAACCTTCTAGTAAGATATATTAGGGGTAAGAAAAACATATAAGGAGACTACCATTGAAAGCAGACATTATGTTTTGTCTTTTTGAATCTTTCAAAATTCCTAACATAATAATATACCCAGAGCAGACACACAATTATTGAATGAGATAATAGGCTGGAGCCTGAATTGAAAGCTCTTCACAAGTCCCCTTCATGAATTAAATCAACTTACATTTATTTTACACTTTAGTTTTCCTTTCTTTGTTCCAACAACTAATTTTTACTTCCCTCACTCACCTTCGTGGGAAAATTAATATGTGTTTTGAAGGGTGATAACTGTGTCTCTGAGAGGACCAAGCATACCTTACAGTTCAATAAGGTTCACATTTTCCATAATCATGTATTAACTAATCTCAACGATTCAAATAGATTTAACACTTACCCAGCCTTAGCAACACTTATGGTTTGTTGCTCCATTGCTTCGTGGATACTGGTTCTATCATGCTCTTTGAGGCTATTAAACTCATCGATACAGCAAAGGCCTGCATCTGCAAGCACTAATGCCCCAGCCTCCAAATTCCATTCTCCTGAGTCTTTTACAGCAGTTACCGTCAGACCTAAGGAAACAAGCAGGTTGTGTCAGCTTTTATTTTCAAAAGCATATCTTATACCTATGAAGGGAAATAAATACCTACATTTTAAAGAGCAGGAAGGTTATAGAATCAAAGCTTTTATTTGTACTCCAAGAATGGATGGCATCAGAACAATTATTTCAGGTTGTTACTAAAAGGTCTTGGAATATCCTATGTTCTGAAATTTTAATAGGCATTAGAAAGTATTTTGTGGCAACCAGAAGTCTTCAAATTTTGTCTCTTCTTGGTAGGTACCCTCACTGAGTGGTCGAAACTTTTAGAAGGAGCTAACAGATCTGCAGAGACCTTATGACAAGAGGTTTTGTACTATGTACTGTTTATAGAGAATGGTCCAAAGACAGAGAACAGTGAATATTAGTCCAATGATGAAAATGAAAAATTTGCTCCCAGTTACAGAGGATTCCCTTCATAGGTCTTATCTGATTTTAATTCATCTTTTAAACCAGTCAATAAAGCAGAGTGGTCAAAAGCAAAGCCTTTGGAGTCACCTAGACTTGGATTTAAATCTGGATTTGTCATTCTGGCTATCATATAGTAGGGAGTTTCATAACATATCGAGGCCTAAGTTTATCCACATATAAAAGAGGATAACAATGGAAAATATTTTATAGATTCTTTCTTGAATATTTAAAAAGAATATAAATAAAGCTCTTTAAAAGCTGTATGATACAATATGAGTATCTCTCTCTCTCTCTCTCTCTCTCTCTCTCTCTCTCTCTCTCTATATATATATATATATATATATATATATATATACTAGAGGCCCGGTGCACAAAATTCGTGCACGGGGGCGGGGGGGGGGTGTCCCTCAGCCCAGCCTACACTCTCTCCAATCTGGGATCCCTCGAGGGATGTCCGACTGCCCGTTTAGGCCCGATCCAGTGGGACCGGGCCTAAATGGGCAGTCGGACATCCCTCTCACAATTCAGGACTGCTGGCTCCCAACTGCTCGCCTGCCTGCCTTCCTGATTGCCCCTAACTGCTTCTGCCTGCCAGCCTGATCACCCCCTAACCACTCCAATGCCAGCCTGATTGATGTCTAACTGCTCCCCTGTCAGCCTGTTTGCCCCCAGCTTCCCTTCTCTGCTGGCCTGGTCACCCCTAACAGCCCTCCCTTGCAGGCCTGGTGCCTCCCAACTGCCCTCCCCTGCTGGCCATCTTGTGGTGGCCATCTTGTGTCCACATGGGGGCATCCATATTGTGTGTTGGAGTGATGGTCAATCTGCATATTACTCTTTTATTAGATAGGATAGAGGCCTGGTGCACGGGTGGGGGCCAGCTGGTTTGCCCTGAAGGGTGTCCCGGATCAGGGTGGGGGTTCCCTTGGGGCGTGGGGTGGCCTGAGCGAGGAGCCTGTAGTGGTTTTCAGGCCAGCCAAGCCCCCTGGCAACCCAAGCGGAGGCCCTGGTATCTGGAATTTATTTACCTTCTACAATTGAAACCTTGTAGCCTGGAGTGGAGCCAAGCCTCCTGCTCACTCCATGGCCGGCAGCCGTTTCTGTTGGGGTTTGTGTATATCTTCTATAATTGAAACTTTGTAGCCTTAAGTGGAGGCCTGGGCCGGCCAGGGTGTGCAGAAAGCGGGGGGCAACCCTAGCCTCCTGCTCTTTCCAGCTCTGTGGCTGCCACCATTACTGTTTGGATTTGTTTACCTTCTATAATTGAAACTTTGTAGCCTTGAGTGGAGGCTTAGGCCGGGAAGGGCAGGCGGAAAGCTTGGCTTCATCCGTTGCCTGGGAAACCCAAGCCTCCCTCCTACTCTCTGTGGCTATAGCCATCTTGGTTGGGTTTATTTGCATACTCGCTCTGATTGGCTGGTGGGCGTGGCTTGTGCATGTAGTGGAGTGATGGTTAATTTGCATATTGCTCTTTTATTAGGTAGGATGGATGGATATATATATATACACACACACATATATATGTGTGTGTGTGTGTGTGTATAATATATATATGTATGTGTGTGTGTGTGTGTATATATATATATATATATATATATATATATATATATATATAAAAATAAAACCCTAATATGCAAATAGACCAAACGGCGGAACAACTGAACAACCGGTCACTATGACATGCACTGACCACCAGGGGCACATGCAAAACATGGCGGGCATTGGCCACAGAAGGCAGAACGTGGAACATGGTGGCATCAGCCGCAGCGGGATGATGGAGCAGGTCAGCGGGGGTGCCAGACCAAGGCGGGGCGCTGGTTGCTGTCATCAGGTTGAGCCTCTGGTGGTTACTGAAAAGTCTTTGCTCCCGTGCGCCGTGGTCCCACCCGGCACTCACACCTGCTGCCAGCACTGGCCCCGCTTGCACCCACTGCCGGCGCCAGAGCCGCAGCTCGCACCCATTGCTGGCCCCCAGCGTTGGCCCCAATCGCTTGGCGCCGTCAGTGGGTGCGAGCGAGCGGTGGCTGCCGGCCCTGATTGCCCCTCAGGGCTTTTCTACCTCCCCCTGCTCCTGAGGGGTGATCAGGGCCGGCAGCCGCCTCTCACACCTGCAGCTGGTGTTGGAGCTGCTGCTTGCACCCGTTGCTTGGCACCCTGCGCCAGTCCCAATCAATTGACAACGTCAGTGGGTGTGTGCAGCGGCTGCTGGCCCTGATCGCCCCTGAGGGCTTCTCCACCTCTCCCTGCTCCTTGGGAATGATTGGAGCAGCAGCTGCTGCTCGCACCTGCTGATGGTGTCAGCCCTGCTTGCACCCACTGCTGGTGCTGGCCCCAATTGCTCTGCACCATCAGCAGGTGTGAGCAGGGCTGCCAACAGACAGGGGACAGGGGGCCATGGGGGGAGGGGCCAGGAGGGGGCGTGGAGGATGGTCCGAGACTTGCCCATGTGCCTACTGTAGCCTAGGGGCCCACAGTTCCTTTCAAAAGTGCATGAATTTGTGCACTGGACCCCTAGTTTATAATAACTACTGTTGACTAAAAAACTGATAAACCTCTGGCTAGACTGTTTAAGGAAAAAATAGAAGACAAAAGCTACAAATGTCAGGAATGAAAGGAGAGACACCATTATAGATCCTATAGATCTTGAACTAATAATACAGAAACAAAATGAACAACCTATGTCCTAAGTTTAATAACTTAAATGAAATTGTCAAAATATTTGAAATATATAAACTGTCAAAGTTTATCTTAAAAAAGATAACTTGCATTATCTTATATCTACTTTGAAAATTGACTATGTAGTTAAACATCTTGCAACACAAAAATCTACAGGCTGCAATGACATCATCATGAAGTCTACCAAACATTTACGGAAGAAATAGTAGGAATTCTATACAAAATTTTTGGAACTGTAGAAAAACAAGAAACACTTCCCAACTCAGGTAATGAAGTCTGCATTATCATGGTATCCAAAATAGATAAAGATATAGTAAAAGAAAACTACAGACCTGTATCCCTCATAAACATAGATTCAAAACTCCTCAAAAAAAAAAAAAGCAAATTAAACAATACATAAAATGGTAATCATAACTAAGTTAGGTTTATTTTGGGAATGCAAGGCTAATTTTCAAAGATTAATTAATGCAATTCACCACATCAACTGAGGAAGAAAAAGCAAACGACCACTTCAATAGATACAGAAATGACACTTGACAAAACTCAAAGATCATTCATGATAAAAAAAAAAAAATTCTCAGATAACTAAGAATAGAGGAAACTCCTTTAATTTGATAAAGGGTATTTTAAAAAATCAGCTAACACTTAATGATGAAAGACTGAATGCTTAGAACCCCATACCCCTTTTTACCCCCAAGATCAGAACAAGGCAAAGAGATTTGCTCTCAACACTTTTTCTTGAAAAGGAACAACTAAATTTTAAAAAATATATTTACAGACAATAAAATTATGTAGAAAATTCCAAAAATTATAATAAAGCTGCTAGAACTAATAAATGAGTACAGCAAGGTTGCTGTTTGCAAGTCAATATACAATAATTAATCATATGTCTATATATTAGAAAAAATTAGAAATTACAATTTAAAAATAATAGATTTATGATAGCATCCAAAAACATGATATACCTGGATATGATTTTTAAAATGATGTGTAAGACCTGTATGCAAAAACTACAAAACATTTTTAAAGAAAACTGAAGATGACCTAATCAAATAGAGATATCCCATATTTTTTTAATGAATTAAAAATCTCAATATTTTAAGGTATTTCCCCAAAGTGCTCTCTGTCCCCAAAATGCTTTATAGATTCAATACAACTCCAAACAAAATCCTAGCAAGATTTTTCTTTTTCTAGAAATTAACAAGGTTATTGTAAAATTTATGTGGAGAAGCAAAGAAAACAGAAGAGTCAACCAAAAAATAAAGTAGGAAGTCTCATATGACCCATTTCCAGATTTACTACAAAGCTAGAGCAATCAATTCAGAGTGGTAATGGAGAAAGAATATAAACAGAACAATGGAATAGAATAGCGCCCAAAAATAGGCCCACACATATATGGTCAAGTATATAAAAGTAAAAGCCATTTAATAGAGAAAGGATACTCCATTCCACAAATAATTGGATAGCCTTATACAAAAAGAAAAAATCAATCTTGATCCATACTTAACATGTAATACAAAAATTAAGTCATAATGAATTAAAGACCTAAATGAAAAATGAAAACTTATGGAAGAAAACATCTGGTTTCTGATCCAGCATTTAAGGAGCTTAGAAGTTACTACTCCATCTTAACACCAAGTAAACTCTCAACAAACTGAGAAATCAATAATTCTGAGATCCATCAGAGAAATGAGGTCGCAGGTCAAACCCCTGCCCCCCAAATTGGAAAGACATAAAGACAGAGAATCACAACTTACTAGAGCAGAAACCTCCATGGGAACCTGTACTGGGATTGGAAAATCTGAACCATAATTCTCAAATTGCTGGAGGCTCAGTGTGGGCAATTCTGAGAAGTAAAAACTCCAGGTTCTCACATTAAATATTGACAATTTTTCTCTGATATTATAAGCAAAGAGATGGAAAGTCTAAGAAATAGTAAGGAAAAAAAAAAGTTCCAGAGGTCAAAAACACTACAAAAGAAATGAAGAATGCCTTTGATAGACTCATTAGTAGACTGGACATGGCTGAGGAAAAAATATCTGAGAGTAAGGATTGTCAAGAGACACTTAAACCTGAAAGCAAAGAGAAAAAGATGGAAATAACAGAATAGAATATCCAAAAACTATGAAAACGACTACAAAAGATATAACATACATGTAATTTATGTAATGGCAAATACCAGAAGTAAGAGAAGGAACAGAGCAATATTTGAAGCGATAATATATCCCAAATTAATGTCAGACACCAAACCACAAATCTAGAAAACTCAGAAAACACAGAGCAGGAAAAACATTAAAGTGAAAGATGAAGAAAAAAATCTTGAAAGAAGCCAGAGGGAAAAACACTTACCTATAGAGGAGCAAATATGAGAATAATATCTAACTTCCCCTCAGAATATTTTAATATAGTCTTCAACATACATTAATGCAATAGCATTCATAAGTGATGATATAATCACACTAGGTTCTGCACTAGTTAGATAACATCTACAGCAGGAATCAGCAAATTATGATCTATGGGCAAAATCTGGCGCAGACACCTGTTTCTATAAAAACAGTTGTTGTTTAACACAGTCATGCTTATTATATATATTGTCTATGGCAGTTTCATATTACAATCAGAGTTTAGTAGTTGTGACAAACATTGAATGCCCCTCAAAATCTAAAATATTTGTATCTGGCCCTTAATAGGAGGTTGCTGACTTCTGTTCTAGGACTTAATGTCTACTTTGAGACATTAAATTTTAAAAGAAATAATACTTTTTAAAAAGGATAAATGGATTATGAAGGACATGTTAATAATGCCTTAAACTTAAGGAATATAGCATGGGATATAATTAGCCTTAAAGAAAGACTTAGAGAAATGAAAATAATGTTTATATATTTAGAGAACTATCCTATAGAAGAAGCATTAAACTGGGACAACTTCAAGAACAGTGGTCGGCAAACTGCGGCTCGCGAACCACATGCGGCTCTTTGGCCCCTTGAGTGTGGCTCTTCCACAAAATACCAGGTGCGGGCGCGCACGTACAGTGCGATTGAAACTTCGTGGCCCATGGGCAGAAGTCGGTTTTCAGCTCTCAAAAGAAATTTCAATAGTTGTACTGTTGATATTTGACTCTGTTGACTAATGAGTTTGCCGACCACTGACCTAGAACAACATGTAGAGTTTTACATGCTGGATACATTGAGATGTTTAAAAATGAGTGGGCTGCCTTACAAAGTAGTGAACTTTTCCTCAAAGTAACTATTTAAGCAAAAATGAAATGTCCATTTGTCAGAGGTAGTGTAAAGAGGTATGCAATGAACAGATAGCTGGACAAAAGAAAAATTAGAAAACACTGAGATGAAAGAAAGTGAAGATACAACATACCACAACTATGGGATGCATCTAAAGCAGTGCTTAGAGAGTAACATACTCATTAAAAAAAGACATTACAAAAATACTAAAGACCAATATCTCTTATGACTACAAATACAAATATCCTCAACAAAATGCTAGCAAATAAAATTCAGCAATACATAAAAAGGCTTACACATCATGACCAAGTAGTGCAACACCTGAAAATCAACAAATGTAATATCCTTATATTTACAGAATAAGGGACAAAAGGCATATGATCACCTCAACAGAAGCAGGAAAGGCATTTAACAAAAATTCAACAAATTAGGAACCTGATAAAGGGCAGCTACACAAAAACCAGCTTAATATCATTCTTAATGGTATAAGACTGAATGTTTTCACATTAAGATTAGAAACAAGACAGAGATGTTCATTCTCACTACTTCTATTCAACATTGTACTGGAGATACTGGAGGTTCTAGGAAGGGCAATTAGGCAAAAAAATGAAATAATAGGCACCAGGAAGGGGGAAAAGAAGTAAAATTATCTCTATTTGCAAATGTCATGATCTCGCATATAGAATAATCCTAAGGAATTTACTAAAAATTTATTACAACTAATAAACAAGGTCAGCAAGATTGAAGGATAAAAAAAGCAATCTTTAAAAATCAATCGTATGTCTATATACATGCAATGAAGAATACAAAAATATATTAAGAAAATACTAATTCCATTTTCAACAGCATAAAAAAACAAAAAACACTTAGGAATAAATTTAACAAAAGACGTACAAAATCTTATACCCTGAAAACTACAAAACATCGTTGAAAGAAGTGAAAGATTACTAAAATAAATGAAAACACATCCATGTTCACTGACAGGAATTTTAACACTGTTTAAATGGCAATATTCCCCAAAGGGATCTACAGATTCAATGCAGATCTCAGTTGGCTTCTTTGCAGACATTGACAAAGTGATCATAAAATTTATATGGAAATTCAAGGAATCCCGAATAGATACAATATTCGGGGGGGGGGGGGGCGGAGGCCTCAAATTTCCTGACTACAGTGACAATAATCAATACAGTGTGGTAATGACATAAGATATAGATCAACAAAAAAATTAATTTTGCAGAAATGAACCCACACATTTATAGTTAATTCATGTTTGATAAGGGTTCCAAGACAATTCATTGAGGAAAGAATAATTTTTTCAAAAGATACTACTGGGAAATTGAACATCCACATACAAAAATAGGAATTTGGACCCCTACTTGACACCATATACAAAAAGTAATTCAAAGTAGATCAAACTTAAATGTAAGGTGCTAAAGGTATAAAATGGTTAGAAGAAAACACAAATATAAATCTTCATGGCCCTTGATTCAGCAATGTTTTTGAAAAATGACACCAAAAGCACAAGCAAAAAAAGACAAACTAAATTGGACTTCATTAAATTAAAAGCTTAGAGCTACAAAGGACACCCCCAAGAAAATGAAAAGATAATCCACAGAAGGGGAGAAAATTTTCCCAAACCTGATCAATATGTCTCTGATGAAAGACTTGTATTTAGAATAAAGAACTCTTACAGCTCAATTAAAAAAAAATTACCCAATTTTTTAAAAGGCCAAGGATCCAAATAGACATTTCTCCACAGAAGATATACAAATGGTCAATAAGCAAATGAAAAACACTCAAACATTTTTAGCCGTCAGGGAAATGTAAATCAAAACCACAATGAGACACTACTTCACACATCACCAATGTCTATAATCAGAAAAACTAGTAACAAGGGTTGGGAGGGATGTGAAGATATTGGAATGCTCATTCATTGCTGGTGGGAATATAAGAGCAGCCACTTTTGAAAACAGCCTGGTCGTTCCTCATAAGGAGTTACCATATGGATCCAACAATTCCACTCTTAAGACCCAGAAAAATGAAAACATATGCCCCCGCCCCCAACAGAAATTTGTACACAAACGTTCATGGTAGCATAGCTGTTATTTAAAAAAAAAAAAAAAGTCACTATGTAGTCATAATAAAGGTACTTGGAGGTAGATTCTTTTATGCTGGATTCAAGACTTGAGCAGGCACAAAACTACCAACCTAAATCCACCAATTAATTACCTATCAGCTCATTTGAGAAACCTTTCTCCTTCCTATCCTTTCTAGTTTTGGCCTTTTTCAGACAACCCTGCATATAAGGCATCCAATCTCACAAAGCTTACTTGCCTAACTTCAGTCAAGCACATCTCCATTTAGTGCCATTTGTCTCTATAGTAACCAACTAAAAAAGCTGCTGTGTTTAGCAGTGGCTTTGTGCAAGCAGTAGTCTAGCCAAGAGATGTTTTAAAGATTTGAATCCTCTCTCTATTTATGACCACATTTCTCCTGGTTATCTGATGAATGGGAGAGGTGGACAGAGAGAAAAGAATGGAATGTAAAACATGAGAAGATGTATTATAAGTGGAGAGTGAGGTCAGGAGGAAAACAAGTTTAGAAGGAGCTTCATGTAAGAGGACTAAGAACACAGGGTAAAAAACTAGATACATGAAACAAAATATTACTAAGCATTTCCATTAATATTCTTCTGGTCAGAATGATATTAACATCAACAAACTGTCAACAGCAAACATAATTATGGTGCTTCAGAAAGGACAATGATCTCATTGATAGCTATCCAAAGGGTGTTTAATAACAGTATAATCCAGCTATGGATAAGGGCTCAGACACAGCTTATATCTTCATCAAAATTGTAACTTAATGGTGGGTAGTGATCAATACAAAACAGTAAAACTGTTATTAGTGAGGGGGAGCAAAAAATGGGGGAGGGGGACACACATTATATAATAAATATGGAAACCATAAAGTGTGAAGATGCATTCCAGGATTCATTCCACCCTCTCTCCCTTCCCCCCAGTCATCCCTTCTGCAATAGGAGGCTTTACATCTGCAGTGCCTCATGGGGAGATTCCCACAGCTTTGCCTTGGCTTGGGCCTCCTCTCACTCCCAGTACACACCTGGGCCAACTTCATTCATGGAGCTTTGTTCCTCAAGAGTTCATTAATCAAGTCATTACTACAGTGTCTGCCCGCCTGTGGGTTCTTCCAGGAAATTATATCAATTGCTTTTTCTACACATAAAGCCCACTTTAAGAATTATCTGACACAGTGGACAGAACGAGAGAAGCTCTCGGTCAGCAATTAAAGGAACAGGTTTCTGAGCACCACTGTTGTCCTTTATTATATGGGGATGATAACACCTTACCCTCCTACCATTCCAGGATGTTTTGAGGATCAAAATGTCATCTATACATACATACCATATCACCACAGTATGACTCATACTTAATGCACACAAATGATTGGGCTTGAGGAAACTATTTTTTTGGTAGGTCCTATTTTATTACTTAATCCATTGACAATAAAATGGGACCCCCACTCTAAGTAGTTTTCCTAAATGTGGGAAGTCCTGGTATTAGCTGTCCAATATTAACTTTCAAAAGACCATCAGGCCCTAGCTGGTTTAGCTCAGTGGAGAGAGTGTTGGCCTGCAGACTAAAGGGTCCCAGGTTCGATTCCAGTCAAGGGCACATGCCCAGTTTGTGGGCTCGATCCCCAGTGGAGGGGGGGGGGGGGCGTGCAGGAGACAGCTGATTGATGATTTTCTCTCATCATTGATGTTTCTCTCTCTCCCTTTTCCTTCCTCTTTGAAATCAATAAAAACATATTTTAAAAAAGACTATCAGATGAAGAAGTTTCATCAAAGCAACCTACTTAAGTATGAACAATGCCCAAAGAATAACAACTCTAAATTCTGGGCACTATGCTGAGAGAAAACTATTCCAGCATAGATGATACTTAAGAATTTTCTTGCTTTGGGCCGGAACCGCCATCTTCCAGCAATTCACCAAAATGACTAACACAACGGGGAAGAGGAGAGGCACCCGCTCCATGTTCTCTAGGCCGTTTAGAAAACATGGAGTGGTTCCTTTGGCCACACACATGCAAATCTACAAGAAAGGTGATACTGTGGACATCAAGGGAATGGGCGCTGTTCAAAAAGGAATGCCCCACAAATGTTACCATGGCAACACTGGAAGAGTCTACAGTGTCTCCCAGCATGCAGTGGGCATTGTTGTGAACAAGCAAGTTAAGGGCAAGATTCTTGCCAAGAGAATTAATGTATGTATTGGGCATATTAAGCACTCTAAGAGCTGCGATGTGTGAAGGAAAATGATCAGAAAAAGAAGGAAGACAAAGAGAAAGGTACCTGGGTTCAAGTGAAGCGTTAGCCTGCTCCACCCAGAGAAGCACACTTCGTGAGAACCAATGGAAAGGAGCCTGAGCTGCTGGAACCTATTCCTTATGAATTCATGGCACGATAAGTGGGGGAAAATAAAAAAGACTTCTGTGTTGATAAAAATGTGTCCCTTAATTGAGTGGAAGTGTGGCATCCCTTCCCCCCAAAGAATAATTAAAGAAAACTTTGTGTCACCCTCCCCCCACAAAAAAGAATTTTCTCTCTGAATTTAATTAGCCAAGTTCAATGGTTTCATTCACACCTCTTAAGAAAAAATAATGGTTTAGAAAAAAAAGCAAGCAATAACCTAAACCTTTATACCACTTTTATTTAGTAAACAGAAACAGTTCAACAACCTCATAAATGTGTTAAAAGCTCTCCCTTTTCCAACATAGTGGTTAAGCAGCATAAATGAATCCACATTGAAGGTCCATGAATCAAGCAAAGGCTCCTTGGAACTCGTGTGCGGTGCCACACATTTTTATTTACTGACAGTTTAAGCCATAAATTTTTTTGAAAAATCACACTTGATATCCCTTTGTGTTCTCTACTGGCCTTTTCCCTTATATTTGTTGCCCTCTGGTATCTTTACTTCCGTGTTCTCTCCATTTACGTTCCTGTTATGCCCATCAAACGGCAGAAACATGGGGTGTAACTGATCACATCTCTAGTAATCTTTTTCTTATTCTAGGACTTTTTCTTATTCTAGACTGAGGTGCAGCCCAAATACTACCTATTCAGATTTTCCAAGCCTAGTGTGTGTGCAAATGTCTCCTCGCCCTACATTTTGTATCTACTTAACTAACAGCCCTGTCGTGCCCAAACGCAGATATGGGCTAAGAACTAGATTTCCAAAATGGCTTTGCTCCTCTTGAGCTGGCATCGGTCTATAAAATATGATTTATTTCCACTGCAACCAATCCTTCACTCTACCGCAAATATTAGCCAATACAGAGGCAGCTAAACCTAATCTAGTGCATACAACCGAGTCATATCTGCTAAATTAAGCGGACCCAGCACAGCCGTTGGACAAATGTAAAAAGGAGAGAAAAAACACACCACTAAGCAGACCCGAGGGGCGGGCGTCGCCCAGAATCGCGCCCGCCCACCGCAGAGGCAGCCGCCTGCACACCTCCCCGCCTCGGCCACGCCTCCCAGCGCCTCCGCGGTGGCCACGCCCCTTCCGACCCGCGACCCGACCCGCCGCGGCCACGCCCGACGTGAGGCGCGGGAGCCGCCGGGCCGGGGGCGGGGCCTGTGCTGCCCCGCCCCCCGCCGGCGGCAGCGGCGGCGGCCTCCGCGCGGGCCTCCCAGCCCGTATTCCACTCACTTTGTTCTCCGCCTTTGTCCTAATCCGCACCAGCAGGTGGAGCCGCAGTTAAAGTTTCCGAGTCCTTTCCGGGCGCGGGAGCCCCTCTTGCTCGCCGCGGAGGCCTCGCTGGAGGAGGAGGGTCAGAGCCCGGGTGCAGCCAATCGCGGGCAACGCTGCTAGTTATCCGAGCAGAATGGGCTGTAGTTTAGTGAAATAGGAAAGCTGCACAACACCGTGGAGTGTTCCCGTGTAAATAAAAAGGGGGAAAAAGTTTCTCAAGTCGCCGCTGCACGACGTCGGGCCGGCGCCGGCGGGGGTCTGCGCTCTCCGGGGACGGCCGCGCTGGGCTGGACCGTGCCGCAACGAGCCCCGTCCCCATTGTTTGTGCTTCTTTCAAAATATGGCAAAGGTTCAGGTGAACAATGTAGTGGTGCTGGACAACCCGTCTCCTTTCTACAACCCGTTCCAGTTCGAGATCACCTTCGAGTGCATCGAGGACCTGTCTGAAGGTGAGTGGCGCCCGCCGCCGCCGGGCTGTCAGTTGCGGCTGCAGACGTTAAAGTTTCCCGGGCCCGGCCTCGCGAGGGCGGCGGCGCTCGGCGCCGGGCGGGCTGCGGGCTCGGCTCTGGAGGGAAACTTGAAGTTGACGGACGACGGCCGCCGGGGCGCGGGAGGCGTTGGCCGTGGCCGGGCGCCCGCCGCCGCTCAACTTGCTCGGAACTTGTGCGGGCGGAGGTAGCCATGTTGTCAGCTTTGTCTGGCGGGCGGCGACGCGCGAGACCCGCACTCGCGCCCGCGGCGCCGGCCGGGGGTCCCGCCGGGCTGGCCCCGCGTCGCCAACGGCCTTCGCGGTCCCCGCGGCCCCGACGGGGCGGCTGGGAAGAGAGAGGCGTGTGTGCGGTCGCGCCGGCGAGTTAGCAGCGGAGCCATCTTACCCCGAGGAGAGAATTGGGCCACCGACCCGGCGTCACGCCGCCTCCTCTCCGTGGGTGACGAGCACGGCGCCCGCCTGCCCACCTCCGGCGCCCGCGGAGGGCGAGTCCACGTTTAGAGCTGGCGCCGAGTGGCCGCGCTCTCCGGGTGGCCATGGCCGGCGCTGTGGGGAGGGAGCGAGGCTGCCCTCGCGCTGATTTCTCGCTCCCTCGACCAACCAGCGGGGGAGGCGGGCGCAGGCTCCGCGCTCCCGGCCGCGGGGCTCCGGCCGCACCGGCCGCCGGCGCCCGGGATGCTCGGATGCTCGGGCGCCCGGGACGCTGGCGCACAAGCTCGCCCCGACCACGGGGACTCCTTTCCCAACGACCGAAACCTCCTCTCGGGAAGAAAGAGATGGCTAGGCTGTAAAGTTACATTTAACCCGAGAGCAGAAATAAGTAAAATTCTTAAATAATCGCCAGGACTTAACCGCTCCTGGCTTCTAAGTAGACTGAGAGATTTAATTCTAAAACGTGTTGAAATCTAATTAAAATAACTCGATAGCCAAACACCCTGAACACAAAACACTAAAGTGGGCTAGGAAGTAAAAGGTAAAGTCATAATGGCAACGCACAAATTTTGACTATTTTTTCTAAGTAATAAAGTGATAAGGTAATAGAAAAAAGATAAACATTCTTAATATGTGCAGTAATAATTACTTAGAAAGCTGAAACTTGTCAAGGTTTTTATCATTGGGATTTTATTAAAATACTCCAGCGCTTTATTTTCAAATTTTGAGTAAGAAAAAGTTTAACTTCATCAATGGTAATTTAAAAAATTAAATAGGGGGACACACATCTTTGAACTTACAAATCTATTTAACAAAGTGCATTTAATATTATTGTACTAATCAGAGCATATAAAGCACTTTCACCTTAAATTAGTTTTTAATCTATAAAATGTATTTTAGGGTGTTAATTTTTTAAATTATAAAAATACGCACTCATTGTAATAAACTTTAAAAAAAATCATACAAAGTAACAGTCCTCTGTACTCAGTGCCTTCCCCATTTCATTCCTATAAGTAACCATAGTTAACACTTTAATCCTTGCTCTTTCATAAAGTTTAAAGACATTTATAAAGCATATATACACATGTATAACATGTAGTGCACATTTTGAAATTTGTTAAATTTCTAATTATGCCATTGATAATAAAATTAAAGGGGGATTTCCTTACTATTTTGAAGCCATTTGAGTACTTTTCCCATAGTAATACTATAAACATTTCAGCTACCAGCCCCATTTTTTTTATACTCAAGTCTGTAATTTTTTCCATCTTATTGCCAATTGCATATAAAAATGGGTGAATGTAATGAAACCATTGATCGGTCCATTCCAACTTATACTAGTGTTTTAGGCATTAGAAGTTCTACAGATTACAGGTATTTCTCAAGTGATAGCTTTCATTTTAGGAGCCAGTTCTGAACAAGGAAGACAGATGACTAAGGGTGTTGTTACAGGGCCGTGGCATGGATGATTGAAGCCTGCCATTCATGGAGACGGAACTGTGCTCCATTTTTTACTGGAATCTATTCCGTTAAATCACTTCAGAATTTTTACAGTACTAATGTTAACAGTACACCTCCTTCCATTGTATACTGCACTTCCCATGCTACCTAGACTCGGCATTTATTTAGTTTTGGTTTTTTTAAGAGTTTAAGCTGAGTCATACCAAAACTGCAAAGGAATCTTTCAAAAAGGTGCCATGCTTGTGTACTCCACCTAGAGGTTGTGTGAATTAAGGAAACTGAGTTTACTGGGCAAAGGCTTCTTACAGGTTCCATACTTTTATACTATTGCAATTCTTTATTTAAAACATTTTTCGTTTCACTTTATAATTCTGTCTCATATCCCAAGCCAGAGATTGGCCACCATGTTTGATACTTTAACTTGTCAATAGACCCCTCATTTTTTTTTTACTTTCCTTTAAAAGCTTTGTTTCAGGAAAAGCCTTGAGGAGTACTTGTATGTATGTATTCATTCATTCATACATACTTATATACAATATGTTTTTCTTGATTTCAGAGAGAGGGAGAGAAAGAGAGAGAAACATCAATGATGAGAGAGACTCTTTGGCTGCCTCCTGCACGCCCTCTACTGGGGATGGAGCCCATACCCCGGCATGTGCCCTGACGGGGAATGGAACCGGAACCTCTTGGATCATGGGTTGATGCTCAACCACTGAGCCAAACCTGCAGTGCAGAAGAGTACTTGCTTTTAAAATAATTTAGTTGTTTCTGATAATGGCTACATGTTAGTTGAATACTTACAATGTACCAGAGTCAAGCATAGTGCTTCATACTTTCACATTTTCCAAAGACTACATACTTTCCTCTAGACAGTAGGTCTTGCCAAGTAGTGCAATTAGTTGAAAATTCCCTTGGTGAATCCCTCACTCCCAACACAAATAGATACTTGCAGTCTGGGATTACCATAATTAAGTGAAACAATCAGTTAACTTTTAAAATAAATGTGTAAACTCCTTCAACTAATAACCTGTGCAAAGCATCTGAGCCTTTCCCTGCTTTAAATACAGGAAGAGGGGAATAAAATCTACATTTTAAAAAAATTCTAAGAATAAAACAATTGATGCTAATTTAGAAATGAGTACTGAGCATTTCAAACTCAGTGGTTACAGCAAGCATCCCATAAACATAAAAATTAAGGCATCCGTGTTCCCTGAGTTACAACTTAGATTATCTCCCCATGGCTAGAAAGGGAAGAATGTATCTTCCTAGTTGAATTTTTGGAATGAGCCCAGGAGTTGGAGTTGCAGAGACATAATTTGATTCTGATTCTTTGATTTACTAATTGTGAATCTAGGTAGATTACTTGGCCTCTCAGAGCCTCAACTTCCTTGTTTGCATAATTAGGTATAATTAAATTCATATGATAACGCTATTGAAATTTAAACAACAGGTGTGAGGCGGCCAGACCAATGCCCAGCACATAATAGTATTTTATAAAAGGTTTATAGATCATGACTGTGTTCCTGTCAGACCACAAATGCCAATTTATACAAATTAGGAGGCCAAGGGCTCTATATTTTGAGGTACAAATACATATGAAATGAATAAAATATGCAAATCTCCACTTGACAATTCCTAGTCGGATCCTAACTTGGCTAGTTTAATAGGTTCACACCCTTAAAACAGTCCTGCCGATTGGCTTTTGGGTTACCTACCTTATTGGCCACTAGTTTTGTAACCTACTTTATTGAGTCTCCATGACATTTTTGGACACTCCCAAGGCTCACTCCCTAGGAATCCTACCTATTTACAATTTCCAAACTTTTACCAGATCTATTCATTATCTCCACTTAGATATCTAGTAGACATCTCAAACTGAACAAGTCTAAAACTAATGCCTGATTGATTCCCTCACCTATGTCCTGTGCATGCACTTGTAGAAGTGCGCTTGCGCTCTCTCTCTCTCTCTCTCTCTCTCTCTCTCTCTCTCCCTCCCTCCCTCCCTCCCTCCCTCTCTCTCTCTCTCTCTCTCTCTCTCTCTCTCTCTCTCTCTCTCTCGTCTTGCTGCGTCTATCTTCAAGATTTATCAAGAACGCAACTGCTTCTCACCCCCATGGTAGCCACTCCTCTCGTCAAAACCCTCCAGTGGCTTCCCATGTCTCTTACTGTAAAAACCAAGTCTTCTTAATGATCTTCTAAACTGCACAATCTCACCACGCCCCGCACCCCCCAATGTCATGGTAATTTTCCTCTTTGCTCATTCTGGTCCTGCCTTAGCAGTCTTTTTCTTGCCAAGCATGCTCCTACCTCTAGGCCTTTGTATTTGTTGCTTCTTCTGATTAGATATTCATATTTTTTGTTTCCTCACTTAATCTTCATTAACAAATAGATGATCTGTTGAGGTGTCAGATGCAGGACCCTGCATCTGAAAATATGCTAGAAGCTGGAAATAAAATGGTCTAGCCTGGGACACAGCCATGAATGATATATTAGGTCCTCAGAAAATGACTACAGACTTTGTAAGAGAAAGTATAAGCCTAAAGGAGCATTTAGTTCAATAAATTGTAGTTTATAAATACTGTATGAATAAGTAGTACCTATACTATTTCTGGTGTCTATTTAGGGAATGAAAATATCTACACAGCTACACAAAAATGGCAACTCATGGTGACACTAACTAGAGTCTCTACAAGTAACCCAGAAACGCCCCTCCTCTGGGAGGGCTGGTGTGGTCTTAGTGCAGTGAATCCAAGAGGCAGTCCACACTGCTAACCACCTGAGGCCCAGGAGGTCTCAGATGGTTTGTATTTGTTGGGTTTCTCTCCCCTCCCCTGACACTAAAGAGGAGGCTCCTTCAAAAGAACAGTCTTCTTACTCATCTCTGGGTTCTCACAGAGCACACCGTGTTCAATAAAATCTGAATGATTGAATTTCACAGAATGCCGTAGTTGCACTTCAGTGTGTCTTGCTGTTCCTTGTGCCTTTTCCTACCAAGTATATCAAGTGGCAAGAGGATCCTTGGTTTCTCCTTCCCAATTTAAAGAATGTAGGACAAGAAGGGGTGCAATGAAGAAGAAACCTGACTCTGGTCCTTTAACAGCTATGAGCTGAAGCCCCTTCTGAGCCACAGGGAAGTTGGCTAATGATTTTTCCATTTTGGAGATCTGGGCAACAGAGTAGGGGGCAGTCCTTCCAAAGTGTGGTTAGTAAGTTAAAATATGACTTGAATGGGGCTGGGGGGGGGGGGGGCGGCGGGAGGCGGGGGGCGAGGTTCCATAGCCAAATACATTTGGGAAATGCTGGACGAGCGTTACTGGGTTTTACTGAAGGATGTCTCAGAACACTTCCTCTGCCGCTGTGCTTTATGAATCCTCAAAACAAGGCTGCAGCATTTCCGAAGTTTTGGGCCATACTGTGTGAGGAGACCTGCCCAGGTTCTAATGTTTCACAAAAGAGCATTTTGAGAAACTAGTACAAAATGTAAGAATTTCTTAAGGAGCCATTTAGTGCCTTCCTGGATTTTCTGCTATGAAAAGCCAATTTCAGCAGCCAGTAAATGGCTAAGTGGACATTAAAAGGGTTTTTGATGTCATATTATAATATATTCACTGAATATGAAATAATGTTTTGGTTTTAACCCTAGACCTCGAATGGAAAATTATCTATGTGGGCTCTGCAGAAAGTGAAGAATACGACCAAGTTTTAGACTCTGTTTTAGTGGGCCCTGTTCCTGCGGGAAGGCATATGTTTGTGTTTCAGGTAAGATCCTTCTTGGTAAATATGTATGCCAAATATGTTTCTTAACAGACTACATCAGATGGCTCTTATCCCTCTCCTTGTGGGCTAAATCACTCTGCTTCTGCTGCATTCACTTTTTATCTGCTTCTCAGACTTTCAGGGGGATGCTGTCCAGCAGCCTCAAAAAGAGATTAAAGATGCACACTACTGATTGGTGTAGTCAGTCATATGCAGCTTTATGGTTTCACTAGGAGTGATGATAATATAAAAAAAGCAACAACTTGATGTCAGCATAGTCAGTAATTAAGCTAGGTTAACAGGTATGTTAGTAGAAAGAGATATGTGTGATCTGGGTCATTGGAATTGAAGTCCAGTTTACTAAAGTATCTAATCTACACATTTTTAAAGGGTTACTGTTATAAAGCTACTACTCTGTTTACTGACTGTGAGGGGAAATTCTAATATAAATTATGTTCTCAGATATTACTGACAGTATTTAGATCTGTGCCAAGATTGCAGCATTGTCTTCTGTATTCAAAAGTTACTTCTTTTAATCCATACTAAATTGTATAAAACTATTCAGTCACTTTCCAATTATCCATGCTTATTACAGAGATACTTATAATAGTTGAAAGAGTAACTAGCCAGGGGTTTTTACAAAACTATTAAATTTATTGCAAGTATTTCTACAACAGAGTCCCATCGGTTCAGTAGAACCCACAGAAGAGACTTCATCCAGAGAAAAAAATGAACTCTTCCTATCACTCACTCCCGTTTTCTCACTTCACAGAGGAGACCAATTTAAATGAATACTGTTGCTCAGCTATTCAATCCCATGAGATAGGGCCAAGTCTAACTCAAACCTACGGCATCTTTAGAGCTGCTATCTTTCCCTCCCCTCTCCTAAACGGAATTCAGATTCTTGGTCTGCTAGCCTGAGTGCTTTTTATTAAAAAGCAACAAATAATTTACTGTACCTAAACAAATGGTTTAAAAGCTCAAATATATTAAAGTGCTGTTAACCCAGATTTCGTGAGTGCATAACCTTGGCGAAAGATGTGGGTACGAGAGAAGGAGTGTGTACGGGAAGCACTGCAGTTATAGACCTGGTTCAGATCCCGCTTCAGTGCTTATTATGCACATAGGACTTCAGACAGGCTCCCTAACCTCCCTTAGTCACCTATAAAATGTGGCGAATATCCCACCTCATAAGAATGTTTTGAGGATTAAACGAGGAATAAAGCAGTCAAGTACAATCACTGACAAATAGTGCCCTATTTCTATGTTTAGAACTAAAATTTTACTCTTTTAGCTTCTTGAAATTATTATATAAAGAAGTAGTATTTGCTTTGACCCACAAACCTGGAGAATCTGTACTTTCTGATGCTAGTTCATAATGTAGTAAGAAACTTAGTTTGAGATGCAGTGAGTGATATATGTACCTTTTTATGCTACTATAAAAACTTCTAAATAAATCCCTTGTTTTTTAAACAAACCCTTAAAAATATATCTTATGTATTTATGTTGTTAAGAACATTCCTAAGCTTTTGGCTTAGAGTGCTGGAGAAAAAAATTATTCAAAAATATTTGCTTCTAGTGGTTTTCCACTGGTTTTACCTTGGTAACAGCGTACATTGCCAAAAAGCAACAGAGGAAGCACATGTGATTTAGATCATATGTTCAGCCCATAAGTTTTACAAAATGTACCATTATCAGCAGAAAGGGACTAAAATACAGTTTTTGTATTGTGCTTCAAACAAACTGCCATAGTATTCTCCTGATCTGTCCTATTTTGCCTCTCGCTTCTCTATCCTATGACTTCTCCATCCTAAATGATCCGAGAGGTTTACAGGTTTTTCTACTTGAATTTGCCCAAACTGAATCCTTTGGCAAACAAATTTTAAAACACAAATATGCCTAGAACCAATTTGGCTGAAGGGATGGGAAGCACTATGTGGGGAAGTCCCCATCGCACTACTAAACTACCTCTCTATCTTATCTCTGTCCACTTCCAGGTACATGGGGAACTGTTTGGGGACCCTGCAAATAACCTAACACCTCCGTGGAGGGATGCTCAGGATTTCTAAGATAAACAACATATTCTCAGGACAGACCCTCTCTCTGTCCCCATTCTGGTGTCTCCAAAGAGATCATAAACCACTTCAGGGCAGGAACTGAGTTATAAACAAATTTCAAAATACTAAGTACACATTGTGTGTTCAGAGCTGTGCCAGACATGAGATTATATATAAAGACTAGAAGCCCGATGCGCGAAATTCGTGCAAGAGTAGGCCTTCCTTCTCCTGGCTGCTGGCACTGGCTTCCCTCTGGGACCCAGGCTTCCCTCGCAGCCCTGGCTTCATCCGGAAGGATGTCCAGAAGGACGTCTGGTCTAATTAGCATATTAACGCTTTTATTATTATAGAAGATAAACTGGATGGGAGTCCTGCCCAAGATAAAGCTTAGAATGATAGACAAGATTGAAGGGTAAACATATTTGGGTTGTTAGACATCGTTAGTAGAGGATTTATGTCAAGTAACATGAGTGCATAAAAAAGATTGCTATTAATCTAACTTTTGAACTAAGAATAATACATTTGATGCAAAGTTTAAATGATGAATTTTTCAGGCTATTAGGCAAGAACATTTCAGGCCAAAGGGACAGTGTATACAAGGCAGAGGCATAAAAGATCACTGTATTTTAAAGAACCTATGTAATTACAGAACAAGAGTAAAGAGGTGTGGAGTTAAAGGAAGTGTGAATGGAGATGTGGGTTGGAGACAAATTGTGAAGGGCCTACAGGTGAAGCTAACTGAGATTTTTATCTTAGAAATGGGAGTAATCATCTGAAGTGTTAAAACCTGGTGAAGGAATAGGACTAGAACTGAGCTTAGGTAATTAATGCTGGCAACAGTGCAAATGATAGGCTAGTTTAGGTCTGAAAATTATGACTGGAAAAGGTTGCAATAAATAAAACTATTATTATATTTTATGAAAGGTTTTATAATTGAGTATTGCATAAACTTCATAAACGACAACATGCTGTAGCCAGATTTATTTTAGAAGTGATGCTTTCAAGCACCCAGGGTACTTGGGTATACTGTGGAGAAACGTGAACTATATTTCCTGGCTATACGTCAGTCTCAAAAAAGAGCATTTGTCTTCCCCAATATGATGCCCTAAACTGATGGTGTACAAGGTAACCAAAATTCCAGTCTTCCTTGTAGTTAACAGCCTTTTGTGATATGTGTTTCTTTTCTTTTAAAATTATTCTAGGCTGATGCACCTAATCCAGGACTCATTCCAGATGCAGATGCCGTAGGTGTGACAGTTGTGCTAATCACATGCACCTATCGAGGTCAAGAATTTATTAGAGTTGGCTATTATGTAAATAATGAATATACTGAGACAGAATTAAGGGAAAATCCACCAGTAAAACCAGACTTTTCTAAGGTAATGTTCTGACTGTTCTTTTTTACACTTTTTTACGCAATAGCCATTTCACAGTGTACCGTGAAAATTGTAAATTTGAGGTCTTTGTGCCAAGTAGGAAAACTAATCATGGTTCCATTACCATGGATGACCTCAGACTCTCTCTCCAGATGAGTCATAAGTACTGTTGGTCAGGCACCTTGAGTCTCTGGTTTCAGAATTGAAAATGCCTCCTGTAAAAAACAGACCTTTGTTTATGGCTTTCTGTATGGCATTTCCCATACATCATAATTCTATTCATTTTAATCCTTAGGAGATTCAAATTCATGTTTGTTGAACTGATTATTCAATAATAGTTTTGTCTATAACTCTTCTCAAAATTGCAGGGGGAAGTTTTATGTTTGTTTTTCATATGAACACTCTTTTCTCAGAACATCTATATGCCTTGTTTTATCTGCTACTCTCACAAGTTTAAACTAAAGTTTTAAATATTTTTAGTGATAGAAAACAGCTTAGCTTCTGAGTGAAAAGTTGAAATTAGTGATTTAATATTCTCAAAAATAATTAGTACTTTATGATTCTATTGGGAACTATAACAGTTTAGTAACTGGTGATTTTTGAGATTGAATACAACACTATCATGTAAGAAAATTTACATAAGAGTCTAAAGTAATAAGGCTAGAATGTTTTTTATCCTGGTGTACGACCTTCCGTTGATCTAATTGATTAGTTACCTGTATGGCACGGCACCTTGTATAGAAAAAAAGAAGAAATTAGAATGTTTGGGGTTTTTTAATCCTCACCCAAGGATATGTTCATTGACTTTAGAGAGAGGATGGGAGAGAGGGAGAGGAAGATGAGGGAGAGAGAGAGAAAGAAATGTTGGTATGACAGAGAAACAGCAACTGGCTGCCTCCTATACACACCCCAACCAGGGACTGAACCTGCAACCTACTAACTGGGAATCGAACGCACAACCTTTCAGTGTATGGAACAGTGCACCAACCAACTGAGCCATACCAGCCAGGGCTAGAATACTGCTTTTAAGAATGAGCCATAATAATTAAAAGGTAGGAAGTCACTAACAACAAGAGGTTATATTTGAGGGAAGTTTTCATTTTCCTTAAAATATTACTGAAGAGATACCATATCTCTCTAGAAAGCATCCTCTGAAATGTTCACCTTTTAAAAACAAAAGTATTGAGGACTTGGGTATTTTCTTGGATAGTATAAGTATGAATTCTTATTTTCATTAGGCTAAATAGTTTCTTTGCAGCACCCCTAGTTCTTCTTTATTAGTTGTGTTTTAGGTGCTTTGACATATACATTTGTATGTATATGAACTTAGCCCTTGTGGAGTATTAATATAAAGAACGACTCTATCAAGCTCCTGTTTGTATATGGTGATCTAACTTCATGTTTACCATTTATATATTTTCTTCTTCCTATAGCTTCAAAGGAACATTTTGGCATCTAATCCCAGAGTCACGAGATTCCACATTAACTGGGAAGATAACACAGAAAAACTGGAAGATGCAGAGAGCAGTAATCCAAATCTACAGTCACTTCTTTCAACAGATGCATTACCTTCAGCATCAAAGGGATGGTCCACGTCAGAAAACTCACTAAATGTTATGTTAGAATCCCACATGGACTGCATGTGACCACCTCCCATCTCTTTAGTACAAATTAAGCTATTAAAACACACAGAACTATTTCCCTGAAATTCTGTAAGTCATACCCACTAAGACACAATGTGAAGAATTTGTTTAAAAACCATCCTGTAGAAAGTTTATAAGAAAACCAGTATTTGAGCAAATTGTGGAATATAAATACAACTATTTTTAAGTAATTTTTTCTCTAATGTGTTATTTTATTCTGAAACTAATCTGATTAAATCATATATATTATTTTCTTCTCTATATGTAATTAAAGCACTTATAAAGAAATATGAATTATTGGACCAGGTTGTAAAGATGTCTTAGCCTCTTGGACAATAATATTTGGACCACTATTTTACTGACCTTCAAAAGAACAAAGTTCACTTCAACTAAAATGTTTCTTCCTGTAATAACATAGTTTGGTTTAATTTAAGGGGTGAATTTCCATTATTTTTTTGCTTGTCCTTAAAGAAGGGATTTGAAGTCAATTATATGCTACCAAGAACTTTAGAATCTGAATTTCCAGGCCATCTTGAAGCCTCCTATGGCTACTATTGTAGTTTATGTAATGTCAGATAGCATTCATTTTGGTTTCTAAGATAATAAGTGTAGTTAATTCTTTATAAAGTCCTCTGGCTATGGGTTTGGTTTTTATGAGAGTTTAAGACATCAGAACACTTACTAAGTCATATACATCATTATCCAGTGCAATCAACATGTCAAGAGCAGATACAAACTCCCTCAGTTTAAGAACAGGAGAATATAATGACTTAGATCTGTTCATTAGATTTTTAATACTATAAACTTAACTCTTTAAAATTCTTTCATAGATCATCTGTTGGTAGCATTTATATAAAAACTGGATATGGGGCAGTATATTTAGCTTTACCATAACAGGTAAGTTACTATTTTGGAAATTATGTATCTTTACACATGTAGTACTCTTTCCATTATCCCCAACACTCATGCAGAATAAGATGGACATATTCTTGATAGCTTTTCCAGGTAAGTTTTTTTAAAAGCAGTCTTGGAAAGGAATTCATTAAATGGGCCAAAAGGTTCTTTTTCTTTGATAAGAGTTAGGTCCTTCCTCAAAAAGTTTCTTATGCTCCATTAATTTAAGTGTAGAATATTCTTGTTGCTCTTGCTATTAAGCAAGACATCAGCCATATGATTCAGAGTCATGCAGTGCCTTTATATCTGAAACTTTTATACTATACTATACTTTTTAAAGCTTTTATTTTGAGGAAGGGAAAAGGGCATTTGTCTAAATATGGAATCTAAGTTGTACATATTTCCTGTCATTCTAAAAGTGAATTTGTGAAGCAAGTTTTGCTAAATGTTAAACTTTGAAATTTAATATACCAGGTTATTAAAATACTATCCACTAGTTCATAGATTATAAAAATAAAATACATCCTACTGTCAAAACTATAAAGAAAATTTTTTATTTTTGTCTAATTGCAATGAAAAAATGTTAAAGTATTAAAAATAAAAGCAATATTTTCCAACAAAGAGCTCAGTGATTAATATAAGGGGCAAGATATGTGCTTATTAGAAATAAAGCATATATAAGCCAGATTACCAATTATATTTCACTGCTAAGTTGTGTTTGTTTTAGATTTTTTTAAATGGATTTTTAGGGAGGGAGAGAAACATAGATCAGCTGCCTCCTACATGCTCCCTACTGGGCTTTGAACCTGCAACACGGGCATGTGCCCTTACCAGGAATGAAACAAGTAACCTTTCGGTGCACAGGATGATGCCTAACCGAGCCACACTTGCTGAGTTTTTATTTTGATAAATTATAGTACTGCTTTGTATTGACAACTGAGGGTTAGATTTTTTTTTTATTATTGTAAATGGACAGCCAATTTTCACAGAAGTTTGAGACTTTATTATTAAAAACTATGGTTCTACGCCCTAGCCAGTTTGGCTCAGTGGCTAGAGTGTCAGCCTGTGGACTGAAGGGTCCCAGGTTCTATTCTGGTGAAGGGCACATTCCCGGGTTGCCGGTTTGATCCCATTGGTGTGCAGGAGGCACCCGATCAATGATTCTCTCCCATCATTGATGTTTATCTCTCTCCCTCTCTGAAATCAATAAAAATATATTTTTAAAAAATTATGGTTCTATAAGAAATTTAAATATTAAAATTAAAGTAGGAAAATTTAGTATTCAAACATTAGGAACTGAGAAACTAGTTTTTCCCCCCATTTAGCCTCATTTACAGACACTATATGAATTATGGCTAGAAGGTTTAGAACTATTTTTCCCCTTTTTGATCATAGTAAATAGCTGTGTCCTAGGAAGATAAAAACAATATGCCACAGAAGAGATCGAAGGGGAGGTTGGAGGGAATGAGGGTATCATGTGAGCTGAGAAAACATGCAGGAAGTCGGAGGAGATGCTGTGTTCATTTATGACCTTATAAAACCTTAGGCTTCCATGTGGTCTTACCCTCTGGTTTTATGATTTCGGGTTTCTAATTTTACAGTAAGTCTATGGCAGCAGTTTTCAAAACTTTAATCCATGGTAAAACATTTTGTTTAAAGTATTACCCCTATAGCACAAGTATATATTTATATTAACAGTTTTAATAAAAATGCCCACCCCCCCTATAGTGTACCTCTACTATATACAGATTATTCGGTATCTTATTGATTTCATTGTGGAAGTGCTGGTTTTGACTCACTGAATTGATTTTTTTTTTTACTCTAATGGGTTGTGCTACACAGTTTGAAGAATCTGGGTCTTTTGGTAGATGTAAGTAGCAGTAACTTTTCTATAGCTCTAAAATAACTTATATTCTTTCTACCTGTCATTTCCCCCTCATATTTGGATTATGATCTTGGCACTTTTTAAAAGGGGGAAAGTGCTAATATAGTGAATCAGTAAAGTAGCCATTCACTTTAAAATTTCCAAATACTCTAAAATTACTAGAAACTCACAAGATAGCTTAAACTAATTTCTTGGCACTGTATATAATTAACTTAGGAAAAATTCCACATAATTAACTTGGGGCCACCTTAACTGTGTTGATTTGGTAAAAAACTCTAGAACATTGGGACATGAGAGTTTTTCAATGCTCATGAAGTGTTATGTTCTTGCCTACTTCCCTTCCTGAAGCTTGTCCACCCCTCTCAAGTCACAAATCCTTTCTTGTCAACTCTTAATGTACCATCAGTTATATTCCCAAACCTGAGAGCTCCTTAGAATGGCGCTCTCATTATGTAGGACCATTAATGGAGATTTGCTGCTTTATGGTAGTTTAAAATACACACTTCTCATAAGTCTGACACAGGGTTAGGCTGCCCTGACAAGTAGTAAATAACATTTATAAAATATGTAAAATCAAAGGCCCATTATAGAAGAACAGGAGAAATACTTCCCCAGTAAAAATGGTGTAAAAATACAAAATGGCATCAAACATGTCTTTTCAAATATATTTTTCCTAAAGTCACTTTGTAATCAAATCTTGATATCCTATCTGCAAAGGCTTTTAAATGTACTTGTTGAAGAATCATTACAATAAAGCTGCACACTTCAATGATGAAAAGACACTTTTCACATACTAACACATTTTCCACCTAAGAATTTTCCACCGGAGCTTCCATTGCCCGTGAGATCTATGAGCATAAAAATGCCTTAAGCGCAACATCATCTATCTACATAAAGTGAAATTTTTACCCTCTAATTTATTTCAATGTTCTGCTCACGGGTTCCTCAAACAATGCCAGGTAATACATACTTTTTCATGCATAAGTATGTATGAAGATAATCACTAGATAACGAGAAAAGTGAATAGCATCATTCAAAACTAAGATGCAAAAAGACACAATAAATTTTTGGAAAATAAGTGATGGTGGAGCTTTTAAAATATTTTCGTAAAAGCTACAAAAGAAATGCTATATATTTCCTTCCATTTTTGGCAGTAACTCAGAAATTAGCTTGAAATTTATCATATTGTAGGTACTTTTTAATAAAAAAGCCATTGTATTAGTTTCTGTAGTGACATTAAGTGAAATTGTCATGTAAAGTACCTGCGCTAGTAGATCCAATTCCTGTGGTGAGCACAGATCTTGGTGTAATCTTTGCTGCATATTTGAGGAATTGAGATTTCCCTGTGCCAGGATCCCCAACCAATAAAAGATGAGATTCACCTAGAAAAAAGTAAAGGTCAGGTTTTAAATTTCTATGAACAAGTATAATTAATCAAAAAGAAAATGGTCAACATAAAATGGTCAACACTTGGAATGTCAACACAATTTATAATTTATACTAGAGGCCCCAGTGCATGAATTTGTGCATGGGTGGGATCTGGCCGGCCAGCCCCGATGGGGGCCCATTGGGCTGGGCCAGCTGGGGGGAGGGGCCATGGGCAGTTGGCTCGCTGGCCTCGTCCCCGATTGGGGTGTTGGGGCCGATCAGGGGTGGGTCTGGCCAGGGGAAAGGGCTGCAGGCAGTTGGCTGGCCTGCCTCGCCCCTGATCAGGGTGCTGGTGGCCGATCAGGGGTGAGGCCGGCTGGGGGTAGGGGCTGCAGACGGCTGGCTGGCCTCGCCCATGATCGGGGTGTTGGGGGCTGATCAGGGGCCGGGCCGGCCCGGGGGTGGGGGGTGGCGATTGGGGCCCGAATCAAGCTGGTTGGCTGCCGCAGTGTGTGTCATAGCCACCGGTCATTCTGGTCATTCTGCCATTCCATTACTGGGCTTTTATGTATATAGACAATGCTTTTGCTGTATACTTGGTCATTTGAGGAAAAATTTAACTAGAATATCTTTAGCAAAGTTAACTGTCATAATAAATATCAACCTTAAAATGATTTCTGAAGGTGACATTTAAAATAAAAATTTTCTTAAACAGACTTTGTGTTATTTCTAGATGTTCAGGCCTAGGTTTACCATTTTTTAAAAATTTGGCTTATAAAGTTTCTGATTTTATTTATATTTTTATTTGAGCACTTTAAAAAAGTGGAACTTTTACCCTGGCCAGTTTATCTCAGTGGTTAGAGCCTTGAACCAAAGGGTCACAGGTTTGATTCCTGTTTCCTGGTCAAGGGCACTTATCTAGGTTGCAGGTTTGTTCCTGCCCTAGTCAGGGCATGTGCAGGAGGCTACCAATCGATGTGTCTCTCACATCAATGTTTCTCTCTCTCCGCTCCTCCTTCCCTTCCTCTCTGTCTGAAAATCAATGGGAAAACTATCCTTAGGTGAGGATTTTTAAAAATAAATAAAAAATACAGAATGCTGGGGGTAGGGAGGGAGAGTGGGAGCAGATGGGGAGAGGTCAATGGGGGGAAAAAGGAGACGTAATATTTTAAACAATAAAGAATTTAAATAAAAGCAATAAATACTGAAAAATGTGGGACTCTATAAGTGCTTTATAAATATATCATTTATGCCCTAGCCTGTTTGGCTCAGTGAACAGAGCGTCAATCTGCAGACTAAAGGGTCCCAGGTTCGATTCCAGTCAAGGGCACATGCCCAGGTTGCGGACTCAATCCCCAGTGGGGAGCATGCAGGAGGCAGCCAATCAATGATTCTCTCTCATCATTGATGTTTCTACCTCTCTCTCCCTCTTCCTTCCTCTCTGAAATTAATAAATATATATATATATATATATATATATATATATATATGTGTGTGTGTGTGTGTGTGTGTGTGTGTGTGTATATATATTATACATAAATTATCCTACATAATAAAATGGTAATATGTAAATTACCATCACTCCGCTACGCCCACGATTGGGCCAGCAGGAGGCGCAGGGGGCGGGACTCAGGGTGGCCGGGGTAGCTGATTGGGCCAGCAGGACGCTGAGCTCGCGGTGCCACTGGCGCCCCGAGCTCAGCGTCTGTGTCATGGCTGCGCCGGAGGCTTTCGGAAGGCCAGGCGGACAGACAGCCAGCCAGCCGGCTCCCCCGCGATCAAAAGCCAAAGCGGGGGAGCTGTCTGTCTGTCTGTGCCGGCACAAGGCCTTTCGAAAGCCTCCGCCGTGCCGGAGGCTTTCGGAAGGCCTGGGGCACCAGCGGACAGACAGACAGCCGGCTCCCCCGCGATCAAAAGCCAAAGCGGGGGAGCTGTCTGTCTGTCTGCGCCGGCACAAGGCCTTTCGAAAGCCTCCGCCGTGCCGGAGGCTTTCGGAAGGCCTGGGGCACCAGCGGACAGACAGCCAGCTGGTGCACCAGGTGCATGATTAAATCATGCACTGGGCCTCTAGTATATATATAATTTATGATTATATATATGTATATATATATGTATATATATATTATACATAAATTATATATATATAATTTATGATTCCAACAGTTAAGTGAAAATCTTTTCATTTAAAAGAATTTTAGTTTAATGAAATACCTATCTTAAAGTACTCTTCTTTTTCAAATGTAACACAAATGAACATGACTATCCTGTGGTTGTATTATATCACTGATCAAACAAATTTCTTCAGTAATATTTTAGTGTTTTCTAAATGTATTGCAAATAGTGGGTGATCAAAATATACCATACACATAAACCTATGACATTTACTATTCTATACTGTAGTACATGGTTTTAGAGTACCTACTAACCGCCGGATTGACATTAATGTATTTGGAGTCTTTTGGTCTAGTCTTGGTTATTATGACTTTCATATGCCCTATACAAAGACCATAATAAACCTACTTTACGCCAGATTCAGGTCAGTTAAGTGTGGTAGCGGTAAAAGAGCTTTCTGCCACTTGGACATAATTACACACACAGAGTAATCTTTGCCGAATGTGTGACCTACAGCAGCACCAAATGGCAGATGGCACATTTGCAACCCACCGGCAGAAGGGGAATCAGCAGGCAGATGACTGAGAGCAGCAGTCAGAGAAACACACTGACAGTCACAGATGGAGGGACGCTGACTTGGTGACATTAAAAAGCACTATTTCTAATCTTTTCCTCTTTTTAAACAAATCTTTAAAAATATATATATTTTTTTTTATTTCAGAGAGGAAGGGAGGGAGAGAGAGGGAAAGAGAGAGAAACATCAATGGTGAGAATCACTGATGGGCTGCCTCTGGCATGCTCCCTACTGGGGATCGAGCACACAACCCAGGCATGTGCCCTGACCAGGAATTGAATCGGAACCTCCTGGTTTATAGGTTGAAACTCAACCACTGAACCACAATGGCTTGGCTCTAATCTTCCCCTCCTGAAGAAGATGGTGGATCTGATGAAAAACACAGACAGTAATAGAAATGTGAAGATTTTATTTTGTGACACCCTGAGAGGCTAGAGCAAAACTTACTGAAAATTTTATGATTTCTTTTAGTCTTTGGAATTCTAGAAAGTAGCTACTGATATATAGATGTTGGGCAAAGTATTAGCCAGACAACTGTCAGCTTTAAAAGACTACATTTGGAAAGTAAAGCTCAATAAGCAATTTTTACTCAGGAAAAAACAAATTCTCATTTCTCTCCTTATGTGTGTTAAAACTTTTAAAAAGTTTTAAATAGGTACTAACCTCTGACTCGTGTTCCTGTAGCATCAGTCCTTTGAATCCCACCAGCCAGTACCATGGCCACAGCAAGCTTTACTAGATACATCCCAAAAACTTGAGGGCATAAACTGGCCAATATTTCATTCCTTCCTAGAAAAGGTAGAGAGACCAGAAGTTGCCAACAATTTTTAAGAAATCATAACTGGAAATGTCCTCCCTAACCTAAAACACACTCCACCATCTAAAATGATTTAAAGGCCCTGGCCCAATAGCTCAGTTGGTAGAGAGTCATCTCAGTATGCCAAGGTTGGGGGTTTGATCTCCAGTCAGGCACATACAAGAATCAACCAATGAATGCATAAATAAGTGGAACTACAAACTGATGTTTCTGTCTCTGTCTCCCTTCCTTTGGCTCTCTAAAATCAATCAATCAATAAATAAAATGATCAAGAGGACCATTTCCAAATGACTAAAAGCAGTGAATGATTTAGTTCTCTTCTTAATGCCATGAGGTGAAGTGTCTGCTTTATTCCTGGGTGCTACCTGCTTAAGTTTCTATAAATTTATCACACTTTAGAGGGGGACAGAAAAGAATCTCATTTTCTCCTTCATCAGGCTAGCATTACCCTTAAAAATAGAACTGGCTGCACTTTCTGTGCAGTGGTTTCAGTAAAATTACTACACTGTGTAAATAAAAGGAGAGTGCTTGATCTCAGAACAGTAAGTTGGATTGTAGGAGCCAGAACCTTTACATACAGATACTTGGAGCTTCTCCAGGGGAGTCAGAGAAATAACATCAGTCCACCCTGAGGCAGTTCAGCATTTGCTCTGAGCAGTTTGGTAAATTCTGTTTTACTTAGAATAAGTTACTAGACTATCAGGATATTAAGATCATTATAAGCTTCAATTTTGCCAATCCAAGCTGCAGGTCTTGGATTCTTCTGATCATGTCCTTTAAATAAGAGACTATTAGTGTTTTAAGATCTGTTTTCAAAAATGTCAAAACACCAAATCTGAGACCCTGCCTATCCCATCTTACCTAATAATAGACAAACATGTAAACTGATGGTACCTCCGCTACGCCACCAGCCAATCAGAAGTGATATGCAAATTAACCCAACAAAGATGGAGGTTAATTTGCATACACAGGCGCCGAGTGACAGGGGTAGGCGGGACGCTTGTGTCATCGCCATGGCAACGACGCAGGTGTTCTGCCCCACCCCCATCTCTCAGGGCCTCTGGGCAGTGTGGGAAGGCAGGGCTGGAGCGGAAAGAGGCAGCTCTGGGGCCTGAGCAGAAAGGGGCTGGGCCGGAGTGGAAAGGCAGTGCTGGCAGCCAGGGAAAGGAAAGCCCATTCTAGCATGAATCTTCATGCATCAGGCTTCTAGTTCATGAATAAATTAGGTACATCATTCGATTACTGGCCTAATCAACCAACAGAAGAACATGAGAGTCTAGCAAGCCTTGCCTGAGCCTAACTTACACAGAATTCACTACTAATGGTGCTGTGTCTACGTTCATGTTACCAGAAGTTAATGTCCACATGCTGGTAACTAATTTGCACATTTTGGGACTTTTATACTTATCTGAGTTTTTACTCATGTTTCAGTGATAGCTGTTTTGAGGTGAAAATGATTGTACAAGTACTCTTTTAGCTGAAGATTCCAGTTCTAGAAGATTTCCTGCCAAACCATCAAGGGAAGAGAAAGGGCCTTCCTCTACAATTTATGGGCCAATACACAAAGGCTCCTTTTGGTAATATGTCCAAATTGCCTCATAATCTATGGGAATATGACCTGGGATTGCAGAAATGGTGAAGAAAATATTTCAATACAACGGGGACCAAAAAGAATTAGTAAATCCTGGAGGAAGTTAATTGACTGCTGTAGGGAATCCATTCCATTGCTGTGGTAGAAAAGCCAACTAGGTAGAGTTGGACTGAGGCATCCTATATAATAAAAGGCTAATATGTAAATCAACCAAACAGTGGAACGACCAGTCATTATAACCCACACTGATCACCAGGGGGCAGATGCTCAACACAGGAGTTGCCCCCTGGTGGTCAGTGAGCCAGAAGCCGGGCTCATGCTGGTGAGCGCAGCAGCATGAGTCAGGAGTGGCAGGAGTCTTTCCTGCCTCCGTAGCAGCACTAAGGATGTCAGTCAGACATCCCTCAAGGGCTCCCAGACTGCGAGAGGGCGCAGGCCGGGCTGAGGGAAACACCCCTCCCACCCCCGCACAAGTGCACAGATTTCATGCACCGGGCCTCTAGTTGTGATTAATAAGGAATGACTGTGGTCCAAGGAAGGGTTACAGATTTTTATAAGGAACTGATCCTAAGAAACAATTTCAAGAAAAAATATTCATTAAAAAAAATATGATTCCTAGGTTTGCTTATAAAAGCCACAATATAAAGACCTGTGGTTCTTTCTGTATACATCAGGTAAAAGAATGATCATATGTGCTACACACATAAGCAAAAAAGTATATCATGCCACAAAATAAAAGCAAACTGCCTCTATTTTGGCAAATAAGGGCCTTTTTTTGTGTGGGTGAAATGATAGCTGTCCAGTTCAGCATGTGATTTAAGAATAAAGTAATCACTATGTATTTGATTGGAGATGAAGTTTATCAGAAATAGCCTGTTACTGCCCGGTCGGCATGGCTTAGTGGTTGAGTGTTGACCTATGAACCAGGAGGTCATGGTTTGATTCCAAATCAGGGTATGTGCGGGAGGCAGCTGATCAATGATTCTCTCTCATCATTGATGTTTCTATCTCTCTTTCTCCCTCTCCCTTCCTCTCTGAAATATTAAAAAATATATATATTTTTAAGAAGAAAATGTGTGGTTTTTTTTAAATAATAGCCTATTTAATAGCCTATTACTGTCTTTGATTTATTTTTCTCAGAAGATACCTCCATGGAAGAATGAAAACAGACATTTGAAGATTTAATTGGTGTTTTATACATTTGGGATTTTTATTAAAAATACTCTATACACTCAAAGGCTGTGATGTTTTAATCTATGTAATTATAGCTTAGTGTCATAATCAAAATTTTTGCTGTGATGACAAAGCTTATTTTTTGCATCTTTCCATCTTTCATCGCTCTTTTCTACCTAGCTCCTATTTTTTTTCATATATTTTATTGATTTTTTACAGAGAGGAAGGGAGAAAGATAGAGAACCAGAAACATCGATGAGAGAGAAATATCGATCAGCTGCCTCCTGCACACCCCCCACAGGGGATGTGCCCGCAACCAAGGCACATGCCCTTGACCGGAATCGAACTCAGGACCCCTCAGTCCGCAGGCAGACGCTCTATCCACTAAGCCAAACCAGTTTCGGCCTAGCTCCTATTTTAAATCTTCAGCTAAAATCATGTGAAGAAGCCCATATAATTTAAAGGACATCAGACAAGGTGTCATAATAAGATGAGTTTTTCCTACTTAAGGTAAAGAAGGTAGAAAATTCTGAAACTATTTTGGCAGTATAAGATGTTAAAATAGTTAGAAATGAAAAACCTCTCGGAAGTCAGCCTTATTTTTCCAGATCTCTAAATAGAAGAGGCTATGCCAGAAAAGGGCTTCAGGGGAGGCTGTGGCTAGAGGCACTGACTGATGCTACTACCCGGTGCACTCAGTCGCTGAGTTATGGGACATGTAAGGCTACCCCCAATCAGAGACAACATGTTTAACTACTGAATGAAATGCCATTAATAATTATCAGCTTTATACCCTTAATCACAAACCTGCTAAGGGATCATTCTTATAGTGTTGCCAAAAATCTTCAAATTCCTTCCGGACCTCCTCATCCATGATGATCCCTGCAGACTGCTCATTATTTACTTGGACATAATTGGCTTTCAGGACTATCTCCACTTCACAGCGCACATCTCGCTGAAAGGGCTTCCACCGTTGCATTACCACCCCATAAATAGTGAGGTCATCACCTAGGAAAGAGCACCAAATGAGTCCCGCAGTAGCACTCTGCATACTGGGCACAGACGCCCATGTCAAAGGACAAAGACATAACTTCCTGACCAGGGTTTAGAGTGCTATCCACTCATCCAACACGCACTCGGAAAACAATTTGGGTGCAAAAAACCACCAGAGATTCCTAATTTTTTTTAAAAACAGGCACTTGTATCTGTACAACTAAAAGCAAAAGTCAGCATTTTTATTTTTTCTTAATCTGTCACATTATAATCACACCAAATTATTACCCTTCACTGGGAAAATAGTTTACTGGATGACTTATTCATCATTATTATATTGGGTAAAAGGCTCATCCTCTCAGAATCTCAAGCCACAGAGATTTCATTTAAAGAGGTGAGAATTGCAGCCATAAGATTAAACTATAATCAGTTTGCTGACAGGAAAGGAAAGAATTTTGTGATGACATGCTACTTTTAATAATTTATAGATTAATTTTTACTTAACACATTTGTTAACATTGTATTCACTAACTTTTTTTTAATGAACAAAAGAATGAATGAACAAAGTAATGAATGAATGAATACCTATCCTACATCAAAAAACTTTGAGTAAACTATGAAAGCCCAAAACACAACCCTGCTTATTCCTTCTTGGTTGGTTCCTTCCCACCTTAGGAAACTCTCTAATTCCTGGTGGGCAGGATAGTAAACTTTCACAGATTTTCCTAAGAGGCCTTGGTAGTTTATATGCACCTTCTCCAAACACTAATATCTGTGCTATTATTGCATACAATTCAATACATCAATAACAAATTTTTATGAATGCTTGGCATTCAATATTTTGGCACTGGAAAAGGCAAAATCCTAGTCCCCAAAGATTTCAATCTTATTGAACACAGGATATTGGACATACCCAAACCCAATCCTGGTGTTTATATTTTGCACAAAAATATTATCTCTGAACTAACAGGCACATCTTTATTTCCAAGGCTGTGTCAAATATATATTTGCTGGTGCAAAATGCCTTAAACTCTAAATTTCAATATGCAATGTGTAATCCACAGAGCTTTTGATTTTCTGAAGTATACTGTAAAAGCTAAAAGCATGGAACCAATGGTAGCAATTCACAGAATAGAAAGCATATTTCTAGCCAAAGGCAATTTTATAAATAACAAATAGGTGCTTTACACTTGTTTTTAAAATCCTTTCCAAGCTACTTCCTGGTGGTTGTCAAACACAATCAAGAATAATGATCATTTACTATATTGACTACCCCAAATTTTGTAGATGAAAATAACTGGGGCAACTTTATATGCACATTGGAACAATCCTCTACTATGGTCATTTTATGGGTTATATTTAGGTTTTCTTAATTTAGTCAAATGAGGAACTTAACTTTTAAATATAGCACATACTAGTAAGAATCTAACTTCAATAAGCAGTGATAATGTGGAAAATGTAGAGTACTGAAGAATGGTCAAGAACACTGACTCATTAGATTTGGACTCAAATCCCAGCTCCACCACTCACTGGTTATGTGACCTTCGGCAAGTTACCTGCCAGAAGCCAATTCCAGTATGTCAGCAGGGCTGAATCATCTGGAGATGGCTTGACAGCATTTCCCCAAACCTGAAAAGGATGCATAAATGATTGCTTGCTGCCAGACAGCTAAGGGCATTTCAATCTACATATTATTGCCTCCTACTGGCCAAACACCTGAACAGCCGCAGGCAAATTCCCCAATCTGACAATGGATTCTGTAACAAACCCTACCCTTTGATGTGTATATATATCTCTACCTTTGCCTTAGGACAAATTGTGTTAACAAAAAGCAAGGGGTCCTGAGACAAGGAGAACTTAGTTCCTTTAGCTAAGTCTTCTCTAACTCCCTATAATGCCTTCCAAAATTATGTTTCATCTCTGGACTCATTTAATTTACGCACAGCGCCTTCTCCAGGTTCCTGAACCCTTCTAGATGCCGGATCAAGACCACCGGCAGTCACCTAACTTTGCTGAGCCTATGTCTTGACCTACAAAATGGGAATAATTATATTTATATCACAGGACTATAGTGATAATTAAGTCAAATAATGTTTGTAAATTAATACAATATCTAGAAATATAAGTGCTCAATAAATATTAGCTATTATTATACTAAACCTAACCTTACATTTGTAGAGCAACTGATACCTTTAAAAAGCCCTTCATATATACATGTTTTGAATGGCAGATTCCTGTGATCATCAGAACAATTATGGGATACATGTGACAGTCCAAGTGAATACTCATTTTAGTTTTCTATGGTAAAAATTATAAACAATGTTATTTGCAGAAAGCTAAATTTCTTACTTTCATACAATCCAGTCACTTTGTGCTATTCTGTCTTCTGCAGTATATTTACTACTGCAGCCATCCCCGTCAGACCCATCTCAGATCTGCTGCCCTGACAGCTTTCAGCACATTACCTCCAACTTTATTTCTCTACAATGTCAGTTTGGGTTCCTAACTAGACTGTAAATTCCCAAAGGGCAAGGATTATGCCACTTATGTCTTCTGATATTTACAGAAGTTTATAGCTATGGATAAGTGAAAAAATAGCTGTTGACAGACTGCATCCATACATTCTTTTTTATTAGTGACATGTGAAAGAAAAATACCTTAAGGTTTTTTTTCTATGTAGAAAGAATTCAGTTAGATGAAATCTCTATCAAAGGATAATTTCATGTTCAGGCTAAGCTCATATAAGCACTGCTTTGCTGATCCAGACATTACAGATTTGGGTTAAAATCTAGAGGCCTATATGAACAAGGTACTCTGACACAGACTTGTCCATTTAGCAGGAAATCCATGATCAAAGCTGTTATTTCCTTAGTATACTGTTTAGATAACTATAAACTGTTAATATATTTGACATAAATTTCAAACTATGAGATGGTGATTCTTGGATGAATGGGGGAGTCTTTTGATAAAGAATTATTTATGACTCTAGATAATGAACTCTTTTATTTTCATACAATGTTTGCCTCAGCATTTTAACATCAGCTCAGTAAATATTTTCTAAATGAGGCATTTGGAGAAATCTAAGGTTAAAAAAAGGGAAATGATGGAATTTGGCAAAATGAAGCATTTTCTATCTGTCCTTTAGGGGAGAACTGGAATGTGGAATATGAGATCAGGTATACCTGTTATTGCCCAGCATATCCAACTGTGCTATCTGTTTTTATAGAGATGAAGGGTGCTTTAGAGAAAATGGGAAATATTTAAAGCAGGTAAATTGAAAGGCAACTGCTGATATTCAGCTAAGATTTAGAAATCATTTCCATTTTCTGACCCACCTTCAATTTAACTTAAATGTTTAAAAAAGGAGTGGAAATCGTTAGGCAATTTTTAGATTAATTGTAGTAACAGTTAAGAAAGAGAAAAAAAATAAGCTTTCATTTCTCCTCACAGACAACGGTCTGGACAGGCCTGGGAATGCATGCAGGGAACAGAAGATGCTGAAGATGCTGGCTTAAGGGGACAGACTTCCATTCTCCTTTTCTTAGGTTGGAAACTGGAGCCTTAGAGAAGCTGATGAAAGATTTGTAGCTCTGAGGACAACTTTGTTTGGGACTGAAAGTCTACAAATCCAAGACTCTCAAGCTCTATACCAGCGTCTTCTGTCAGTATGGAAAGATGACAGTGAGGGAGAAGAATGGATGAGGATACCTGTGTTGATATATGGAAAACATCAAGTATTTTGGTTAGATAAAGTTTTTGATTAAGACTTTAAGATGATCACTTTGAAGGCAGTCTGCTTCTGTCTGTGATCTGTACCCTTTGCTGACCAGTGCCATGTAAATGTTAAGCCCTACTCTCTACCAACAGCTGAAGAAAGCAACCCTTACTCTCTCATTATCAAGTTATCACCAACACATCCATTTAAAAAACATACCAAATTTTATTAAGAATATCACTTATGATATTTAAACGTGGTTCCTGCAAAAGACAGAATAGTATTTACTGCTTTGGTGGTATTGCTGATTTACAAAACCTTCTAATATCTTAATCTTTCAAATAAAACTTTTCCCTACCATTTTCTTTGTAAAAACAAAAATTTAAAAGTCAATGTAGAACACTTCCATTCTATAGCCGTGGGCTGAGATTAATCCTCGCCCTTCCACAAGTACTCTTTAAGTTTGCTTCTTCCCAGACTCCCCAGTGAAAAGAGTAAGAGGAGACTAGGTGAGTTGAGAGGGGCAAAGGAGAGCTTAGGGATTGTCTGTTTGGCCTAAAGATCAAAGTAGAACTAAGAATGACATCACAACAACCAGGCTTCTGGAGCCTTGGATTTTCAGAACGGCTCTGAGGCTCAGAGAGTCTGTAATTTGCCTGGAACACTGTAGATCTCCAGATCATGAGGCCTAAATAGCTAATAAGATGCTGCACATACTCTGCTTAAACTCACCATCATCCAAGGCCTATGCTGGACACTTCTGATTAGTAGATACTCAGTCAAGTCTACCTTCCTGCACCTCCAGCCCACTGAAACCCAATAGCACTTCTGTAATTTCAATTCCATTTCTATATCACAATCTTCCAACAAAAAGAAGTTGGTTGTCATCTCTTTCCTGAGGCTTATCCATGCTAATCACCCACAGTTCTTTCAGTTTGATTCAAGTTCCTTCCCAATTCAGGCAATTGGCTAGTGGAAACCCTGAGGACCCTCGGAGGACAGAAGACCAGCACAGAGCAGAGAGAAACAGTCACCTCCTTTCTTCTAGACACCATTAAGGCTGCAGCAGCATTTGACAGAGTCACAGCCTCTGATGCCTATCCCTCCTTGTTTCTGTTCTTATCTAGTTGCCCACTAAAACCAACATTTTTAAAGCTGCTCCTGTGCACTGAAGAGCATGCCAGACTAGAGGTCCATAGATCTGGATTCACATTCCAGTTCTGTCACTTAACTTTCCAAGGGACCTTAGGCAAGTCAGGGTCTTCATCTATAAAACAAGCAGCTGGACTAGATCGCTAAGCTCCAGCCCAGCTTCTTTCCTGCTGTCCTGTCCCACCTCCATGCCAGTCTCTGTTCTCAAGGTAGGCAATTAAGTCTCCGCACTCACTCTTGGGAAAATAAAAAGTGGTTTTTCCATATCAATATGTTAGGACCTCCTATGTAAGCTAAAAAATTAATTCTTACCAGATTTGCAAGTGTCTACTAAGTCATCTTCTAGGATAACCTTCATGGATCGTGGAATACTTCCAATAGCTAGCCTTTGAACCTAGCAAAGAAAAGAAAACAGATACTGAATATGCTTAAATATATGCTAAGTATTCTGAAGCCTAGCAATTCTTGAAATTATCATTTATATTTCTCTGGTATTATAATACAATCTAATTATGACAGAGATTCATAGACTTTTCTTGTAAATTGTGCATACCATCAGTTTAATAATTCACTATAACTAAACTAAAATAAAAACACCAGTATCTGGAAAACATCTGCAAATATAATCTTGTAGATAGTCAAAATAATTTCAACTACTAAACATAATAATAAAGTTATATACCTAAAATAAAGAGGCAGTTCTTTCCTGATTTCTAGTCAGAAGACCTTGGATAAATCACTCAGTTCCTTTGATTATTCCTTAGAAACAGGACCCTGTTTTTATTCTACATGAGCAAGTGCCCAGTAAAAAGACTCAATCTCTCAGGCTCCCTTGCATCTAGGTGTGGTCATATGACTAAGTTCTGGCCAATGAGATGTAAGTAGACATGTTATAATAGGAGATTTTGAAGGAGACTACTTAAATGGACACAAAGGCTTATTCAGTGTCAAGAATTTACATGGCACGTGGTTTTGCCTATCTTCCTTTTTTTCTGTTCTCTGACTAGGATACAGATGTGATCGAATTGTAGCTGCCATTCTGGAATATAGACAACCATAAAAATAGGAACCATGAGTTAAGAATGGTGTAGAAAGACAGAAGTCTACATTCTTGACACTGAATAAGCCTTTGTGTTTAAGTGGCAAGTAAAATAAAAATCAGGCTCACTCTCATGTATGAAAGAGTGGTTTTATATACCTCATTTGGCATAGCAAATAAAAATTAGGCCTAAACCCTAAATCTGGCCCACTCCAATGTTTAATAACCAATTAAACCCATTTAATTTTCTCCTATCCCGTAGTGAAGAACACCCGGTTTGAACTTCTTAAATATTCACTTAATTTTAACATAATTATTAAGTCATTCCACAATCCTCTTGCCAATGCTCTACATAAAAAGATGTTCACTAGTATATCATGGCCTCTAAAGACTATATTCTGATATATGTGCAACAGTTTCACACTTGATCTTCTACAAAATAATGACATAAGTTTCATTTGTAATCCGTTTTGTGTTCCCTAATGCTGGCAATTTGCCCATAGCTGAATAATACTTCTACAAATTTGTCATTTTCTCATTGATTTGCTCATTTACCTGTTCCTGAATTTTGATTTCCTGATAATCTCTACACTTGGTTGGAGATGAAGACAAGTCTGAGAGGCAAGTGAATTTTGAAGAATCACAGCTCTCCAAGCTCGGACATGAAGAGGGCCGGCAGAAGGTATAATACTGCTCAAAGTCAGCCTTGACCACAAATACGTGCTTGCATTTGTTACACATGTAATCCCGTTCAAACTCCAGGATCTTCACCAGACTTGTTCGTATCACTGTCCCAGTGACAGATAAAAAGTGTCCCACATCCTTCGTTTTAGGGATGTGTTCCCTCACCAGCTCAGGACAAACTGGCAAACCTGAAGAAGAAGAAGAAACTACATCAACCTCCGCATGTGACTCCATGGCATATACTTTTCTCTTATTTCCTGAGGAAGAAAGTATAATTTCAGGGGGGGAAAAACTCTGTATTTTACTTAAGAAAAAAAGCAGATGGAGTCAAGAAAATAGAAAAGAATTCTATCAAATAACCATTATCAGTGGACTCACTTTAAAAGTACATATCTACATGATATAATAACCAGGATTTAGAAAAGGATTCATTCTCATAAGAGGGCTATCTCAGTAGGATCTAAACACAGTATATAATTATAACCACATTCAACAAAGAATATACTGCTACCAGTCACACATAAAATCAATGTATTACTCTTTGAGTAAACCACAATGCGAAGTGATAAAGAGATGGTAGCATAACGTCCAAGTGCCACAGTGCTAGAAGGCCATTGCTTTTCCAGTTAGGTTCAGGATTCATTAATATGTAAGTCTGACAGTGTTTCCAACCCTTGAATTACCTAGAGGTTTACCCACAGCATCACTTTATCTTTTAAAAACCTTGTGATTTTCACCATTAGTAAAAAAGCAACTTGATAAATGCAAAATGCCAAAGAAAATTTTTATGTGGAAATGCCCTTTCTCATGTTTGGTTAATGCAGTGGTCGGCAAACTCATTAGTCAACAGAGCCAAATATCAACAGTACAACAATTGAAATTTCTTTTGAGAGCCAAATTTTTTAAACTTCTTCTAACGCCACTTCTTCAAAACAGACTTGCCCAGGCCGTGGTATTTTGTGAAAGAGCCACACTCAAGGGGCCAAAGAGCCACATGTGGCTCACGAGCCGCAGTTTGCTGACCACGGGGCTAATGCATCTTTGGAGCAGAGCAATGCTGGCGGTGATAGTCAAAGGCTGCCTTCTAACAGGTTTACCAAGGCAGCATTCCTTACATGGGTTCATGTCACATGGTCCGTTGCCTGGGCCTCAGAATTTAGTAGCTCTGAAACCTGATAAGTATGCACACAGAAGACAGATCTGTCAAATTTGCCAAGCTCATGAGAAATAATCATAACAGGTGTGATTATCCTTTACATTTCTATGGTCAGCACATTTTCTCCCTGAGAATATATCTATTCTGAAAGCCAAATATAGTAATAATCAGAAGGTCGTTTGGGAACATGGGATTTTTTTTTTTTAAAGCAAATTAGTCAGATGAGCTGAATGCTTAAGGTACCAGATTACATTAGTTTAGTGTTGCAGGTTACAAGTCCACAGATACTCGACATTTCTGTTGCTTGCCGAGACTTGCTTCCATATACTATGTACTATACAAACATGGCGGACACTGCCAACATTTGCCACTTTGACTTCTTTTTCTGTGCTTGCCCACTCTCTAATGAAAATATTCTGTATTTATATTAACGTAGATTGTACCATATTTTGCTTAGGATAATTTTTGTATATCTCTGCTCTGTTCTGTGTTGCCTTTACAATTTAACTCTCAGAAAACAAACTTATTTCCAAATTTCTTTGGAATCCTTCATGAAAACCCCCTGGTGCTGTATCAACTGCATAATAAAAATATTTTTAAGTACAAATAACAATTATTTCTTAGTAATATATATTCAATATGTGTTAAGGTTTCTTAAAAATCTTCCAAAGAGAATAACATGGCAATAAAATTCTTAAATGATTCACCTGATATCCTGGCATGAAGATTCTGCTTCATGGAGACACCCTCGGGCTGAGAAAGGGACTCAAGAATTGTCATGGCTGATCTTCTCAGTGAATTATCAAAAATAGTTAGTACTTCATTGGGGAATGCATTGAAATACTCCCCAATTTCCATGTTGGTCTCAAAAAGGGTCATGGCATTAACCACAACTGGGTAATGAGCATCTTCATCTCCTTCCTTCAGGATTAAAAGAATTTCGTTCTTATGGTATTCTGAAACATATGACTCAAACACTTGACCAACCAGTGCAATTTGATCACTATTCATCTTGAATCTAGGTAACTAAAGAAAAAAAGAAAGAACTGTATTATACCTTCGTTGCTAGACTTACACACAAATTAACAAAAAGTGTGTGGTTCTAAATCATCCTGATTTTAGGTCACACTATAATCTCAAAATACTAACTGAATTTACATTTTAATTAGATCTAGATTATCTGTTATTTGGTAAATGTATTATTTTTAAGTGGGTAAAGAATTATGTTGTTACTGATTATCAACTCCAAAATGGTCCAATGTCTTTCCCATTTCTTTTCCATAAACTTCTTCCTCATTAACTCTAGATTATGTAAACGGTCCTTGCCTTTTCTTTAACTAATTTCCACACATACACTTGTTCTCAAGTATAAAATCTTAAATAACAGTCTTTTGGCTTGAGTTTCTCCTGGTAGAGTTCTTTGCAAGCATCCCGCTTCTGGGTTTTATTCATATAAAGAACATCTCTCTCTCTCTCCTTCTCTCTGTCTCTGTAATTACACACACAGACACACGCATGCATGCATGTATATTCTGCTACATAAACAGAACATACACTACTATTCAGACTGATCACCAGTTATGACTTGAATAGTTATTAGACTGGCTTTAGAAATTTCAATTTGGAGGTGAATTTATTTCCTATTTTCTCTTTCTGATCCAGGAAAACTATTTGCTTCAGCAAAAAAACAGCCATCAAGAGTGTAAAAAAACAAAACAAAAAAACACTAGATAAATAAGTACAGTATATTTTATTACATCACCTATCCTATTCGCCTGGTAATAATTTTTTAAAATTTGTATCTACAGATTAAAAGGGTACCTACCCCATTCTGTGTTCATGTACACACACAGATACCTACCACGCACAAGGCACTATGCTTTGAAATAAAAGCACAATTAAAAGGTTCTATATCCCCTCAGAGAACTAAGGGACAGATCAATATAATAGCACTCCAACAGTGGTAAAAATGCAATATGAGTAGGAACACAAAGGAGAAAAGGATTAAACTTAAATGGGGTGACAATCCCAAATAAACTGTCTAAACTTGGATCATTTAAGACACTTTTATTTGGTTTGGAAACAGAGAGAACACGGGAGAACAAGTGTACATTAATTTGATTTATTTCATTCAACTAACATTGACTGCACTAGGCTCTATAAAAAGAAAGATGATTAAAGAATCCTGACAACTACAGGATGCCAGTGAGAGATTAACCAATGAGTACATGTATATTAGGGCCACTGCATTGGTAAGTAATTTGTTTGGGTTAGGTAATATACACTCAGCCAAGTGTAAAGCAGACAAAGCACCTGGGAAGGAACTAATCATACAGTATTTCCATGATGTGGCCTTTGCTTTAAAAAAAACAACAACTGTATTCCCAAGAGTGGCTACAAGAGAATCTTTAAGATTCTATAAATGCGTATTAAATTTGGAGCCACAAGTGTAGCAATTTAAAAGACAGCTCCCCCACAGGGCAGGAAGCGGGCAGCCATAGAACCCATGGTTCAAATTCAGGTCGGATTAAATTTCGCCTAGACTTTTTACACAGAGCATCTTCTTTTAAAAATAGCATGCATTTTCAATAACTGTGCAAAACTGATCAATTGTTTCTAAGCAGATTGCTAACCGGATAAACGTTACCCACCCAGATAGATAAACTGGAGACACTTACTCTTTGGTAACGTTCAAGTCCCCTTTCCGGTTTCTTACTGAAATATTTAAGGTTAAAATACTGTTAAAACCAGGAGGGTAAGTGGCGACTACTAGCTGGTTCCCCGGGAACCACCGCCGGTCCAGTCGCCGGGCCGCACCTGCCAGGAGCCACGCCCCCTCGCCTGGGCGGGCCGCTCCCTGGGACCCGCCCCTTCCCCGCCCGCCCCGGAGCCCAGAGCCCGCGGGCCGCTGGGCAAACGTGACCGAGTCCGCTCCCAGGGCTGCCGTCCGCGCACTGAGATCTCAGGACGCGGCCCTGACCTACAGCGTCTGGGCAGGTCGCTGGCACTCCCGGGCTCGGCTCCCGGGCAGCTCGGTCACCGGCCCGGCCCGGAGTTGGACAGTTTTGAACTAAAGCAAACTGTGGGCACGACTTGGGACGAACTGGGGGAGAAAGCAGAAACACGGCGAGGCGGCGGCTGTCACTTACGGGCGAATACGCAGGGTCGGAAGTCACTCGGGGTGCGCTGCTCCCGAGGCGCAGGGCCACGGGGAGCTCCGACCTGGTGGCGGTGTCATGCCGCGGGCCCAGGAGCGCGAGGAGGCCGGCGGGAGCGGGGGCGGGGGCGGGTCGGGGCGCGCACGCGGGGCCGCTGGAGGCGCCGTCGGCCGCGGGGGCGCGCAGGCTCCGGAGGGCCGGCCTCGCGTGAGGGCGAAGCGCGCTACGCTAGGAGCGGCTCGGCCGGGCCCGCGCTCCCGACGGGCGCCGGGCCGCGCACCGCCCAACTTCGCCGCTCGGGCGGCGCTTCCGGGTGGAGAGGCGGGCGGGCGCGCGCCCCGCCTGGCCCCGCGGGACGCGAGGGGGCGGGGCGCAGCGGGAGGGGCGGGGTCAGGAGGATCTGGGTGGAGCCGGGAGTGGACGGGGCGGGACCAGGCGGGTCCGGGGTGGAGCCAAGAGTGGGCGGGGCCGAGGAGTCCCGGGGCGGGGCCGAACGGAGCTCCGGTCCCAGGTGGAATGGGAAGGTGTGCGGTGCTGCAGAGGCATTGTCTGCGTTACGCTTTTGGTCTAAGAACGCTACCAAACCCAAAGCCACGAAGGTTTTCCTCCCGTGTCTTCTAGAAGGTTTGGAGGATTTTATGTTCAGGCCTGTGATCCATTTAGAGCTAATTTTTGTACTAGTACATGCGAAAATTCGATCTTAGGTAACTGCTTTTGCCTATGGATAGCTAGCACCATTTCTTGAAAGAGCTATCCTTTTCCCATTGAAAAATCTTTGCATTTATGTGAAAAATAAAGTTGTCCTTATATGTGTGGCGTAAGACTTTCCTATTCTGTGGCCATATCTGTCTTATCCTTAAAAAAATATCGTGTTGTCTTTGATTACTGTAGCTTTATAAGGAGTCGAAATCAGATAGTATTTGGCATTCAATTTTGTTCCTTTTCAAAGATGTTTGGAATTTTGTGTTTCCGTATGAATCTTAAAACCAGTTTGTCGTTTTCTGTTAAAAAGCTGGGATTTTTGTTGTGGTTGTATAGCATCTGTAGGTCAATATAGGAAGACTTTACATGTTAATAATATTGAGTCATATGCCCTTTGAACAAAGTAAACCTCACCGTTTATTTAGGTGTTAAATAACTCTCAACAATGTTTGATTTTTTGTTAAATCTATCTCTAACTCAGATTTGCCCATAAAGGTATGCGGAAGGGGGAAATCATACTTGTGGATGCTATGTAAATGATATTTTCAATTTCAATTTCTGATTGTTCTTTTCCAGTGTGTAGAAAGACAATTGAACTTTTAAAATTTATTTTTTAAATAAAAAAATAATAAACTTAAGTTTTCAGAGTTTTAGGTTCATAGCAAAACTGAGCAGAAAGTACAGAGTTCTCATATACCCACTGTCCCCACACTCCCACAACCTACCCCACTCCTGACATCTGCTAACCAGAGTGGTGCATTTGTTACAATGATGAACCTACACTGACATGATTATCACCCAAAGTTCATGGTCTACAGTAGTTCCACTGTTAGTGGTGTACATTCTGTGGGTTTTGACAGATGTACGATAACATGTATACACTGTTGTGGTATACAGAATAGTTCCATTGCCCTAAAAATCTTCTGTGTTCTGTCTGTTCATCCCTCCCTCCCACTTAACTGCTAGCAACAACTGATCTTTTTGGTGTCATCATAATTTTGCCTTTTCCAAGATGTCATCTAGTTGAAGTCATACAGTAGGTGGGTAGCCTTTCAGATTGGCTTCTTTCACTTAGTAATATGCACCTGAGGTTCCTCCGTGTCTTTTCATGGCTTGACAGCTCATTTCATTTTGGTGCTCAATAATGTTCCATTATCTGCATGTACCACACTTGATCCACTCACCTACTGAAGGACATCCTGGCTGCTTCCAAGTGTTGCCAGTTATGGAGAAAGCTGCTATACACATCCACGAGCAGGTTTTGGTACAGAGCAGCTTTCAATTCCTTTGGGTAAGTACCAAGGAATGTGACTGCTGGAACATATCGTATAGTTCTATAAGAAACCACCAAATTGTTTTCCAAAGTGGCGGTACCATTTTGTATCCCACCAGCAGTGAATGAGAATTCCTGTTGTTCCACAACCTCTCTAGCATTTGGTGTTGTCAGTGTTTTGGATTTTTGTCATTCTGATTCTAAAAGGTGTTTCATTGTCGTTTTATGTTGCATTTCTCCAACGACATAAGATGTTGGAACATCTTTTCATATGCTTATTTTTACCTCTATGTTTTCTTTGGTGAGGTGCCATTTCAGGTCTTTTCCCATTTTATTTATTTATTTGTTTGTTCGTCTATTTATTGTTAATCATCACCCGAAGATATTTTTCCATTGATTTTTAGAGAAAGTGGAAGGGAGGGGGAGAGAGAGAAACATCAATGTGAGAGAGACACATTGAAGGAAGTCGTGGCTGGGGATCGAGCCTGCAACCAAGGTATGTGCCCTTGACCAGAATCAAATCTGGGACTTGGGACCTGGGACCCTTCAGCCGATGCTCTATCCACTGGGCCAACCTGACTAGGGCCTCTTTTGCCCATTTTAAAATCAGGTTGCTTTTATTCTTATTGTTGAATTTTGAGAGTACTTTGTCAGATGTGCCTTGCAAATATTACATGTGTTTGATAAGCTTTGGCCTTATCTTCTCATTTTCTTGACATTGTCTTTCACAGAGCAGATTTTTAATTTTTATCAAGTCCAGCTTATCAATTGCTTCTTTCATGGATTGTGCATTTGGTGGTGTTTTTTTTAAAAAGTCATCACTAAACCAAGGGTATCAGGGTTTTTCCTATGTTCAAGAATTTGCAGTTTTGTGTTTAACACTTAAATCTATAATACACCTTGAGTTAATTTTTTGTAAAGAGTGTGAGATCTGTGTCTAGTGTCAGTTTGTCAAAATTTGCAACTTTATTGCATTTTTATTGTTTTTAATAGTTTGTGGAGTCTTTAGGGCTTTCTCTTTTTTATGGTTCAAGAGTCAGGTAGATCTTTAAAATTTTTTCTTTTTTTTTTATTGATTTCAAAGAGGAAGGGAGAGGGAGAGAGAGATAGAAACATCAGTGATGAGAGAGAATCATTGATCAGCTGCCTGCTGCATGTCCCCTACTGGCGATTAAGCCTGAACCTGGGCATGTGCCCTGACCTGGAATCTAACTGTGACCTCCTGGTTCATAGGTAGATGCTCAACCACTGAGCCACACCAGCCAGGCTAGGGTTTTCTGTATATAGAATCATGTTATCTGTAAATAGTGACAATTTTACTTCATTCCCAATTTGGGAATGCGTTAGGAATTATTCTTTCTTGTTCAGTTTTTTTGGAAGAAGTTGAGAAGGACTGGAATAGCGTTGTAAGTTTAGAGAACAGTTTAATTATAGCTATACATAGTAATGGAACAAATTAAGATGACATATTTGTCCCTCCTGATTTTGTTATGATTATTGAAACCAAATAATTTAGTATTTTATAATTATTGTGCAGTAAAACTTTTTGGCACGTCTTACCTGGAATAAAAATATATTTAAAAATTAAATAAACTTACTTGAAAAAAAGAAAAACAAAATGCAAAGCATCATTATTTGTTCTAACAAAATTTATTATGCAGTAATTACAAAGGTTAAAGACTCTTCCATCTCAAATAAAAATAACTATTATAATTACACACATAACATCGTACCTTATAAGAATGATTCCAATAAATATCACAGGAAATACAGTGCATTTTCAAATCGGAGAGACAAATACTTTCTCGTTCACAGTGTTTGACATAGGAAGGCCTACTCGCATAATGATCCTAAGGTCATGCTCTTAGTAACAGTCCACACAGAGCTGAGCCAACCCAATTCCTTCAGAATGTGAAGTACCGGGCAAACCACTCCTGGCGCTGGGGATCTGGAGAAGCCACCGGGGAAGCTTCACTCTGAGGAGGACTGAATTCATAAAAAGAGAGACATGTAACCCAGCATCAAGCTGTTTTGCAAAATGAAGGGTAAAGCACATAAAACATCAGTGTAGATGACCCCAACGGGCTTCCTGGGTAGATGTGTGTTAAAGGATCGCTACTCCTCTACCCTAGATTCAGTTCTCCACTCCACGGGGGCCTGAGAGTGCATCAGCAGCTCAGGTGAAGTCAGTTCAGGAGGAGCCACGTCACAGTTAAAAAAAAACAACGAACAGTTGAGGAAAATAATGTCACCTTCTTTGAATAAAAAAAAAAAAAAATTCAGGCATGGTGGGGAATAAGAGAGAACAAGATAACATTCCTCTCTTTCAGTGTCTTTTCTCTTTTGGTTAATTTCAGAATCTGGCACTTGCTTTTTACAGATGTGTGCTTAAATACAACTAAAGTAAGTAACTAAACCACAGTATAGTATTTTTACTACAGGTATATATTTATATTAAACGTTCACTTCATAATTCCATATGCAAATACTCTAGGGGAAAAGGAGTGCATTAAAAAGTCACTTTCCCCTCCACCTTCAAAGTTATATAATTTATACTTATCTTAAGTCAAACTAAAGATTCTTTGGGCTAGTTGAGAAAATAAAAGGATCCCTACCGTCTTTGGGGGAAATTACAAGGCACGCAACAATGTGTAATGGCAACTCCAGTAGTCATGTTCCTTGAGCGCATGCACATGCATCTTACTGATACCTGAACATACCCATGCACAAGGGAAAATAAGCAACACAAAATATTTAGCAGCAGACACATTCAAAGGTGTACTTGACTATTTTTAATTCTTGCCATTTTTTCTATTTAAAATAATTAGTCATTAACTATGTCATTAATCACTTAACCTAGAAAAAGACAGTCTACTTGTAAGACTCTTACTAGTGATGCTGCTGAGAGTTAATAAGTTAAAAGTAAATAAATTTAAAGCAGCACATAATCAGTAATAATAAGTAAGCATAAAAATGACAGTACCTTCTGACTTTAATCTTTAATGGATAAATAACAGGATTTCGTTTAAATTTTATTCATTAATACACTTAATTAACACCTCTGAGATAACTTAAAATTGGAATGCCAATTATAAACACTATTTTTTCTAGATTTATTTTTTGCTTATGTATATCATTAAGTTCCCAGAGCTTACATATTTTTTATTTTGGCAATAAGCCTGTGTGTTTATAAGTAAGCCTGGTACACAAGAAAGGGGGAAAAAAATAAACATATAACACAAGAAACAGAAACAAATAAAAGCCGCTAAATTAAAACAAATTTTAACTTTCTAATAAGGATGGATTATTAATGAAAAATCAGTGACAACACTAAACATGAAGCAAGAGCCCATAAATATTAAAATTTTAAGCATGTGAATTACATGAACACCCCTTGAAGCATTTAGAAAATTGACTAACAAATTGGAAAAAAATCTTTTTAAAAATCAAAAAAGAGTTCTCTAGAGAGGTGATCAATCTATTTTGAAAATATTCCACAGTATTTTCCTAGGCTGTTCTTAAAGTAGTAGATTTCTACAATGTAAGAAGATAAAATTTCTCAAGTTAAAAAAAAAGGAAAGAAAAAAAAAATCACTGGTGAGACGGGGCTCACCTCAAAAATGTCTTGGGCTCTTTGGGTGGCACTGGCTGTGGAAGTGGCTTGTTGCTGTTGAACTCAATGTCGTGGACTGGAGAATTAGGAATGGGATCCAGACGGTTAGGATGTCCATTGCCCACTCCACCAGATTCCAGAGCACTTAGATTGGGAGCGCTCACAAACCTGTTTGTTGGTGATTTATCATTCTTCTTCTTTTGCTGCATTAAAAATAATACATGTGAGGATAGTCCCTCATAAGGACAAGTGAGAAAAGGGGAATCATAGAAGATATAAATTTGGCATGGGAAAATTTTGGAAGCTTTCTGTTAAATTGGGATGTTAACATGAACCAGTGTTCCCCCAAGTGTGGTCTGGGGATCCTTGGAGGTGTTCTTTATCTACATGGAATCCTCACAGACAGACATGCTGTTGGGACAGAAAGAATGAGGAAGAAACATTCCGGAAAGGTTCATGGGGAGGGGAGGAGGTGGTGGAAAGAATGCCAAGTGGTAAAGAATACTGGGAGGGAAGGGGGGGAAAAGAGTAGGTCTTTCAGATAGCACGAGGATTTAGGCTAAAATTAGGAGAAGGTGTAAAGTTAAACATAATATTAAAAGAGAGTCCTGTGAACTTTAGCCATCTGTCAGAGGGAGGCAGTCCTTGCCTGGAAAAAAAAGGGAATGAGAAAATGCTTGGCAATACAGTTTGAAACAAATCTCACATTTCTACTTAAGATCTAAAGTTGACTTAGAGAAAGAGAAATAATTTGGTTTTATATTTAATGCACCATCTTTCTGAAGAGAGAAAATTAAATCTGCATAATTAAGTCTCCTTTCCCAATTAATTGGTAGTATTAATTGGCTCACAATCTTTTAGAAAAAAATTAAAGTTTATAAAACAAATCAACTTTTAAATTTTTAATTGTTCTTTAAAATTAACAGATGAAATGGGGAATACAATAGCAGATTATCAAAATTGATCAGCTTGGCCCTAGCTGGTTTTGCTCAGTGGACAGACCTTGGCCTATGGACTGAATGGTCCCAGGTTCAATTCCAGTGAAGGGCACATGCACGGGTTATAGGCTCAATCCCCAGTGGGGGACGTGCAGGAGGCAGCCAATCAATGATTCTCTCTCATCACTGCTGTGTGTGTCTCTCTCTCCCTTCCTCTCTGAAATCAATAAAAAATATATTTAAAAAATTATCAGCCTGTAAATCATTAACTCTAGTCTTTTATTCACACCTCTAGAATCAATGAACATCATCTTACTATGCAGAATAAAAATTAACATGTAAAATACTTTAAATATTCCCATATTTTACTAATTTAATATATGAAAAAAATTTTTGGAAATGACTCCAGAGGTTGGAAAAAAATACAATTAATAGATAAGATGGCCCTTTTCCTTTACTTACAAAGTAATAATCTCACTATCTAGACATTGTCCTCTGTATCATAGTCTGTGACCACGGAATCTCTGATAAGGAGCCTATGTTAGTATAACTGAAAAAAGAAAGAAAAAATAATGTTTTCTTCAGAACTATTTGTAGAAATTGAAGTCACTCTTAGGAGTCAAAAATAGTTTGAAAGTTCTGAGAGATATATCCTTTGCATTTTCTTCTTCCAGTCACCAAAGGGCATAATTAAACCTACTGAAGATTTCTATTTGAAGAAATCAAAGGTATCATTGGTAAAGTTCTATAGTAATTGTTTTGTAGCTACAAACCTAATTCCAATGAACAATAAATACAAGGAAAATATTTTGAGTATATCTTGTTTTTAACAAGTCTCCTAATCTTGCTTTATAATTAAAAACTTCACCCTAAATTATGAATTTAAAACTAAAACTGACTATATTCATTATTCACCAATTATTTATTGTGAGCCTTCTATGTGCCAGGCAGTATTTTAGGCTCTGGAGATACAGCCATAGGTCTCCCTAATTCAGTCATTCTATTTTATAAAACATCTACTAGTAAGTTTAAAGTTTGGAAAGCTTTAATTTGTGAAAGGACACATTCCATGTTCTTAACAGAAGTTTTATGGCCTTTGAAAACAAAAATTTCTAACAGCCTAACATACCTAAATTAGGCATGTTGTACAAATTAACAAAATCCGCATTAAATAATATCTTTAGCACTAGCACTTTTGCCAAAATATATGTAATCCTATGAAGCCAATATACATAATTATTTGTTCCTTATTACTTGCTTTCATCACTAGAATAATTTTGGTGCCTTACAGGTAATAGGATAAAATTTTGCAACTGGACAGATATTTATTGAATACCCATTATACCCAAAGTACTATGATGGGAGCCATAGGAAGCTGGGGTACAAAGATGTATGACTTAGTCATGTCCATTTCATTAGTCTCTAAGGCTCTTCTATCCTAAAAGAGTAATAAAGGGTCAGAATAGGTTATGTTCAATTTTAATTGCTAAGGAAAAGTCGTAAGACTGAGAAAAGTAAAGTCTTTCTCCGACAGTCGGTCCAACCCAATGTCCATTAAGATGGCAGGCCTTACTTAGGGGGAGCTGTTGGGTACACAGAGCTGGAGGGTCCCCCAGAGGCTGGTGAGCACTAGGAAATGACAAGAAGTTATCTTGAGGAGCCTCAGAAGATAGTTTTTTTTAGAGATATGAAAGACAAAATGATAGCACCAAAGTTTTATAGTAGTAATAAAATGTTATTTTAAGGAGCATTATCAACAAATAAATGAATATTATTGGAGTCTCATTCTGAAAATGAATACATAAAGCTTTCATAGATTTTAGTCCTAGATCATTAAATTTAAGAAAACATGTTTTGGAAGGTTTAGCCTATGCTACTCTAAATATTTTATAAAGTTTTAATCAAGTTTTAAACCATATCCCTATTTCACAGTGTGTACAGCACATACCTTAGTCAATGGATTAATAACACCAACAGTAGGACTTGAATTAAACACTTTGTTGAAGTTAGTTTCTCGATTGACTAATTCCAGCTGATAAAATTTATTATCCTCCTATGCAAAAGAATTACAAACATCTCTTAAACATTTTCTAGTGAATGTTTAACAACTTAATTGTTTAAATGCCATTTCATTCAAAATTTAATAAAAACCTGAATAAAGATTTATATACATTGCTCAAATATTTCTTAACCCGATTGCCAGTTTCTTAAAGACTGCTGGTGGGTAAGTTTTCAACATCTTTCAAACCCTATGCTCCGGCTCTCTTCTCTACCCTTTAATACCTTTTGCCTTAAGACTGGGTCTAAATGTTTTATGTGTTCCCATCTCTGTTGCAAAGGACTGACTGTGCAGTGTGGGCCAGCTTAACCTGCATTCGTGGAGCTGTGTGCATGGTTGAGTTGTTTCCTCACGTGAAGATGACACTAGGATATAGCATTGTTCTTGAGTATTGGAAAGATACTTGATCTTGTCTAAGCTGCTCTCTGAGACATCAATGTATGACGGCAGTTGTAAGCACAGACAGAGACAAAGTGAACAGCCCATACAGAGACAAACACTTTGCCTTTGTCTTTACCAACAACATGGGCTAACTGAATAACCAGACAGGTGTAAGTAAACATAAGTAAATGGAACAGTGTGAAATGTAGGATTGTGCTCTAGTAGAACTAGATTCTTCAGCTCTCTCTTAGTTACTACTGTCATTTTCATCATTCATTTTAGCCCATGTGCCTCCTAGTCCGCAGAATCGGATTGTAGGGGAAAGAGAGTGGAACAACCCTTGGCTAGATTCCTGGCTTTGTCACCAACTGTGTTGCTTTGGAAAGTTACTTTACTCTTTGAAGTCTAAAACCTATCCTGTTGTGAGGGAAAAATACAATTTTATCTGTAACATTCAGTAAGAGCTAGAAAATCAATAGCTATTTCTATGGACCATAGATGAAATATATGTGCGATCAGACAGAACAATCTGTGAGGCCTGTGCTCATGCTCACAATGCCTGGGGAATGGGGCGGTTAATGTGTAGAAGCAGCATAGCACGTGCTCTGTCTTTCCAATGCCTGCTCCTGGGTTCATCTGGAAACCCCAATCTATTTGCTGCCTGTTGCTTTTGGCAGGAACTTCTAAACCTAGACAACAGACTCGTTGTTGTCTAGGTCTAGATGCTAAAAGAGATATGTTAAAGGAAAAGGACTTCAGAAATAAGTGGTCTTAGGCTCTCTTTGCACGCTAATGTCCAAAGTTTTTAGCTGAAGGGATCCGTGAGCAAACGGAATGATTAGTATTCAATTTCTAGTTTTACTCTGAAAGATTTCTCATGTCAGAGGCAGTAAAAGGCAACATGTTAATTGCTGATCAGAACATATAATTTTAGAAGGTTCTGAAATGTTTTATGAGTTTTAAAATGTTTGTGTACTTTTTTATTCTTAAGGAATAATGGCTTTAATGAAAACAGTGTATTTGTCAAGTTTGTATTTTCTTCCCTGATGGATTTCTCAGAACCCCTAACACCTCAATGTGAACTGAGACTCTTCAAGAGAGAGCCTGTAGCTTAGGCTTCATCGTGACACCTTTCGTCCATGGGAACAGAGTTCTACGGAACACAGTTTAGGAAATTAACTAACTAACCTACAAGTGTACAATGCACACTAATGCATGAATGCGCTATTCTTTCCTATCCAATTCTAATTCTGCATGTATAATACAGACACTTCAATAGTATATTAACTGTACACTGACAATGACATATTATTAAACATTTGATATGCACTAAAAATACTGAAAAAAGCACCAAATTTAAATGTTAAAATTACTTAGAATTTCTTTCCCTTGTTCACAACATTTTAATAAATTTTCAAACACAATGCACATAGGTTATACTTCCAATTTTTGTTTAGCATTACTTAAAAATATTTCCCCATGTTTTCCCAATCAACAGTGTATTGATTTGTTACACCAAAAACAAAATGTCTTACAATTAGTTTCTTTATGACATGGTCTCTTTCTGTAAGCATGGCTTTTAATTCTGTAATCATCTGTAAATCTTCTGGTTTTGACTCTCTCATTAGATATTTTTCTTCCATTTCTTCTAGTCTAAAAACAAGAAAATCTTTAGCTCAGTAAGATGACTCAGCAAGCTTTGGTAATACCAACAGTTTTTCATATTAGTCCAGTTGAATACACACAAAAACTAAAAACCAAACTTTTCCCTTAAAACTTCAGAGGGTAATGATAGGACTGTTTCAAGAACTAAAGCATTACTAAAAACTCTCCAGGGTTAGATGATATTAAAGGCTTTGCTGTGTACCTTTTGAATAATTCATTCATTTTATGCCATTCCAAGAGTATATGGGGTTGAGGTAAGGTAAGCTCTGTAGAAGAAATGATATGCTGAATGCTACTAAATTAGCTGGAAAGGTGGGCTTAGTATTAGAACCCACCACACATACAATATTGTGTTATGACGTAAGGCTTGGTAACATATACAAAGGGGACAAGAAAAAAAATACAGAGGACAGGGAAACAAGGGACACACATATGAAATCATTCCTTCCTGGTCTATAAGAAATTCAGTTTTAAAATGCTGTTATCAGCTAATCCGTATGCACTGTAAAAAAAGGGTTATCAGGTAAGATAACTTATGTCCTTCTAGGCCTAGTCTGCCGTGAATGAAATGACGAGGTAATTGGGCTAAAGGCACTGAAGACTAGAATAGAGGCTGCGTTTTACGAGCAGAGGAGACAGGGACCCTGAAGGGTCTAAAATTTCAGAACAGGGTAGAATTCAGAAGATACAAATGGAAACTGCTGGCTTAGTTTGGGGAAAGCACTTTCAACTTCAGAAATTTTAAATAATTAGAACAATGAAAAAAATCATTATTGTTTTTAGAATAAAAAGGATAAAACTTAAGCTCAATAAAATTATAGTTAATGAAGATTCACAGGAAAATTTATTCACTCAACAGGATGAACTTGTAGATGATCTGTCTTCAAGGAATTGGTGACCCATGCCCATCCCCTAATTCCAGAGCGGTATCAGAATCTCTGTATTTTAGTAATTTCAGGAAACTCCGCCACTAACTCAGCCCAACCTAAAGGTGTGGAGATAACGTATTTGGTCCCCTATCCAGTCCCATAGCTAACGTTCTAACCCGGAGGTGGGAGGAATGAGGGTGACAAGAGGTGTGGGGTTAGGAAGTAACCGCCTCAAGATCAGATGGGACTTTGTCAGTTCAGAGTGAGGTTCCACTATCTCTCTTTTTGTTCTTTCGTGACAATGCAGAATGAGTGGAAAATGTGATTCACTGAACTCACATAAAGTGACCTTGCTTATATCACAATATGGCATTTTATGGACAAAACTTATATATTTTATGGGCAAAGGTTTTAAGAAGCTTGAGAAACCAGTCAAAGAAAAAGGCATCTGGGTTTAACACTGGAGTAGCCACAAGATGTCACTGGAGTACTTTCCTTATCATTAAAAGCAAGGTAACAAGAACTACTTGCTGCTGAACAAGAATACTTGGTTGTCAATGGTCGCTAACACCCTCCCCGTCTACCCCCCCCCCCACACACACACACACTAAATTTATGTCTATCTTTTGTTCTAATACAGTGATATTCAACCTTTTTCATCTCATGGCACACATAAACTACTTGCTAAAATTCTGCAGCACACCAAAATATATATTATTTTTCTGCTGATCTGACCAAAAAAATAGGTATCATTTTGATTCATTTGCACAGAACTGCTATTGTTGTGTTGGCTGTTGTCATTATTTTATTTGTCAATCTAAGGGAAAAGAGGTCAGTGCTCCTGACTAAATAGTTAGGTATTGCATGTTTTAAAAATTCTTGTGGCACACCCGTTGAAAAGGGCTGATCTAGAACAGTAAGAAGGTAACATAAAGTGAGTCTAAAATCAGTTACAATTCCTGAGCTACCATTTTGCATAATAAAGGTCTGGTCTGAGCCAAAATTCTAATATTTGTTTTCATTTAGCTTAAACATTCTTTACCTACAAAATTATCAGTTAATCTCCACAAAATACCCTTACATCACCAATTTTTTTTCTCAAATACCTGGATATTAAAGGGAAAAAGTAATTCATTAAATTGGAGAGACAGAATCAACATAAACACAAATGGGAAAGCATTAAAGGAGAAAACAAGTAATATGATATAGATTTAACTTGCAAGAATATTTCCAAAATTATTAGTCTTTTGAAATACTAACAGGAAGAACACTTGGTCCTATTTCGATACCACTTCAAGTCAACACTAGTCAGCATTTTAACTTTCTTCCCTTGCCTCACACAACGTTCTTAGCCAGCCTTGCTTCCCAAAGCTTAGGTGTGAATGACTGAAGGAACAGGAGATGATTTTTAACTTGTTCCCCTTTAGTCTTTCTGATCACAAGAAGAAGAAAGTCTGTTTGGATCCATATATCTTAAATAATCTTCATAATATATGCTTCTTACCCTGTTTCACAACACTCGGGCAGGCCGTGAATAGCATGCTAGCTAGAATCTAATAATACTGTTTTATTTTCACAGAATTTACATTTATATAACTATAGCTCAACCTCTATTTTGAATAATAGATATAATTTTTCAGTAGTGATTATGGTTTTACTGTAGAGATAATTAACTTTTTCTGCTAAATTTTTAAGTTAAAAGGAATCAATTAAAAATATTAAGACAATAATATCAGAGGTAGCCAGAAATAACCAAATTCCCAAAGGTAGTGTGAGGGAAACAGTGCCTTGAGGTAACCATACAAGTACATATAGTCTTTTTACTCAAAATATGGATTCCCATTAAAAGTAATGCAAAAAGAGAACAGACAGAAGTAGAATATATAAAATTACTATTCAGGGTCACTGTTAGATTCTCCCCAGGCATGCACTGATTTTTTATTTTTATTTTTTTTGGATTTGAGAATATATAGGTCAATGTCTATGGTTCATAGACAACACAAACCTAAAATAGAAATACCTAAAAAGCTGTATAAAGCTGTATTTTAAAAAGTTTCCAGTTGATATAAATGCTGCTTTTAAAAATAATTGACAAAAATATCAGTAAATTGAGAGTTTGGAGCCAAACAAAAGTATTACTAGGCACATGTATATTTTAGAACTAGAGGCCTGGTGCATAAAATAAGTGCACTGGGGGGGGGGAGGGTCCCTCAGCCTGGCCTGCGCCCTCTTGCAGTCCGGGAGCCCTCGGGGATGTCCAACTGATGGCTTAGCACTGCCACAGTGTCAGGAGAGGCTCCTGCCACAGCTGCTGTGCTCACCAGCCATGAGTCCAGCTTCTGGGTGAGCACCACTCCCCCTGTGGGAGTGCACTGACCACCAGGGGCAGCTCCTGTGTTCCGCATCTGCCCCCTGGTGATCAGTGCACATCATAGCGACTGGTAGTTCCGCTGTTTGGTCTATTTGCATATTAGCCTTTTATTATATAGGATTTTAATTGTATAAAGACAAAAGAACTCGGTTATACCATCCTTCTCTACAGCCTGCAGGAAAAGTAGTAACTGAAGCAGTTCAATGGCAAACATTTCCCCCCCAAGAAAATTGTGGACCCAGATGACTTGTGACAATGGGTCTACTATATCCTTAACTCACGAAGTTCATGAAAATAACCTGAATGGTAATTTAAAAATCAAAGGAAGGACAACAACAGAAAGCAACAGATAAGAGAACTCAAACAACTTTTAAAGACTAAGTAATTCTGATGTGGTGGAGTGCTTCTTTTCAATTAGGGGTTATTGACCTACTTAAAGTCCAAGTACAGAAACTCAGTATTTCCTCCAAGAAGAAATGATCTTTTTGCTTCAGTATAGTGAGAGGTTAATGTAAAATAGACTGTTTTTTCATAATAAAGATCTGCATTCTAGTGTATGTTTACATTTAGCTTAAACAGAGTTCTTTAAAACAGCCCTTTCTCTCCTTTGTTTCTAAAACGAACGAAAACCATGAGATTTTTTAATTAGCTAGAAGTTTTTTACCAATATACTATATCACTCAAGAAAACAAAAATATTTCTGTAGCCCAGAGGGCGTAGCTCAGTGGCTAAGCATCGACTATGAACCTGGAGGTCACTGTTCAGTTCCCAGTCAGGACACATGCAGGGGTTGTGGGCTCGATCCCCAGTAGGGGGTGTACAGGAGGCAGCTCATCAGTGATTCTCTCTCATCATTGATGTTTCTATCTCTCTCCCACCCCCTTTCTCTCTGAAATCAATGAAGATATATTTAAAAATATATATTTATATAGAATGTCTGAAATATCTAAGAAAACTTTAATACCCAGCTCTACAGAAGAGGATTTCTAATAATCATTCCATGAGATACAGAACTCTTACACCATTTCTACAATGTTTATAGAGCATTTCCATCCTTTAAATCTTTTGCCCCCTCTTCCTTGGAATCCAACAGGATTTGGGGCAGGGACAGAAGAACCTGCCAGCTGCTCCAGAGGCTCCTCGCTCCAGGCTTCAGCCCAGGAGGCTGACACATGTTCCCCTGCCACTACCACCCACTTCCAAGGATCCAGGGGTTTTCTGATTTTGAAGCCTGAAAGCCAGCATGCAGTTGATTAGGAACTTCCAAAGTGTACCTTCAGTCCTGTGGGACAGGCTGGGAATGGCCCGGTGTTTCCCCCAGCTCCTAAAGCCGGATGGACACTTCCTCCCGCCACCTCTGTCTAAAGGCAAACCATTCAGCAGATCCAAGCAGGCTGCCTTTAGGAATATGGGACAGAACTATCCACTAGTCTAAAACTGTGTGTTCTCATATAGGAGCTACTAGCCCACATGTGGGTATTTATGGTGTTTACATTTAAATTAAGTAAAATTAACTGAAACTTTAAAAATTCAACTCCTTGGTCTTGCTAGCCATAGTTCAAATGCTCAACAGCATTGTAGCTACTGTACTACAAAGAGCAGATACAGGATGTTTTCATTATCACAGAAAAATCTGGATAGTGCTGATCTAACACATTTGTTTGTTTTTTTGTTTTAAACTAAAAGAGTATACACCTAAAGCTAGAGGCAATTATATGATGACAGCAAGTTTCTGGTGAGAAAGGAAGCCTGATTGGTTAGCATAAACCTAGCTGAAGTATAAAACAGATGATACATTTAGAAAAGTAATAAAATATTTTACTTATGAGCAATACTAATTCTTCACTTATTAAAAATGATCATAATAGAAAAACTTAGTTGGTTTTTTACTACTTACTGAAAATCCATAATGTGCAAAACCCTATAAAACAGAATAAAGTGGAAACAAAAACATGACCTTTACTCTTTGTAAGTTAACATTCCTAAGGAGACAGGACACAGGACAGAGAGAGGTTATCCTTTTTGTAAGCATGCTTTCTTAGAGTATACAGTGGGGGATGGCAGGATTTCAGCCTCCGCCTGATAAATAACACTGAGGGCGGGAGAAAGGAGAGCCAAGGTGATTCTGCTGTAACTAGCCAGTTATTAATAACAGGAAAGGAGCAGAAGGGAGGCCAGACATTATGGGCATGGCCATTTGGGCGGCTTCTCCAGGAAGCTGCAGTTTCACGCGCCTCAGGGAACCACGGGCCCATTCCCCACAGATCACTGGAAAATCCCAACCAAAGGGAGAAAGATGCATGTGCAGGGAAGTTGGGGTGACTAAGGAAGGTGCCCGTCAGCCACACCTGGGAACAGAGATCCTTGGCCGGAATAGGAGGGGCCACTGCAAGCCCAGGAAAATTTGGAAATACATAATCCCCTAAACAAAGGAGCTCATGCTCTTGGCTCTCTTGCATTCATCCATGTGGCCCGTGGCCAGGCGGACCCCACACACAATGGACTGAGGGACTGCAACAGGGAACACAAACCAAGCTAGCCTGACGCTGGACTGGATACTGCTCCATTGAAGCCACAGCTACGCTTCCTCCTTGGTCCGACAAAGAGAAATGGGACCCCAGAAACTCAGGGGTTTGATTCACAGAAATAAAGCTTCTACAATATCTCATCCTCTGGTGTGAGTCTCAGAAAATTCCTTTTCTTAGGATATCGCAAGAAGCCCATCCCCATGAGCAACAGATGGGAATGTGGAGTTCTCCCCACAGATGATAAAGGCACTGAAGTTTACTGTAACTCATTTTTGCAAAATGCCTGTGGTTATGAGCTCTTCTACATGGCAGGTATCTGAGCTCTTACTGTGGCTCAAATTACCTCCAATAGCAGCAAGCAACAAAAATCACCATGGCTGGGGAAATGATCTCATGAGTCTCCTCATTATTTCAAAAGTAACTTTATGAAGTGGTAAATGTTATAGGAAATCCTCAGAAAGTTTATTTATGAAACAGTCATTGAGTGCCTACTAATGTGAAAATTTGCATTTATCCAGAGGCCACTGAAGTAAATGTCAAGGGCAGGAGGTCTATATTCTGTTTCAGTTTATGTGAATGTGAGTATATATGGTTATATATATATATATATATATATATATATATATATATATATATATATTATTTACTGTGAGTCTTAATTGGTTAAATGGGTGAAATGTGAGGAGATGATTTTTAGGTTGAGGAAAGGAGCTAGGGTAGTAACGACATAGAAGATTATTCTAGATTGTAGAGGACAACATAGAGAATCTAAGAAAGAAACCAAGAAGGTCAGTGGGGCTGAGCCAAATGCAGCAGCCAGGGAATAAGGTGACTATGGGATGAGGCAGGATAAGGTTTATTGAAGCAATGACTTGAACTTTGACTTTGAGACTGAGGATTATGGTATTAGTCACTATTTTGATTTTGCTGACGTATGTAGGGATAATTATATATTTTATGGACCTTTTATTAATGGATTGGAAGAGGAGAGACTGAAGGTGAGTAAACCATCTACAGCAGCTTAGAGTAGATTAATTCTGAGATAACTTAAGTAGGACCAGGGTTTGGGCCACAGAGACAAAGTAAATGCTAGTTGCATTGACTACAGCAGTTTATGAAATAAGTGTCTAGGAAAGAGAGGGGCTATTAAACATTGTTTAAAATGTTAAGCAATAATTAGAAATTTGGGCTTTAATAATATTAGTTACTATGTATGTCTTTACTTGTTATATTTTACCTTTATTGATTTTTAAAATCATAAAACAAATGCTTATTATAGAAATTCAAACAATATCTAAGTAGAGTATATAACATTAAAAAGGAAGTCTTTGCTCTTCCTTACCCCCAATACTTCCTAATTCTAGTCCTTAAAGGGAACTACTCTCATTAAGATTTTGTATTTGTTTTTTAAAGATCTTTTGACCTTTTTATAAAATATGTATTATTAGTATGATCTACTCGTCATCATATGCACTTTTTATTTAACCTTATCTTGGGGACATCTTTTGAGTTTTCACCATGGATGACAGTTCATGATCCTCAGGGACAGTCTTCAGACAAATTTTCATCCTAGTAGAATTATAGAAGTAGCAGCTAATAAACATAATCGTTCGACTGACTTATCCTAATTAAAAAATGTCATACCACAATTACCATCTGTAATATACACTTGTTTTCCTTTTTAAGTATCATTTAATTACTTCAAAAGAGTAGCTAAGCGGAAGTAAGACACAGTGCTCCTCAGTTTATTATCGGCATATGAATTTTCTTTAATATAATGTGACTTACGACACTTGTAAAGCTGCATTTATTTCCTTGAGTAGCTCGTTAGTCTTATTAAAATCTGCCCGCATGATATTTTTCTCTCTGAGGTGGTCTGCTGTCATGACATCCAGCTCTTTCTCAAGTCTCTTGTTTAAATCTTGTTCATGCAACCTGTTTAATTTATTTTTAGTTAAGAAAATGTTATTCTCAAGTCAAGCTTGCAAACTTTCTATATTCTACCAGACTTGAAATGGCTTTAGGTAAAATATATAAGAAACTAATGGAAATAACCTAAAGTAAGTTACTCACTTTAATCTTCTAGCTTGTTAAAGTTGTCTCCTTTAATGCTTTTTGAAATAACATTTTAAAAGGATTTTAGTTAATTTTATACAATTTCCAAAGTGGATGAATGCATATACATCATTCAAAATATAACATTTCATCTACGTTCTAGATTATAACATAGTCAACAAGGTTAAAAGTGGTCTTCAGCCCTAACCGGTTTGGCTCAGTGGATAGAGCATTGGCCTGCAGACTGAAAGGTCCCAGGTTCGATTCTGGTCAAGGGCATGTACCTTGGTTGCGGGCACATCCCCTGTAGGAGGTGTGCAGGAGGCAGCTGATTGATGTTTCTCTCTCATCGATGTTTCTAACTCTCTATCCCCTCTCCCTTCCTCTCTGTAAAAAAATCAATAAAATATATTTTTTTAAAAAGTGGTCTTCAATATCTTATTAGAAGACAGTCTAGTCATAAAAAATAGGCCTGTATTGCTAAATACCATCGCAACAGTCTGTCAGATAACACTGCAAATTCATCCTGATATAATTAATGGCATACATACCTCATCTGTTGGTTAGATTCACTTCGTATTCTGAGAATTTCTTTCCCTTTAAATTCCAATTCTTTGGTTAGGGCACTTATATTTTCATGAAGGTGCTGTACCTCCTTATCCAAGTCAGAGATGTGATGCTCCCTGTGCCTTAATTCATCTTGTAGATCTGTTATTCTGCACATGTGCTCCTTACTCTGCAAAATGCAAATGATTCTTAAAAGTTTTCTACATATTTGCTTTCTGTGTTTATCTGAGGGAAAGAAAATGGAACACTGGAATGTCAAATGTAACACATCTGGCATTACTTCAAAAGCAAACTGCCGAAATGAGAAAACCTCAAGGCCTCTTCTCTTTCCATATATATGTGTTTATATGGCTACAGCTTCAATAATGTCAGAGCTACAGGAGACCCAGAAGACCCTAAGAGCACATTTCCCTCATTTTACGGATGAGCAAACTAAAACCCAAGAGATGATTTGTCCAAGGAAGATTTATAATCAATGGCAGAGCTGAAGTTAGAACACAGGGCTCTCACACACTCAACAGTTACGTGGTCTATAATAAGATGCTGGCACCATTGTCCTTCAATCTAAAAAGGACCCACGTCTATGGAGGCCATCCCAACACACACACACACACACACACACACACACACACACACACACACACGTATCTCATGGCTTAGAAAGCAAACTATGTCCAGAGGCCACTGACGTAAATGCAGTTATCTTGCCTGAAAGATAAACTTCCTTCTGTTTTCTTAGAAGTCAGTTTTCTAAAGTTCTACAGGCCTAGCTAGACATTGTCGATTTCAATGTCAGCAGCCCACCTGAAGAAAATATAACTTCCATCCATGATTATAAGGTTGCTCATTTAAAACTTTCTAGTGATGAAAATTTGGGCTGGTCATTTAACATAGCTGAAGACCAACAAAGTAAAAGTCATAAGTCTAATAAACCGATAATAACCTTCACTGCACTAAAAAATCTAGATAGTAAATAATAACAACTTGAAAATACTAGTTATTATAAAATACTTGTCAGAAAATTGTGAACCTTCAAATCTACTCACATTTAAGAAATAAGCACAGAACAGAATGTTTTCTCTACCTGTCTCCTGCTTATGTCTATGCTTCTCTCTAACTCCATTTTAGCAGCTGCCAATTCTTGATGATGATTATGCCGTAATAAATCAATTGCAGCTGCATGTTGATGGTTTAGTTCTGAGCGTAAAGAAGCTGGAATCCAAGGAACAAAAGAGGTTTAGCATATTTTAAAAAAAAATTACAGATAAATATATTTTAAAAAAACAAAAAAATTGTGATTTCATGTTAAATTTTAAAGTAGAAGGATGTGCAAATTAATATGACAAAATTATAATCCATTCAAAATACCCAGCATAGCCTTTCCTTCATCTTCTAGTTCAAACCGAAGCGTCTGGAGTTCCTGCTCCATTTCTACCCGGAAGCCCTCCATGGACTCTCTGTGTGCATCTTTCAATGACTGAAGCTCTGCAGAATGTTTTTGTTGTAAATGATTTTCAAGAGCCTACAATAGTAGAAAGATATTCAAATTATTATGTTAGACTACAGGAAGGAAACTGCAAATAGAAATAAAGTAATTACTAAACCCAATTATTACTTAAGAAAAACAAGGCATTTTAAATTCATTAACAAGAAATTCAGTAAAAGATAATCACCATTAGAACATAAATTAGTAGAGCCATTTTAAACAATAAACTAATCGTCATGGAACCAGTTTGACTCAATATATTGTGTTTGAATTGGAATATGGACTCTCGCCCTAAAAGCAGTTTTCAATAAAGACATTTCTAAAGCTGCTAACAGGTGTGAACCACCTGAAATTAATGAATAATTCTTCTTTGTGCACAGACGTAGAAAAAACAGGATAAGGGTATTAATATGAAAAGATCTTCTGATCAGGAAAAAAGAGATGGGGGCACTTATAAATATCAAATACTAGAAGCCCAGTGCATGAAAATTCATGCACTGGAGGGGGGGGGTCCCTCAGCCTGGCCTGCCCCCTCTCACAGTCCGGGAGCCCTCAGGGGCGGGAGGCGACCAGGCGATCAGGAGAAGGCGATGCCCCCATCACACCTCTGTTGCTACCACTGCTGGCAGCGCAAGCCTCGGCCGGCCCTGGTTACCTGAGCCTCGGGAGGCCCTGGGCGGCTGAGGGTGGGTCCGGCTGCACCACGCAACTGCCACCCCCCTCCACTCCCCCGGCAGGGCTGAAAGGACTGGGGGACTCCAGCAGGGCTGAGGGGACTGGGCACCATCATGTTGTGGCTATGGGCACCGCCATCTTTGTGACGGTCGATTTGCATATTCCCCCTTTATTAGAATTGTGTAGCTACCTCCTATAGTCCTTCTTTTTGACTGCACTTGTGAACAGAAGCAAAAGCTCTGAGAGGAGGTAGCTGAAAAAGGAAACTAAAGCTTTTTGTGTGATTCATTTTAAAAGCCTAACCAGAGACAACAGACTGCATGAGGCTAAAACTAAGAAGGTATATGGCCACAGGAGAAAAGACAGAACTCAGGTACTTAAGGTTTAGAGAGTGAACTGTGCCAAGAGGGGTTTATCTTACTGTAACCTGCCACATGAAAGGTTTCTGGGAAAGTTACCATATTATAACTAGGGCAGCATTTCTTTAATCATTATTCTAAAATGCTGTTTTTATAAATTAGTATTTGGCTACTTTTGTACACTGTTTTAATTCTGAAAAATAAAGCATACACTAAATAAGGGTAAAATACAGGACTTTTAGTTTAGACAACATTACTTGAGTAGCTTGGCTGCCTAATGATGGACAATAAAATTGCAAATTCTGATTTCTTTTAAAAATAATTAGTTTTGAAAGGACTGAATGTGTATAATTAAAGTACTAATATGAGAGTTTTTGTGTTATTCCAATTACAAATGGCATCCAACGAATAGATTATTTAGCAATGCAATAGGTCTCACTTTTAACCGAAGGAACTTCACCAGATCAAGAGACTTCATCTTACTGTATTAACTGTTTTTAAAAGGATGGAACTTTCTTGTTTTAATTTCTTTATACCATACCACTTCTTATATAATAGTGCCTGCTCCCACATAAAGAATTAAGAGACAACTTATATCTGCAATGACTATAGATATTGAAAATTATTAAAATAAAACTGTATTTTTCTATCAATCTTTATCTTAATTACCATAAAGTCCTTAGAATAAATTGGAAAATACAGTGTTAAGGAATAAACTATACCAAAATTAATCACAGTAAGACTATGTCAAACTACAATTTTAACAAAGAACTAAGTAACGGATATGGGGAGATTCTATAGGAATACATCTATTTGATTTAAATATCTTGTGAGTGACTTGTTTATATCACTACTTTTCATATAGCCTTTGGGCTGCACATAGGGGATTGCACTATTTTTAAATGTCTGTAATTTTGCTGTGAGTTTTGTACATTTTTTATAAGTGTGAGGAAAAAAATTGGGGTTGAAAAATATATAAATTCTTTGGAATACATGCCTTTTGAAGATCCAGCCTGAAAGAGAAAAACTAAAAATCTGATTAAAGACTACTGTCATTTCAAGATAGCATTAAGTGATTATAGTGGTTATAGCTCAGTCAGACCATGCTAAACTTATTTAATCACTGTTAACTCTATAACAAACCAGATGGACTATTAGTCTCATTATGAACTTGGCCAGTGGTTGGCAAACTCATTAATCAACAGAGCCAAATATCAACAGTACAACGATTGAAATTTCTTTTGAGAGCCACATTTTTTAAACTTAAACTTCTTCTAACGCCACTTCTTCAAAATAGACTTGCCCAGGCCGTGGTATTTTGTGGAAGAGCCACAATCAAGGGGCCAAAGAGCCCCATGTGGCTCATGAGCCACAGTTTGCCGACCATGGAACTTGGCAATATAATGGAAAAACAGATATAATATACTGGCCATAGTCTAACTTGTCGGCGATAGTGTGTAACTAGTGTATGACTTCCCATACAGGAAGTCATATACTGGAAAACACCTTGAAATAAAGCCACACACAGTTTCCTCGAGTTAAAACATTCTTAAGAAGTTGAAGGCTAATTATTATTAGGCTGCTGGATTTCATTTGAATAGACATCACATTAATCTTACCCTTTGCTCCTTTTCCTTTTCTTCTTCCATAGTTTGAAATGCAAGGACATGTGCTTCCTTTAAAGACTTGTGTCTCTGTTGATGTTGCTCCTCTAATTCTTCAAGCTCTTGTGTAAGTCGTTGTCGCTCTTGTGTGAACTGGGCTTGCAGTTGCTGCAAAGAAGTCTGGGACTGGGAAAGCTGCAGCTCCAGGTTCTGCTTCAGCAAGGAGATCTATGCCACAGGATGGGACACGGTGAAGAAGAAGCACAAGGCACACTTCACAAACTGCTAATCTAAGTGGGGAAGCATTTCAACGATATCCACGATAGCACAACAACCGCCTTAAGAAAGTATCTTAAGCCCTAGCCGGTTTGGCTCAGCGGATAGAGCATTGGCCTGAGAGCTGAAAGGTCCCAGGTTCGATTCTGGTCAAGGGCACATGCCTGGGTTGTGGACTCGATCCCCAGTGGGGGACTTGCAGGAGGCAGCCGGTCCATGATTCTCTCTCATCATGGACCTTTCTATCTCTCTCTCCCTCTTCCTTTCTCTCTAAAATCAATAAAAATATATTTAAAAAGAAAAAGACAAACTAGTCTCTTTAAAAAAAATAATCTTAAAATGTTTACAATATATCATAGGTATCTAATCTTTAGGTAGTATCGCTTTCAATTCTATTTTTTAGTCATTATCCTAAAAATAGAATTTAGTGATATTAAATTTGTAGACTAAAGAACACTGCAGCCCACAGTTAAGAAACACAATGAACACCTATGTTGTATTGCAATAAATATTCACATATGAAATTAAGACAAAAGACAACTAATGTATTTAGATTATAGTCACTTCAAAGAGATAGTATGAAAAGTTAAACTGCTTATTTGTGAGGCAGTAATGTCGAGCTGTTTGGACTGTGGGCTCTGAGTTAAAATTCTAGCCTCGCCACTTGCTAGTAGCAACACCTCTGTGTGAGAACGAAGTATGTTACTATGCATAGTTCACTTAGAACAGCCCCTAGAATGTAGTAAGTGCTCAGTAAATGTTAGCTAAGATGATTTGAGGATTAAAAGGCTACTCTTTAAAAGATTTATCAGCTCATAATTTAGAATCCTTGTTTAAAAAAGATTTTTGAGTTTTGATTTAATTCAAAAACCTTGCAAACCTTCAAGCTTTTTAAAAATCATAACCATCCCACAACCCTCTAGTTATATCCTTATAATAATGACAGGTGCCTTTATTTCACTATTGAAAACTGATTTGTTACTCCTTTTGAAAACAGATATCACCCTTAATGTCTGCATCGCTTCTGGGTGCCTTAAAATACTTAAAATTAAGTCCTTTTTAAAAAGAACAAAGACACGAAATATGTGTATAAATATATATGTATACTTCCTCTATACAAGAAACCGTAACTCGAAACTACATAGCCATATTCTAACAGAAGTCTGACTCTAAGGGGAGCTGAGGGGAACGGGATAAAAGTTGTCCAATATGTTCCATTAAGTAAGTTATGACACTGTGTGTGTTCATATACAAGAAAACCAGTTTCTGTGGCCAGGAGAGCCAATGGGAAGAGGAAGCTTTGTAGGGAGCTTTTGTAAATGGGAAAAGACTCTCATCTGAGGGATGGAAGGCAGATACAGGCTGCCTCACATCTCCCAGAGGAAGGCACTGGGAAAGAAAGAGAAAGGGTGGAGAATCACTCGAGATGCAAAATAAGAAAGGAGGAACTGGCAGGCAGAAAGGTCAGAGGCAAGCAGCAGGAAATGGTCCAAGGCTACCGTGACGTTGGGTGGATAACTAAACGTCTGGCAGGGCTTTGGACAAAGTTCTACACCGGGCTTAGTTGTCAAGGTCAGCACATGCCTTTATGAAGACAGACAAGCACCGGTGAGAAATGACACAGCTGACATGGATGTTCACTCCGTCTTAATGTATTTCCAAAGGAGTGACTCCTCCTGAAAGTTACATGAACTCCACTTAATGATTTCTACCCAGACCCAAGGTTTCAGAGGTTATTTCATGTGACTGGAGTCTAGGGGGACTGCAACACCCTGACTCCACGCAATGCCACCCCCGGCGCCTCTCAGTGGCAGTAGCACCCGTGATTTACAGGGAAATAAACCCTGCGAGCGTGAAAACGGCAGGAGAGTGTCACAGCAACAGCTCAGGCCACACTTGGAATTAGGAACCCAAGACAAATTATACCCTGTGATTTCTCACCATTTCATGCAAAGAAGATCAGGATGAAATGAGCATTAAGGACAACCCAGAAAGAAAAAAATAATAAACCATAAAATGGTAAAAGGCCACAAAAATGTACGTTTGTGAACACTGATGTGTAACGAGCAGAGTCGTTTTCTTCTCAGCTAGCGGGTTCTTGACATAGAGAAGGACCACTCACTGTCTTCCCCAAATCAACTCCAGTCCCAGACCGAGCATGGGAACTCATGTGACTGCCATGTGACAACTTGTTAGCATACATGAAGGGATGTAAGGAAAAGACTATGTTACATGGAAAAAAAATGACTGGTAATCAAAGCTGTTACCTGGTCCTCGTCCAAGTGAGGACTAACACCCACCCAGCGGAACAACTGCCCACCAAGCTGTCCGCCCTGGTACGCACGTGTCCACCCAGAGAGACCGGGCGTGTATTTCTGATGTGCTCACAGGCACCGTATGGGCTAGCAGTGGCCCTGGGTCCTGTCCTCCAATTAAGTGTGCACTTAGGCTAGTAAGAAACGAGTCAGTTCCCAGCAGTGCCTCTTAATTCAGCAATACCTACTTCAAAAGTTCACACACCAAAAAGAGCTCCCATGTTAATTTGACTACAATTTGACTCACAGTTGAACTATTTAAGGATGAAACTTATGAAGAAATATGACATTTAAAATGAATGAAGTACCCCAGTGATGTAATAGTTATACATTTAAAATCTAGCACTCTCTCAAACCTCATCAGCTTAAAATAAAATACATTTAAATATTTAAATATATTTAAATATTTTACATCATAATATACTTTACCTTGAAAGGACTCCAAAGCAATATTTTTCATTTTAAAATACATGATTAATCTTTGTCTCTATACTCAAGAAAATATAAAGTATGTACAAAAAGACATTATCATGCAATTTAGTGTTCAAATATACTTAGTTTAGATATTTTATATTAACTTTGAAAGCACACCAAAGTAATATTAAGGCTACTACTTTGGATTCATGCTCAAGACAGTAACATGAACTAGATGCAGAAAGCTTTTATCATGCAATGCAGCATCAAAATTTATTCTGTTATTCTTACAAATAAGTTAGTCGAATTGCAATAAATTGACAGCCTTTATTCAGCATGAAAATGACATGGACTTTAAAAGACAAATAATGAGCAAAGCAATGTCAAATGAACTAATGTTTAACAGGTGAGTATACTTTATGGAAATATATATTGATATAAAACTTCACTAATTCAAAATAAGAGAACAAAGATGGATTTTAGATTCAATAGTTTGGGCAATCTTAATCAATAGGTTTGTGACAGAATTATAGAAAGGCATTTGTTGAATAAATGAATGAGAAACAGTAATTGCTTCAAACTACATATTTAAAGTCTGAAGTATGTGGTATTAGCCCTTATATATTTGTTATAATTTTAAAATTTAATGCTTTTTATTTTGTTAATTTTAAATAAACCAAAAAGAATCCTTATTTCAGAAAAAAATTTAATCCTCGTTTTAAAAATTCTTACCACGGCAGTTCAGATATGAATTATATAACACACTGACTGATCGATAGGTACCAGAGACTTTGCAAACAATTTTAAAGGCCCAACTGCACTGATAGTAGGCTCTACCTTTTGATTTCTACCACTTAAAATACTGTTGTTTTTTGAAAATAAGATGTTGTGAAAATTTCAAAAGGACAAATTAAAATAAGAAACGTGAACATATTTTTCTGAAGAAAGGAAAGCTTTACCTATTTCCTACAGATCAGTTTCATAAGGATTCTGTGCCTCAACTATGGCGCTTAAAGAGCTCCTTCAAAACAGCAACTAAAACATCAAACCTGAGGTACTGGATATGCCAGGATGTCAATATGGGCCTGGCATTAATTACCTACAACATTTGGTTGTTGATGCACTGTTGGTGGTTTTTGTCCCTCCCAAAATATCGTCTTGTGACATAAATGAAAGAATACAGAAAATATACAATTTGTCCTCAAAACAAAGCAGTTCGTGAGATAGTAAATGTAATCTGTGGTTCTCAAACCTGTCTGTGTACCAGAGTCATCTCTGTAGATTTGAATAAGTATACTTGCCCAGGCCCTGACCCCTGGATATTCTGATTTACGGGGTCTAGAACTGGGCCCAGGCCACCGGACATATTTTTATTCTACATTACCAATGATGTAAGTGTTCATTGTGGAAAAAATTAAAAACTATAGGAGTTATAAAATAAAAGGGAAAGCCTCTTTCATTCCTTTTCTTGCCAAATCCCAACCCCTAAGGGAAACCAGATACAATGATTTCTCTCTCTTGCTAGAATTGCCTGTTTTGTTTTCCTTCGCTGGTTTTACTACATCACGTGCAAGTGGCTGGACGATTTTCACCAAATGTAGAGAAGACATCTGTCATGATCTGACAAAACAGAGGCCACGTCTTACGCACAAAAGTTACTCTGGGGTCCCAGGGCACACCTCAGGAGACCAGTGCTTAACACCCAAAGTAGCTGAAACAGACCCACGGGCTGCAGAATGGGACAGACACTCCAATGCGCACTGCACAGAGGGATAAAGACGCCGTCAAACGAAAAACCATGAGGTGTCCTGACCTGCAGGTGTTGTTAGGTGATGGAGTGGCCTTTCTCACACCCAACACTATGTAGCTTCCTCAAAGATGAACATACACATGGATTTATCTAACAATGTTAATGATTTTTCCATGAGGGAGGCCAGTGAGTTTGTGGTTCTATAGATTGGTTTTTCCCGTCACAGTGGTATTTGTAAAGTACACACATCCACAATAATTAGGTATACCCCATCCTTTTCAATGACTACACAGAATTTCTAGTCCTTGCACTGTTCCTTGCCTTCTCAACAGCCAATCTCCCCCTTTCCTTTCTTCCCAGTTGGCTGACTTGAGTTTTAGGGATTGAATAGAAATCCCTATCTTAAAGAAGGTAAGAAAGTCACAGAAATCTAATTACAGGGACGTGCCAACCTGTTTTAGTTAATAAGCTAAAAGGAAGTATGGGGACTTGGGGGGAAAGATGTCCCGATAAAAGTTAAAAAGCACCTAAGAGAACCTCCTGCATTAGCACGGTTGGTCAGGACATGATGGCAGAGCTGGAGCAGCCACGTTGCACCTATGACACGGCAAACTTCAGGTCGGAAAGCTAACACAGTGCGCATGGCAAAGCGCAAGTCAGAAGATACCTGAGTTCTTAACTAAATGTCTTGGCAGCCACTGTTAACTGGGTCTCTGCTGTTTGTAGCCCAATGCATCCTAACAGACATAATTCCAGAATATAATACACACAAATTACTTCAATCCTGCTTGATGGAAATTTGGATCATTTCACCTAGTTTTGCTGTTACAAATCTCTCTCTCTCTCTCTCTCTCTCTCTCTCTCTCACACACACACACACACACACACACACACACACATATCCCCCCAAACAAAAAATCAAACAGTTCAATTCCTGATCAGGGCACATGCTCAGGTTGTGGGGGGTGTGGGAGGCAACCTATTAATGTTTCTCTCTCTCTCTCTCTCTCCCCCCCATCTCCCTTCCTCTCTCTAAAATTAATTTTAAAAGTCTATTGATACTAATTTTTCAAAAAATAAACTAGTTAACAAAAGAAGAAATACATTTATATTTATTTCCAATTCTATGATAGTCAACTAGTTAATAGTTTTTCAAAAACATTACTGTATCTTACAAAGTAAATATTAAAATAATGAATTTTATGTGTGAGATGTAAAATCTTGCTTGGCTTTATAATAAAATATAAGCTTACTAATACAGTGTGGTAGATGTATGCACATACACAGAGAATGGCTTAAAGTTAGAAGCTTTTATTACCCATATACAAAAAAACGTATCTTATTGGGGAAAAAAGTGCAGTTTTGTATACGTTTAAGCTTTAAAGCAGTGATGATGTTTATGCAAAATCAAAAGTGCAACATGCCCTTGTGTACAAACTGTAAGTGCCGCTCACTTACATTGTTGATAGATTTATGCAAAGCTTCACCCAGAGAGTGCCGCTATGAAGAAAAGATCACAGGAATAAAGGGAAACATTCAGAAATCAACTCAGTGAAAGAAAAAGGGGGTAAAAGGTAGAGTAAAGCACAGAGCATTCATTATAATGTACTCAAGAAAAAGTAAGTTGAAAACAGTTCTGAGAAAGAAATTAGACAAAAAGGAATTTAAGACTTACAGTCTAAATTATCTGTCGTCTTTTAATACAGTGTCTGATGTTTGTGGGCTGGCAGACTTACCTATGCAAAATGCCAAAGGCTAGTACATTTAACCAGAGTTCAGTTTTAAAGTTGATGGTTATTGAAGGAACTACAAGGCATATTACTGTCCCAAATTCCTCCCAGAAAGCTACAATCTATTGATTCAAAGTATTACACTCAGTATTGATGTTGGTTCATGAAGGATTTCTCTAAAGAGAAATGAGCAGATGAGAACTGATACACTAACTCGATTGACTACATAATTTTGGGGCCAGAAAATAAATAAGAGATTATCATTGAAAATGTGAAGATTAATAGTAAGCTGGTTTTGTACTGGGGAAAGAAAAAAGAGATTCCCTCATATCTTTTCAATCCTATCATCTAGGACATATCTGGAAAATTTATTTACCATCTGGGTTCATTTTTCAGAAGTTCACTGAAATTCTGAGTGGTGAACCACTGGAAAAAACACTAGGCACTCTCTCCACCCCCAAATATGGAAAAAAAATGTGATTTCTGTTTCAACTGCTTTACTTTTTTGCCCTTCAAAATACAAAATAACATTAAAAAATTTTATTACTAATATAAATAGAAAAGTTCCTGTAAAATGGTGTTTTCTTTGGACAATAATCAAATTTTCAGACAGAACATGATCATCTTTTTCCCCATAATGCGATTATTCCTTGGCGTGTCACAAAGTAAAGCCAGATTTTATTTGGTAAATAACTTTTTACTAATGACTTAACTAACATATTCTAGGATAAAGTTTACTGGAGTTGACAAAAATAAGTTGAGAAAAAGATGAACTTTCTATTTGATTACTCCATAACTTCTTGATCTAAACTTTCTCATACTTTTATACATATTGACTATATTAATGTTATTCTTACTTTTTTCTTATTCTTTCTCATACTACTAATATTCTTCACATACTAATGAGACCCTTAACTTCTCCAGACTTCATAAAACTTAAGAAAATCTGAAGGTTTTTTAGTTATAGTTTTTTACCTCTTTGTAGTTCTCAGAACTGATGTCCCAGTACTAAAAGTTAATCTAAAATGTATGGCACTTGCTAATGAAGTATATTTCATTTTTCACTCTGTAAGGTATCATGATACAAAAATACACATGTTGTTGAAGATTCCTGGATGAATTGAAAAACTAACCAGTATGACAAATCAGAGTGGCATGCCAGGTCTTCCCTTAGGGATTTTAGACTTTCTACAATAGAAGTACACTTGAATCTAAATTCCAATGGTCAACGCCCTCTGTCCACATCCAGGTGCAGGCCTGGGAACTATCTAAACCAAAAGGCATGGTCCCTAAGCTGTGACCTGGGGTGACTTACATCACAGACCTCGCAGCGGCAGTCGGGAAAGGCACAACTAGTGCTGCTGGGTGGCAATACCGCTCATAGTTAATACATATATGCTGATGAACAAAAAGATAGATACAGAGACAGTAAAGCAACAAACAGACTTTCAAATTACAGGGGGAAAGTTAGGGAGAGGTGGGGGAGATAAGAAATCAAACGAAGGACTTGTATGCATGCATATAAGCATAAACAATGGACGCAAAACTCTGGGGGGTGAGGGCATGTATGGGTGTGGGGTGGGGGGGTAATGGTAAGATATGTACACATATAATACCTCAATAAAAAAATAAAAATTAAAAAAAAAACTAAACAAACAAAAAATACATATATGAAGTAAGATTAATAATTCATTTTAAAAATATTTATTAGAGTCATACTATATTCCAGGAAATATTATAAGCAGAGTGAGGAAACAATTGAAAAACATAGTAAAACCAATACACAAAAAACAGATAAGAAAAATAAAGTTCATGATAAATATACACATATTTTTTTAAAAGGTTGCTGTGATAGGAAATGACTGGAGGTGATACTGGGTTGATGGCAAAGACAGATGTTTTTAAAGAAGTGACAATTAACTTGGAATTAATGGAGGATCCAGACACAAAATGAGATGATCTTGGGAGAAGAGCGTATGGGCAAACGGATCAGCACCAACATCCTGAGGTGGAAGTAAGCTCAGAGTAACTGAGCATGTGCCTATGTGCGAGCCAGGATGCTGTTTGTGAGGCTGAAATGAGATGGGAGGTATCTGCAGGGGCAAGATGGCTTCAGGTCTTGTTGGAAAATGAAGGAGTCGGAATAAGAGCCTTAACTCAATGGAGTGCCCTGAGGGAATTTTAAGCAGGAGAATGGCATGATCTGATTTACATCATCAAAGATCACTTTGGCCCGGCCAGTGTTGCTCAGTGGTTGAGCTTCTACCTATGAACCAGGAGGTCACAGTTAGATTCCCCATCAGGGCACATGCCTGGGTTACGGCTCGACCCCCCAGTGTGGGGCGTGTAGGAGGCAGCCGATCAATGATTCTCTGTCATCATTGATGTTTGTATCTCTCTTTTTCCCTCTCCCTTTCTCTCTGAAATCAATAAAAATATACTTTAAAAAAATAAAAATAAAAAAGATCACTGAGTTCTGTGAGAAAAGTGAAATTGAGGAGGTCAGGAGAGAGGCCATTATAACAGTGGCTTGGACTAGTGTTTGCTAAGGGAATTGGAAGTGGATGGAGCTGGATATGTTTTAGAGGTAGAATAAAGAGGACTGACAGATTATGGAAGAGATAAAAAAAAATTAGAAATTAAGGATGACTCTTCATTTTTTGTTTTGAGCAACAAGCTGTGCCAAGAAGTGAAGATGCTGGGATGACAGATGGAGAGTGAAAATCAATACTTCAGAGTCAGACATGCGAAGTCTGAGATGCCTATTAGCCAACCAAGTGATTCTGAGTTCAGGGTAAGAGGTCAAGGCTGGAGATTTAACTTTCTAATTCACTGACATATAGATGGTATTTAAACCACAAGACTGGATAATGTCACCCTAAGTGTCTGTTTAAGAGAATACTGAATGAACTAAAAAATCTATATGCAAAAATATTATTTGGCAAGCATTCTACATGAACAAGATTCATGTTAATAAAAAACCGATGCCCTATATAATAGTCAGTTTGTTTTAAAGCATCTTAAGCTTCTTGTTAGTTTTTCACTCAGTCCCCCAACTTCCCCCCACCACCCCCCGCATCTGTCAACCATCAGTCTGTTCTCTGTATCTACGAGTCTGCTCTATTTTATTTGTTCATTTATTTTGTTCTTTAGATTTCACATAGAATTGAATCATATGGTATTTGTCTTTCTCTGTCTAATTTCACTTAGCATAATGCCCTCTAGATCCAACCACGCTGTAGCAAATAGTAAGATTTTATTCCTTTCTATGGCCGAGTAATATTCCATTATATAAATGTATTACAATTTTTTTTACCCACTCGTCTATTAATGGGCACTTTAATAATTATGTAAGTTGCCAGGAGCATACTTGAAATATTGGGGGGATCACTTTGTAAAGTATATATGACTGTCTAACCACTCTGTTGTACACTTGAAACTAAAACAAAATAATATCGAATGTAAACTATAATTGAAAAATAACATGTAAAAGAAAAGAAAAATAACGAAATACAGTGAACTAACACACGATGTTGTATAATATTTCCCTAGCTAGAGAATGTCAAGGAAAATAGAACTTTATAATATGCAGACTCTTAATTACCTGGTTTAAGAGATCTTCTACTTTCTTCTGCCATGAATCCCTGGCTGCATTTTTCTCGCGCTCTTTTAACTGAAAAAGTTGAGACATTGCTGACTTCTTATCCTCTTCATGTTGAAGTCTTAGCTCTTCACGAAGTTTAGAACACTCTTGTCTAGAATAAAACAAATGCATTTCCTTTATAAAGAGAATTATTTATCTCAATAACTGTAGTGTAGTTGTTCACATGTTTCCTAAGTAATTAATCCTCCTCAAAAGTCAACTCAGAATAGGAGTTGATTATTGTATAGTTAGGGACTAGAAGGTAAATTGGTAACTTACCCAAGATCATGGGTTTATCAGTTTTATCAGTGGCAGAATAGGTACTAGAACAAATAAGTCTTCTGACTTCAGGTTAGTACTCTATCTATTTTATATTCAAGGAAACGAAATCAGAAAACAGTAATCTGTATTCAAGCAAGAAAAAAAATTCCAATTTCTCTGCATCTAACCATGGGAAAAACTCATTGAAAATGCTGCTACTACGTCTTTAACAGGAAGACAGTATAAGCCACAGAGAAAAACATTTTCTGCACATCTGCACTGATGAGATTACATTACAGAGTAAAAATTGTACCTAAGATTTTCAGTCCATTTTATCTCTAAGTCCTGGGCCATTTTGTCCACTCTGAGCGTCTCCTCTCCTTTCAGGGCAGCAAGTGTTTCTTCATGCTGTTGCCTTGCTTGGTCTAGCTCACTCTGAAGAACAAAAACTCTTCAGTAAAGACTAGTCTTCAAAAGCCAAGTCACTGCTGGTTATTTCAAATAAGCAGAGTGCGTGCATCATGACAAATTCTTACAGCACAGTAACTGGCAGTGCGATCTATGATAATTACTTGAGATTTTCTGACAATGAAATATATGGTACACATTTTGTCATTTAAATGTCCTTGTGAAAACTATCTTTTATTAAGATCTGTAAATTTAAAAGTTACTTTAAGTAGTTTAAAGACAGCATAATTAGTAATCCTAACTAAACCTTCCATATCATGGGTATGTGACTATTAGTCGATTATCTTTACATGTGTGCACATTACATACACAGGTAAGTTATTCAAATTCATTCATGTTCACATTCAAAAGTAAGCTATCTTTTCAAAGCTTAAGCATTATAGCTGTACCCCACTGATATGAGTAAAATAATTATGAGAAATTTAGGCTACTGAGTATTTTTATTATATAACCTCAAACCAGCAGTTTGTGTGTTTGGCGTTATGGTAATATGATACGATACATATGAAATCCCTCTAGATTAGCATAAATCAAGTGGCTCTCTGGAGCCTGGGGCTGGAGGTGACCTTTTGGACAACACTGGCAACCATCATCCCTGCCAGCACTGTAGCTATTCCTAGGGTACAAGAGAAGAACAGTTATCACAATGACTCGTTCAGGATCACCCACCTGCTTACAGCTGTTAAGGGGTATATCCTACATCAATGGGAAAGAAGCAAGTCAGTGTGGAAACTGCCATTCCACATTGTTGACCTGGCTATTAAGTATTAAGTACTAAGAACTGAATTCAACGCAGCACTTTATTAGACACTTGCTCTTAAGGAAATTTCCCAAGATGTGGTAAACTATAATGCAGCCCCTATATTTTCTCAATTAAAACTGTCCAGCAGATCAGCAACTGAACAGTTGATAGAGTTTTGCTTAAAATATGTATCATATTCTACTATGTGACAGAAGAACAATGAGCAAGAACCTTAAATAAATGAATGGAATCCCTATGTCTAATTCTCAGTGCCATGATGGGGTGGAGGGGGAAGGCCACCAGGATAAAATGCAGCAAAGCTAGGGACACAGAACCTCCATGTTTCCATATCAAAACAATTTATATTCTATCAACATCCATTAGGAATATCTCAGCAGTTTATTTTTAAGTATATTTTTACCACCTTTTTTTATAGAAGTATCACTGACATACCATGTTATATTAGTTTCAGATATACAACATAGTGACTCAACAATTATATACCTTACAAAATGATCATCATGATGTTTAGCAATGATCTGTCACCATATTTATACTATCATCTTTCTGTTACTTTTGACAACGGAAAAACCATATCTTAATACAGTTTAGTCAGCTTTATGCCACAGAATGCTAATGTGGAGATTAGAGTCAATATGTCTGTCATCACATAAATATATTAAGTTGTGCATTACACTAGCTCTAAATTCCAACTATTCCTTGTTACATATTAATGCTCATATCATATAGCCACTAGGGACAGGTAAACAGAAGGAAAAAAGATTGAAAAAGAATCAATTTATTTTTTCACAGAATTTAAAAATAAAATGTAATCAGTATTCAAAGTTTTTTGTTTTGTTTTTTAATATATTTTTATTGATTTCAGAGAGAGAAATAGAAACATCAAAGATGAGAGAGAATCATTGATTGGCTGCCTCCTGTACACCCCACACTGGGGATCAAGCCCACAACCTGGGCACGTGCCCTGAACAAGGATCGAACCGTGACCTCCTGGTTCATAGGTTGATGCTCAAGCACTGAGCCATGCCGGCTGGGTAGTATTCAAAGTTTTATATTTATAAAAATATAACTACACCTTAGATATAATATAAGTAGAATTATATATATCCATAAACAAGCTATAGCCACTAAAGTTTCTTGTTTATATGCTTTTGAACTGTTATCAATTCTAAGTCAAAAAAATTTTCAATAAAAGGCAACATTTACTGTGTGCTTACTATTTTGCTAAGCACTGTGCTGTAAATGTTTTATCTCATTTAATTACTACCAGAGTGGTGTGAAGTATATTATTTTCCCCCACCAATTGATCTGATGAGGAAATCGAGGCTCAGAATAAATAACAAGCCAAAAGTTACACACTAAATGGTGGATCCCTCTTCGGGCGGGGGCTGCAGGGGTGGTGAGAGATCAACCAAAGGACTTGTATGCATGCATATAAGCATAACCAAGGGACACAGACAACAGGGGGGTGAAGGCCGGTGCTGGGGGCAGGGGCAGGCTGGGAGAGGTCAACGGGGGGTTGGGGGGGCGGTGAAAGGGGGCATGTGTAATACTTTCAACCAATCTGACTTCAGAGCCCATCTGAATTCTTCACCTCTCTGAAAGAAACAGTAAGAACTCCCTGACTACCATTCCCCTGGTTTTATGGATTCTTTTCTTTCCTGTCTAAGGCAGTCTAAATATTCGCTCTGCACCATGAGAACGGAAGGGGAAAGACAGACCTTTCTGAAACGTGCAGTCACAGAGAATCACTTAGTTGCTATACGTGAGAGTTCCAACTCTTACCAGTAAAACTGGCATACAAATTGCTGTGGGTTGAACTGTGTCCCCAAAATACATGTGCAAGTCCCTACCCCCCAGTATCTCAGAATGTGACCTTATTTGGAAACAGGGTCAGTACAAATGTAATTAGTTAAGATGAGGTCACACTGGAGCAGGGTGAGCCCTTCATTCCGTAAGACTGGTGTCCTTATAAGGTGTGAGGACACAGGGAGAAGGCCATGTGAAGACGGAGGAAGAGACTCAAGTTGTGCTGCCATGATACAAGGAATGCCTTGGGCTACATGAGCTGGAAAAGGCAAGGAAGGATCCTCCAATAGAGATTTAAGAGGGAGAATGGCCCTGACAAATGGACTTAAAAAAAGAACAATTTTTGTTGTTTTTTAGAGAAAGAGGATGGGAAAGGGTAAAAGAGAGAGAAAAAGCGATGTGAGAGCACCTTGATAGGCTGTCTCCTGCATGCCCCCTGCCGCCAAGGATTGAGCCCACAACCCAGGCATACGCTCTGGACAGGGAAATCAAACCAGCAATCTCCCAGTGCCCAACCAACTGAGCCATATCAGCTAGGGCAACAACATCTTGATTTATACTTTCATCTTATAGAACTATGAGAACATATACCTGTTGTATTAAGCCACCCAATTTGAGGTACTTTGTTACCGTAGCCCGAGGAAAGTAAAACACTAAGTTATATGTAATGGGACTTTAATAACTTTTAAGCGAAGTGACTAAATGGTATTTTTACCTTGCTGATGTTCAGATTATACCAGGATTAGGATTTACCTCAACTTTTAACAGAGCATCCTTGGTGTCCTTCAGCCTGCCTTTAGTCAAGTCAAGCTCATTTTGAAGTCTTTCTTGGGAGTCCTGGAGGCTGGCAATGAGTCCTTCCGCAGAGCCCAGCCCTTGTTCACCTTTCCTTACCAGGTCTTGGAGGCGGCCAACCTGCAAGTAAATAGAGTACTTTTAACATACCTCATTGTATTCCACTGGCAACACAGTCCCATTTATATTCCTGGAGTCTTGCCCTAGCTGGTTTGGCTCAGTGGATAGAGTGTCAGCCTGGGGACTGAAGGGTCCCGGGTTTGATTCCGGTCAAGGGCACTTGCTCGGGGTTGCGAGTTCAATCCCCAGCAGGAGGCAGCCAATTGATGATTCTTTCTCATCATTGATGTTTCTATCTCTATCTCTCCTTCTCCCTTCCTCTCTGAAATCAATAAAAATGTATTTTTTTTATAAAGGCGGCCTTATTCATGGTTGACCCCTTTCATGACAATCATGTAAATAAATGAGTATAATTCAAGCTCCTGGTTTAAAAAAGAGAAATACAGGTTCTATCATATAATCAAATGCCTATAAAAAGGATTTGAAGCAAGATTAAGATTTTATCAAAGATTGAGAAAAAAGGTATTTTTGATAAAAATATTTTTAAACTTCTTTTAAAAATCGAAGCACATATTTCATTTGAGCCCAGTTCTCATGGTGTTTTTAAAGTTGATAAGTTTAGGTCAATATCGATAAGCTGTAAATGTATCATAAATTCAACTAAGTTATAATTTCTGTGATTTCATACAAAATTTGTCTCATGAAATTGTAAAAGTTGACTTTTAGGAGCTAATAGACAATTTGTTAAATAAGCAAAGCAGATTGATACCCTCAAATTGTAAGAACTAAAACCAATAAATGAAATATTTTAAATTATCTAGGGAAATACTATGAAGCAAAGATTTTATTTTTATATCATTACCAAGCCTATCAAAACTATGAAAATGAAAACTGGGCTCTGGCCAGTGTGGCTCAGTTGGTTGAGCATTGTCCCATGCACCGAGAGGTTGCAGGTTCGATTCCCGGTCAGGGCACATGCCCGGATTGTGGGCTCAAATCCCCAGTAGGGGGTGTGCAGGAGGCAGCCGATGGATTGATCAGCTCATCAATGTTTCTATCTCTATCCCTCTCCTTTGCTCTCTCTCTAAAAATCAATAAAGAAGCATCTTAAAAAATCAAGTAAGTTCAACATTGAAGATAATTCTAAATTTATAAAAATAACTAAGACTCTAGAGACCGAACAAATGTTTGTTTAAATAGGCAAAAACTTTTAAATTCTGTGCAAATAGGAAAATAGTGTGATGAACGTAACTGATTAAAGTTTGTTTTGTAAAATGCAATAAAAATGAGTATGTGTGGAACACATCTATTGTCTCCCAATACCAAAACCTCCTTTGGTCGTTTGGGGAATTCACTCTGCTTCCTATCCGTCCCTGAGGTCTCAGGAGGGCTTCAACGCAAACTCCGGGATTGAAGAGCTTCAGCAAAGAGTAAACCAAATAAGGTTGTCTCATTCTGTTGGCTGTAAGGATTGGTGTAGGGAAGGCTCATTCTTTAAGCTTATCTACTAACAGTGATCTCAGGATTTTTAAAGGAGTTCCTTTACAAAAGGCGTGTGTTTTTTTCCCCCAGTTGCGTATACAGTAAGGGACTATATGACTGAAGCATGAAGTCAACAAAAAGAGAGCTAATCCCACTCAACAGAAAAAGAGAAACTGAGTTCCAGGGTCAGTAATTTCAGTTCTGAAGCCGAGCAGGCTTGATGCCAACATTATCCTCGGACTTTTTAATCCCGTGGTTCAATCAATTTCCTTAGGCCAGTTGGAGCTGGGGTTTCTGCTGTTTTCAACAGAGATCAATGCTCCGATTCCCCCTGAGAGCCTGCACACTGCGGGAATGCAGAAAGCAGAAACCTTCCCCTGGAATATCTAACCATGCCTGCTCGTCCCTAATCCATTCTACTGGCAACAGCAGCGTCATTTTTTAATAAATTACAAAGATGGACATGAGTATACGCCCCACCCCCAAGCAAGCACCACATATTTTACTGAGCATCTTCTAAATACTTCCCGTTTCCCTTAGGATAACATCCAAAATCTTTCACCGTTCTTCCAAGGCCTCCGTGGCATAGCCCCTCTCTCCAGCCTTAGCTTGGCAGCTCGCCATCTCCTTGGTCTTTACACTCATTAGGAAGAAGAGTGGCACATGGGTAGGAACTGAGTTCTGAAGTCATACTGCCTGAATTGGAATTCTGGCCTTATCCACTTACTATGTGACTTTGGGAAGTTACCTAACTTTTTTCGGCTTAGGAGAGACTATAAAATAATGCCTGTGGCATAGTAAGAACTGAATAAAAATTATCATTACTGCAGTTGCCATCACGCTCCATCTATATTGACATCCTTCCAGTTCCTAGAAACTTCTCATGCCTCAGGGCCTTTGCATAAGCTCTCCTCAGTTTATTCTCTGGCAAACCCCTATAACCACTTATCACCATTTTGTAATGTACACCAGACTTGTTACCATATCTGTCTTTTCCTATAATAGGGACCATACCTGATTTACCTCTGTAACCACAGTGTACAATTCAGTGCTTTGGTCCCTAATACCATTCAATATTTATTAAATAAATGAATGAGTCAATAACAGAAAAAGTCCATATATTCTCGCTAGCAATTAAGAAGAAATAAAGGCTCTCTTCATCTCAATCTGTAAATATTTAACTCCTAAAAGAACCTTCAGTGCCTTCACCCTCCTGACCTATTGTCTAAGCAGAAAACAGCAATCCCCTCAGCTCCGGTAGCAGCCCCAGAGCATGGAGAGAGGGCAAGGATGCCCCTGTGTGGATCCGGAAAAGATTCCTATTCCTCCAGCGGCAGGCCGAGTTCTGTGGAAATTTTTAAGTTGTTTCTAAATTTCTCCCACTATAAACGTTGCTGAAATTCTGTCAGTAATCCTCAATTGTTTGCTTTGGTTAAATACATAGAACTGAAACTGCTGAATCAAAGGACATGCCCACCGTAAGGCTTTTAAACATGCAGCTAAATTCCTTTCCAAGAAAACAGCAAGACTTTATAATCCCATCAGCAGCTTTCAAGTGCTTATTTCTCCACCCTTATCAACACCACTGCTTGGCCTCACTTAATTTTTTAATCATTGTCAACTTCATGGTAATGAAAATAGCATCTCACTGATTTTATTTCCAGTTTTTACACTGTAGTGATGTTTAAATGTTTTGATGTTTTTTAGCTGCTCATTAAAAAATTGGGGTGCCTGTTTTTTCCTACTGTTTTATAGTATTGAGGTATTAAAGACATTAATTTTTGCTTCTCATGGCAAAAATTCCTCCTACCATGTATCAGGAAGAAGTTTTAGCGTTAACTGTAAAAATATTCCATGTTTTTAATTCATGGCTTTGCCTTCATGTTTCAAAAGGCCTTCTTTGTCCTAAGATTTGTCACCCGAATTTTCCTATTTTATTTACATTCATATTCATGATTTGATATTATGTTTCAATCCTTTGCCCATCTTGGGTCACTTTCTACTACTTACCATATCAGGTTCTATAAATTTTATTTTTGAGTAATCCTCTCCACTCCCAGCTTTACTTTCCTAGTTGGAATGCTAATCATCTCTTGCCTAGACTAATGTAATAGCATCTTAAGTCATCCATCCAACTCTGATCACCACCCCCTCCCCACACAGTTCATCTTCCTACTGCCACCAGAGTTCTTTTTCTACCATCATCTGATAGTGTGGTAGTTGCTACTCTCTTGCTATCACCCCATCCTCAGGATAAATTCCAAAGTCTTTTTGTCACGGAACAAGAGGCCCTCGCAATTTAGCTTCAACTTTCCTTTCTACCGTATCTTTTGAGGAGCCCCATCTGTAGGCTATCCATCTGTACACTATCGATACATGTAGTAGTTCTTTTTTAAAAAAAAAATGTATTTTATTGGTTTTTTACAGAGAGGAAGGGAGAGGGATAGAGAGTTAGAAACATCGATGAGAGAGAAACCTCAATCAGCTGCCTCCTGCAAACCCCCTACTGGGGATGTGTCCACAACCAAGGTACATGCCCTTGACCGGAATTGAACCTGGGACCTTTCAGTCCCCAGGGCCAACGCTCTATCCACTGAGCCAAACCGGTTAGGGCAACACATGTAGTAGTTCTTAACCAGGATCAATTTTGTCTTCAAAGACAGTGTCTGGAGACATTTTTGGCTCTTACAACTAGACGGGAAAGGATAGTGGGTGCTACTGGTACCTAGTGTGTCGAGGCCAGGGATTCTACTAAGCATCCGAAAGAACTTTCTGGCTCAAAACTGTCAATAGTGCTGATGTTGAGAGGTCTGGTGCGCTGAAACTGAACTTTCTGATTCACCAAGACATTATAACTTGTATACCAAAATGACCGTACTTACGTTATCCCGCATACCATATTGTCTTTCATCATTCCTATAGCTGGCAAAATTATACCCTCCTTTCTTCAGATCATCTCCCATATCTTATTTTTAAATTCTCCAAAATCTCATTCTCCAGGGCTCTTAGGAACCCTTTTAGTCAGAGATCCTCCTCTGGACTTAAAACTATATTGTGTTTATCACTGAATCATAACAGCCACTTAAAATTATGAGTTCCCTGACATTTTGTCAAAGTCTCCCTACCACCTAGGAGACATCATGCAGTCAACAAATGTTTCCTAAATCATAAAAACATGAAATGTTACTGATGTTACTGAACTCTAGTTCCAATTTTTCTGGAGTACAATCTAGTAATAAGTAATGAGAGCTATAAAATTATTCCTACTCTTTGGTTCAGTAACTTAATTTAGGGCAAGAGCTAGACAAAAAGAAAAAAAATTTTAAAAACACAAAAGTATGTACAGACCTAATAATTTACCCACTTAGCACTAGAAATAAAACCCTGATGACAGGGTTGAGAAAGGCTTCTCTACTACCCCTGGCTTCTTAGAGTTCCAGGCCATGGTTGGTCACTGATCAGGACAAAGAACTGGCCTTTAGCCCTCACCTGTTTGGCTCAGTGGATAGAGCATCCGCCTGCGGACTGAAGGGTCCCAGGATCGATTCCAGTCATGGGCACGTACCTCAGTTACAGGCTCCTCCCCAGCCCAGGCCCTGGTCTGGAGTGTGCAGGAGGCAACCAATCGATGTGTTTCTCTCACATCGATATTTCTCTCTGTCTTTCCCTCTCTCTTCCACTCTATCTAAAAAAAAAAATCAATGGAAAAATAGCATCAGGTGAGGATTAAAAAAGAACTGGCCTTTGGATAACCCCATCCTGCTACTGTAGCGAGGACCTTTGCATGATAATCCCCTCCTTAAACTCGAGGGGGAAACTTCTTAAACTTAACACTATTTATAATTTTAAAAACATTAAATGCTCAACAAAGAAAATGTTTAAGCAACTATGGTAAAGATATACAATGTTTTAAACATTAAATGCTCAATAAACAAAATGTTTAAGCAACTATGGTAAAGATATACAATGGGATACTGTGTGAATATTTTAAATGACTAATATGTAGACAAAGTTAATAAGTAAAAATATTTTTTGGAATAAAGTTTTGTAAATTAAGTACACATATCACTTGTGAATACACATTATTTAATATATTAAATAACACAGAAAATCTGGAATTTAAAAAATACTGTTTTGTTTTTATAAAATTGCTTAAGTTCATAAAAGGCAATACTCAGAAATTTTAGCACCTACCAATCACTGACACAATGATGTACATCACAGATCCAGAACAGAGTTAGAGACTCGATCCCTATTTTCTAAGTCATGGAAATAAATATTCTGTATGTCTGTATGTCTCCTGTTACCTGAATGCTGGCACACCCACAACAGGAGGCAGAGAAATGAATTATCTGCTTGTTATTGTAGGCAGAATTCTATGACACCCCCCGCCCCCCGACCCTCACTTTCCCTGGAACCCATGAATATGATGGGATATCACTCCCATGATTATGTTACTTTATTCAGCAAAAGGGTTGTTGTGGATGTAACTAAGACCATTGAGTATTGACTTTAAGGTAATTAAAAGGGAGACTATTCTGCTTGAGGATGACCTAATCAGATGATCCCCTAAGAGAAGTGAGAGAAACTCAAAGCCACGGAGGTTTTCCTGCTAGCCTTGTGAAGGTAAACTGCTAGGTTATGAGAGGAGGAGGCCATGTGGCAAGGGCTTGTAAGAATAATATTATGAATCTACATTTTGTTTGCATTTATTCTATTCATAACTTTCTGGTTTTAACATTTTTATCCTACTCTATTCCTAGACTTTTCTAGTTTTGTATAGAATTTTAAAATTAATTTTGATGTCACTATCTAGAACTTGGAAAGTCTTTTTTATTTATTTAAAAAAAAATTTTTTTTAATCCTCACCAGAGGATATTTTCCCATTGATTTTTAGAGAGAGTGGAAGAGAGAGGGAAAGACCGAGAGAAATATCTATGTGAGAGAAACAAATCAATTAGTTGCCTTCTGCACGCACCCTGACCAGGGCCTCAGCTGGGGAGGAGCCTGCAACCGAGGTACGTGCCCTTGACCAGAATCAAACCCTTCGGTCTGCAGGCAGAAGCTCTAACCACTGAGCAAAACCAGCTAGGGCTGGAAAGTCTTTTTTAAATGGAGTCAGCGTAGAGAATACTAAGTCAATGTTTTTCAAAAGAGTAAGGCAACCTCCTTTGTTTTCTTTCCTATGCAATGGTATTCTCCTTTGTTTTGCTTTTCCCTCCCAAAGCACCTTGGGTCTCATGTTTTTGATAGTCAATTTTTACCTGGTGAGATGTGACCAATGTATTATGAATAATTCAGCATCATTTTTTGATAATTTTTACTCCAGATGTTACTTTCGCTGAAGCTCACCTACTTTATACAATGTTATCAAACAAGATTTTTGTCATGAAAACATAACACAGGTGACAGGTCTATAGAATTCTTGCCTCTTGATTGGCTGTTTTCAGCTTGTCTTCCAGTTCTTTCTTCAGGTTTTCTAGCTCTTGTTGAAGCTGACTTTTATCCTCTTCTAAGTTTAGTTTCTCCTTTTTATATTGTTCCTCCAATTCCTTAAGAAAAAAGAAAGTTAAAAAAATGAACAAAATTTCAAATATTGTATACTTCAAAGATTTCCAAGAATATTCAGTTTATATTTTGAAAGTTTATTCTCCAAATTAGCTTTACCCATAATTAATATCAAAATTAATAGTGAATCAAATTAATCCTGGGGGCTTAAATTCTATCATTCTGACTAACTTATGATGTAGTAGTTAAATAATTTTTTTTTAACCCTCACCTGAAGATATTTTTCCTTTTCTTTTTTTAGAGAGTGGAAGAGAGAGGGAAAGACAGAAATACGATGTGAAAGAAACACATTGATTGGTTGCCTCCTGCACGTGCCCCAACCAGGGCCTGGGCCGGAGAGAAGCCTGCAACCGAGGTACATGCCCTTGACTGGAATCAAACCCGGGACCCTTCAGTCCGAAGGTCTATGCTCTATCCACTAGGTCAAACTGGCTAAGGTTAAATAATTTTTTAAATGATAAGAATATTTGGTCTAGATCAAGATGTAGTAAACACACACACACACACACACACACACACAAGTATGTTATATAAATGATAATATGATGAGATAAAGAAAAATTCTGTCTCTTGAATACAGAATTATTTTATATTTACATTGTTAAAAAATCGGAACTCAGTGCTAGACTGGGACATAGTGAAAAATTAACAAGTATAGAATCAAGACATCTGAAGAAAATAAAAGCAAAACTGATACTTACGGAAGAACACCTACTATTTGCCAGGCATGTATTTAATACCTGGGATACAAATGCAATGAGACATGGTGCCTGCCTTTAATAAGGTCATGGTATCAGGCAATTAAAGAATATGTGATTAACACTTGATGCATATGGGAAGTGCTGGAGTCTATGGATGGGGAGCTAGCTCTGGCTTAGTGAGGAAACCTGCACAGAGAAAGCAATTTCTAAGTGCATTCTGAAGGAGGGCACCAGTCAGAAAAGGTGGTGAAGCAAGAGGGAAATACTATGTTTAGGCAGAAGAAAAAGCATGTGCAAAAAACCCCGGAGGTGCAAAAGTAGTCTAATACTTTACAGAAGTAAGGTCAGAAGAGTAGAAAATGGGGTTCTGTGTCGAGAGGCCCCAAGACAAACTCCAGGTGGGATGATTTGCTGAGGTGACTCACAGGACTCAGCATGAAGTCACACTCACAGCTACGATGACAGCAAAAGTATAGGGAACGCAATCATCAAAGGGAAAAGGCACGTGGGTCAAAGCGCAGGAAACCAGGCCGAGCTTCCAAAGCCCTCTCACACAGGACTCTCGGCAAGCTGTGAGCACACATGTGGAATATCACCCCCAGGAAAGGTCACAGGGACTCAGTGCTCAGGCAGGCAGGCACGCCCTGACTAGCACGTACCAAATTCCCAGCCTCTGAGGAGGAAAGCAGATGTTGAGCACAAACCATACTGTTTGCATAAACAGTTTAGGCACAGTGAGCCAGGCTTACCAGGGAGTGGTGGGAACCCTCCAAAAACTCAAGTTCCCAGATACTCACCAGGGCCAGTCCCACATGCCTTTGTAAGGATGGCAGTGTCAGGCCTGAGTTAACTCTTTTCTGCATGGATTCTGTGCTTATTCACTTGCTGACTTTCAAAGGGTGGGGAAATTAGAGTTACAAAGGAAAATATACAGTAGTCCTCCCTTATCTGCGGTTTTGCTTTCTGTGGTTTGTTACCTGTATTCAACCACAGTCCAAGAATATTAAATAGAAAATTCCAGAACAATTCAGTTTTAAATTGTGCACTGTTCTGAATAGTGTTATGAAATCTCACGATTTCCCACTGCGTCCTACTCCTGATGAGAATCATCCCTTTGTCCAGGGTATTCATGCTGCATCCACTCCCGCCCGTTAGTCCCTCAGTAGCCGTCCTTATGATAAAGTAATAAGGAATATATAAGAAAGCTCTTAATAAGCTGTAAAGTGCTATCAGATAAAGCATATAAGCACCATCATTAATACATGCCCACGTGATGTGGTGTTAAATGCCTCAGGGTTTGATATCTGAGACCTGAGTTCAAGGCCTCACTGGTCCTTCTTCCTAGTTGCATGAGTTTGAGGAAGTGTTTAACCTCTCTGTGGCCCCATCACCTCTTCTGTAAAATGGGTATAGCAGTGCTATAAGGATTAAATGAAAAGGGGATTAAATGCAAGACATCATTGCAGAGTCTAGCACACAGTGAGAAATATTAAGACTCAACATTTATTTATCACTACATTCCAGGACATGCCTGGGTTCTTTTATTTATTCTTTTTTTTAAATATGTATATTTTTTATTTCAGAGAGGAAAGGAGAGGGAGAAAGAGATAGAAACATCAATGATGAGAGAGAATCATTGATTGGCTGCCTCCTACATGCCCCACACTGGGGATTGAGCCCACAACCCAGGCATGTGCCCTGACCGGGAATCAAACTGTTACCTCCTGGTTCGTAGGTTGATGCTCAACCACTGGAGCCACGCCAGCCGGACTGGGTTCTTAACACTTTATCTCACTTCACCCTCACAGGAACAAACCCTTATAAGATGGGTCTTATCTTTGTCAGATGAGGAGCCTGAGGCATAGCATTTGGGGCCCAAGTTCAGGCAGTTAGGAAGCAAAGTGCTCAGTGTAAGGCCCAGATGTGTCAGACACCTTGTTCTTTCTACTACGCAACACTGTCTGTCAGTGCATTACTATTAGCAAGCTGAGTACTTCATTGAGGGGAAGCAAAACAAATCATTTTCCCAGGGAAGAAGACTGCAAAGAGGGAGCACTATATCTGGCTGAGGCTCCCTGAGGGGCACCCCTAAGTTGCTGTCTCATGAAGAGAAAGCTCGAGATGCAGGGAGTATTTCTATTATGGCTTATACAAAATAGAAATGCCTCATATCAACTCACTAAGCTGCATCCCACATCAAGAGCTCTTATGTACGTTATTCTTTGAGCCAAGATTTACAGAGTGATTACCAGACAGTGGCCATCAAAATGAAGCAACTCATTACTCCACAGCATAGGTCCCATTGGGTCATTACAGGAACGCCACTGATTTCAATGCCATCCTAAGTTGCATTTTTACTCACCATTTGCAGTTTTTTCTTATCCCTAATTGCATTACTGTGGACAGCCTCAATTGCCATATGGTGCTTCCAAGCCAGTTCTTCCAAAGTCTTAGAATGGGCCTCATTTAATTGAGCCACCTCCCCTTCCAATCTATTTTGCAGGTTTTTTAGCTCCAACTCATAATATTCTTGCTGGGTTTTATTTGCTTCATTTACTTTCTAAAATTAAAACAAATAAACATCAATAAATTGGCACCTGCTTTTTTCATCACTGCTATTAGTACGCTGAATACTCAGTAAATAGGTGAACGTGAATGAATTGAGTGCCACGGAACTCAGACTATGGAACGTGAGAATAATATACACACCTCTGGTGTTCTGAGAAAATGACAGGGTGGTGCAGGCAAAATAAATAACTTTAAAGCAAGTGATAACCTATCAGTAGGTTAGAACCAAATGTGAATTAGCACAACTGCATACTGAAGAGAGAAAGGCTTCCTATACGTCAAAGTTGTACATACTGGTAAAATGGCATACCAATTTACCCACTCAAATGACATTACTCAATATAATTTTATTGAGTGCCAACTATGTGCCTGTACACATTCACAGTCCAATGACAAAAAGTCAAAAGATAGTGGTGATATAACTACTGTATAAGTTCTATGACAGAAGTGTGCATCGCATGTTGTAAGATTATACAGGAAAGGAGCCTAGCCGGGATAGGTGGGGAAGTGTGTGTGTGTGTGTGTGTGTGTGTGTGTGTGTGTGTGTGTGTGTAAGAGAGGTGTGTGTAAGAGAGGGGAATGGAGAGAGAGAGATCAGGGCAAGCTTTTCAGAAGAGGAAACATTTGAGCTCATGATGATTACATGTTCTCTCCTTTACATTCTTACAAGCCCATCAGGAAACTAGAGGTGAGAAAATTTCAAACCTAGATCTGATGTCAAAAGCTTGCATTTATAACCATTTATAGCATTTTGAAGATGAGAGGTAGTTAAGCAGGTGGCAAAGTTTAGGTGTGGACAGAACATAAGATATAAGGCTGGGACTGGTCAGGAATGAGGCTCAGAAGTAGGCAGGAGTCAAATGATAAAAGGTCCTTTCTGCTAAGAACTCTGAATATTATTCTGACTGGAATGAGAAGTCATTGAAATTTAATTAAATGATATATTTTCAAAACCAAGCATCTTGGCAGTAAGCTAGTGAGCTGACTCAAGGCAGGGAGGGCGGGTAGGAGGTTGTAACCGTAATCCAGACAAGAAATGACAGGTGCCTAAATCTAGCATCATTGAATGGGTATGAAGAGGAGAGGATGGAATAGAAATACATTGAGGGAGCAGAACCGATGGGCCTTGGTAAAGGTAAGGGGGTTCAGGAGACAGTAATCAGAATAACTCCCAGGTTCTGATTTACCAAATTAGAAAGACTGTAGTAGTGCTGCTTGTCCTTTTGAGGGGAGAAAGTTCTAGGCATGGCGACTCGATACGTTTGTGAGATATAGTGGGAGTTACATACACAGGATTCAAGTTCAGGGAAAAGATCTGACCTAGACCAACAGAATTGGGAGCTGTCACTGACGTTACCGAAATTGATGAGCGTGTAGAAGGAGACGAAAATGCCAGAGAACATCACTGGTAAGGGAACGAACAGAGAAGGGATGCTCACAAACGAGCCTGCAAGGCCAGGAGACAGGAAGAACACAGAGAGAGCATGAAACACCCGAAGAGAGGCAATGTACATCAGAGAGGAGTAAGTGCCACGGGAAGACACGGTCCACCAAGTCCAGCCACCAGGATGCCACTGGAGGCTGCGGCCAATGCAGATTCTGTGCAGTGGTAGTAAGAGGAACCAGACTGCACACGGGCAGGGAGTGAATGGGAGGTGAGCCGGGGACAAGGACAGACATTTTTCAATATGCGTGGTTGGTGAGGGAAGGAAAAAGAGTGTCCAGGACTCCCACTTGGTATTGTAGACATCTGGAAAATTGGAATACATATTCAGAATTACTCTACAAATGAGATGTCTTACGTGTTTAGTCTAGGAATTCAATATGTTGGTTTATGAATGTTCAGAGCTCGATGTTTGGCATCCTTTTCGGTTTTATAGAAATTTCCTAGGTATATATGTGATAAACGTTTCATCCATAGCAAACCAAATACAATTAACCACATATGTACATTTCACTCAAATAAGAGTCTATTCAGTTTGAAATTGGTTTAAATGTCTTATGTTTTTACATTATAAATTGTTACTGACAATATTTTGAATATACACACAAATGGGATAGTATAGATTTACACCTTCTTTCCTGGAACAAAACTACTAGAGTGAAGAAATAGACTTTAAAGAGGAAAACTGAACTTTTCTTCCTCTCCTCTCCTGGGGAAGGGGGTCCTCCATTCATTTTACCTTCTCCAGTTCCAGGATCTGCTGCTTCTGCTCTTCATCCAGACTCTGAGTTTTGCTTTGCAATAAAGATCTTTCTTCTTCAAGCTGAGATAATCTCTCACTGGCCCTTGATTTTTCTGATTCTAGATCTTTAATTGTAACCTCCTGGTTCATTTGAGTTGCTTGAAGCATTCCAATATGACCTACTCCCCCAAAAGAAAAACCCGCCAATTTAAAATCTGTTGCACCGTGGTATAAAACAGTCTATATTTATTGACACAATTGTGTTTGATACCTAAGTGAAGTCAATGGTCTGCATGTACACATAGTTCTTTTATTCCTTCACTATATAAAATTGAAATATTTGCCATGGGAATACTTCATACCCAAGTGGAAAAATTTAAATTAGAAAGAAATGCACTGATATTGCTCCCTGCACCCAGGACTACACCACTTACTTTTTTAAGATTTCAAGCTACACAAATTGAAGCTGAAGCAACTCCTCAGGGATGGGAATAAAAGTGTCATGAGTAAAACAACGTAAAGGAGGATGTGCCAAGATTATGGTACCAGAATGGGTAATCTGTTTTTTCTAATATCTTCTTTTTCCAAATTCTAGCATGAAGAAGAAGAAATCTGTATGCAGGGAGTAAAGACGGCAGACAGCAGTTTGACTGAAACCGAATTTGTTTTAGACAAGACACCGGATAAAGAACTAAGATGGAGTAGAAGACAGATAAAGACAGCAATGTTAGGAAAAAGTAAAATAAATGACAACAGTAAAGAAAAAGGAGGGGGAAATGGGGAGAGAGATGAAAAGTGAGTGTGACTGTTTTGAGCACAATTTGCACATAGCTTGTTAGAAAGGTATTGAATATACACACTCACAGACAACAGGATGGTGGTTACCAGAGGGGAAGGGGGTGAGAGGAGAATGAAGAGGTTAAAGGGGGTCAAAGGCAACAGAGGCAGACTAGACTTTGGGTTGTGAACACATAATGCAATATACAGATGATGTTTTATAGAACTAAACACTTGGAACTTATATAATGTTATTAACGAATGTCACCCCAATAACTTTAATAAAAAATTTTATAAAGTGAGTGTGAGATTAAAAAAAAAAAAAAACGGTATGGAAAAGCATGTGTTGGGGCAGTTCTAAAGGCACCCTGCACCAGCAGCACCTGGAACTCACTCCAGTTCGAAATGACGCTCCCCGCATCCCTACTGCATCGGAGACTCTGGGGCTAGGGCCCAGCATCTGTGGTTGTACATGCCCTCCTGGTGATTTCTATACATGCTACGTTCAAAAACTGTTACTTTAGGGAAAGGGTAATCTGGGACTCACTGATGAACCATCAAATCAGGCAACATCTGCAAAGAACTAGTTCAAATGGTTTCACCTGGCCCACTGAACAGGCAACATATAACTTCAGAACTGACATGGGTCACCTCATCCTCTGACAAGGACTAGGAACTCAGCACCACAGCCACATCAGAAGGGGCAACTCAGCTTCAGTACATAAAGTGATCCTTATTAATAAGTAAAAATGATGGTGCTGTAATTTACATATCGTTCCACTAATTTACATACTTTACAATACATGTTTTTAATAAACACACCCTCTTAGAGTGCATTTTTTAAAAATGTTTTGTAATTGGTTTTAGAGAGGGGGAGGGGGGAGAGAGAGAGAGAGAAACATCAATAGGTTGCCTCCTGACCAGGAATTTAACTGGTGACTCTTTGGGGCACGGGATGCACTCAACCAACTGAGCCACACCGGCCAGGGCTTGGACTGCATTTTTATTTTAGTGTCTGGCTTACTGGTGCCCTAACAATTGCTAACTCTTTTAATTTTTCTATGAAAATATCCATTTCTAAAACTAAGTTGTCATTTGCTTATTTATGACTAATGAATAAGATATCAGAGTCCGTTAACATAGACTCTAAGTAATTTTAAAACATTAGAAGAATTTTGTCTTGAATCAACATTTAAGTGTTGGTTTTTGCTGAGGAATACACCAAGGATGAGGGTCAGACATACTGGCTTTGAGGACAAGGTCGGAAGCTTGCTGTTGCAAACGCTCTCTGGCTGCTGCCAGCTCACTTTCCACTTCCTTGTGCTTGCTTAACAAAGCCATCTCTCCCTGCTTGGCATCGTCAAGCTGTTTCTGGAGACCCTAAGAAAGATCAAGTAGCCATTACTAATATGCCAGAATGATGCTAAGCTAAATAATTAAATTATAAGCATCAACAACTTCTTTAAAAAAAAATGTTTTTATTGATTTCAGAGAGAGGAAGGGAGAGGGAGAGAGAGGTATAAGCACTAGTGATGAGAGAGAATCATCAATCGGTTGCCTCCCACACGCCCTTTATTGGGGATAGAGCCTGCAACCCAGGCATGTGCCCTGACCTCCTGGTTCCTGGTTGAGGCTCAACCACTTAGCCACACCGGCCAGGCAGCATCAACAACTTCTTATTCAAAAGTCACACTTAGCAGTACCAAGTTTTAAATCTGTTTGGTGGGTGACACAACCATTTTTAATGAAGGAAAAAGAAATCACAAGTAAACTCAAAGCCCAATATTTTAACAGTCCCAAAGCACTTATGGGAAATATCAACATGTTATTTAAATAAAACCCTTTTGTAGAAAACACTGAGCAAGACTTAAAATTATTGTTTGGGCCTTTAATATCTTTCCAGGCCTTTTGGGGCCTGTAGCTCTAGCAGGAAATGGTAGTAACTACAGAGTAGCAAAGATGACCCCTTTATTGGTTTTTCCCAAAAAGGAACAGAAAAGAGCAAAATAGGGGGGGTGGAGTAAAAGTATTCTCACTGAAAAGAAAAGGGAAACCGGGCGGGGTGGGAATCCTTGTGTTGGAAATAATATTCTTCACTCACCTGAACACTGTTCTCCGCTGTAACAAGGGCTATCTGAAGCTTTTGGCATTTGTCACGGAGACTCCCAGCTTCATCCTGAACCATCTGTAACTCTGTCTTTAATTTCCCTATGGTTTTTCGTAAAACTGCTTCTTGTGCCTGAAATTCTTTTCTAAGGTCGGCTTCCTTTTCTTTGCTAGCCTTCAGGCTTTCTGCGGTGAAAAGCTGTGATCTTTTCAGGGCATCAAGCTCATGTTCATAAAAGGACTGAGCTTTATTCAACTTGGCTTCATAATCCTCAATTAGCCTCTTCTGTTCCAGTTTTAGCTCCTCCAGGGTTTTGCTGAGGGTCTCCGCCTCCTCTCCGCGCAGGTCCCCCGCCTTCTCCGGCCCCTTGGGCACCGCGGCGCTGAGATCCTGCTGCGACTTCAGCAGCTCCTGGATCTCCCGCCGGTGAGCAGTCCGCAAGTCTTCCAGCGCCAACCTTTTGTCTTTTTCAAACTGTCCTTGGAGTTGCCCAAAACTCCGTAACCTTTCTTCAAATTTCCTTCTAATCTCTTCAACCTCCCTGGACATGGTCACTATGCGCTGGACGTGCTGGGCTTCTGCACAGAGCTGCATGTCCTCCACTCGGTGCTTGTAAGCTTCGAACTCGGCCAGAGCCTGCTGCTTCATTTTCATGTGATCCTCTAGGGATGCTTCCAAGACCTGGATCTTTCTCTTCAGGTCTGACTCCTCTGTCACCTTGCTCTTATACTGTAATATTTTTTCTCTTGTTTCGGCAAGAATTTGTTGGATTTCTTCTTCGTGAGCATCTTTGAGGGCTTGAATCGCAGATTCGTGCTCATCATTTTTAGTGTTCAGGGCATATATCACCTGCATGGTTTGAAAGAAGAAAGGAGAAAAGTTCAGTGATCGTACACTTTATTTTTATTTTTTTGCTTACCTCACTTTTATTTATTTCTTTTTCTAACTTGAAGTTAATGCTTTCATTTTGGTTGACAATTTTCTATGCACTTGATACTGACTGATAAATACTACATACTGAAACGTCATGCATCATTTTTGAACTCATAGATCGATTTACTTAGCAAATTGTTTTCTTAGAACAATCTTAAAATATGCATCTGAAGACTTTTTAATTAGAAGTTCAAAACACTCAAAATGAAGAATGTTTCACGACAAATAAAACAGTGAGGAGGAAAGCGACAAAGGAGGCCACTGATCTATGAGAAGGGAGTTCTATAGCCCAGTCTAGCTTCCCGGAGGCGGTGGTGGGATCAGGAGAAAACCTCATAGAAAATCTCTGCCCTCCACTGGCGGCCTAGAGAGCGGCTTTGCATGAGTGGAGGCTCTGGGCCCTAAGCCTTCCCCCAGGCCTCTTTTGCCTGTTTAGTATCCAATACATTTGAAATTTAGAAATCTCCTTTTCTAATTCCCTGAGGTTTTTAAAGCCAGATCCTCTCCTCTCCCCAGGGATCTCCTTACAAGTTGTAATTAGTACTTTTCTGCTCACATATCAAGTTTGACTCATCGCCTCCCTTTCCCTCTGCCCCCACGCAAGGCGGTTTCCTGCAGCCAAGTGTTCTGGGTCCAGGCCTTTGCTTCCATTTCAGTCCTGGGTCTTAATGATTCCATTGAGGTAGCCCCAACCTTCATTCCAAATGACAATATGTTCCCTTTATAATAACACTCCCATTCCTCTTTCTTCCCTGACACCCTCCATCCTACCCCTGCGGTCCAACAGTGCACTCTTCATAATGATTATTTAAGGCTAGAGATGTGCCCGCTGTCATCTGAAGAAAAAAGGAGTGAATACACAATCCAATAATCCAGAAGCGAAGAGGCAGTGTCCTGGGGCTCTGCTCATTTTAATGTGCCCTTACACTTTAGAAATGAGTCCCAGCACCAAACAGCAGACACTGCAATTAAGATGCAAAAGCCTTGCCGTTTTGGTAGAGAACGTGTTTATGTAACCTGAGGCAATTAGACAGACTACCTGGCTCTTCACATTATCCTGGAAGCTCAGATCCTACTGCTGAATCCGGGCCGTCCCCTGCTGGGGCTACAGCTGCACCTGCAGAAGGAAGGCACATTCAGGCCTCTCCACACAGGGCTGTGCTGCAGACCCAGTCCCCTGTCCATATCCTCGCTTGGCCTGCTGGAACTATTCTGTGAGATCTACTCAGACCAAAGGTAAAGAGACTGAGGAATGACAGGACCCCATCTGTCTTTCTCCTCCGAGGTCCACAGGAAAATAGATGCCCAGAAGGGAAATAAATGCTTATTTATAGTCTTTATCTTTCTTTAGTTACCAAAATTCCAAATCCCAAGTTACGTCCCTAGTGAGCTAACACAGGTCCCCATGGAGGACTCCTTTCACTTGCACAGTTATAAATCCTGGAAAGTTGCACGGCTTCCTAGTCCCTCTCCAGGGTCAGACCTGCCTACCATGCTGATGGCCAGAAAAGACTGGGACACGATGAAAAAATAGGCCAGCCAGCCAGAGAGAAGAACATGTGACAGAATGCCTAGAGCAGAGCTGGTCGTGGCCCCAGGTCTGTATGCATCGTCTATTTATTTATTTCAGTAGGCACATGGAGGGCAAAGTGATAATCCAAAGAGATGCAATCTCCAGAGAAAAACAAGTCACATCATCAGCACTTTGCTCAAGGTAATGATCTTGAAAAGGACCAGTCCATGGTGGAATGCCATCTAATTGGCGATAAAATGTGGGAGGGAAGCAATATATGAGTGTTTCCTTGTCAGTAATTGATCGAAATACTTTTCTTCTTTTCCAATATTTAATTTCACTCCAGTCTTTCAAGAGTCAGCTCAAGTCCTGTATCCTTTTATAAGTCTTGCCAGACCACCCAAGACCATCCAAACCCATGGGAGTCTAGTCTTCCTTTACATTCAGCACTTCCATTTCCTTAACAACACTCATCCCTGAAACTCAATAAATGTTAGAATAATTTAATATTTTTTGGGGGTGGGGAGTCTTGAAAACAGGCTGGAAAGTTGTGTAAGGATGTTAAAGATCCTGGAAATGTAGCTGATGGTATAAAAAGCACAGTAGTACACACAAGTGTGAAAAAATGTAATAAAAGGTGAAATTAAACAGGACAGAAGTAGGAATTATAGCATTAAGTTAGAAAGAATAATTTAAGAAAAGGAACCAAAACATCTGACAAATAAGAGGGGAACATTATGGTCAGGAGCTCTAGTTCACTTTATATTCCAATGCAGGGGTCAGCAAACTACAGCTTGCCGGCAAACTATGGCTGCTGCTGCTGCTCTGAAATGACGTTTTATCAGAGCACAGTTATGCCCATTCGTTATGTACAGCGGCGCTCTCTTATCCACAGGAAATACATTCCAAGACCCTCAGTGGGTGCCTGAAACTGCAGATAGTCCTGAACCGCATATATACAATGTTTTTTCCTATACAGACCTACCTATGATAAAGTTTAATTTATACATTTGGCATAGTAAGAGATTAACAACAATAATAATATAGAACAATTATAATAATAGACTGTAATAAATGTTATGTGAATGTGGTCTCTCTCTCAAAATAATTTATGGCACCAGATGTACAGCATGGATAAACTGGACTAAGGGATGATGCACATCCCGGACAGCTTGGAGTGGGACGACACGAGATTTCATCATGCTGGTCACAGTGGCGCATAACTTAAAACGTATGAATTATTTATTTCCAGAATTTTCCATTTAATATTTCCGGACTGTGGTTAACCATAGGTAACTGAAATCTCAGAAAAGGAAACTGGATAAGGGGGACTACTGTGTTACCTACAGCTGCTTTCCCACTCTAACAGCAGAATTGAGTAGTTGTGGCAAAGACCTTATTACCAACTTCTGTTCTGATCTATATATAGACAAGCCATCGTATCAGATAAAACTGGGAGCCAAAAATAAATTTTAAAATCTCAATTTGCATCAACTCTGTTTACTAGACCACTACAACTCACACACTGGAAAAACCAATTATATTATTTAAAGGTGTGTTATATTTAAAAAAGTACAATATCATAGTGGTCATATATTAATATTTATTCCACAAAAAATGTTAAAATAAATTTCTAAAAACATAAAAAGTAACAATAAAAGGGTGCCAAACAATAAAAATCAGTAGTGCTCTTGTAAATGACCTTTTGAAATACATCACTATTTAATTATATTATAGTAAAATAAGAATGCTATAGCCCGGCTGGTGTGGCTCAGCGGATGAGCATCAATCTAGGAACCAGGAGGTCTTGGTTCGATTCCCAGTCAGGGCACATGCCCGGGTTGCAGGCTCAATCCCCAGTGGAGGGCATGCAGGTGGCAACCGATCCATGATTCTCTCTCTCATCATTGATGTTTTTTTTCTCTCTCTCTCCCTTTCCCTTCCTCTCTCTGAAATCAATAAAAACATATATGTATTTTAAAAAAGAATGCTATAAATAAATTTTCAAGTGGACCTTAATTAGAGGTAGTATCCTCTAACTATTCACTTTTCTACATAATTACAAAGGTAACCATTTATTAGTATCTTTCTCTGATTAATCACTGTTTCTCAGACCAAGGTAATATAAATGTTCTATGTTCTTTAAACACATTACATATATGACTTGAAGTAGCAAAAGTGATACAAACTGGATTAAGACCCTAAGTGAAATAATTTCTCCAAGCTTCACGTTTCTCAATGTTAAAGAAAGATCATATTTATCCTATTCTAGTGATGCTGTTAAAGGATCTATCTTTGAAATTTTTAGAATAATGTTACATAAAGCTTTTTTGAAAAATGTAAAGCACTATAAGATGGTAAGGCTTCCTTGTCATTGCATAATTTACTTATAGAGAGAATGAGACTAATTTTAAAAGTAAGGGATCATAATCATCTATAAAATTGGCTACTATTTTCCACATAAGAAAAGGAAACTCTCTAATATTTCTTTTCATAAACTATTTTAAAAGACACTAAGAGTCATTTACAGTTTTCTGGGACTACGACCATTCAAGGAATGGAATAGTACAATCATTTCAGCAATTTCATGGTTCCACTTTCTTCCAATAATGCATAATTTAGCTATAGATTCCAAGATGAATAAGCAATAGTGAGTAATTTTTACTTTTTCTATGACGATTTTCAGATAATCTTACCCACAGATAAAATTCTAAAGAAGAATTCTAGCTCCCAGTTTAAAAAATGTCACTAAGGTAAAAACAAGTAGTTTCTGAAATAGTTCTCATTATTGGCGGCTGCTATGGACTGAATTGTGTCCCTTCCTCCATCCCCCAAATCCATGTTGAAACCCTAATCTCCAATATGATGATATGTGGAAAAGGGGCCTTTGGGAGGTAGTTCAGTTTAGGCAAGGTCATGAGGGTGGGCCTTCTTGGTGGGATTCGTGCCTTTATAAGAAGAGAGACCAGAGAGCTTGCATCCTCTCTCTTTCTCTGCCATGCGTGGGCACAGTGAGAATGTCTATGATGATTTGTTATGTAGATCAAGCTGACTGATACATTGGCAGTACATATATATGTTCCCACTAAAATCTAACCCATTAGTAATAAAGTATATTCACTGAAAAGTATGTGTTATATTAGCTTTAAATATTTTAACAGGTTTAACACTGCTAAGGGAATCATTGAATAAATGATGCTACCTTCATACAATGTAATGTCATGAAACCATTAAAAATCACATCTCATTTTGAAGAATATCTCATAATATAAGAAAGAGCTTATAATATAAGGCAAATACACAGTGTTATACACAATCATTCAGCTAGAGGAAATCTTATAAAGGGGGAAAGGATGCATGTGCGCAGATGCATCTTTAAAGGTGTGTAAAGAAATATATCAGGGAGAAACCAAGATGGTGGCATAGGTAAACACCTGAACTGCTGCTTCGCACAACAATTTCAAAACTACAACTAAAAGACAGAACGGACATCATCCAGAACCACAGGAAGGCTGGCTGAGTGGAAATTCTACAACTAGAAGGAAAGAGAAAAGCACACTGAGACTCACAGGAGCTGCGGAAGGCAGAGGTACAGAGGCTCACACGTGGAGAGGGCTGGCAACTGAGTACGTGGCTGGCTTTCTCAAGCGGGAGGGAGACAAAAGCTCCCAACTGCTCTGAACTCCAGTTCCAGGCAAGACTCTGGGGACCCAGACTCATACGGGGAGAAACTGGACTGTCTGTTAGCGGGCGAAACGCAAGGGCGGCTTTCTCTCAGAGGTGCTTGCAGCGATTACCGAGGGACACTGAGACCCAGGGGCCTCTTAGGGCAGGGCTGACGGGAAGCCATTGCTGTTTGCTCCGCCCTGAGATCCCACCCCATGAAGCCATTGCTGTTTGCTCCACCCTGAGACTCCGCCCCATCCAAGCTGAGCGCAGAAGCTTTTGCATATGAATGCCCTGGTCCTTTGAATTCTAAACTTACCTAGTAAACTGCAGCTGAGTCAGTGAGACCCAGAACTTCCAAAAGAAGGCCCAAGGCCCCACAGCAGCTTGCAATGCTTCACAGCTGGGCCTCATCTGGGCACCTCCAAAAACCAAACAAAGAAGAGGAATCTGCAGATCTCTCCGTAGCTCCTGCTGGGTGGTCTCAGGCAGAGGCTAAATTAGCACCTTCTTGGAGATCCAAGAGCCAGTGTACCTAGGGGTCAGAGTGGGACCATCCAGATTACAACTCCTCAGATCCATAAGGGACACACTCAGGGGGCAGACTCAGTGAGCACCAAAGCCCCACTGAAGCAAGTCTTGTCTCATAAGGGTGTCTCCAGCACAGAAGTTCTCCCATCGTAGACACAGCTGATCCTCACAGCCAATTGTCCTGGAGGTCAATTCCTCCCAGTGATACCAACAACAATCAAGGCTTAACTACAACAAGCCTGTGCACACAGCCCACAAAGGGGTGCACCAAGAGTGTCCACCTCAGGTAACTGGGGAGGCTGCGCCACTAAGCCCTATAGGACACCTAGCACACAAAGCCACTCTATCAACTCAGGGAAGCAGCCCAAATGTGGAGACAAAGAAACAGGTCACAAATGAAAGAAATGGAGGAAAGCAAACTACTGGATATAGAGTTCAAAACTATGGTTATAAGGTTTTTCAAGAATTTTCTAGAAAAGGCCGATAAACTTAGTGAGATCCTTGAGGATATGAAAAAGGACCAACTAGAAATTAAGCATACACTGACTGAAATAAAAAATAATATACAGAGATCCAACAGCAGACTAGAGGATTGCAAGAATCAAGTCAAAGATTTGAAATACAAAGAAGCAAAACACACACAACCAGAAAAGCAAAAAGAAAAAATAATCCAAAAATATGAAGATAGTGTAAGGAGCCTCTGGGACAACTTCAAGTGTACCAATATCCGAATTCTGGGGGTGCCAGAAGAAGAGAGAGAGCAAGATACTGAAAACCTATTTGAAGAAATAATGACTGAAAACTTCCCCCACCTGGTGAAAGAAATAGACTTACAAGTCCAGGAAGCGCAGAGAACCCCAAACAAAAGGAATCCAAAGAGGACCACACCAAGACACATCATAATTATTTTATTTTATTTTTTTAAATTTCTTTATTGATTAAGGTATCACATATTTGTCCTCGTCCCCCCATTCCCATCCCACACCCCTCCCCACACATGCCCCCACCCCCCTGTTGTCCTTAACCACCGGTTAGGCTCATATGCCTGCACACAAGTCCTTTGGTTGATCTCCCCCTTTACCCCCACCCTTCCCTCCCCTCCCCCCGAGGCCCGACAGTCTGATCCATGCCTCCTTGTTTCTGGGTCTGTTCTTGTTCATCAGTCTATGTTGTTCATTATTTCCCCTAGATGAGTGAGATCATGTGCTATTAGAAATACACTTATAAGAACCGAAAATGAGACAAGCAATAATGGTTATGGTGACAGGCAAATTAATCAGTGTGTAGTGAGTTTCTTTCTGGGCCAACAAGGACACATCATAATTAAAATGCCAAGAGCAAAAGACAAAGAGAGAATATTAAAAGCAGCAAAAGAAAAACAGTTATTTACCTACAAGGGAACACCCATACAATTGTCAGCTGATTTCTCAACAGAAACTATACAGGCCAGACGGGAGTGGCAAGAAATATTCAAAGTGATGAATAGCAAGAACCTACAACCAAGATTACTCTACCCAGCAAAGCTATCATTCAGAATTGAAGGTCAGATAAAGAGCTTCACAGATAAGAAAAAGCTAAAGGAGTTCATCACCACCAAACCAGTATTATATGAAATGCTGAAAGGTATTCTTTAAGAAAAGGAAGAAGAAAAAAGTAAAGGTAAAAATTATGAACAACAAATACATATCTATCAACAAGTGAATCTAAAAATCAAGTGAATAAAAAATCTGATGAACAGAATAAACTGGTGAATATAATAGAATCAGGGGCATAGAAAGGGAGTGGACTGACAATTCTCAGGGGGAAAGGGGTGTGGGGGTGTGGGAAGAGACCGGACAAAAATCATACACCTATGGATGAAAACAGTGTGTGTGTGTGTGTGGGGGGGGGGGGGGTAAGGGCAGAGGGTGGGGTGGGAACCGGGTGGAGGGGAGCTATTGGGGGGGGGGGGGAGAGGAACAACTGTAATAATCTGAACAATAAAGATTTATTAAAAATAAAAAATATATAAAAAGAAATATATCAAATTTTAACTGAGAATATTCAGTATTTCTAAACCTTTTATAATGAATGTATGTTAATGTTACAATCAGAAAACATTAAACCCTTTTAAATGATTAACAGTGCTAAAAAAAAAATGAATCAAGCTCTGGCTGGTGTGGCTCAGTTGGTTAAGCGTTGTCCCATACACAGGATGTCAATGTTTCTCTCTCCTCCCTCCTCCCTTCCCTTCCACTCTCTCTCTAAAAAAAAAAAAAAAAAAAAAAAAAAAAAAAAATGAAAAGAAAAAATATCCTCAGGTGAGGATTAACATAAATAAATAAATAAGTGAAGAGGGAATGAAATTTCAATCCCGGAAAGGGCTCACTGTTGCAGCAAAGTCATGGAGAAAATTTGCGGCCAGAATTGCCTGATTTCCTCACAGGTGGAAAGTCTGGTGCTGGCTGAGAGAAAAGAAACATTCCTCCCAAGAGAGAAAGGAGACAGATTTGAGGTGGAGCGGGAAGGAGGGCAGCTCCTGTCTGATTGCTTCATCCTCCTCCAGAGCAGGGAGATGAGCTCTCAGAGCACAGGCGCCCACAGCCGCTTCTCTCCATGCGCCACAATGATGCCACTCACCCAGGCGAGGCCAGCCTCAGCCTTCCCAGTGTGTGTGCCTCTGACTCACGGCAGACTCCACCCCACAGCAATCGCAGGCAGACCCTCTCAGCACTGCTCCTCCAGGCGGTCCTTTTCCTACCGGTCTCAATGTTTACTTTTTGTGCATTTGAAAATTCTGGACACTTACTCACTTTCCCTTTCTGATCAATGTGTGGGACAGATAGACATGTAGGCCAACCAGAGAGAGAGGAGAGACAGAGAGAGACTTACCCCCCCCCCCCTGCCTCTTAGAGTACTTATGCACTACACTGAGACACAAGGGAACTTATAAAGTAGTAAAGGAGCAAACTCAGATGCCATTTTTTTAAAGACCTGGTACATTTTAAACAAAAGAAGAATTATGTTTTTATAATTCTATTTTTATTATTAAACCCTCAGTTCTTCTAGCTGAGCTAATCACCAAAAGATTACTAAATAGCTTGCTTAGGGATGCTAATGTTTCTATGAAATGGTCCACCTTTTGGAGACTGTACATTATAGCCATTATAGCATTCTTACAATATAAGGGCATGTTAAAACTGTTTGTCTTCCAGAGCTGATGGAATCGTCCATCTTTCTTTTCTTGAGTGGAGTTGGTAAGCTAAAACTGGGCTTAAACTGCTCATAACTACGGAGGGAATTTTTAAGAGGCTGTGGGCGTGGTGAGAAAAACAAGGCAACTGGCAGGCTGAATATCTAAAGAGGACTTCAACAGTCCTTTATAATATGATGTGCGATGTCAACCCTCGTAACCCCTATTCTCACAGAATGCTCAGCCCTGTGTTTATTTAAATGATTGTAAAATTAGACCTGCTAGGGAGATGCACTGAAGATCTAAAGTTCAAGGCGAGAGGGAGGGAACAGATGCTACCCATACAGAGTCATTTAGTCCTGGCAATGAATTACTTCCATTTTTCTTCATTTCTTGGTCCAGTTTCTTTTGTTTTAAGTTAGAACGAAAAAAAAAAAAAAAAAAAAGGCTGTTCATCACACATTATGTAATCAAATTAATTCCAGCAATAGACATATGTCCAAATGAAACATTTACAAGGCAGTTAGCAACAACAACAAAATGCTCATTTGAATTTATTTACGCCAAGGGCACTATAAAACTCTAATTTAAAAAGAGCTTTAAAATCCAATTGTTTTGGAAATTTCCTTTAAAGATATGTTTGCTCTCTCTGAATTTCTATAATAATTGTTGAAAAAGTCTTTTTGAAAAAATATTTAGAAGATCTAACAACAGTGGAGGTAGACATTTTCCTCTATGGTGATGTAGAATATATCTGTTTCTCCAGAAGATTTAACTTGACTTCTAAAATAGCAAAACGAAGTCTTCTTATAAGATTTATAAGGGTCCATGCAATGGGATTTGGCTACTAAACTGGAACAACAAAAAATTAATCATCAAACATAGTGAATGCCTTACCATGTGCTCAGTACTTTTTAAAATGCATCCTGGCAAAGAAGAGTATAAATGTTCTTACTTAATAGAACTTACTTAAATAGGACTGCTTAAAATAAAACATACAAAATAATGATAGACAATTTTAGATAATATATGCTAAGTGTAGAGTACAGAATACTATGCAGAGCATGAGAAGTTGTCAGCAGAGATGACTGGATAAAGACTGCTGTAGACAGGAAGGCTGGACAGACAAAGGAGGTTGTGGAGAACTGTGAGGAAAGTAACGTAGGATCAGGGACGAGACAGGAATGATTTCAGTGGCTGGTGTGGCCCGATAATCCTGAACAGAGAGGGTGAGTAAAAGCCAAAGTTCCTGGTGACAAATTTTATCCCTGCAATTTCATTGGGAAGTGGGTCTCTCTAGGAATTTTAGGAAACTTAGAATCCATACCCACTTTTCTGTTTGTATGATCACAGTGGTGCTGGACAATGATTCTAAGACATATTTTTTTTCACATTTAAACATCTCTTAAACTAGGATGCATCTTAAAGTCAATTCTGTATCGTAGTTTGACTGTCTTTTTTCAAGATGCATGTTGAAAATCAACCACTATTATGAATCAAGCGTGCTATGAAGCCATTCGGAAGAGTGGATAAGTATCTTATTATTAAGGAAGGACATAATGATTAACCCCTGAACCTCTTTGCTCACAAGGAACAGAAGAGACCAGATGCCATAGAGCAGGAGGGAGCAGGGACGTCTAAGTTGTGTCCTTAGACAAAGCAAAGAGTTCAAGGCCAGAGAGACCAGAAGATAGAGACATAGGACGTGATTTGTCAAGAACGGAGGGGGGGGGGGGGGGGGGAAATGCCGCTGACAATGAAGCCAATTGATTTGTCCAGCACAGTGCTGGAAAAGACGGGTAAAATCAGGGCCTGATAGGTTGTTTCCAAGTGTGTCAAGAGCAGTTAAGCCCCCAGGTTATCAGTTGGATCAAGCAGACAATTAACTCCTTCTTTACTGGTAAAAAATAGAAGGCTCTCTATCAGATAATCAAAACAAGAGGATAATAATATTCCAGAGTTCCTATGCCGTTGAAACAAGATGGAGAGTAAAGTGTCCTCAGCCGGAAGAAGGATGATGAAGCCAGTGGAAGGTCCCAGCAGATGACTGGTACCTTCTTTTCAGGAAGCCCAGGCAGGCAGCCGATTCTTCCATGGCCTTCCCGCCTCCGACTGGAAGAGGCAGTACAACAAAAGCAGGAATTCCCTGCACCACAAATCAAGCGAGTGAAGCCGTGAGGACTGCCATTTCTCCAGTATTTGGGAGAGGCCATACCAGACCCCAGCCCTGCTCTTACACACCCTGATCCTGTGCCTCTGCCAGGAATGCGGAACAGAAATGAAGGGAAATGAAGAAGAGCAAATGCACGACAACAGTTACCTGGTACATCATAGGACCCACAGGACTGTAGAATCTTTGTTGGTAGGAACATCCTGCCCTTGGACTGTCAGGTGGAGTTGGAACGGGAGGGCTATAATGTGTTATCTTGTTACTGGCTCCAGAAGAGCGTGGATGTCAGCGAAATAATAAGGTCAGTCCGGTAGGATTGGGATAAGATTTTTCCATGGAACTTACATAATAGAATCTGGCGAGACATCCTCCTTGAAAAGTCAGAGGCTTCAGAGCCAGTGGGCATCGGAGGCCCAGGTTCCCAGATACCAGTACTAAGCATGAGACTCAGGTCCTGAGCTGGGATCCGGCCTCCCTGAATATCTCCCGAGGCCTCTACTACCTCAGCCTTTGCTAGCACTTAGAGTCTCCAAGTCACATACACCCTTTCCAATCCCTAACACCAGCTACCTAACTCACGCATAATTCAAAGACTTAAAATAATTTTAATTATCTATTTTGGATATAGACACCTATGTTCTAATTTTCTCATTTCCTTCTTTCACACCTAAATGTGCTGTTAAAGAATGAAAATATACAAATGTGTCACCTAAGAGTTCTCCCTTCTACTGTTTCCTTCACCCCTGACATAAAGCCATTTTTAGGTCCTATCGGTTACACTTCCAAAGTAGGTCATAAACCTCGGCACATCTCTCCATCTCCACTGCGGCCACCTGGGGCAAAGCCACCACCGTCTCTGGTTGTAGGGCCAGGGCCACTGCAGTGGAGATCCAGCTGTTCACCCTGCTCCACTGGAGCTGTGATGCAATCCATTCCTCACCCAACAGCCAAAATGGGCGTCTCAAAGTACAAACTGTAACATAACTCTTACTTACCACCCTACAACAGTTTTGATCATGTGCATACAGGGGGAAAAAGCCAACATCCTTGTTGTGGCTTTCAATGTTGTACCTGATCTGGCCCCGACTCCTGTCCTACCTCAGCCTAAAACTACTTTCACCCAATGAATCAACAAACATACCACCAACGACGGAATAGGAAGCAGCACCAACTTTCACAGGCTGCGCTGACAGAGGCTTTGTGCGAAACTCATGGGAAAGCTGAATTTCTACACATTGAGTTTTCTTTTTTTTTTTCTTTTTTCAAATTTATAGTTTGTTTTATTACCACTGGAACTTTGAAACTAGGGAAAAAGGAAAGGCACACATTTTAACTTTTCACTTTGGAGTGTTTCAAATAAATGAACTCCAAAGCACATGTGATGGACATGAGGGCCTTCCTTTTAAGCTGATCACATTGGCCGAGTGACTGGAGACCCATTTGGGTGTGGTGCTCCCCACGACAGCTAGTCTGTCCTGAGTCTGGTGATTGGTAAAACTTCTGTGGCAGCTGTTTAAAGAAAGCAAGAGCAACCTGGGCATGCTTCACAACCAACACCAGAATGCTGGTGATCTCACCGGCCTGCTCACACCACACCACATTGAGTTTTCTTAATATAATAAACTAGAGGCCCAGTGCACGAATTCGTGCACAGATGGGGTCCCTCGACCTGGCCAGCGATCGGGCCAATCGGGGGGCTGGCCTGCTGGGGGAAGGGACCGCAGGAGGTTGGCTGGCTGCAGGAGGTTGGCTATGGGAGTGCATTGACCATCAGGGGGCAGCTCCTGCATTGAGCATTTGCCCCCCAGTGGTCAGTGCGCGTCATAGTAACCTGTCGACCGGTCAACTGGTCGTTTGGTCATTTGGTCTCTTAGGCTTTTATATATATAGATAAGTATAATCCTATCTAATAAAGAGGTAATATGCAAATTGACCATCACTCCAACACACAAGATGGCTGCCCCCATGTGGACACAAGATGGCCGCCACAAGATGGCCAGCAGGGGAGGGCAGTTGTGGGCGATCAGGCCTGCAGGGGAGGGTAGTTGGGGGGAGACCAGGACAGTAGGAGAGGGCAGTTGGGGGTGACCAGGCTGGCAGGGGATGGCAATTAGGGGCAATCGGGCTAGCAGGGGAGCAGTTAGGCGTCGATCAGGCTGGCAGGGGAGTAGTTAGGGGGTGATCAGGCTGGCAGGCAGAAGCAGTTAGGGGCAATCAGGCAGGCAGGTAGGCGAGCAGTTGGGAGCCAGCAGTCCTGGATTGTGAGAGGGATGTCCAACTGCCTGTTTAGGCCCAATCCCCTCAAGGGGTCCCAGATTGGAGAGGGTGCAGGCTGGGCTGAGGGACACCCCCCCACCCCCATGCATGAATTTCGTGGACTGGGCCTCTAGTATAATATATAATAAATCAATCAAGAGTTAAGCTAGCAGCATACAGTACCTTTTACTAAAATCAATAAACAGAATCAGCGAATGATTTTAAGCAGGGAGTTAACTTAATCCTACTTGTGATACCATTGTAATAACCTGGTTATTATTTAACGGGAAAGGAGGAAAGGGAAGACTAGATAATATACGCATGCCATTTATACAGCTTTGCCATGAAGTTGTATTAACATTCTCCCAGTCTGTTCCCAGCTGATCAATGGGGGAAGGGACTGGACAAAGGCAGCTTGGATGCACGCCCAGTAAGTTCTGGGTGACGTGGGAAGGTGCATATCTCTCAGTCACACCTGGAAGCACGTCAGTGGCCACAATAGGTGTGGCCACTGCAAGGGAACGAAACCTGAATATTTAAACTCCCAGACAAAGGGAGTTCCCTCTTTTGGCTCTTGGCCCTCTAGCTCTCCTGGGACTCCTGTTGCAGGAGGTGCCCTCCCCTGCATTCACTCACGTGGCCCGCGGCCATGTGAACTCCCTACAGTGGATTCATGGATTGAATCTGGACTGAATGTCCTGGACCTGGCTGCAACATGGAACGGAAGTTCTGGACACTGGTCCTGCTTTTGGCTCTACTGGAACCTCAGCTGCACCTTTTCCAGGATGGGGTTAAGGGGCAAGGGACTTTGAAACCTGAGGAATGTAACTCCACGCAAATATTTTACCACATCTCATTCTCCTGTGGGGGCTTCTGAAAATGCTTATTTCAGTGGTACCCCAAGAACCCCACTCCCACAAGCAACGGGGAAATCTGGCCCACTAATTTCTCTGATAACACTTGCATTTTAGAAATTAAAATTCTGGTTGCACAGTGGAGGATATATTGGATGAGGTTAGACTATAAAGGATAGTCAAAAGGCATCAAAATAACTTGGGAAACCGCCTTGGGGTTCCTAACACAAACCTTGGCAGGGAGAGATGACATCTGAGTGAATTAGGAGCTTAGACATGGCAAGGGAATCTGGTGATTGATTCAAAGCAGGAGGAGAGATACCCTCTCTCAGCTGTTCAGTCTGTCAGGAGGTTATGTACCTCTACAAATTTCATTCTATCTCCAACCAGGACTCAGGCCCCATGAGTCATAGCGGGCTTTTATAGCACCTACTAACTGGATTACTCACATGACCAACACCCTGCAGCCCCCATGGTGACTGCTGTTTCAGACAGACTGGGACGGAGATGTAACTCAGGGGCCTTGACTCCCAGGTCTATAGTTCTGCTCTTTGTTCCTATCTGATCAGGCACTTCTAAAAATACATCACCCCAAATCTCTCTAACTTTTTCTAAGGCTAATTGTAGGTAACCATTTTTCTGCTCAATAAACAAAGGGATATTACACTTCCATTATAACTTTTTTTTAAAATCCTCACCCGAGGATATTTTTCCATTGATTTTTAGAGAGAGTGGAAGAGAGAGGGAAAGACAGACAGAAACTTTGATGTGAGAGAAACACATGGATTGGTTGCTTCCTGCAGGAGCCCCAACCATGGCCCAGGCCAAGGAGGAGCCTGCAATCAAGGTACGTGCCCTTGACCGGAATCGAACCCTTTGGTCTGCAGGCCAACACTCTATCCACTGAGCCAAACTGGCTAGAGCCATTAATAACTTTTGACACTATGGTAGACATCCTCAATTTGACACAGGGGTAAGAGGTAATGTAAGAATCACCAAGTGGCCTTTTAAAAAACTACACATTCAATCCCCTCTCCCGTTACGATGGCCACCCACACAACCACCAAGAGGACTGACTGAGTGGAAAAAGGATTAAGAACCACCTACTGCTTTACTTAAATACGAAGATAGGGGTCTATAATATTAATTCAGTAATCAAAAAGAAGAAATGCCTTCTAACCTATTTTATAAGAATAAGAATTCTAAAATATAACAGCGGTACCCCCTATTAAATTCTAAGAGAAGTTACTCTGTGCTTTTGAAATGTTTTTTGTTGTTGTTTCCTATGGTGAAAACATTTTTAGGTCTCAATCTACTTCTCAGCAGGAACTACATATAGTTTAATGAGATAAATATTATGCTGGACTCCCTACTGAGAAAATATCAGTGCCATTCTGAAAGAATCTGAAGTTAAGAGAGGTAGTGAAATTCCAGGAAAGAGCTTTAAAGTTGTCAATATTCAAATTCTTTAGAGAAAAAATCATATTTAATTTAATGACCAAAAATAAAACAAAAAATATATATATTCCTCTTTCTACTATTCCATCTCCACTTTTCTTACAGAAAGTTTTAAAGAAAATACTGTATGTAACCTTGAAAGGGAAGTTAAAGTAAATGAGTGAATTACAATAAAATAGAGCATGCTAGCTTGGCAATTACATACAATAATCCAGATTTTCCAAAGTGTAAGGCACAGGAGAGGACTTTAATCAATAATCCTGCTAAGAATTTTTTTGTATAAGTTTTTACATGGACATATTTTCAATTCAAGTAGAATTTGTGGAGCGCGGCTACAGCGTTTGAACAGGTTCAAGCCTCGGACTGATGAGAGGGCATGGTCCTCTTGTGGCAAAGCTACATACAAGTCCCAGCTTGGAGGGCAAAGCCCTCCCAGCTCAAAGGCTATGGTTGTATGTAAGCTTGACCTTATAGTCCGAACTTCTAGTCCTAGGTAGCTGAGGGATGTGGGCTGTGGGAGGTTCAGCAAGTGCTGCCAAAACAAAGCTTGATAAAGTTCAGAGAATTGCAACAACAGGACAGAAGTAGATTTGAAACTCACAAGAACATTGTAAACATCTTGACCACTCCCCTTGTTTTGCTTTGTGTGATCTGACTACAAAATAAAGATTTGGCTTACAGGCTGTGTGTCACTGTGTCCTCATCCAGGCGCAGTGATCCACCTGGCCCCAACTGTATTCTCTTGTCTGTTTTCTTTAATCCTTCACCACCCCTCCTCAGGTTCACCACTGGCCATGCTGGACACGGTTCAGAATTGATGAGTCATTTGGTACATCCTTGCATGTTAACCTACTGAGATACTGAAAAACGATTTTCCGATGTGGCTGCATCATTTTACAATCCCATCAGCAATGTATGAGGCTCCAAGTTCTCCATATCTTCACTAATACTTTTTTTATTATTTAAAAACAATTATCATTATAACCATCCTAGTGGGTGCGAAGTAGTATCTCGTGTGGTTTTCATTCGTATTTCCCTAATGACTAGTGATGGCAACCTAATTCTTGGGACTTTTCAGCCTCCATCATCATGTGAGCCAATACCTTATAATAAATCATATTTATATATCCCATGACATAGTGCTAAATGAAAAACTGAGGCATAACATTTTAAGAATTTATTTGAGCAAAAATTGATTAGAAACTGGCAGCACCAAAAGGAAAGTGATTAGAAATGGCCCACTGACAGGAGCCAGGTGAGACTTAGAGAGGAGAGGTGGGAGCAAAACAAGGAAACTATCTGATTGTCTATAGCTTAAAGCCTAGTCGGCTGTTTGTGACTGGTTGCCCTTAGGTTTAGATTTTGTATCCTTGAGGCACTTTCAGGTTAAGATTTTAGTTTGCTTCCATAGTCTGCCATGGCATCAGAGCCACCTCGGCCTAATGGCCTCCTTGCTTAATTAACATAACAATATCTATCATCCATCCATCCATCCATCCATCCATCCACCATCCATCCATCTCTGCTACTGGCTCTCTTTTTGTAGAAAATTTTAATATAGGTGCTTAAGCCCTGGAAGCTCCTTACCCCACAAACAGGCAAACAAGCAAAAACATACAGAAGACTTTAGATTCGATCTAGTGGACAATAAAGAGAAAATTAGTCCCTAGGCACCGGATTACATTTATTAATAAATCATACCACAAAGCAAGATAAGCTGAAATAAGTAGAGCATGAAAGTAAGGAAACTACAAAAACAAGGTCTACATTGATTCTTACCTGGGAAAATTAAAACCTAAAGGATATTTCAAAGAAAAAAATAAAACTACTTAAGAAAGAAAAACAGGAAAGAGAAAAATTTAATTGCAAAGTTCCACTTTAAAAGGAGGGTAGGGTCAGACTGAAATGCTAGACTTGAGAAAGGAAAGTAGGTTTTTTGGGGGGTTATTTCTTAATTCTTTGGCATGTGAGAGATGTCTGATAGAGAAGATGATTAATTCCACTTTGGACATGTGGCATTTGAGGTGATGGCAGATATCCAGGTACAGATGACAGTCTTAAAAGATGAAATGGACAGAAGTTTCCTAAAATTAATTAGGGTTCTCCATCCCACAGTAACATTTTATGCTCACCAGAATAAATCTCTTGTCTTATTCAAGGACATCACTTGGCATTAGGCATCAAAGTAACCGGCTACTGGACCAAGGTTCTACCATGCAGTCAGTTTATCAGCTCCATCACTAAAATCTGCAACTATCTCCCACACTAAAGCTATTCATATTCATATAACCTACTAGAACTTCCTTCCTTTCCAAAGTGATATAAATTTGGGCAATCGCACATCCTGAGCATTTACACTGTGATAAAGTGAAGCCAAGCGACAAAAGCAGAAGAGCAAAACTATCATATAGATTCAGTATTTAAACTACAAATCTCTAACCTCCAAGGTTTGTGTATCTTCCTTCATGGCACAACCACCCCTTATGTAACTATTCCCTCTCTTTCCAAGAGTCTAAAAGGAGAGAAATAAGAACTTAATCAGACTGAAAATTTCTTCCACTATATGGTTAAAAATTAATGTAGCATAACTTGAAACCAATAAAAGCTGCTACCCAATACTCACATATACACTATTAACACTAAAGCAAAGATCCAAAATCTTGGAAGTAATCACCAAAGTCCTTGAAATTGTGGTCCTCTTGCTTATTATTCCAACAAGTAAAACACTCTCAAGTGGCTCAGCAATGACAATATCCAAAGTGCACACCATTATATAATGTAACTTCTAACATTGTGCTAACCTTACAATAAAAAAGCCTTTCTTAGTACCACATATCATCATATATCTAATAACCACCTTTATTTAACGCTGAGGGAAAGTCTCTGTGAATTCTACATTTGTGTTCAAAATGATAGAAAGACCTCTTGCCTGATAATGTGTATTGGGCTTTTTTTTTCCCCTCACTGCCTTAAAATTCTGGGTAATTATTGAAAAAGTTGTGAATGTGGCCCAGTTAGTGGTTGAGCCTCAACCCAGGAACCAGGAGGTCAGGGTTGTGGGCTTGATCCCCAGTAGGGGGCATGCAGGAGGCAACCAATCAATGATTCTCTCTCACCACTGATGTTTCTATTCCTCTCTACCTCTCCCATCCTTTCTCTGAAATTAATAAAAACATTTTTTTTAAAGTTGTGAATGTGGATTAAGTGTTTCCCTGTTCCCAGAAAGTATACATTTTGGCAGATTCAGACTGTACTTTCCAAAAGTGGTCACACAAAAAACCCCAAAAACAAACAAACAAAGCTGTTTGTGACTGGTTGCCCTTAGGTTTAGATTTTGTATCCTTGAGGCACTTTCAGGTTAAGATTTTAGTTTGCTTCCATAGGCTGCCATGGCATCAGAGCCACCTCGGCCTAATGGCCTCTTTGCTTAATTAATGGTAACAATATCTATCATCCATCCATCCATCCATCCATCCAGCTATCCATTTATCCATCCCACATGCGTGTCTGCAATGTGACCTTGACAATACTCCACCAAGAAGTAGCATCCAATTCTCCTCTCAAATCTAGCTGGACTCAATGATTCACTTGCAACCAGTAGAATGCGATAAAGTGATAATAGAAGATTCTTGAGTCTAGATCAGGAGAAACCTTGCAGCTTCTCTCTGTCTCTGGAAGACTCAGTCTGCAGATGCTGACCATGACATGAAAAGCCCAAGCTACATGGAGGGGACACTTAGGTCTTCTAGTCAACTGCCCCAGCTGAGCCCAGCCTTCAAGTCATCTCAGCCAGGCACCAGATGATTAAAAAGTCATCTTGGAAGTGGATTCTCCGGCCCCATTTGTTTCAGCTCCCAGCTGATCAAGTCACACCCAGCCATTCTAGTCTTCCCATCTGAGAATCCAGTTATTGTGAAGCAGACAAACCAATCCCCATAGTGTCATCATTAAATTCCTGACCACAGGATTTGTGAGAATAAAATGGTTCTTATTTTATACAAGTTTTTTTTTTTTTTGGGGGGGGGGGGCGGAGGTAGGGGTGGGGTGGTAAAAGGCAATAGAAAACCAGGGAAGTAATAGATAACTGGAATATGTATGTTGGCTAACATGACCATCCATTCAGTCTACTGACCATATTGCACATTTTTCTTTCCCTTTACTGAAACTCTCATTCCCAAACAATTTTTTTTTTTTTGGCAATGATAAATGCCCACAGTTAATTTTCCCATTTATTCTGATAGTTCAACGTTAGAATCCATCATATCCAACAAAACCATTTCCTGGGATTTGGTCTCCAGCTTTAAAAGCATCTTTCTAATATCCTCTTTACTTATTGCAATTATTTCAGTTTTTTCATCCTTTCATTCCAATCTATGTTTGAATTAGGTCATGAGTAAAGACATTATTTGAAGCAAGATACTGTGCACCCAATTCTAACCATGATAAGTAAACACTCTGTCAGGCATGAGAATTATTCAGCACTTATCATAAACAAAGCACTATACCAGTACCTATCAATACTTCACATGATTATCATTATAAATGCTTTATTATTGAGAGTTGGCTATACTGAATTTTATACATATACTGTCATCCACAAGTATTATTTTACCAGAAAAGCACATTTTAATGTTTTCAACAAAAAGGCAATTCTTGTTTGATATATAACCTTTTTAAAAAAATTCTTTAATGTTTAAAGTATTACATAAGACTCCTTTGTCCCCCCATTGATCTCTCCCCAGCTGCCCCCAGCCCCCAGCACATGCCCCCAGCCCCACCCCCATCTGTGTCCATTAGTTATGCTTATATGCATGCATACAAGTCCTCTGGTTGATCTCTTACCTCCTCACCCCTGCCTTCCCTTATAGGTTGGACAATCTGTTCGATGCTTCTATGACTCTGGCTTTATTTTTGTTCATCAGTTTATGTTGTTCATTATATTCCACAAATGAGTGAGATCATGTGATATTTATCTTTCTCTGACTGGCTTATTTCGCTTAGCATAATGCTCTCCAGGTCCATCCATGCTGTTGCAAATGGTAAGAATTCTTTCTTTTTTACAGCAGCATAGTATTCCATTGTGTAGATGTACCACAGTTTTCTAATCTACTCATCTGCTGATGGGCAATTAGGCTGTTTCCAAATCTTATCTATTGTAAATTGTGCGGCTATGAACATAGGGGTGCATATATCCTTTCTGATTGGTGTTTCTAGTTTCTTGGGATATTATTCCTAGAAGTGGGATCACTGGGTCAAATGGAAGTCCCATTTTTAATTTTTTGAGGAAACGCCATTCTGTTTTCCACAGTGGCTTCACCAGTCTGCATTCCCACCAGCAGCACAAGAGGGTTCCTTTTTCTCCGCATCCTCTCCAGCACTTGTCATTTGTTTGATGATAGCCATTCTGACAGGTGTGAGGTGGTACTTCATTGTTGTTTTGATTTGCATCTCTCGGATGATTAGTGACTTTGAGCATGTTTTCATATGTCTCTTGGCCTTCTGTAGGTCCTCTTTCGAAAAGTGTCTCTTTAGGTCCTTTGCCCATTTTTGATTGGATTGTTTATCTTCCTTTTGTTAAGTTGTATGAGTTCCCTATAAATTTTGGAGATTAAACCCTTATCGGAGATAACTTTGGCAAATATGTTCTCCCATGCAGTGGGCTTTCTTGTTGTTTTGTTGATGGTTTCTTTTGCTTTGCAGAAGCTTTTTATTTTGATGTAGTCCCATTTGTTTATTTTCTCCTGATGTATAATCTTAATATACACTCTTCAAACAATTGCACTTTTATAAATATAGCCTATTTTATAACTTGTTACTCTATTTAATAGGTATAAACTGGTCACTCACAATTCATAGTATAAAAAAATCAAGGTCTTCATTTTCCTGATAGAACTGTTTTTCTTTGAGTCTTTGTAACTACTCGGCAGAGAAAATTTTAATCCTGGTGTTTCTAAGTGTTTAGCCACTTCTGCAAAAGTTTAGACTTTTCAGAAAATGTTCACTTAAAATCAGGTGTTGTCCTCTCGGTTACAATTCAAAGCTCCCTCCTAGAGCTCTTTCCTCGTGTCACCTCTACTTCCACCTGCCTGCCTGTGCCCTCCATGTGTCAATAAAAGAGCTGCCTGGGGATGCTGCTCTTTTACTGACACTTGTTGAGGCTGAGCAAGCTGTACATCTGTCAATATATCCTCTGGCTGGTTCTGGAAGGTGTAGTGGAAAATTACGGGGCAAGGGAGCTATAGGCACTGGCAAGACAGTGGCTGGAATAAGAGCCCGAGCAGTCTAAGATGGATTAAAAAACTCAGTGAAGAACGGAGGGGCTGATGAATAGGGAGAAAAATGAACGGACAACCAACCAAAGGGCCTGCCTGGAGAGGGGCAAAATGTGAAAGAGGAAGACAAAGACGAAAGGTTAAGAAGTTCATTCACTTAGTCAACAACTACAGAACACCTTCTCTATGGTTATTCTGGGATTTAAGACTGAGAGGAAAAGTGCTTGAGTAGCTTGAAGAGGTCAAGAACTGTGAGGCTAGTCCCACCTGGTTTGGAACAGATAGAGCGTCAGCCTGTGGACTGAAGGGTCCTGGGTTCGATTCTGGTCAAGGCTACATGTCCAGGTTGCTAGCTCCATCCCCAGTGGGGGGCGTGCAGGAGGTAGCCGGTCAATGATTCCCTCTCATCATCAATGTTTCTATCTCTCTCTCTCTCTCTCTTCCTTCTCTCTCTGAAATCAATAAAAATATATTTTTTTTAAAAAAAGAACTGTGCGGCTAGGATGTAGATGGACTACCTACCCACGGACAGTGACTCTCTGCTGAGTGTGGGAAGCAACAAGGACAGGTCCAGGTAGAAGAGCAAATGGCGTAAACCTCGAGATCTATATTTATGTGAGGCTAGGAGCCGCGGTTACCAGCTGCAATGAGAGCTAGAAGGAAGAAGATGCCACCTCCAGGACCTCCGCTTAATGAGATGGGTGAACACAGTGGCGCGAAGGCAGCAGAAAAACAGTATCTTGGGAAGAGAGCCAGGTTTTCAATTAAAGTAAGGAGATAAGAGTTTTTTATGAAGAGATGTGGCTGCAGAGACATTTGTTCAGCGTGGAATGAGAGTTCTATAGCGCAAGCATGAACACCTGAGTGTCCAGGAAAGGGCAGCACACAGCGCCTGTGGATAAGCCGGATGGTGCAGAGGCCTGCATTGGGAGCTGGGGTCCAGGGACAGAGATGTGGGCTTGCTTAAAGCTTCCAAGATACACTCTGGACTTGCCATTTTGGACATAACAGACTATGGAATTCACACACGATTCCCCCATAGTGAAAAATGACTCATCCTATTATTTAGTTATGTCACTGGACCTGCCTCATCACAGTAATAGTCCAGTCGCTGCCCACATGCGGTGCAGATTCAGGCCTGAGACTCACAAACTTCCCTCCTATCCCAACCCTGCTATTGCCTTTGGAAATTTCAAAATGCTTGAGGAATCTGAAAGACCAGACTGTCAGTTCTTTCGGATTCCTCACTCTAATAACCTCCGCTCCCTAATAAACATTCTCAAGACTGTACCTTGGATGTTCTTATAACTTACTCCATCTAAGAAGTCTTAAGATAGCCCCCATTATCCCTCAACCTCGGGGTGTTATCTACGTACACACCAATGGTCCTGTCAACTCCTAAATTTTCCTATCTGTTGGCTCCATCCTAGCCTCATTTCCTTCCCAGCAGCACATAACTAATGGTAAATTAACCAAAATACTCTCTATCCAAGCTCTTGAACGCTCTTAAACTCCAGTTCTTCAGCTCTACCTCCCAGGCAAAACTCAGACTCTGTACTAATCCTTTAATAACCTGCCTGCTTCCCTACGTTTGGTAAACAATGGTCCTCCCCCTGGGACTGCATAGGACTTCACAGAAAACTGCAAAGCATTCAAACTGATACCAAGTGCCACATCTAATTTTTTCTTGGGACAACAACATGTCTCACTGATCTTTTCGCTTGTCTCAGGCCAGCTATTTTCTCCTCCTTCCCCCAGCAATTACTCTAAATGTTTTCTACTCTGCCTAAGGCCTCCACCACTCATGATTTTAATCCCCACCTATATGCTAACAGCTTTGAAATTTTCATTTCTAGTATGAATCTCTCCTTTTAGCTTAAGGCACATATGCAAATGTTTGCTAAATCTTTCTACTGGACTATACATGATCACCTCAAATTCTCTGAACTCTTTCTATCTCTCCCATCAATTCTGCAGCTCTCTTGGTGTGACCAGCCTTTAAAATGGCCCCCAGTGATCTCTGTCTCCTGATGTTCAAGTTTTTGTGCAGTCACCTCCTCCATTATACTACGGGTGGTCTGTGTCACCAACAGAACACAGCAAGGGTGATGCTATGACACTCTGAGATTGTTAGGAAAAAACTAACACTTCCATCTTGGTCTCTCTCCCTCCCACTCCTTGGATCACTTGCCATGGAGAGGCCCGTGTAGAGAAGAACTTAAGTCTCCTCCTAACAATCACATGCGTGAACTCCCAAGTGGAACCTCCAGCCCAGCCAAGTCTTCAGCTTGACTGCACCTCATGAGAAGCCCTGGGCCAGAACCACCCAGCTAAGTGGATTCCTCAACTTCAGACACAGTGTGAAATCCTGTTGGTTGTTTGAAGCTGCTAAACTTAGGGGTAATTTGTTACACAGCAATAAGTGTCAGGACAGAAAACAGTAAGAGTAATTATCTGCCAAAGACATTCTATTCAAACTAGCAGTTCTTTAAAGTTGTCTTTATGCTGGGTAAATTGCAGAAACTTCCAACCAAATGAGCTCGAGCTTCAGAGAGTATGAGATGTTTAGTTTTCTTCAGATACTTAGACAAAGGCTTTTACCAAAACCAACTCCTACACTGACAGTTTGTGCTCGGAAGGGAGTAACTGCAAACATATTTTAAGCAAATGATAAACATAAAAAAATAAAACTGTAAGAAAATTAAAACGTCAACATTATATTTTTGCATGTTTCACTCCACTCCATGGAATAATTTATAAATTTTATTCCTTTTATGACCTAGGGCAATGTGGCAGATTCGGGTTCAGTTTTGGAAGATTACATTTTACATACAAGGAGAGAATCTGTTTGCAATTTTATCCCAGGCTTATGATTGCAGGGTGGCTGCTAGGTGATTGGCAATCACACAAAAGATGAGTATTCCCACCCCCGCTGTCCCACCCACCCCTCTTATTATCTTTTAGGGAGATAATAAGAGTCAAAGTCACACTCATATAAGAGTGTTTAAGGTGGTAATAAGAGTCATAGTCACACAGGCCATGACAACAGCTGACAAACCAGAGCGGTGGGGAGGGGGGGAGGGTGGACAGCAGATGCAAAGTTCTGCATCCATTTTTAGATACAGTGCATCCTCGTTATTCATGAGTTCCATATTTCCAAATCCACCTACTTGCTAAAATTTATATGTAACCTCAAAAATCTAACACAGTATGTTAGATAAGCTTCCTTCTGGCATAAGTTCCAGTGCCTCTGGCCGTGAGTTCACTGTTAATAAAAAATGTGTATTAAATAAGGTGTCTTTAAGCGGAAACGCACCTAAAACAAGGTTAGATATTGATTGATGAAAATATGACCAGTGGGAGTCAGAAACATAACACTGTACTTCCCCTGGAATAACTGGATACTACATGACTATCTCAAATAATGAGAATCAACTGTATTTTATTTGCTGCTCAAATTTACTTTTAATAGCTGTGGTCCCTAATACTGTAGCACACATCTGCATCAAAAGGGATAAGACATACAAAACATAATTGTAAGACTATGTCAGCAGAGTCTGAACCAAAGGGAAGAGGGAGTAGAAATGGACATTTATTGACTTCTCCTACACAAATCATCTCATTTAATCTTTACAATAATTCTATGAGATAGGCTTTGTTATTTCCAATTTACAGATGAGGAAACTGAGGCTCTGAGAGGTTAAAACACTGAAGGTCACACACTGGTGAGGAGGGAAGCTGAAATTCAAACCATACTGTATCTAATCCGCAAACCACACCTCTGACCCACGTGGTCAGCCCGGCTGCCACACTGGGACACATGACTCTGGGCATGTGGCTCTCTGCCCGTGAGAGATCTAAACTTAATAGAGACCCATGAACTCCTGGGATTCAGAAGACTGGAATTTCCCTTCCCCCTAGACAATGATGTTATCGAGGTGTCCATTATTCTTTAAATTATTCTTAAAACCCCAAATTAAAGAAGAATTTGGAAGGCACTAGCCTAGTTTCTTTATCTAAGAAAACCAGATATATAAATTCTACCCAAAACAAGCCAGACAGAAAAAGTTGCTCACAGCTGAACATTTTATATATGCCATGTAAAATTAATCGTTTTATTAAAATGTTCACCTGCTTTATTCTCGTCACATTTTCTCATCTATTGGGGGAAAAAAGAAGAAAAACTTATAGTTTAAAAATGGAACAGTAAATTAATATTGTTAACAAATGGTGCCTAGTATAGTATCTTTTATGGACTAGGTATTTGACAAAAGCTTACCAACGATATGGACCCATATGCTCTATTTTAGTCTTATTTAAGTATATCCTCTTTTGTTACTCTGAGTAGAGCACTATATTCAGCACACACCCATACACACACAAACATACAACTTCCCCTCAAAATTACACATACTCTGTTTATATAGTTTCACTAAGCAAACAATCTAAGAATAAGAATGAAATACTATTCAGTGTTTGGGTTATGAAATGTTTTTTGAAAGAAATGAGATTCTGGTAAGATTGTGCTGAAGGAGAAATAGGATGAAAAATGCAAAGCCCTATGAACATGCAGACGCACATTCAGCAGAATAAATGAAATCTTTCTGACCAGAAAGCCAATGTCTAGAATATGTAAATAGTCAAACTTTGTAATTCATTTTATAAGAAAGAGAGGCACTGCAAATAAAAAAGTAACAGAATTTATTCAGAAAGAAAATGTCAGCATATGCCACAGGATTAGCATAGGTTTGGCCTAATCTCCCATACTTGTACCAAGATGGGCACAATGGCCTGAAAGGGATAAAGGACTCCGTGTAATTTATAAACAGCATGGTTTACGTGTAAACACATTCGTTTAGGGATGGCTGGTGTGGCTCAGTGGTTAACCATGAGGTTATGGTTCAATTCCAGGTCAGAGAACATGCCCGGGATGTACTTGATCCCCAGTAGGGACCATGCAGGAGGCAGCAGATCAATGACTCTCTCTCATTATTGATGTCTTTCTCCTTTCTTTATCTCTGAAATCAATAAAAATATATTTTTTAAAAGATTACATTCAAGCTACTGCATAATAACATAGCAAAGCTACAATACAACAAAGAAAAAAGATGTCGCATTTAGCATGTTCTAAGCTAAACAACACATCATAACCAAAACTGAATATATTATAGGTAGTACCTAGGTAATTCAAACAAGCCAACAAGTGAACAGTCACATGTACTTAATGTTTGAAAATATCACTGGTTTTGGTATTATCTAAACACATTCTAGTTATTGATATAGTAAAAGCAGAGTTAGTATTAAATGACTGATCCTAAGACTTTATTTGTTAAGAATCTGGTATATCAACTACCTATCTCTGAAATGACAAATGATATTTATATTTAAACAGAGTGCTTATATTTTTATTTTTGTATCAAAAATATAAGTATATTATGAAAGCAGTTTAAGAGGAAGCCAATAAACATTTAAATATTTAAGACTAATTTAACTTGGCTGAAATGACCTAGCATTAACCCAGAAGACAAGCAGACACAATTCCTCAGACTACTACTGACTTTCTCTACTGTATAACAAAATTACTTGAAATAGCATCATCATCATCACATTAAGTACATCATCATCTTCAATAAGTATTTACTAAGATTTTATACTATGTGCAAAGTATTCATACTAAAGTCACATAGAATATGCTACAGTCTCTAAAGCTGAGGAATTTACAGTCCAATTAGAGAAATGAGCAGAAGACGTAATGCTAGGCATAAGGAACACAGAGCAGCCACTTGCTGCTCTTTGGAGCCTTACAGCACTCTACCGTATGCTAATTATGTCTGCAAGTGATAAGTGGACTGAACTATATCGAAAGTGCAATCAACTAAGAGGCGCTGGGTGAACAGTGAACCCAACAGGATATTAAAAGGGAAGTTTCTATTGAGAACCCAAGACAATCGATGTTCCAAAGCAGGTGCCAAAACAGTCTCAAAACTTCCAAAGGCAGTCTACAGAGAGAGGTGCTGAGGCGTGCTACCTCCTCCCCCCCAAGCCAGGGAGAGAAGCTTCCAGGTCACCGAGGAGAGTTTTGGAGCAGTGTTCCTTGGGGAGTGCTCTGGGAACAAGTGTTCTTGTCCCCCAAAAAAGGGGTGGAGGTGGATGCTTACCCTTCACCTAAAGTCTAGGGGGAAAGCTTCGGATGGGACCACTTGAAGAGCTTGCTGTGTGTCTCACACATGATGAAGAACATAACTGAACTGGTACCTGATTCATCCCCGGGAAATCTAAAGATGAGGAGCTGGATAAAGAGGCTTGTGAGGGCAAATGAGAGATGGCCGAATTGGGACCACTTCCAGAGGTTGCCTGGGCAAAGAATGGGGGCTACCTATCGACCAATGTGGGCCTTAGGGGAAAGAGACAGAGGAAGCTGGGGTGAGGTCACCCAAATCCATCCAGGAGGGTTACCTGGAGCTTGAACAGACCTCAGCAAAGTGAACATGGAGGTCCCTGCCAGGTCCAAGAGGCTGAGGAAGGAGCAAGCAACCAGCCAGAATGCAGACACGTTCTCAATGCCAAGCAACGTGAGGTGAGGGGTCTCGAGCAACTGAGGTGGAAGTTAGAGAAACTACGTCTGCTGCTCCTCTTTCCTCGCTTCCCTTCTCCCTTGTCCAGCTTGGAGGGGTCAGAAACCAGGACTGGCAAGACAAAGCAGGAGCAGCAAGCCCCATCAGAAGAAAAAGGTCATGATGCCCCCTTCCCAATTACTGGCTTCCTCCTGCAACTGGCAGAGCTAGGGAGTGGGCCCGGGGGAGAAGCTCGATCCTTAGCTCAGCTGCTGCGGGATTTTTATTTGTTGGTACTGGACATCTCAACGATCAAACTGAGACCTGTGCAACTTACCCACTGAAGAACAATTTGCGTGATCTAAAACAACCAGAAAAGTCAAGTTGATCTCTGGGCAAGGGGATGAACGGACCTCACAGAGTAAACTGGAAGGGACCGTGGGTAGCAAAAGCTGCTTTATTATTACATCCCACAAGTTCTGCTTTTCAACCCAAAGCACTGAAAAGCTAACGCAGTGGAGAATAGAGAAGTGCACAAATGCGATCCTATAAAACAGAGTTCAATCCACCCAGCAGCTCTGTCAATCCTGAGAGGGTTCGGCCATTAACAAATCCAGAAACTTGCCACAACATGATTCAAGAATCTAATAGTTAGAAATTCTTAAAATCTGACATGAGCAACCTACACATAGTCGACTGGCTTTAAAGGCAGAGACTGTGCCTTGCTCTCTGCTGTGTCTCTAACACTTAGCAAAGTGCCTCTCACATCACAGGTGCTCAAAGGACCGCTGTCCTCCTTTCCACGAGGTGGCTGCTGTGTCAGGCTCTTAGGAAACAGGATCTCAACCAATATAACTGCAGCTGAGGAGGCTTTTTAGTTAAAAAATAGATTGAGCCCTACTGTGTGCAAAATTATAATACAGATTACTTTCATCCTTTTCCTTTCACAGCCAGCCAAAGCTCTGCAAAACGCATGTTGTATTTTTCAATGCTGTACCACAACAAAGCAGAATTAAATGTGAAAAAGTTAAACTTTCAAACAGAAGAAAAATTAGTATACATATTTTTTTAAAGTTTATCAGAAAATTCTCAAAAGAGGTAGTATATCCATAATGCTATTAAATGTATAATGGTTTATTTTTAAAAATAAAGAGGAACATCTAAAAATATATTATCCAGTATTTTACTAATACTTTGTTTGTTGTCATATGATAGCTCTTTTACTTAATACCAGCCTGAATTAAGAGCCTGGCATCTCAGAGAGTTATAGCATCATCATCTCTCTTGAAAGACTAGGGAACTGAGGCTCAGACTTTAGTGACCTGCCCACGGTCATACTGACAGTAAGTGGTAGCGCAGGAGTTTGAACTCAAGACAGTGTGTCAGATTACCAAGCCATGCTGACTAGAACGCTGAAGAGCTGGGTTCTACTGACTCATTTCAATGTAATGGTTACCTTTATAATGTCTAACTTTGAAGTATAAGCTATTGTCAAGTTCCAGCCACAGTTTTATTAACAAACCTACGCCAATGTAAATTTATTAATAAACTCATCATGAGTGAAAATTCTATACGGCAAATACCAGTGAGGTTTAACAGTTGATGTATTACTCATGCTAGCATTTGGAAATGTTAGAGTATTTACAATGTGTATGTGATTGTAAAATTTGACAGTTTCCAGAACGGTACATTAGAGAAGCAGGTCTTATGGTGTGCGTCAGAAACTAAAGGGGGTTGGCTGCAACAAAACTCTATTTATCAGACGTTTCATTCTCACGCCTTATCTTAGAAACAAAGGCATGAGACAGGGGTGGGAGAAATCCTAGACATTTCAGTGTAACTCAGTGTTTCTCAATCTGGGATGATCCCTCAAACTCTCACTCCAGGTACATCTGTCCATATCTGGACAATGTTTATCTTCACGACTGTGTAAGGGGTGGGGAGGTGGGTGTTACTGGACCCCACTAGGTAGCACCTGCTAATCATCCTGCAATGCACAGGACAGCCCCGCCCATCCCAACACAGAACTGTCCAGTCCAAAATGTCAACAGTGCCACGGCTGAGAAACTCTAGTGTGAGAGTTTCAATGTCTGAGGCACTCAGCGGAGTGGGTGGTGCAAGTGTTAGAGACGGTAACTATAAACACTAAATCAGGAGACCAGGGAACAGTCAAGATTAGGTGCGGTACCGAAGCCGTGATGAGGGCACTGCCAAGGGTAGTCTCCTGCTTCCTTAGATTTGAGGTACCCGTTCAGTTATGTTCTTCATCGTGTGTGAGACACATCTCTCTCCTTTGAAAGAGAGAAAGTGACAGCAACTGCTAACAACACTCCCACCTTAAACAGTTGTGCTACTTTACATTTTTCTGATAAGAGAACAGGAAGTTGAAAAAGTGTACGTAAAAAGAAAAGTAGTTTACTGGAGAGATGAGAAACTTCTTTTGCAGAACGGTACACAGTTTCGCTACCAACGTATTGAGGGTTTCTACTACTTAGAGCAGGGCGCTGGAGGGTACGATCTAAAATAAGAACAAAGGATGTTGCGGACACACCGTAAGAGAACATTGGAATAAAGAAACATCCATGGGCTTCGTTTTGGACATCAGTGTTCTGAAGATCAAACACGATTGCAAGAAGCCTGGCTTGTAGCTCCCAAAGGTACACATGTTGGGGTGGGATAGCATCGTTCCTTCTTGGGCCTTTCTTTCTCTGAATTCGGGGACCCGTGTCACAAGAGCAAACAGTAAGAACTGGACACATACTCAGCCTCCAAGACAGCGCTGACATAAAACAAAAAGCAACACTTCACCCAACGTTGCCTTGCTTGGCATGGTTGAGTGCGTGCACCCTGCCTGTCTCTCCCATTTGATCCCTCATCCATTGGTCCTTCGTCCTACCCTCAGTCACATGTCTTCACCAAAATCTTTTTATCCTCCTCATCCCCTTTCCACGCCCATGTCCTTGTCCTCTCTTCCAACTCTTGTCTTACTTTTCTCTCTCAAAGGTGCCAACCAGTAATGGAATTATATGAGAATTTTGGAGTGAAAAGAGCCCGGCTGTAGAGGTTCCCTAGTGATAAAGCCCCACAATGCCCCTTCCTTCAGCATACCAACACTCCTAACAAGTGGTCAGTTGAATCAACTTAAGCGCGTTAAGATCTACCACTTCAACTCATCTTCAGAAACCACCAACTGGGTACTGGGAGACTGCTCCTGAGACCTGAAACAGGGCAAGATTATCCAAGTTGCTCTTGCTTCACAGATACCAACTCTTTCTCCTGATCAGCGTTTCCGAAGCCTGTAACGCTCCCCAGCCAAGTACCATCCAAAACTACAGGTGGCCAAACGTGCCGGCTGTTTGCCTCTGGATAATTATCTTCGGATAGACTGGGACAGTTAACTAAATACAGACAGGATTCATCTAATAAAGCTGGTCTGACACTTTGTCAGGCTAAGGAATGACTCACTGCATCCCCAAAACGACCAGCAAGGTCTGTGTTACCCTCCTCCGTTGCTTGCAAGGTTTGTTCTCCCTCTAACTGGGTAACTAACAGGAGATACTGATTAATTCCCAAGATTCCGGGTCATGTAGGGGAACCAGGGCGCTGCACCTCATTCGGTGTCGTGTAATGCCTCGCTTGGCACAGGCATGCGAGCAAAACTAATGGGATGGATGACTGTGGAATAAAGGAAGTAGATCCTGAATTGTTCTGGGCCGGCTAATCCGTAAAGGGCGCGGGGTGCAAGTCCCACAAACCCGGCCGTGCCTCTGAGCTGCCTCCTGCCAATTGATGTCGCCAGCATGCTACCCAAGTTTGATCGGCTCCTGGAGGCAAGTCTCCGGGTGTTGCGTCCCCCAAAACAGCCCCCACCCACTCGCCCCGGGCGCAGGGCGCGCAGCCTCCCAGCCGGCAGGTGCGCCCCGCGCGGCCCGCACAGGGTCCCGCCGCGCCCCCCGCGCCCCCTTACCTTGGTGAGCTGGGCGATTTTCTTGCTCATTTTGAGGTGCAGGTCCGGGCTGTAGTCCAGGCTGTGCCCCGCCTGCTGCGAGGGCACGAATTTGGCCGCCCCGGCCGCCGAGCCGCCGTAATAGTGCTGCTGCCAGCTCATGCCCGGGGTCGCCATCTTCCCCGCGGACCCCGGCGGGGGCACCCGTCCCCGCGCCCCGGCCACCTGCCCCCGCGCCCGGGAGGCGGCCCGCGGGGCAACGGCGTCGGGGAGGCAGGAGCCGGAGCGGCCGCCTTGGGACCCGACACCCCGCGCCCTCCGGCCGGCGCCCTCCTGCCGGCGCCCCCTGGGTCACCCCCGACCGGGGACGGGGCGCCCCGCCGATCGGAGGCCGCGGGCGACCCCGGCGCGGGACAGACGCCCGGGATCGGCGGCGACAGCCCGGGCCCCGGCCAGCACTCGCCCGCTCTTAAGCTCGCGCCCGGCGGGGGCGGCGGGGCCCCGAAGGTCCGGCTCCCCCCGGCACCGGGGGCCCAGCGAGGCGGCCGCGGGCGCTGCGGAGGGAGGAGGCGGCGGGGCGGGCTGCTGCGGGGGAGGCGGGGCATGGAAGGGGACGCGGGAGTCGAGGGGCCGCCGTTACCAGGGCGCGCGGCTCCCGGCCCGAGCGCGGGGGACGGCGACGTCATTTCCCCGCAGCCAGGCCCCGCCCCGCGCCGCCACCGACCGCTCCGCACCCGGGGGCCGAGGGGCGCCTCGCGAAGGGCGCGCTGGGACCCCGCGCCGGGTGCGCCCAGGCAGGGACCCCTGCGCCCGAGACGCGCGGTCAGCCCCGCGCGCGGGTCCGGATGGAACATTCTGCCGGAGGAGATGGATGGGGTCGTGGGCACCTTTGTGGGCAGAACGCGCGCCGGTGGACGGAGCCTGTCCACGTGCATCCTCCCGGGCGAGGGGCCCCCAGCTCCCGCTTGCGCTGGCCTCGGCCCCAGACCCGGGCGCTGAGCGGGCAGGGAATTGGATCATCCCTGCCCTGCCCCTTACTTTCAAAGGCACACAAAACAGGATTGTTCACAATGTCCAAGGCCAACCTGCTAGCGAAGCGCTGCTCCTCACCCAAAGCCAAGTGTCTAGGCGTGGAGAGTGTTAACAAAAAACAACAACATTGAAACCTGTAAAGAATTTTTGTGAGTTTATTTGAGCCAAACTGTCAACATATGCCGGGAAGCAGAACCTCAATGAATTGAGATAATGCTCCGAAGAATGGCAGGTTACCTTTGTATTTATACATTGCAATCAAAGGAAGGACATAGGGGGGTTACATGAAATTCACTGGTGATGGATTAAGGAAGTGGGATAAAGCAAAGCGGTGAGAAATCCCTGGGAGTGGATAAAAAGTAAAATGATGGACACATACTTAGGTGGGTACAGGAACAATGAACATGATAATGAATGAATTTGTGGTATCTGTCCTGGCGCCCACCACATCTGGTTGTGCCCCAGGGGCTCCAGAAAAAAGGGAAGTTACAAGTTACCCAGACACCTCACAGATATGTTATCTTAGAGGCAAAAAGGCAAATGGGCTCAGGAAAGATCTAAGTTGATCGTTGTCAGGGAAAATATCGGCCTAGGACATGACTGCCCACTGTAACCTGTTTGTAGTTAAATATTTAATTTTCAGACCATCTTTTGTGGTTATTTTAGGTCTCTGAGTTTGCAAGACTGCCACACAGGCCTCCCCTGAGCTTGTCAGGTTAGCATGTGGCTCCTTTTGTCCACAAGAGAGCACACCTCACCAGTCCCTCCTGTGGTGTAGAGTCGCTTTCTCTCAGTCTCATGGAGCCTGGGTTTATGAAATCCAGTAAAGGGGGGAAACAAGATGGAACAACATGTCAGCTCCTTAGGGTTTAGGGCTGGACCCAAATGTGTCATTACTTGTGCATTTTCATCTTCCTGACTGTGTTTATTTCCTAGGGATTTTCTCCTAACATCTCTTACTCCTAAAAGTCAAGAGACTTTTTTTTTTTCTTTTAACGTGTACCCAGGTTGAAGTAAATAGGTCATTTGGGGGCAATCTTAACACAAACTTCAAAAACGTAGAATTGTGACTATTTTTACAATATACGTTCCCCATGCAGTTTTGCAGAACTGAATTCCCCATGTTGTAATATGTGGTTTCTCTTTAGCATGCAAATAAACATCACATAGATCTGAGATTATTTACAAATTCAAACCGCCCCTTTTGTAACAAAGTGTTTGTGACAAAAATCTAAACCAACAAGGTAAAGATTGAGTAAGATCTTAAAACACTTCCAGGACTGTTGGAATTTCAGAAAGGAAGCCTGAAATTGGCTACCTTTTCCCCCAGATGCTAGGTATTCAGCCCAACCCAGAATAGGCCTTTCAAAAAATAAATCCATTAGTTGTCTGGTTTCCAGGTTCTGAATAGAGCAGGTGGCCAGAAACACATATCAGGGAAATCGTGCTCCCTTCTTAAGCTCTAATGATGAAATCTAATTAAAGAGAATTAGGAGCTAGTGTTCTTTCATCCAACTCTAGGAAGATTCCTAATCGTTTCAGCTCTCGGGTTCTGTACAGTCTAAGCAGATGTATATACTTCAGGGCCCCCTGATGTTTCCCTAATATTTTATAGCTAAGTCTTGCTAGGGCAAAGGAGGTGTTGTTGTTTTTGTCTCTACGACACAGTGGAAAGAGTACAGGCCTAAAAACAAGGAGACCGATGTGTAGCCTCAGCAGTGTCCTGGAACCTGTTTGCCACCCCTCAGCGCCTCCTCTGAAGAATGTTATCAGTCCCTTCCCACCGTAAATTGGGAATTAGAGGCTGCCACTCTTGTCCACTGGTAGCTCACTCAACCCCATCACATGAGTTTCTGCCATGACTAGACAGCAGAGCCCACGAGGAGACTTTCCCTAAATGCCATGCTCAAAAGTCATCTGTGTCACTCCATGAATTCATTATTTCACCCCACCACGATGGGATAAAAACAGGTTCTCAAATGGGGGAAGCTAGTTAAGCAAGAAATCTTTGTTAAGTACCCGTTCCTCTGATAAGATGACATATTTATTGAATGCGTTCGGTGCTGAGGCTGCAGTGATGACTAAGAATCAGTCTCTGTCCTCAAGAAATTAGCAGCTAGGGGAAAAGACAGACAAGTGAAGACTAAGATGCAACGCAGGGTGGTAAGTGTTAAAGGAACTCGAAAGAGGGCGCTTAACATAGCCTTGATGTCAGAAGGCTTCACACACAGAAAGGTAATGTTTTTTGTTTTTGTTTTTTAAATATATTTTTATTGATTTCAGAGAGCAAGGGAGAGGGAGAGAGAGATAGAAACATTCATGATAGAGAATCATGGATTGGCTGCCTCCTGCCCGACCCCCCACTGGGGACTGAGCCCACGACCAGGGTATGTGCCCTTGAATCCACGGACCCTTCGATCCACAGGCCGATGCTCTATCTATTGAGCCAAACCAGCTAGGTCCAAAAAGGCAATGATTGAGTGGACTCCTAAAGGCAGGTAGGGAAAGCCAACTGCAAGCTCTGAGGACAGCAAGCATGAAGCCCTGGAGATGAGAGAGAACATAACCCATGTAGGGACTGTAAGTGGTACAATATGACTGAGGCAAAGAATTTGATGAGATGTCAAAATATGACGTCGTAAAGCAGAGCAAATGTCAAGATTTGCTGGGGAAGGGGGGGGACTTATTTGCCTTGATAAGGAGGCTGAGACTTTATTTTAAGGCAATGATGAGCCACGGAAGGGCTTTAAGCAGGAGAATGAAATAATATTTGCACTTTAGTAAACAATTTTTGTGACTGTGGGAAATGGATTACAGAAGCAACTTTATAGATGGGGAGACTAGTTAGCTAAGAGGCTATTGCACTTATTCAGGTGAAAGAGGATGGACCATTGACTTAAAATATGGCAGTGAGAATAGAAGAGATGATAGGTCATCTCCTCTCAGGTCCCAGCCTGTCCTTGGCATTGGTAGATACAGGGCTAATCTGCAGGCAGCCCAGCCAAGTTCAGAACTTAGAAACTAAGCAGTGCATTTGGCACAGTCCTGCTCGAAGCTCCTTCCCTTTCCTCATTTGAAGGTGTGATTCTGTCACCCTGTAGGATGAGAAATGGGGTTCAGAAGAAGGAATTCAGGGAGTACGAAGAGTGGGGGCCGGGACAGGCAATAATGACAAGAGTCCAGATTTGGAGAAATTATAACTAAAGGAACATTGAGGTCAGAACAATGATAACATTATCTTTTATTTTTTCCATCTAGTGGTTCACACTGTTCTCTCTCACCTCGGCCTCCTGACTGGTTCTGTTCACAACTCGAGAAGTGCTGCTTCCCTGTTCAGAAATATTCACTTAGGTAAAAGAGCTTAGCTTTCAATTCTCCACCTCTTTTCCTCTTTCTGCTTCCTGCCCTACTCTCCGATTTCTCATGCTACCTTTATAAAAAGAGCGACGAAAAGCAATGACTGAAATAAAATGCGAGCCATCACAAACCTATAGCTGTAAAACAAGTTTCACATCTCCACTCAACTGAATTAAGAAAATGAAAAACTGAGATGTTTTTCATTTCTCAAAAGCAGATTCTGCAACAAGGATTTAGATACACGTACTTTATTTGGAGAGTGATGGCAGAAAGCATGATGAGGGAGGGAAGTGAGACCGGAAATGGTACATTGTTCCTATGCAGGTGATGGCGTGAGCAACTGGGCTCACCACCACTGTGGACCCTCCTAAGACCACAGAACACACCTGAAATAGTCCCAACAAGGGGCCAGGAGGTGGGAGCATTTACCCATCAATATCTACTCATTATCGGTTCAAGTTTGCTCTCAGGGCATTAACTCCCCAGGCAGAGAGATGCTTAAGGGAAGAAGTCATTGGAGGTAAGCAAATTGTCTACCCAAGCATGGCTGACCTCCAGGGTTGTCTGCAAAGTCATCTGTTAATTTCGTTTTCTTCTCTCTCCAAATTAACTGTCTTAGTTTACTTAGAACATTAAAAACACTTTTCTATATCCTGATTACGTTTTTGTAGGTTCTATGAAAATAGAAATACCCTATAATGTCTCATGTTTCTCACAATTCATTTTCTTATTAACGATCTCATTTAATCTCAAAACAGTCCTTGAGATAAATATTATTAGCCTCACTTTACCATAAAAGATCCCTTTTACTTTCATGTAAAATGTACATAGCTCTCTATTCCTTAAGTGTGAACCACACACCTCTTTCCAAAAGCACCGTGGAAAGAAAGAAAAGGAGTAACTTTAGAATACAGAAGCTTACAGATTTTATAACATAAAAACCCACTGAGATCTATATGTTCATGTTGACCAATGTCACCCCAATAAATGCAATTTAAACAATAGAGTATAGAAACTGACAATCACTACCTTAGCCAGGTCTTCACAGTCAACATCAACAGTGATAGGTCACTTTGATAGCAGGCACCTTTGATATGATGTGATGAAGTGGGACCTTAGTTCTGTGGTCTTCCTCCCCCAAACTCATAAGCCCAGTCTAATTATGAGAAAAACATAACGCAAATCTCAGTAGAGAGATGTTTTACAAAATACTGACCAGTACTCCACCAAACTCTCAAAGCCATCAACAACAGGGAAAGTCTGAGAAACTCACAGCCTAGAGGAGCCTAAGGAAATGTGGCTATTAAGAGTAATGTGGGCCCTAGCTAGTTTAGCTCAGTGGATAGAGCATCGGCCTGCAGACTGAAGGATCCTGAGTTCGATTCTGGTCAAGGGCACATGCCCAGGTTGCGGGCTCGATCCCCAGTAAGGGCGTGCAGAAGGCAGCCGATCAATGATTCTCTCTCATCATTGATGTTTCTATCTCTCTCTCCCTTCCTCTCTGAAATTTAAAAAAAAAAAAAAAAAAGAGTAATGTGGTAGCCCGGCTGGCATGGCTCAGTGGTTGAGCGTTGACCTATGAACCAGGAGGTCAGGGTTTGATTCCGGAACAGAGTCAATGCCCACATTGCAGGCTCAATCCCCAGCATGGGGCATGAAGGAGGCAGCAAATCAGTGATTCTCTCTCATCATTGATGTATCTACCTCTCTTTCCCCCTCTCTTCCTCTCGGAAATAAATTAAAAAATTAAATCAATAATAATAATAGTAATAAAAGAGTAATGTGGTATCCTGGATGGGATCCTGGAATAGAACAAAGACAATAGTAAAAACTAAGGAAGGCTGAATGAAGTATGGACTTCAGTTAACAATAATTTATCGTGCACTAATATAAAATGTTAGTAGAGGAAACTGGGTGTGGGATATTGGAAACGCTCTGTACTATCTTCATGTAAATCTAAAATTGTTCAAAAATAAAATTATCAAGTGTCCATCAGTAGATGAGTGGATAAAACAACTATGGTATATTTACACAATAGAATACTACTCGTTCGTAAAAAGGGAAAAAAATGTTACCCTTGGCAACAGCATGGATGGACTTGGAGAACATTAAGTTAAGTGAAATAAGCCAGTCAGAAAAAGACAAGTACCATTTGATTGCACTCGTATGTGGAATTTAATGAACAAATATAACTCATAAGCAAAATAGAGACAGACTCATAGATAGAGAGCAAGCAGACAGCTCTGGTGTATGTGGGGGTTGTTGGGGCGGAGGCTGGAGGGATTGAGTAAAAAGGAAAAAAAAGAAAAAACTCATGAACACAAAGGATAGTATGGGGAGGGGGTAAGGGGATAGATGGAGGTGGAAGAGGGTAGAGGGGGGGATAAATGGTGATAGAAAAAACACAATTAAAATAGGTTAAAATATATATGGGATACAAATAGTTAAAACAGACTTATTAACTTTCTAGCTGTGTTTCCTGTTTTTCCAATAATTTCCATCTAAAGAAAGTTGTTTTTGTCTTTTAACAATAGAAATACACATGAACACAGATTCATATGACAAACTCATTTTAATCTGTACTTTGACAGCTAATAGCAAGTATATTTATTGCCAAGATACTAGTAAATTAGTTGGCAAACATTAATTTTAATTAACTGTGTGTCACTAACTTAAAGATGTCAGTCATGAACAGCCAAGTGTCATTATCATTAAATTACCTATTCTATACTTAAATCGCATCATTATTCAAGGTCAGAAAACTGTCTTGGGTTTTTGGCATGCTTTTTATAAATGGTCATTTGTGAATTGGATATCACCAGGAAGTGAAATGCTATCAAAAAAAATCAAACTGATTTATTTAAAGAGGGAACATATTAAACAATAATTTGTATAGCTATTACTCAGAGTGGGACCTTTTGTCTTTTTCTATCTTTTTACAGTCTAATGATTTTGAAAAACAAAGAAAGCTAGAGCTGACTATGCCACTAGGTTCTTTTACTAATTTAACTTTCATAATTAGAGGTCATATGAATTATTCAGAATAAACTCAGTATATCTGCTTAATTGCGTGTCTCTCATTTTAGTTTTGAAACTAATTAACTGGATGGACTTTGGTAAATTAACCTTCTGTGTCTCGGTTTCCTCATTTCTAAAAATGACGAATAGTAGTTAGCTCATAGGACCCAAAGTTGTCAAGACAATAAGTAAAGTAATAAGGCATGAAAAGTATTTGGTAGGTAAGGTGTATTTTAGAGTATTAAACGTTCTTTGTAAATACAAAATTCACTGAAAAAAATCTATGAGAAGTTATGGTGAATAGGAGAGATTCTGTAAGAAGAGAGATTGGTAATTGGGACTAACTTTTTCCAAAAATGAAAAAATAAAGCCCATATACATTTGTTATACTAATCCATCTAGGTTACTTTGTGAAATATTTCTGTACACTATATATCCCTTTCACAGCTCTCACGGGAATATCAAAAGTTAGGGGGAAATCTATTATCTTAAAGTTGTAATGAAGCTTAATTAATAGAAAACACCACTTGATATATAGTAAACATTAAATATATAAACTGCATATGGAAAATAATTTCTGCATGAGCATCGTCTGCCAAAGCCAGTAACTTCTCTCACAGATAATCCTGTTCATAGTGCTTTCCTCCGTTTCATGGGATTGTAAAGTGGTTTTTTTTTTAAAAAAAAAACTTATATTTATTAACACCCTGAATGTGGTGAACTCAAGGTTTCTGAAGCAGAGTGGATTATTACTTGCTTATGGCAAATAACTGGGCCAGTTCCCTTTGCCACAGTTCTTAACCCTATCGTGACACAATGAGAGGTAGATCTGGTGTTGTCCTACACATAGCCAAGTTTGTAATGTAGGCAAAAAAGCCCAAAATATCCGGATTTTGTTAAAAACGCTCACCTGAGCATATTTTTCTTCTTCTTAAAAAGGGGGAGAGAGAGAGAAAGAAACATCAATGCTCCCCAACCAGGGCTGGGGATCCTGCAACCAAGGTGCACTGGTGCCCTAGACTGGAATCAAACCCAGGACCCTCCAGCCTGCAGGCCAAAGCGCCAAACTGGCCAGGGCAATATCTGAGTGTTCTTACAGGAAGTGAAATCTGTCTCCCCTCCCCTTCTGAAAGGTGGGGACCAAAACCTTTGTTAGGAGGACCCTGGGTTCTTAACTCTTACCCTTTAAAATGTAAATAAATCTCTCCAGGGGAAGATAAGACTGGTATCTCCCTAAGGGGTTATGGCAATTTCCTAGCTAACCCAAGTGTGGGGCTGACATGTGAGATGCTAAGCACTCCAGCACTGCAGGCCACAGGGATAAATTTGAAGGGCACATTTTTAAAAGATGTCGTAGATGGAATTTCTATATCAGGAAAGGTGGTAGAATAGAGAATCTCCACACTTCCTCCCTTTCAGTTTGTGAATAAACAAAAAGGACTTGATCCCCACCGCCCCGCTATTAGTAGTCTAAGAAAATGTAAGACACAGTCATTAGTCAGCAACATTCTTTTCAAATATCAACTGCATTAGAATAAAAGGTCAATCAGGACTGGTTCTCAGCGGAATGAGGGTTTCTGGGAGGAAGGTCCAGAGCTGTGTTTTAATGAGCTCCTCACATAATTCTTATGTGCTCTAAAGTCTGAGAAGCACATTGAGGAGGAGGACTTTTGGTGTAGAGAGAGCTCTGGCATGATTGCCAGAGCTTTTTATTTGTGATTAATATCAGTAGCTATTTCAGACCTGCTGATGCCTCGAGATAGGGCATCAGAGAACTACCAAATAGTTCCCTTTTTGTTTAATCTGGTGGAAGTGTGAGGAACTGGAGAACTTGCCCAGGGCAATGTGGAAGCTTCTCCAGGGACCTGGAGTCGTTTCCCTCTTCTAAAACAATGATACGCGTCCTATACCTGCCCCAGACTGTACTCCTCTGGACTTCAGCTACTCCCTCCCAGTCAGTCGCTGAAGAAGGAGGCAAGCCTTGGTAGCCATTCTTGAATCTGCCAAAGTTCTATCAATCTGGGGTTGTTACTCTTGAAAATTGTTTTCTGACTTATTTTTTAGGACTCTCTACCTTTTCAAAGTACACTTCTCTTCTAATCGGTTTCCCGGCCCCTCTCCATGGATTGAACGTGACTCTACCCCTGGAGGTTGGGTTGGCTTCTTCTTTGGAAGGAGCCTTGATGGATGGTTTGATGGATGGTTTAATGGAGAGTGAAAAGAGCTGCTGGTCCATGAGCTGAGACTCAGGACAATCTGGGGCACCCTGGGATGCTCACTGGTTTTCCAGTCATCAAGGGTTTGAGTGGAGTTTGGAATGCTGGAGCCAATCATCTCTATTCTCCAGGAAACAGGATGGTCCTCTCTTAGTCAACTTCAAAACCTTTTCTTCCTAGCTTTTGAGGGCACCCACAAACTGACCCAATACTACAAATCTATTCTCCACTATTTTCCAAAACAAGATTTCCTCCTCATCCCACAATTAAATCAATTGAATTCATATCTCTTTGCTTTTCCTTTCTTTCTACTTTTCTACTTGGAAAGTTCTTCTTTTAAACCTTCTTCCTCCACAAATTCTTTCTATTCCCAACTCCTCCATAAAACCTTTCTCAGCTATTCTTGGTCTTAAGTATTCTCAATTTCTGTAGTGCTCACCCTCCAAATGATGTAACTTAGTCATTAATTATATACTGTGCTACACAATTTGCTCTGTTTTTTTTTTTTTTATTCTTCAACTAAATTATAAGTGTCATGAGACATTCTCCACCTCTCACTTTACAAATGCAAAACCTGCTCTTAGTATAGGGAAGAAATTAAGGCCACAGACTTAGAATTGGTTTTTGCACTCAAGCCTCTGGACCCCTCTCCCTCACCCTCCACCTGTTTAGTTCTGTCCCATTGGGTGCTCTGATCCTGGAATATTTTTTACAAACTCTAATTTTTACTTTATTTATCTATTTATTTAAAAATATTTTTTTTATTGATTTCAGAGAAGAAGGGAGAGGGAGAGAGAGATAGAAACATCAATGATGACAGAGAATCATTGATCGGCTGCCTCCTGCACGACCCCTACTAGGGGTCAAGCCCACAACCCGGGCATGTACCCTGACTGGGAATCGAACCATGACCTCCTGGTTCATAGCTCAACATTCAACCACTGAGCCATACCAGCTGGGCACTCATTTTACTTATTTAAAATGAATCATTTTCTTTCTCTCTCTTGGATGTTGATAAATGTTCATTTCACAGAATAGAATTATTAGTTATGTACACAAACCACCAAATGTTCTCACAAAACAGAATATGGGTGAAAACAATTATCTTGACCTTGTGGCATTTCATAAATGAATTATTATTAGCATTGTGGTAAAATAGGACAAATTGAGCTCTTTAATGAATAGACACTCCCACATTCATGAGAATTTTTATGAGAAATATTAGGCAACTCAAATCTACTCTTATTATTTAAAAAGTCATTCTCTCCCAGCCAGTGTGGCTCAGTGGTTGAGAGTCAACCTATGAACCAGGAGTTCATAGTTCGATCCCAGTCAGGGCACATGCCTGGGTTGCAGGCTTGACCCCTAGAAGGAAAGTAAAGGGGGCAGCCAATCAATCATTGTCTCTCATTATTGGTGTTTCTATCTCTTTCCCTCTCCCTTCCTCTCTGAAATCAATGAAAGTATATGTTAAAAAATAACAATAAATAAAAAGTCATTCTCAAAAAAAAAAAAGTCATTATCTTTGCTATTTTCACTCCCAAATGCCATTCGTTCATTTACCTAAAGACCTACTAACTCATTACTTTACATATCACACAATATCTGCGTTGGTTGCTTATTTATAGATGCACACTGACCCTATCTAATAAAAGAGTAATATGCAAATTGACCATACCTCCGTTATACCCACAAACCACTCCCACCAGCCAGTCAGGAGTGAGCATGCAAATTAACCTAACAAAGATGGCTACAGCCACAGAGAGAGCAAGAGGCTTGGGTTTCCCTGGCAATGGAGGAAGCCAGGCTTTCCGCCTGCCCTGGTGGGCCCAGGCATCCGCTCAAGGCTACAAAGTTTCAATTATAGAAGATAAATAAATCCCAGATACCAGGGCCTCCGCTTGGGTAGCCTGGGGGGCGTGGCAGGCCTGCAAACCACCACAGGCCCCTTGCCCAGGCTGCCCCATGCCCCAAGGGAACCCCCACCCTGATCCGGGACACCCTTCAGGGCAAACCAGCTGGCTCCCACCCGTGCACCAGGCCTCAATCCTATCCAATAAAAGAATAATATGCAAATTGACCATCACTCCAACACACAAGATGTCTGCCCCCATGTGGTCAAAGATCCTGCCCCCATGTGGACACAAGATGGCCACCACAAGATGGCCAGCAGGGGAGGGCAGTTGGGAGGGACCAGGCCTGCAAGGGAGGGCAGTTGGGGGTGACCAGGTCAGCAGAGGAGGGAAGTTGGGGGTGACTGCGCCTGCAGGGAAGGGCAGTTGGTGGTGGGGGGGGGGGACCCAGGCCTGCAAGGGAGAGCAGTTGGGGGTGACCTAACTGACGAGGCCTGCAGGGGAGGGCAGTTAGGGGCAAACAGGCTGGCAGGGGAGCAGTTAGGCAACAATCAGGCTGGCAGGGGAGTGGTTAGGGGGTGATCAGGCTGGCAGGCAGAAGCGGTTAGGGGCAATCAGGAAGGAAGGAAGGCAGGCGAGCAGCTGGGAGCCAGCAGTCCTGGATTGTGAGAGGGATATCCGACTGCCCGTTTAGGCCCGATCCTACCTGGAATCAGACATCCCTCGAGGGGTCCCAGATTGGAGAGAGTGCAGGCTGGGCTGAGAGACCTGCCCGCCCCCCACCCGTGCACAAATTTCATGCACCGGGCCTCTAGTTAAAATATAATTCTACACTATATTTTAGGCACCTTTTCTCAATTAAAAACAAGTATGTTAAGTATTTGTCTTTAAACACACCTTTCCCTCATCTACCCATCTTGAGAATATCCATCCATCTTACTCAAGGGCTGGGTTCTGCTTCACCTGCTATAAACCTAACCATGTTAATTTAACCAATTAAGGGAATATTTTCCCCACAAAGCAGGAAGTAAGATGTTCTTCGGAAAGTGAGCAACCCAACTATTAGTAGATAGAGGCGGTGGCCCAGGGATGATTGGCACCTCACCTGAGTCACCTTCCCCAGGCTTCTTTTTCTGCTTTGACATGTTGAACGTGTGGCTTTTATTTTCCTGGTCGTCTCATGGTTTCAAGAAGCTGCCCCATATTTTGTTTCCCATCCAAGTTTTAATTAAGAAGCAAATTAACCAAACACACAAAATAGAACAATAAAGCAAACAACAACAACAAAATGACAAGGAAGGAGGAAGGGCCTCCTGCATCAGGAAAGTAAATCCTTTGATCTGCAGTGGACTTGAGTTTAGTCTCCAGGACAGAACTGTGTCACGTTGTCCCATGTAGCTGCACGGGAGACAAGGGAATACAGTGTTATGTGTTTGTTTGTTTTCTAGTAGGGTACATGTGGGCCTAATAAAAATGTGTTTTTTATTATTAGGGAAGAAGGTGAGAAGGCTATCGGATAAACAACTAGCAGTGTCTGTTGCAGAAAAGCCAGAGGCAAATCACTCATGAACGCAACACCTAGTTTCAAAGTTCCCAGATGTGGCTGGGAGATTATAATGAGACTTTTCAGGCAAGCTTGTTGAAAGCTCTGAGCAAATTTTAAGCACTCAGATACTGCCCCTGATTCATTAGTCATTTATGTTTCACAATTGAAGTACTCCTCATTATAAATGATTGCTTCAAATTAACCCAAATAAATGCTTCGAATGTTCCTTTCACGGAACGTAGGAGACCTAGAGAAAAATGTTGATCCTGCTCTGAAGGGGCAAAATTTAATGCAGTACAAAGCCGCTGAGCTGCTGTGAAGCATTCTGTTTAGTTAATGAATATTTGCTGCCACCTACTGTTTAAACTTGATATTGATCCTGGTTGACACCAGGAACTGGAGCATGACTCCAGGAATGAAAACTGCAATGAGAGGATCCTTGCCAGGGCTAGAGCCATCCGCTTTTGTCAAGTTGAATGTTCTATTGGCACACCAGGTTCATAGCAGCATTGTGTGCAATGGCCAAAAGGTAGAAGCAACCCAGGTACCCATCGACAGACGAAGATGGGGATATACATACAATAGACACTTATTCAGCCTTAAAAAGGAAGGACATTTTGACACATGCTACACTATAGATGAATGTCTTTGAAGACACTCTGCTCAGTGGAGCAAGCCAGTCACAGATGGACAAATACTGTAGGGTCCACTTCCATGAAATTCCTAGAGACAGAAAGTAGAAGGGTGGTTAACAGGGGGCGGGGGAAGGAGGGGTCTGGGAGGAAGTATTTAATGTGTACCGTGTTTCAATTCGGGGGAAGGTCAGAAAGCTCGGGAGATGGGCGGTGATGATGGTTGCACAACAATGTGCATGGACTTAGTGCCACAGAACTGGACACTTAAAAATGGCTAAAATGCTAAGTTTTATGTTGTGAATATTTTACCATAATAATCATTTAAAAAAATGTATTACATTTCCAGGGAAGCACGTAAGCTAATTCTGTGGAAAGCAGAAACTGAGCATACTGTAATTTATATTGCCATGTAGTAACACACTGGTGCTCTTTTTTCCTACTCCTGAAAAAGTAGGTCCCTGGCTGTTGATGAAGAAACTGTCATGTTCTCATCACTCTGAAAATTGTTTTGGCAGCGTCAGGGATGTGGAAATTTAATGTCCTACAAAAAAAGAGTGTAGCAGATTTAACTGTAGGGAAGAAGACAAGTAGGGTAATTTGGGCAATTCCTATATCTCTAAAAAAGCAATTTCTTGGTATATGGATCTGAATAGTTTCATGACAAGATGTAGTTTTTGGACTGTTGAACAGCCTTAGAAAAATTCGAAAATTTTTCTATGGTTATTTGGTAGTTTTAGAACATAGCAAAATAATAAGACCATGGCCATGTATATTATTTTAACTTAAATACTATGAAATCCTGGAAAGAAAGCACCTCGGGACCTCCTATATCCATGAAATGATTTATTACACAGGATTTCTGAACGATCATTTTTCATATAGAATCTGCCATACATAATAACTTCCATCCAGGTTATGTTTGAATCACTTAAAAAATCTTTTAAGAGAATATCTTTTCTGGACATTGGAAGTTTAATGGGTTTTACACACAGCAGTCTCCTTACCCCTTCTCCTCTTTCAGTTTAGGGGTTTCCACCCCAACACGTGACTGAGAGGCCCAGAAGCTGTTCCCCCGAGGAGCCCATCTGACAGGCCTTGCTCCAAAGAGAAAGGGAATATTATTCTTTTAGGAATAAAATCAGGAAAATGACTGCAATCCTGTTTCATTACTTGAGATAGTCACACACTATATTTTTTAAAAAGGAAACATGCATAGAAAAGATAGAAAGTGTATTGAGAAATATATGTAAAATATCAGGAAAGACGGAAAGGGGTAGATGCAGCACTTTTATGGTGGAGTGTTACTATTTTTAAAAAGTAATAATCTTACTGCTAGATAATTCTAATATCCTATAGATCATCCTTTTAAAGTATATAATTCACCGATTCCATTATATTCCCACAGTTGTGCAAGCATCACCACTCATTTTAGAATGTTTTATCAGCTCAAAAAACAAACAAACAACATCACCCTGTCCCCATTAGCTGTCACTGCCCGTTCCTTTGCTTCCCTCAGCCCCTGCCAACCATTAACCTACCGTCTGGCTCTATGGGTTTGCCTACTTTAGCAACAACACCATTCAAGTGCAGATCTCTAAGATATTTGATATTTAAGTATAAGTTGACCATCACTTGTGTCACTGAGCCTGGCTTCATGCTACATAGATTAGAAGGCTGAGTGGAATGAGACTAAGGCAAAGCAGTTCCTCAAAAAGGCCTAAGATCTGAACCGTCAGTGGAACAGAACAGTGCAGTCCTCTCTGTTTTGCCAAGAAAGTGATGCAGTGCCTAGCAGAATTGGGCTCTATTCATCATCCTTTCTAAGTAGACTATCTGTCACCGTTTAGTGCACCTTTTTTATTTTAAAGTGAATTAACTGATCCATCACCTAAGAGGACTACTGTTTCTCTGTAGGGTTACGATCTCGTTAGAAGTACCAGGTGGACAGCCCTCCCTGGGAGGAATCTTCCAGCCCCAGTGGCCATAGGAGAGTGGGAAAAGGCTTCCGAAGGGCATGCCTCGCCTTAAAGGGCTCCTGGGGGAATTCAGGTATTGCTGGTGCTTTTAAACCTCTGCTGTTTATGTGGACAAGTTGATTGCTGTTGACACTATAAGCAGTATGAACAGATATTTTGGTCATATAATCCTTGGTGAGACAGATAGGTATTTAGGAAATAAATATAGGCAGTTATATTTTTAAACTGTAGAAAAATAAATCTGGAACATTTGTTTCCTCCTTACTCTATTTTTAATTCTAAATCACCCATTTGCTGATGGTGGGATTACATTCCAGTTGTAATATGCAGGTTTAGATAGTTCTTCAGACAGAAACATTTACAAAGCACAACCCCAAAACAATTACATATTACAAATGTAATCATTATCAATTACTATTCCTGGGCCCCATGTTACTGATTGTAAGTTTTGGAAAATTCTCATTTTGTTTCTTTTATAAATTTAAAATGTTCTTGGCTAGTCATAGTTTCAGTTAATCAGTATTTATAGGAGTTAAAGATGATTGCCAAGGAAAAGTTTTAATTTAAAGGATTTAAAACATATATGCTTTTATTGATTTTAGAGGGAGAGGGAGAGGGGGAGAGAGATAGAAACATTGATGAGAGAGAAATATTAACATCTGCCTCCTGAACGCCCCCCACTGGGGATTGAGTCCGCAAGCCCATGTCCCCTCACTGGGAATTGAACCAGCAACCTCTTGGTGCATGCATGGGTCGACGCTCAACAGCTGAGCACACTGGCCGGGCTAAAGAATTTTTATCTTTTCATTTCATTTGGTTTCATTACCTATCTTATAAACAACTTATATTCCGGCAGGGTTATTATTACTTCAGTTCTTAGCCACTGTGTTGAAGATTTCTTATGTATGTTAACTATGCAAAGAGCTTTACAGTATTAAAGTTCATCTTACAAGTTCAACAACTTTTACTGATTGGCAATATTTTATGTATTTTTAGAATTAAGTTTTGTTGAAGCCTATGACAGCATCCCTTAAATGTTTAAATCAGGGTAATAATAATTATAATTAGTCCATTGGCTTTAAGTTTATTGTCAGTAAGTATAATTTCAAAAAATCGACATTTATAAAATTTTACCTGGGGTGTAAAAGCTTTCTCACACTCTATTAAAAAGATGAGAGTTTTATACGCTCGTAAAATGAGTCATGCTGAAATCATTGCTTACAAGGGGTTCATCTAAATGATAATGGGCACAAAAAGTAAGTTCCACCCTGGTAGTAGAGGTCTCATTTTTCCATCTGTTGTAGCTAATACTTGAAAAGATGTAGTAAAGTCAAGAACGAACTAATGGTCCATTTAGAAGATCAAATAAACCATGACCCAAATGGTTTATTTTATTTTACATTTTAAAGTACTTCGGTAATGATTACCAATCTGTAAAAAGGGACACAATTGCAGAAGCTTTTCAGTATAAAAGTTGCTTTTAGCTTTCTTGGGGTTATGTTTCTGATGAAAAGTGATGAAGCTTTTGGCCCAGAAAAACTCATATTTGCATAAAAATTCCTGGGGTCAATAGAGCCCTAAAACTCCCATTTAGTTAGTCTTGGAGAAAATATTCATTGTAGTTAAGCTAATGTTACAAAAGCTTTGAAAGGTATTATTTATAAACATATTTTTATAAATACTGTTGTAGCTTGATATTTAGAAATTTTAATTTACTTCCAGGCCCTAACATTTATTAGCAGCTTTTTTAGGATAAGCTTTCAGAAAATTTGTATACAAGTCTGGTTTCAGCCAGCTTCATTAATCAATCAATCAATAAATCAACAAATGCATGGTTAACAATTACTATTGTGGCCTGCTATAAGCAAGTCCAATAATGAAATATTATAGCCTTTTTCTTCAGGTTTGGTTCCTTACATTCATTGAAGAGCTAGTTATATTTGCTTAACAGTGTTGGAGATTTTGCATTTTCTGGTATATAAATTACATATCTACAAATTTGCACCTACACCTGGCAAACTACTTTTGAATTCCCAAAAGAGTTGGTGTGATTGATTCCACAGTGGGTCCATAGGCCAGCATTGGACCCACTGAGGGAGAGTTTCCAGAATCTTCCTCATCGTGTGGGCCATCGGGCAGTTGTGCCAGGAAGTAGCATACCAGCCAGGAGGAAGTCCGACAGTGGAAGTTCGGGTGTGGCCTTGAAGGAAGAGCTTCTGCATAGTGGGTGTGTCAGCCAGGGGCCCAGCAGGGAACTGATGGCACATTCAAATTAGGGTAGTTTATGGGGTCCATTTGCAAAGAGATGAATACAAAAATTAGGGTAGGGAAATTATTACAACAGCGTGGGAACCCGGGCTATGAACAGGGGCGTTGTCACCACCACCCCTAGGTCTGAAGGACCAAGACAATGGAGAGGTTACCAGAAGCTGGGGAGGAAAGAGTCAAAGAGAGCAGGTCACCTTCTGTCCAGGGACTCAGCCAGCCCAGGGTGACCTCACTCAGAGGGAGCCAGGGGAATAAGCAGCTCTATGTCACTCTCCTCCCAGCCTCTGACCTCTTGCTGGGCTCTCTTTTGTCAAGAACCCAACAAGAGCCTTATCCAGGTCAGCCTCCTAGGGCAGAAAGTGATAACAGGTAACAGATGGAGAGCGGATCTCCGGGCAAAAGGAGGGTTCTTCCAGAAACCCTCAACCCGGAAGTTAAATGTTTGAAATGCCTCTTTTTTCAATCATGAATGACATTAAAAAAAAAAAAAACATAACCAAAAAACATTGTGGTAAAACACTAGGGGTAAAAAATTTTCCCTTTCTAGGTACTTTGGCTGGTCTAAAAATTAAACTGGTATAAGACAGGAGAAAAACAAACAATTTTGTATGTATGAAAGCCCCATACAAATATGATACTCAAAATGGCTAAAACAGGAAGTTTTCTTATCTTTTTGACAAAGAAACAATAGTTTGTAAAGAATTGACAAGACAAAGGGGTTTGAGCTAGGGGCAGTAAATTGTTGAAGTAACAAGGTTTGTTTACATAGCCTTCTGGGCCCTAAATTCCCTATCTCTGGTGATAAGGATGCCTTCTACCCTCCTGGTAGAGGGTGAGTACCTTTCACTTGGGAGATTTATCTTTTGCTTTCAGGGGAAGGACAGTGTCCTTTTGTTATCAGCTGTTTCTTAAGTACCTTTAATTCAAAATAATCAATATGCCAAAGTGGCATATTTTAGGTTGACATATTCTGAACCTCTTCAATACAGATACAATAAAATTTATCATTTTAACCATTTTAAATATTCAGTTCAGTCATATTAAGTACATTCACATTGTTGTACAACCAATCTCCAGAACGCTTTTTATCTTGCAAAACTAGAACTCCATACCCATTAAACAACTCCCCATTGCCTTCTCCCCCTGGTTCCTGGAAACCCATGTTCTACTTTCTGTCTCTAGGCATTTGACTACTCTAGACACTGCATATGAGTGGACTCATAGAATATTTATCTTTTTGCATGGATGGCATTTTAAAGATGGTGTTCATAGGCATTTTGTAGAAACATTTATTAGCAGTCATTAATACAGCATTTTATTTTGGAAGAATGTTCTACTTGCTAGAGATCCCAAACATGACAGATTTGCAGCATAACAAATAGTAACAGACATAGGGCATTGGAAATAGAGTTGACAAAAACCAGTGTACTTCAAGGGTAGAGAGAAAAATTAAGCATTTCCCCTTCTTTCCCAAGATGTTGTAAAAGTGCAGGGAGGTCCTCAGAAGGTGTAATCAGCATTGGAGCTCTGTGCCTGGGCAGAGACACCTGGATGTTAATCTGCAGGGACAGCACTGAGAGAGCTCAGCCTGTGGCTTACCCAGCCAGTGCCAAGCTGGGCTCACCCCTGGAGAGCCATCCAGGAAGCAGATATGGTGGGGCTTTTCCACCCTTTTAGAGCCAAGACCCATTTCATTGGGATGTCTATTGCCTTTTTCTGAATTCCTCTCATAATTTGTCTTTACATGCATTTTAATCTAATTTCACTCTCATAATTGCTTTTAGATGAACTGTCATAAGTGCATTTTATTTTAGTCCACTAGAGGGAACCAGAGGGATTTAGACAATGGAGCCACCAAGATTCATAATGTCAGGATTAGAGAAATGTCCAGGGGTTCTCAAAGTGAGCTTACAATCAAAATCACTGGTGTGTGTGTGTGTGTGTGTGTGTGTGTGTGTGTGTGTGTGTGTGTGTTATTCTTACTTTTTTAACTTAGCTATAGGTTCACAGCAAAACTGAGCAGGAAAGGAGTTTTACAAATATGTAGCTTTATAGACTCTGCCTCAGATCCACCAAATCAGAAGCTTTGAGGGTGAGGTCTGGAATCTCTATTATAAGGGTTGGTGGAATCCCTGCCTTTGTAAAAAGTCTACTTAACTACGTATATAAACTTAGAGTCAAGAACAGGAGCAGGAATGCATGAAACATTATGTAGCATACACAGCAGGATATAAAAACAGAAGTTCATGATGAATATGCTTATTATCTTGATATTGATATTTTACATTAAGACATATACATATGTCATGAACTTATCAATTTGTGCCCATTAAATATCTGCAATTTATTTTATGCCTCAATAAAGCTGTTTTTTTTTTGTTGTTGTTTTTTTATATTTTATTGATTTTTCACAGAGATGAAGGGAGAGGGACAGAGAGCTAGAAATATCGAGGAGAGAGAAACATCGACCAGCTGCCTCCTGCACGCCCCCCACCGGGGATGTGCCCGCAACCAATGTACATGCCCTTGACCGGAATTGAACCCGGGACCCTCCAGTCCGCCAGACCGACGCTCTATCCACTGAGCCAAACCGGTTTTGGCTAAAGCTGTTTTTAAAAAGTACCTAAACAACACACAACCTTAGCCTCCTGTGTAACCCTAAACAAATAAATAAAAATAAAAGTACATTAAACAAAATTGCATGTAATTCCAGCAATATAAAAATATAACAACAATAAAATATATATTACTAATAATATTATAACATATTCTATTAATAATAATAAATAATATAAAATGTTAAAAAAAAACAACCCAGAGGCTCACAAAGATTTAAACATAAAAAAAAGATAGATGTTAAACACTTAGAGATTGTCAATATTTAGAATATCAGTCATATTTTTTTCAATTAAACAATTTCAATTGCTAAATAGAATCCACATCATTCACTTAGAGCCAGAGCAAAATGTGAATAGAGTAAGACTTCCAGCTGCAGAAATGAGATTTTAGGAAACTCCTAAATCAGGAAACAGTATATTGTTCCTGAAACAAGAATTTTGAGAAAGACCGCCAGGTTCCCGTGGATCTTACTCAGGGCCTGGAACTAAATATCCGGATCCGATTGCCATCAGGCACAGATGTTTCCACAGTACCAAATGCATCCTGCCAAACTGGCCCGCAGACACAGCTGCTTAAAAACTTACAGAAAGAAGAGAGGGCACAGAGATCATTATAGGAAGAGATTTAATAATTTTTTTCCACATAAAAAGCACTTTAAAATAAGATGAAAGTAATTTTATTGATTTATAGGAAAGTATGTTAGAAAACCCAAATGATAGGGAGAAAATCAGTAATCTAGTTTAGAAACACCACGCTGCCTACCCTATGGACGCTGCTGGCCCTGTGGAAATTTACAAATTTGTTTAAATCAACATCAAATAACCAGAATCCTTGTGATCAGAGCTGGCCTTTGTAACAAGTCTTGAAACCTAGCTTGAATATCAGATAAGCTCATAACAACACTCCCACCAAGGTCCACCCTAGCTTGGTATTTGCTACAATCTCCTGGTCAGAATCGGATTTTCTAATGCCAATGCATTTTCTAAGCCAATGGTTAAAAGAACGTCTCGTGACTTACTCCTCCCTCTAAAGCCATAAGGATTCTGAGCACAGTCAAACTTAAAACATTTCTCCTAAAAGACTGTTCTGGCTCTATCATTTTAAAACAATCATTTAAAAAGTTGCAAGGCCCAAGAGGCCAACAAATCCTGATCAGTGTGGGTAGATTGGCAGCAATCATAGAGTTCTTCATTAATCCTTCTTCAAAGGCTGATTTACTGTGTATGGAGGGCCCTCATACACTTTTATAGCCTAATCTACTCAATCATAAAACACAATCTTGTATTATGTTTTATGTTATAGGTATATTTCAACCTAGAAAAACAGTAGTGTATTGGGAGATGAGGTGGAAGAAGTTATAGAGGTAAATCTATCCTTTTAAAATTTATTCTCAAAGCAGCATATTTGGAAGGGAGGTTATGTGAGGGAGAACAATATAATAATTTATACTGACTCTTACAAGTAAAGCATGCAAATTAATAAAATTCCATTTCTAGCTAACTTGATTACACAATCATGCATTGCTTAATGATAGGGATACATTCTGTGAAATGTGTCATCAGATGATTTTGTCATTGTGCAAACATCATAGAGTGCATTTATACAAACCTAGATAGCATAGCCTACTAAACACCTAGGCCATGTGGTATAGTCTATTGCTCTTAGGCTATAAGCCTGTATAGCATGCTACTATACTGAATACTGTAGGCAATTATAGCACAAAGGGAAGTATTTTTGTATCTACATATATCTAAACATAGCAAAGATACAGTAAAAATAGAGTATCCTATATAATACTAGTAAAAGGCTAATATGCAAATTGTTCCCTTGACCAGGAGTTAGACTGGGAGTTCAACCAGGAGTTTGACCAGGGGGTGGGGCTGGCCGGCCAACTGCCTGCAGTCTCCTCCTCCTCCCCCCTGCCAGCCTGCCCAATTGGCCCTGATAGGGAGTGGGCCGGATAGACACCACCCATGCACCAGTTCCTGTACTGGGCCTCTAGAAAGAGATAAATATGGTACACCTGTTTGAGCACTTATGAATGGGCTTGCAGGACTGGAAGTTGCTCTGGTGAGTCATTGAGTAAGTGAATGTGGAGGCCTAGGACATTTCTGGACACAACTGTAGACTTTCTGAACACTATACACTTAGGCTATATTAAATTTATAAAATATATTCTTCTTTCTTCTATAATAAATTAACCTTAGGTTACTATAAATTTATTTTATAAACTATTAAATTTTAAAAATAATTTTTGATTCTTTTGTAATAACACCACTTAAATAAATTGCAAATCTGTATAAAAAATACTTTTGTCTTTTTAATTCCTATTTTGTAAGCTTTTTTCTATTTTTAATTGTTTTAACTTTATAAACTTCTTTGTTAAAAAACTAGGACACAAACACATTAACCTAGGCCTACACAGGGTTAGGGTCATCAATATCACTGTCTTTCACTTTTACCTCTTGTCCCAGGTCTTCATGGGCAATATATGCACAGAGCTGTCATCTCCTATGATAACAATGCCTTCTTCTGGAACGCCTCCTGCCTGAGGCTCTGCTTGAGAAGTCCCTCTTTTCAGAAATATGTCTATGATGGTTTGCTTGTTTCTTATTTTATTATTATCATAGATTTGCTTGGCAGCAGATAATGTACCATGAGCATTCCTCTCTACCAATGAAAACCTTTCAGTGTTGGGGTCCATGTTTTTAAACTTTTTAAGGAGCTTGTTGAGGTCTGCTAAACCCATCACAGTGAATGTCCTTAGTTCCTTTTCTTGTCTTGCAGTTTCCTTTTCTTTTGCCTCTTCTTCAGCTGTATGTTCCCATTTCAGTTCCAACAACTCATTAGTCAGTCCCTCTGGAACCACCTCTAGGAGCTCCTCACCCAGGTTAAAGTTGTTTGCTGCCTCAATGACAGTTGGGGCATTAGGCAAACAGCCATGTTGATTTTTGCAACCTCCTCATCCTTGGCAAATGCTTTGAAGTCATGGGTGAACTGTTTAAATGTCCTCCCAGATGCCATTTATACACTCCTTGGTGACATCAGCTCAAGCCCAAGTGAGGTTCTTGATGCAGTCATAGATGTAATGCTTCCAGAACTGCATCAGTGGCTTCGTCAGTTGCAGGAAGCCTGAGCAAAAGTCCTTCTCAGGTGGTAGTCCTTCTCAGGTTTAGGCTGCTTTAGCTCCTTGATCCCTTGGTTGGATCAAAGAGGTGGTGTTTGGAAGGAGAAACACCACTTTGATATTCAGATGAAGATCCCTAATAAAAGGAGGATGTCTGGGAGCATTATTAACAATAACCTAGATCTTGAAAGTTATGTTATTCTACATTTCACTGGCATAGCAATTCAGGAGGCATTTTGAAAGAGGAGCTGGGTCATCCATGATTTCCTATTGCTCCTAGAATACCCTGGCAGCGTGTGGTGGCTGATATGCTTGAAGTCCCAAGTTTCTCACTGTGCCAGATCACAAAGGGCTTCAATTTGTAGCCTGTAGTATTGCCCCCAAGCATGACTGTTATTCTGTCCTTAATCACCTTGAAACCTGGCATTGACTAGGTTCTTCTTATAGATAAGAAGTCCTTTCAGGCATCTATTTCCAGAATAGGGAGGCTTCATCCATATTGAACATCTGCTCTGGCAAGCAACTTCCTCCCACAATCAGCTTACCTAGAGTTTCCAAAAATTCTTTGGCTGCTTTCAGATCAGCACTTGCAGACTCACTACTCGCTTTCACATTATGTGATGAATAACAATTCCAGGGCTAGCAGCAAATTCGATACCGTAGTCAGTTTCAGGCTTTTCTTTTAGCGTTGCACACACACTTTTTGTTTTGGCAGTGATTATAGTGGTGCTGAGAGAGACACACTGCTGTATCTTGTCCTCAGTCCTGGTTATTAGAAGCTTCTCCATGTCTGATGTAGGCCCTTCTCAAAATTTTGCTAGTTTCGTTGTCTTCAATGCAGCAGATCCTTTAACAGTTTCTGTCATTTGGTTCTTGTTCTTTAGATGGTAGATATGGTGGAATAGGATGTGCCTGACTGGCAAGCAATAACCATCACCGAGTTTCACTTTTGTAGTCTTTAAACACTTTTAATTTCACTTCCAGGTCAGTCACTAGATGTGATCTCTTACTGGCAACATTAGCAGTAGATTTTGTATGTTTAAGGGCCATGATAAACAAAACAGCTCAAGATTAAATCAAGCACAAGGGAAATGATTCGATCAAGAGAGGAGGTAAACAAGAGATGTATAAGGCTGCTGCTGGCGTAACAGGGCATAGTGTTTCTCAGCAAACTTCTTTATAAGTAGAAAGAGTACACTCGAAAATAATGCTAAAATTTATAGTAAAAACAAGCCAGAACAGTTGTTTATTTATCATTATCAAGTATTGTGTACTGTATATCCTTTTATACAACCACCAGCACAGTATGTTTCTTCACACCAGCATCACCACAGACACATGAGTAATGCATTGCCCTATGATGGGGCAATGGGGTGACATCACTAGGAAATAGGAATTTTTCAGCTTCATTGTAATCCATGGGACCACCATTGTCTATGTGGTTCTTCATTGACTCAAATTCATTATGGGGCACATGACTGCAGTATATCCTTTCCTATGTAATCATGTCCCATTTTGAGAATAAAATTTTAAAAAGTTTTTTTCCATAAAAGTATTCCATTAATATTATTTTCTGTTTTGAAACAGCAAATGCCGAATTTTGTGTAGATTTTAAAAATAAATATTTTTATTTATTTCAGAGAGGAAGGGAGAGGGAGAGAGAGATAGAAACATCAATGATCGATCCCACAACCCAGGCATGTGCCCCGAATCGAACCATGACCTCCTGGTTTATAGGTCGATGATCAACCACTGAGCCACACTGGTTTGGCAGTTTTCTATAGACTTTAATGGTACTGAGTATCAGAATATATTTTTCTCTCAGACTGATAGATGCCAGAGGGGTGGGGGTTGAGGGGCTGAGTGAAAAAGGTGAAGGGATTAAGAAGTACAAATTGGTAGTCACAAAATAGTCACGGGGGTATAAAGTACAGCATAGGGAATATAGTCAATAATATTGTAATACTATGTATGGCCTGGTGGGTATTTAAATATTGGGGGGAGGGCACATTATAAAAGTATATGATTGTTTAACTGCTATGCTGTATACATGAAACTAATCTATACTAATAATAGAGTAATATGCTAATTAGACTGGGAGACTTTCTGGACAAAGCCATGGCGGCGGGGCTGAGGCAGAGGTGGTTAGGGGTGATCAGGCCAGGAGGAGAGGGCAGTTGGGGGTGATCAGGCTGGCAGGGGGGTAGTTGGGGGCGAGCAGGCTGACAGGGGGTCCAGTTGGGGGCAAGCAGGATGGCAGGAGGGTAGTTGGGGGTGAGTAGGCCTGCAAGGGGGGCAGTTGGGGGTGAGCAGGCCAGCAAGGGGGGGCAGTTGGGGCATTAGGCAGGCAGGCAGGCAGGCAAGTGAGTGGTTAGGAGTCAGTGGTCCTGGATTGGAGAGGGATGTCCAATCCTGTGGGATTGGGCCTAAACCAGCAGTCAGACATCCCCTGAGGGGTCCCAGATTAGAGAGGGTGCTGGCCAGGCTGAGGGACACCCCCCCACCCCGTGCACAAATTTCATGCACCAGGCCACTAGTACAAAATAATACTGAATGTAAACTATAATTGAAAAATAAAAAGTATATCTTTCTCTCACAATAAACAATACACTTACACTGCTTGCCAGAAGAATCAATTTTAGTTCTTTGCCTGCCCCTATCTGATAAATATTTTTCTCCTATCAGCCTATGGTTGCAAATGAAATACAATTTGCAATAAGTTAGTTGGCGGCAAACCCTGGTCACACCTCCTGGGCTGGCTTGGCCAGAGGACGGCAGCTCTGGTTGATCATTAAAATTGTCAGCTGGCGGTGCAACAGCTGCCTGGATCCCAGTGTCAAAAGCTCCTCCACTCCAAACCTACATTTTAGAAGAGAAAGGTTTCCCAATTGTGAATGCAGCTTCTCATTCATTTGCAAATTTCCTCTCTTATTTATTCAATCTCTGATTTTTTCACACAGTAGCCACTCCTCATTGTAATCCATCTCACTTGCCTATCCCACCAAGTGAGATGGATTACATCTCTCTTTTCCTTGGAATGGGGCTGTAGCCCTCTAATGCTCTGTAGCATAGGGATCTATTAGTTTCTACCAATTGCTGGGAGTTGGCACTTGACGTGGAATCTATTTTCTACCTTGGCTTTAAGTAATACCTTTCAGAAGCATTAGATTACAATTAAATTTCCCCTTGGTAATCAGAAGCTTAGAGCAGTGTTCAGCAAACTCATTAGTCAACAGAGCCAAATATCAACAGTACAATGATAGAAATTTCTCTTGAGAGCCAAAAACCGACTTCTGCGCATGGACCACGAAGTTTCAATCGCACTGTATGTGCGTGCCCGCACGTGGTATTTTGTGGAAGAGCCACACTCAAGGGGCCAAAAAGCCGCATGTGGCTCATGAGCCGCAGTTTGCCAACCACTGGCTTAGAGGATGGGTTGGACTAGGATTTATACGATCACATAAAACAACTGATGTCAGGTGAGGATAGAAAGAAGCCCCTTCTCTGGGGCTCTGTGGTCACTCTTCCAGGAAATGACCATGACATCTCCTAACAGTGCTGGTGTCCTTAGGGAGAAATGTAGAATCTATCATCAAAGGCCACATAGGGGGGGGGGGGAGGAGGGGAAGGGGAGTCAGGGACAAATACAACACGGATGAAGTAGAGGAACTGAGGGTGTTGGCAACTGTATCCTCCTTGTTCTATCTCAGTTAATACAGCCAAGATTTGGAGATTGTTCTGAATTAATCAACAGAGCTAAGCCAAAGGGAAAAAAGTGAACTTGGTTGGCTGAGCCACTAAAGGTGGTTTAAGTGGCTCAAATTGGTGGCTTGGGTGGTTGAACCACTAAAGTTTTATGAGAGTGCAATGCACAGCGGACAACAGAAAAGCTAAGCACCAACATAATTTACTTCCATTGAGCAAAGTGTTTGCTCCAGGTCAGGCCCGGGCTGGAAGACAGTGTGAAGACAGCAGTAGTGACGGGCCCCAAATGACCTGCTTTGTAAGAAAGGACAGTTAATTACAAATGCTCCCTTCATTGTAATCAATACCTAGAGTTGGAAAGAGCAGGGATCAAGGGCTAATGCTGGCCATAATGACAGGCTTTGTTCATAAGTATTACTGGTCTGAGACTTCTCACGAAGTTGAAGAACTGGGTCATGACAAATACCGTTTCACTGTGGTTGTTTATATTCCATTATGGCTATTTTTGTGTGACCAATGACCAATAATCTTATCTGAGTTTTGAGAAATAATAAATTCTCAGGAGGAAGCATGAGTTCAAAGGAGAAAGCTTGGCAAAGTGTTTAGTATATAAGTAAACTCTGTGAATTGGTTGTTGCCAAGTGCAGTCTACAGCCTGATTCCTATACAGACTTCTCAATGTGAGTTTTCATTTATCCTGGATCATTTTACTAATTTATTCTGAATTATCTTAATTGATTAAAATGTTAGACAGATAATTTATATTTCCACTTCTGTCAGTGTGGTAGGTTGAGGGAGGTGGTGTATATATTTAGCTCTGAGCCAATAAGGTATTCCTCAAATCACTTAACCATGCCATTGTTGGGCAGGGGTACAAAACAGTGTTTCTAATGGAGTCCTTTTTATAAGTTCAGAATATTCTGTGAACAGCATTATATTACACTTCTCCTACATCACAGTGAACCTTTTGTGTTTATATATAAATTCTTTTTGATTCTTCAAAAATGACTTTTCTCTTTGACAAACTAAAATCTTGGATAAATAGTTTGTATGTTTTTAAAGCCTTTCTTCTTTCCTTTCTTTCTATCTTCCATCTTTCCTTTCTTCACTGGTAATTGACACAAAAGTAAGGAAACTGAAGACCTCCTACACAGAAGTGAAAGAGGAATTCTGGAAGGCAGGATTAACTGCAGTTTTTCAGATGTATAGTAAAATCATAGTAAAATAGCTTGCATTGCCATTAAAAGGCTGGCAGTAGTATAACTTCCAAATAGAGGAAGAAAAATGGATTGGGGAAAACAAAACAAAACAAAGCAAGTCTTAACCAATCTAAAAAAAAGGAAGAAAGCTAAGAGAGAGAAAGGTAAAAGAAACAGAGAAGACAGAGAAAAAAGAAACAGTAAGCCAAATAGAAAACACATGATACAGTGCTAGAGAAAAATCCAAATACATAAATAATCACAATAATGTCTTAAAGGCAAATCTTGGCAAACTAAATAAAACCCTGCAGTATGCTCTCTATAAGAGAAATACATAAACATAAAAACACAAAAAAGATAGAAAACCAAAGGATTGGGAAGATATCCAGGCAACATCGAAATGAAAACTGGTATAAGTAAATTCATACTAGACAAAACATAATTTAAGGATCACATTATGATGGTAAAAGTTAAATTCCATCAGGATGATATAACAAATCAAAACTTTGTATATACTTTAATGAAGTCTCAAAACACATAAAGCAAAAATGGACAGAACTTTAAAGATGAATTCATAAATCTATAAGTATAGTGGGAAATAGTAAATATCTCTCATAGTAAATGATAGATAAAGCAGACAAAAATATGTGTAAGGGTACAGAAGATTTAAAGAGCAAACTCAGCAAAGTATACACAGTTCTTTGAAGAACCCACGAAACACGAAAATTGACATTGTGCTATGTCATAATCGCACCCACTCTGTTTAAAGCCTCAGGTCAAAGGACTGGTATCATCTAGATCACCGCTCTAATTAGTTTAGAGAGCCTATATGCAACTGGCTTAGAAATCTTGAAATGTAACAAGAAAATGCTATACATTTAGAAATTTTTAAAAAATCATACACGTCTAAAGGTTAAAGAAAACAATTAATGAAGATCAGAAAATATTAAAATAAAAACAATTATAAAAATACTACCCATTAAATCTTCTGGGGATTCAAATCAAATGATACTTGGAGAAAATTTATATTAGAAAAGAAGAAAAGCTCAAAATTGATGAATTAAGCATCTAACTTAAGAAGTTAGAAAAATAAAGTAAAAGAAAGAAAAAAATGCAATCTGAGCAGAAATTAATAAAATATAAAACAAACATACAATAGAGAGGATCAGTTTAGACCAAAGTTGAGTCTTTGGAAAAACTTTAAGAGCAAACCTCTGGGAAAGTTAAGGAAAAAAGAGAGAGTACTCTAAAATAAACAATATCATGAATGAAGAGGGATATAACTAAAGGTGTCCAAGAGTCATTATTTAAATAGTCATAACCAATGGACACAGACACTGGGGCGGTGGGGGCTTGCCCTCAGGGGTGGGAGTGGCTGGGGGGGTGGGTCAATCAGGGAAAAAGAAGACATGTAATACTTTAAACAATAAAATAAATAAATAAATAAAAAGTCAATAAGTGTTAAACCTAGATGAAATGAATAAATACTTCAAAAATATAACTTGCTAAACTTATCTTGAGAAGAAATAGAGAATTTGAATAGTCCATTAAAGGAATAAAAGTAGTAGTTAAAAATCCTTACACAAAGAAATTTTGACTTTCAAAATTCCAAACAAACCCTTTTGGAGAATAGAAACTGAGGGACTACTCCTCAATTTATGTTATGAAGCCAATATTACTCTGATGCCAAATCTCGACAAGGACAAGGACATTGCAAGCAAAACCACAAACCAAAAGCATAAAAGAGTTCACCTTCATCCATGACCATAGACACAAAATCACATTAGCAAATTGAACCTGAAAAAAATACAAAAGATACTACATTATGATCAAATTGCATTAATTCTACAAATGCAGTGTTGCTTTACTTTTAATTTGCTTAAACTTCATAAACAAATTAAAAGAGAAAAATCATGTGATTTTTCCAACAGATGAAGGAAAAACATTAGAAGAAGTCATTCATTCAGATCAGAGAAAGTCTTGGTTGACTGATGACAGTTATTGTCACAGCTGGGGTTCCTCAGGAAGAAGACTTTGAGATAAGGATGAACAGGCCAGAGGTTTATCAGGGAGTCTTCCTGGTGTCAGCACCAATGGATTGGAAGGAAGAAGCAGGACTGGGCAGAGGGACTTCAGGGTAGCTCAGGGAAAGCCTCAGGCAAAACCCTAAAGGGAGCTCCAGTATGAGGCTGGCCTGTCCGACCTGGGGTGAGTAGGCTGGGCCTCAGTAATCTGCCAGGGGTTTGTCAGGCTCCGTGGAAAGCCCTGCCTCTGCTCCTCCTGGACCGAGAAACCGTGCTTTAAGCCAGGGGCCCCGTCTCCCATTCCGTGCGCCAGGCTGGCTTGTCTGCGTGCCAGCTGGCTTGTCCCAGTCTATTACTTCTCTGCCGTTCAGCTGGACAGTCATCACTGCTCCCTCCAGTCTTGCTAGTGTCTCCTGGGTTTCAGACACCCCGGCAGGAATTACTTCGAGAGGCTATGTGGAATCGTGGAAAGATGTGGAAAGCAGAACACCTGTGTTCTATTCCTAGCTCCAGCACAACAAGCTGTGTAACTTTAGGGAAATCACTGAGCTTCAGTATGTTCATATGCCACAAATGTGTATTACTTCCTTACAAGTTTTGGGCTTGGTGTTGAGAAGTCAGCGATACATGCTATGTAGGATGCTGGGTGGTGGTGGTTGGGAGGGCAGGGCAGGGAGCCTTCAACTCCCCTGGTAGTGCAGGTCTTTCCAGAGGAAATAACCTTTGATAAGAGAAATGACAGCAGGAGTTACCTAGGAGTAATGGGGGAGGAAACACATTCAAGACAAAGGGAACAACATGTGCACAGCCCTGACGTAGGAGGGACTTAGCACCTTGAGCTTCCGGTTGGATCAAAGAGAGGCATGGGAAGAGGGATCCACGATGAGGCTAGGCAGGAAGGCAGGGGCAGGAGCATGTCCATGTCCCAGGCCCAGTGGTGGGAGGAGGAGAGAAACAAGCTCCCAGATGTTTTCAGAAGCTCACTCCCACTAGAATGTGGAGCTGTCTGGCGAGGAGGAGAGATGACTATGGCGAGCTCAGTGAAGTGGCCAGGGAGGACAGTGGTTTGGAACAGGATGGGGAGAGTAGAGGTAGACAGACACGTTAGTCATTTCTAACCAGGGTGACAATGCCTGCAGATGGCGGTACATACCTGGTTGGCCCCGAGGGTCATTTACTGGGCACGGCACTCATTCAACAACGTTTATGGAACCAAACTTACCTTTGCAGGTGCTGAGGACAGAGCAGCGAACAAAACACAGAGCCCACTCGGAAAGCTCGCCTTCTAGCAAAATGGTTTACTAGTACATTCTAGCAGGGAGGATCAAACGAGATCTGTAAGCTACCCAGATGTGAAGGGTTGCTTCGGAGTCACTAGTTCACTTATCTCTAGAGAACAATGTTTTCAGCGTCCTCCCTGTATGAACTCTCTGTGGCTGCTGTAACAAATGACCACACACGTCGTGGTTTAAAAGACTACAAACCTGTTACCTTGAGATCTGCAGGTCAGAAGTGCGAAATGGGGCTCCCTGGGCTAAAGGCAGGTGCTGGCAGGGCGGCGTTCCTCCGCAGGCCCGCGGGGAAAACTGTGTCCTTGTTGTTGTTCCAGCCCCTAGAGGCCCCTGGCATCCTTGGCTCATGGCTCCCGTGTGGTCAAAGCAGCAATGCCAGGAGAGCCTTTCTCACATCCTCTCACGCTGAACCTGCTCTCCTTCCTCTCTCCTTCACGCATAAGGATTCTCGTGATTACATCGGCCCCACCTGGATAATCCCGCAAACTCTCCACCTGCAGATCCTGCACCTCATCACATCGCAGAGACCCTTCGCCGTGGAGCACACGCACAGGTCCCGGGGCTGGGACGTGGACGGGCATGAATCTGCCTGCCACACTCCCAGGTGCAGCGTTGGCAGGTCTGATCGTGTAATGGAATCAAGTTTTCTCTCCTCTCCTGGTGGATTTGTTCCCTGTGTGCTACTGAGCGGTAAAGGGACTCAAACACAGGGACAGCCAGAGCTGAGTCAGTCTCTTCTTTCTGGGTCTGAGTGGTTTTAAGAGAACCCCAGAGAGCTTCTTGATGAAAGGGCCAAGTGTCAAAAACACGGGGCTCTCCCAGGCTGTGGGGGAGAAGCCCTCAGAGGCCTGCTTCTGGTTGTCACGGCTGACTCGCTGCTCTCAGAATAGAGATTTCCAGTATCTGGAAATCTGTAACTGTGAGCGCTCTGTTGAGGAAGATTTCCTACCTACTAGTGGGGGAAAAGAAAAAGATACATAGAGGATATTTCCTGAGCCCTGGCTGGACGGCTCAGCTGGTTGGAGGGTCATCCCTTGCACCAAAGAGTTGCAGGTTCGATTCCCAGTCAGAGCACATGCCTAGGTAGTGGGTTCGATCCCTGATTGGGGCATGTCCGGGAGACAACTGATCGATGTTTTCCTCTCACATTGATGTTATCTCTCTCTTTCTTCTCTTTTTAAAAATCAATACACATATGCTTGAGTAAGGATAAAAAAAAAGAATATCTCCTGACACACTCTATAGCACAGAGGCAGGAAACAATTCAGGCAGATAAGAGAAGATTTGGAACTTTATCCTTTTTGGAGGGGGTGGATTTATGCATGTCCTTAAAGTATTAAACTTTCTTACAATGCTGCTATTAAAATATGAGAAAGGCTACCACTGGGGGTTTTAGTGACCCATTTAAAACGAAATTAATTAGCATTTCATTGTCAGAGACCAGCTGCAGCTTAATAGATCTCTCCTGTGGCCGCTCTAGAGGGGCAGCTCTGAGAGGGAATAAAGGACTGTGTTCAAGTTCTCTTTCTACCTTCAAGCAGACGACAGGGGTTTCCTGAAATGGCCAACTACTCACAGCAGGTGAAATGTGCTCCCTTCCGATGCCCGATCGTGTGAGATGCGTGGGAAGTCTGCGTGGCTGCAGTGTCCCGCTGGCTCCTCAGCCCTCCACACCTGCCCTTCGCTGGGACCACCAAGGCCCCGTGAGCGAGGGCCTTAAGGCCTGGCCGTGCAGGGTGGTTTAAAATATGTGGGCGATGCCCGGCTGGTGTGGCTCAATGGTTGAGCGTCAACCTATGACCCAGGAGGTCACTTTGATTCCTGGTCAGGGCACATGCCCAGGTTGCAGGCTCCATCCCCAGTGTGGGGTGTGCAGGAGGCAGCCGATCCATGATTCTCTCTCATCATTGATGTTCCTATCTCTCTCTCCCCTGCTCCCTTCCTCTCTGAAATCAATAAAAATATATTTTGAAAACTAAAATGTGTGGGTGAAATGGGCTCGAGAGGAAGGCTGGGTACTAGGATATTCAAGAAGGCAAGGCCGTTGTCTGAGAAATGGTGCGACCTGCCCTCATGTGTGGCCTCCCGTGTGACAGGGACCGGAGTGGACACTGTCCAGGTGAGCTGCGGAAGGGGCAGGAGGGTGACCGTTGTGGTCAGTGTCTTTATTGCTTACCATGTACCACGTGTCTCGTCAGATCTGCTTCTCCAGTGACAACGATTCTCCATGTCCCCTGGCCTGCTGAGAAGGTCCCTGGGAGAAGCAGCCAACCTTACTTACTGTAGGTGGGGACGGACGGCCTCATCTTTGAAGGGAAAATGCGTAAGAGGCACCCCATGCGCAATATCCACTTTCCTGGACTCACAGGCCCTTTCTTTCGTCCTTTCTCGGCCATTCTCAGAGCCCTGCTCTCGCTTTCCCTCAGTCCTACAATCAGCATCATCTCAGCTGCGCCTTTCAGCTGCCGCACCCCAGCGCCTGCAACCTGGTTCCCCCGCCTGAGTTCTCGCCACTGTAGTCTCAAGTCTCAAGGGCACCGGCCGAAAGACAGGGGCTGCTTCCACCAGAAATGGAGTCTCCTTTCCCACGCTGCACGCAGGAAACCGGGTGAACGGGGTGGGGGGGTGGGTGGTGGGGGGTAGAGCTCTCTTTCCCGTTCAGAATCCTGGCCTCAAAACCCTGCTAGGATTTGCATGCCCTACTTCATTGCGCATTGCGGTCTATAGCCGATGTCTTTCTATTAAAGCCAGAATCGATTCGCGAGGTAATAAATGGAAGAATCTTCCCCAGGCTTTCCAGCAAAATTACTTGTGCTATTAGTAGCAGTAAGCAGGCGTTTACAGCTGGAGATAAGCTTCTCTGAGGTTCTGTGTGTCGGGATGTGAGAGATCCAGGGCTGCTAGTGTGGCTGCGACCAGGAGGCAGGGCCGGAGGAAAATGTGGCCATTAGTGTCCCCGGTTCCTGGATGGGTTCCTGCGAGGAAGTGCTCTTTAATTCTTTCCCTAGAAAGCCACAGCTCATTAAAACCAGCGAGACCGAGAGCGTGAAATAACAGCACTTAAACTCTGACTTTGCCTCAGGGTTTGGTGACCTGCCTAGTTAGAATGCCCTCGCGTTGACTTGACAGCACAGCTGCCTCTGTAAATAAATCACCAGGTGGCCCTGTCCAAGCCTCTGAGCAGTGTGTGTCACCTGGTCTGTCACTCCTCCCTCAGGCTGGAGGCAGGGTTGGCAGCAACTGGAGAGGCCTGTTTGCAGAATTGCTGAGCTGCTGAACGTGGAGATCAGCGGGACGCCTTTCCATTAAGTCCACCTCAGGGCCCAAGAGCTGCAGATCCCAGGAGGAGGCTGTGCACAGATACCCAGCAGCATCTTTCTCAAGAGATGAACCTGGAAAATTTTTAAACGAAATCTTATGTTGTTATTATGGTTACTAGAGGCTCAGTGCATGAAAATCGTGCAAGAGTAGGCCCTCGCGGCCCGGGCTGCCTCACACCCTGTCTCCTGTCCACTGGTTGTTCCAAGAGGTTGTCTGGAAGGTCGTTCCACTGTCCCGTCTAATTAGCATATTAGCTCTTTATTATATAGGATTATAGTCTTCTCTTTTAAGGAATCACTTCATGAGTCCTTTTTAAACCCAAATAATCCTCCCTTAATTTTCTCTCTTCTGGAAGTGCTGATTTTCATATGTTGGAAAATGGTTATTCCTCTAGGGCTCATGGGTAAGTGAGCAGCAATATAGTTAAAGCGTTGAGCGTTAATCGTTTCTATTCCTAGTGCCAGTAAATCTGTTTTGTGTGTCCCAGTTTGGAGGATGCTATGGGGCATGTGGATGAACATCTGAAGACACTGCATGAGCAAGGCAGCCCTGGCCTCTCTGGGGTGTGGTATGTATGGAGGTGGTGACCACTGAATGGGCTCAGGAAGGACACAGTGACCTCACAGCCCTGACTCACTCCCCGAGAGAATCCTAGGCACGCCTTTTGTTTCTGCCTGTCCTCCTTGGACAGGGAGAATGCAAAGCAGCAGAGAAGGTGTTCTTCAGAGACCCAAAGCAACAACAACAAAAATAGCAGAAGGAGCCGACTTGATCTACTGAAGTCCACGCTTAATGTCCTTCCTTCTCCCAGGGATAAAAACGACATTGAACATTTAACAGTACACAGCGAATGCAGGCCCCGTTGGAACCAGAGGGACACTCAGTAAACAAGAATGGATTTAACACGGAAATAAACCCAGCAGCACAGGGGGAGGGAAGTCCTTGCAGTCAGAAGACATGCAAGCTGAATGTCAGCTTCGCCATGATCGTTCCTTTCATCCAGTAATGATGCTTCAGCATTACAAAATGCATTCAGTGCTTACAGGCATCCTGGAGGGTGGGTGTGGGTTGAATATGTTTCCCTGGAAAGTAATTTAAGTCCTAATCCCAGCACCTGTGATGTGACCTTATTTGGAAAGAAAGTCTTTGTTGATGTAATCAGTGAGGTCATACTGGATTAGGATGGGCCTTAACCCAATGCTGGTGTCCTTGTAAAATGAGGACAATTTTTATGGATGTAATGATTTTAGAGAGGAAGGGAGAGGGAGAGAAAGAATCATTGATCGGCTGCCTCCTGTACTCCCCCCATTGGAGATTGAGCCCACAACCCAGCATGTGCCTTGCCTGGGAATCAAACTGTGACCTCCTGGTTCATAGGTCAATGCTTAATCACTGAGCAACACTGATTGGGCTAAAATAAGGAAAATTTAGACAGATATAGAGAGGAGAGTGCCATGTGAAGACACTGGGGAAGATGGCCATGTGGCAGCAGAGGCAGACGTTATAGCCATGCAGCTGTAAGCCAGGGAGGCCGAGGACTGCCACCAACCCCCAGAAGCTCGGAGAGGCAGGGACAGATTCTGAGCTGCCAAGAAGGAGCCAGTCCTGCCAACACCTTGATTTTGGACTTTTAGCCTCAAGATCTGAGAAAATACATGTCTACTGTTTTAAGCCACATAGTTCGCAGTACTTTCCGATAGCATCCTTAGGAACCTAATAGTATGGGTATTACATTTTCATCTTATAGAAGAGAAGCACAGGCTTCAGAGATGTTAAGAAACTTGCCGAGGATGACAGAGCCAGTAGAAGGTTAACATCGAGACTTAAAAGCCAGAACTGTGACTTCAAATCCCAGGCCCTTCCCCCGCACACTACCTCTAAAAACAGTTGGCTTAATGGTGAACAAAAAAGAGATGTGCAGCGATTTCATTTCTGGGTCTATACTCAAAACATTGGAAGCAGGGTCTCAGCGAGCTATTTGTATACCCACATTTATTGCAGGATGATTCACAACTAGAGGCCCGGTGCACGAAATTCGTGCATGGGGGTGGGGGGGGTATGTCCCTCAGCCCAGCCTGCACCCTCTCCAATCTGGGATCCCTCAAGGGATGTCCGATTGACCATTTAGTGGGATCGGGCCTACTCGGGCAGTCGGACATCCCTTTCACAATCCAGGACTGCTGGCTCCCAACCGTTCGTCTGCCTGCCTGCCTGATTGCACCTAACTGCTTCTGCACCTAACTGCTTCAGCTTGATTACCCCCTAACCACTCCCCTGCCAGCCTGATCGATGCCTAACTGCTCCCCTGCCGGCCCAATTGCCCCTAATTGCCCTCCCCTGCCAGCCTGGTCACCCCTAACTGCCCTCCCCTGCAGGCCTGGTCCCCACAACTGCCCTCCCTTGCAGGCTTGGTCCCTCCCAACTGTCCTCCCCTGCAGGCCTGGTCTCCCCCAACTGCCCTCCTCTGCTGGCCCAGTCACCCTTAATTGCCCTCTCCTACTGACCTGATCGCCCACAACTGCCCTCCCCTGCAGGCCATCTTGTGGTGGCCATCTTGTGTCCACATGGGGGCAGCCATCTTTGACCACATGGGGGTGGCCATTTGTGTGTCAGAGTGATGGTCAATTTGCATATTATTCTTTTATTAGATAGGAGGATGCCCCAAAGGTGGGAGCAACCCAAATGTTCTTTGATGGGTGAATGGATAAACAAAATGTGGAATAGGCATGCAGTAGAATATTAACCAGCCTTGGAAAGGAAGGCATTCTGACACATGCTATAAGATAGATGAAACTGGAGGCCATTTTGCTGATTGAAATAACCCAATCACAAGAAGACAGTTACTGTATGATCCCTCTTATATGAGGTACCTAGAGTCGTCGATTCCCTAGAGACAGAAAGTACAATGGTGGTTGTTGGGCCTGGGAGGAGGGGGCAATGGGAAATTGTTGTTTAATGGGTATAGAGTTCAGTTTTACAAGATGAGAAGAGTTCTTGGTTTTACAACCACATAAAAGAGTTCTTGGTTTTACAACAACATAAATGCACTTACTACTGAACTGTACACGTAAAAACGGTTAAACAGCGAATTTTATGTGTATTTCCCACAATTTAAAGTCAAGCAGAGATGTGGCGGAGCTTGTCCTGATGGCGATGGCTGGTTGGCCTGGCCACGGGAAGGCAGTGGGATTGGAGAGGCTGGTTCCACATTGTGCCTGTCTGGGACCGGCTTCCTTTCCCCTGCCTTCCTCTGGTGGGGCCAGGAAGCCCACGCTGCCCTTCATGCCAACCCACACTCCCACACTCTGCCCTGTTACTCCAAACTGCTGTTCCCGGCACTTGGCTCAGGTCTTTAGCATCTTCTCGCCCCCCCCCCCCCCCCCCGCCCACCTCACCGGGACATACAGTGCTGTGTTTTCTCAGAAGGCTTGGGGCACACTCCTTTTCTTTGTTATAATGAGTTGTAAACGCCAAGTGAATAGCAGTCTGGCTTCCTGTAAACCTGACTCATGGCAGTTGAAACGCCAGGAGAGCACTTTTGGTTGTGCCGCTCCCTGACTTTGCCAGCTTGTGGTGAGGATGAGAATCGGGAGGGTTCCCCCTATGGACTATTCTCCTCACTTCCAGAGCCATGCTCCTTGCTGGCCAGTTCCTGGATGGGACCTGAGAGCTGTGGCTCCCGGCTGCTGGGGGCGCTCTCTTGGTGCTCTAGGGGTGGTACATGCCTCTATTTTGTTTGCCCCACCTCCCAACTCATCTTGTGTCGCTGATGCACACATTCACAGTCCGACTCACTTGACCTTTACAACTCATTCTGCTGAGTTTAAGGGGTACAAAGGCACATCACAGATATATGACCATCATAATGTTATGTGTTGGTTGTTCTCCATCTGGCCCTTCTCGATCCATTCTTGGCCCGTCTAAAGATGACATAGTCATCAGTGTTCTCCTTGTCCTCCGGCTTCCAGTCAGGTTAATCCCCTGGGAGGCACTGGCAGGGGACATCAGGCAGGAGGAGAATGCACCCACAGAAATTGCTCCCTCTCTGCTGGCCCCTAGGCTGTGACCCACAATCTGCAGTGATCTTCCCAGAAAACCAATCCTCTCACCCACAGTAAACAGCCCAGAAACCCAGCCGGCCGTGAGTCAGGTTCACTGGAAGCCAGCCTGCCATTTCTAGTGACAGTCCAGGAAGCCAAACAAGAACTTCTGTAACAGATGATCCCACATGGCCAGGACTTGATTAATGACTGACAATTTCCCTAATTTATGTCCCTGCTTCCAACTTAGGACCAACCAGAGAAAACCACTAACCAATTATACAGGATGCCAACTTCTAGTTAATCTCCTCTACAGCTTCCCCAGGCCAAAGGTTCCCATCAGCACACACCCGCAGCCTTCTCCTTTTGCTCTGTAAAGCTGTCCCACTCCTCTGCCTGCCGGGATCCCTGAGAAAAGGAAACTGACGCTGGCTGACTCCCTTGCATGAGCAACCTAAGAGTGAATAGCCCTTGCTGTTCTCATGTGCTTGGTCTTCGTTTATTTCCACAGAGCCCAGGACCTTCTTATCTCCCTGGTGTCCTGCCCAGTGATGAAGAGATCCAGACTCCAGATTCTCCCCCTCGGACTGGATTCCCTTCCTCTGCTGGAGAGAAGTGTGTGGCCAGTGAGTGTCAGCAGGAGCACCTTCCCAGGGAAGGGCCAGGCCGGGCTTGCCTGAACTTCTGGCATTCATGAGTGAGATACATGGGGCACCTGAATTTTTTTTTTTTAAAGTTTTAAAAAATATATATATTTTTGTTGATTTCAGAGAGGAAGGGGGAGGGAGAGAGAGAGAGAAACTTCAATGATGAGAGAGAATCATTGATTGGCTGCCTCCTGCATGTCTCCAACCTGGGATCCAGCCAGCAACCTGGGCATGTACCCTGACCAGGAATTGAACCATGACCTCCTGGTTCATAGGTTGACGCTCAACCACTGAGCTACACCAGCCAGGTCTGAATTCTTTTAAGAGCCAGTGATCAGGCAAGACCATAACTAAAGTTTAACTCTGGTTCCTACTTTATTTTCCAGTCCCATCCACCCTATGAGGGTTGGGACCTATCCTTACTCTTGCCAATGAACCCAAGCCCACTAGTGTGGCCTGAATCCCCAGGGGACGGATTTCCTCTCTGCCAGCTGCCTGTCCCCATGCCAAGTCCAGCTGCCTGCAATTCTCCTTGCCCCACCCCTGCTCTCCTCCAGGGATCTCAGCCCTTTCTTTCTCCCCGCTCCCTCAGCGCACACATACGGTTGCTGCCTGTATCAGATGCAGGACTGGCCAGCATCGTTCTTACAAGCCGCCCAACACAATCATATCTGAATCATTCAGTGTCTCTCCTCCAAGCTTGGCTCTAGCGGAATTTTTGAACAGATTGAGAAGTGACCACATGATGGCACTATAAAGCTGTTGATGTTCTCATAAAGTTGGCAAACTGCAGAGCTCCAGGGCGTCAAAATCTGCATTCTTCTGTTTTTGTGAATGTCAGAAAATAAAAATTGATAATGGTCAACAACCTCCAGAAAATCGTACTATGTTTTGCCAAGGACTCTTCCTAGTCAATGGCCATCAGTGTTTGACACTTGCCAACATCAACTCTCCTTCCTCCGCACACGTCCCCACTGCCCAAGGCCCTTGTCTCTTTGCACTCAGCACATGCACTGCCTGTCCTACATTGTCTGTTGGTTGCTATGAACCCAAAAATACGCACAGAGAGATTTAAGAAAGACGAAAATATCTTACCTAAGCAGGAGTGAAATGATTTCTCCTTTTGTTTTGGGACATCATTATGCTAAATAAATAGATGCATTTTCCCTTTCCACGTATATAGCTGGGCAAATCACATGCACAAATGAAAACTGCCCACATCTAGAAAAATCCCTCAGCTGCTCTAGTTGATTAGTCAGGATCATATTTAGCTAGCCCAGGCAAGGTTGCCCGGGTAATCACACAAACATTTGATATTTTCACACACCTCTCCTATCTGATTCAAACTCTTAATGTTTGGGGCACACTCTTAAAAAAACAGCACTGGTGAGATTCACGTGGATCTTATTTTTTCATGTGACCAAATGATAACCTGATAGTCCCTGAGTTCTGTGTGAAAGGCAGCAAAGCACAGTGGGTCAAATACACCTTCTGGGTCAAGATTGGGGAGGTGGTGACTCAAATCCTAGCTCAAGCCTTACTTTATTTCTGATCTTGACCAAATGTTCTCAGCTTCTTTGACCTTTAAGTGGCTTATCTGTGAACTGGTGTAAAGAGTATTTGGCTCCTAGAGTTGTTTTCTTGTGGGGAGGCGGAGTTAAATGAGATAATGCAAATATTCATACTAGGCGCTCAATCAGTGGGTGCTAGTATTCCTGTGAGTAGATTGGATGATTGCAGAGCATAACCTGTGTCAAGCAACTGAAAGGTCAGGAAAATTCCTTACGCTCCTTTGGAAACGCCCAGTGGTAATTAAGAGCATGATCTTTTGAGTCAAACTGTCTGGATCCAAACCCTGGATCTGCCATTTATGCAGTAAATGAATTCAGAAAAGGTAAGCAAAGCTTTCTAAGCCTCAGTGTCCAGCTTGAAACGGCAATAATCATAGCTCCCACTTCACCGTTGAGTATGAGATAATGCATATGCTATGGGTTGAATTGTGTCCGCCCCCCCCCCCCCCCCAAAGATGTTGAAGTTCTAATCCCCAGCACCTGGGAAGGTGAGCTTATTTAGTAATAGGGTCTTTGCAGATGGTCAAGTTAAGATGAGGTCATTAAGATGGGCCCTAAAACAATACAACTAGAAGAGAAAAATTGGACAGGGACACTCGCACAGAGAGAAAGCCATATGAAGATGAAGGGAGAGATTCAAGAGATGTATCTACAAGTCAGGGAATGCCAAAGATGGCCATCAGACACCAGGAACTAGGAGAGAGGTATGGAACAGGTTCTTTCTCATAGCCCTCAGAAGGAAGCAACCCTGAGGACACCTTGACCTCCAACTTCCAGCCTCCAGAACTGTGAGACAATGCATTTCTGTGAAGCCACCGGGTTTGTGGCACTTCGTTATGGCAGCCCAGGAAACTCAGACAGCACGGATGCACTGACCCAAAGCTGGGCACCCAGGAAGCATCCAGTGAAGGTTACACATTATTGCTGTTGCTGTGTGCTAGTGAGATTCCTCACCTTTTCTAACATCAGTTCCTCTGCACACGAATATTCCCATCTGGTTTCTCTTGCCTGGTTACTAGAACCCGCATTTTACGGTGGTGCCTAAACACGAGCAGAAAGGCATATACAAAAACAGATTTCAATCACGCTGCTGATTGGATTTAAAAAAAAAAATGTAACCACCTTGGGCAGAGCATCACTAACTAGAAAGCGCAGTGTATAAAGGATGATTTTATACAAGATGAGGGTAGCACCAGACAAGTTCCATAATTAAATGTCAAGGTGTCCTCGCAGGTGTCAGGCCCGTGGCTAGCAGCAGACAAACCAGCAGCACTGAGGCGGGCTCTCAGCATCCTGATTGGCTATTCACTCATCTCTAGGGAGTGGACATTAATCTCATGAAAAGCACAAGATTCCTGGTAGGGCTCCTTGGTGGCTGCTTTATCTTTCCCTTGTCCTGTGACAGCACAAAAGAAGCAGTGTGATTCTCTCCATTTTTAATGTGACCTGTCTGGCTGATGACCCATCTGGCCTGTGCCTTCATTTTGGATCTGGGCATCCAAAGTGTCTCTAAACCACCCACACAACAGAGAAGCTCCACAGCTTCTGTCTCACGCAAGGTGTTCAGTAATAAGCATGTGTTGTAAGAACAAATGACCTGCAAAAACAAGTATGTATTTCATGAATACTTAATTCTGGGCCTTAAAGATCATGAAGGCAACCTCGCAGGAAAATGCACTTTAAAAGCTTGAGGTAGAAAGCATGAGTGGTCTGTCTTTCTGGAGAAATTAAAATGGTAAGCATTTCCTTCTTCTCTTACATGCCATGTACAAACAATCCCTGGAAACAGACTGTCTGGAGTATTTTATTTCTTAATTAATCCAGTTTTGCTATTTGGTATAAATAGGATGATGTTCAGGCTGAATGAAAGAACAGGAAAGTTTAAGGGATACAATCCAAGGAGGATTTTCAACTCCCTCCACATCTGCTGCTCTATTTTGCTTTAAATTAGATTTGTAAATTAATTTAATTTTTCATTTGAAATTGCTCAGCTCTCCCTCACCCCTTTGTCTTTTCTTCCAGCAGCTGGTCCTCTTGTCTGTGTCCCCAGTCTTTCCCCAGGAGACCAAACTCGACTTTCTACTTCATTTGACAATTCTTTTTCCATATTAAAAACAAATCACTTAAGCTAGACAGGTAATTTTTTGGTAAGAAGAGCATCAGTTGACAGGCTGATTGGTATAAGAAAAAGACAGAGATCTCTCCCACTGATATTAGAAATTCCATTCTCTGATTTATCTCTTTCAGCATGCAAATACTCAAGGCAACACAATACTACACATCTGGACACAGCTTCACCTTTGCTTCCTCGTCTAGAAAAACTGAGTCACAGTATGGGGCTATTTCATACGGTTATTTCTGGGAATTATATTTTCATGTACTTATTAATACTCAGTTTCCCACCAACCAAGATTTTTATCTGCTGACCACAGATGTCATACAAAAATGATTAAATAAAATTAAGGAATCAGGAACAAGGAACTTGAACACAATAGTAGAGCATGACGACTAAGTTAGGGAAAATGTTCAGGTGTTGGGCGTGGGGTGGCTACATAGTTTCTGTAATTAAGCTTTAAATATAACTCAGATTCTTGAAAGTTCAAGGTTAAGGCTCAGTTACCTGGTTTTCATGATCAGAGAAAAGAATAAAGGGTTCTAAGAGATGACATATAGACCTTGAATGTCTCTCTGTGTTCTCACGTGGTGGAGGGTATAAGGGAGCTCTGGGGGGGTCTCTTTTATCAAAGGGCACTAATCCCATTCATGAGGGCTCCACCCTCATGACCTCAGTACCTCTCCAAGGCCCTACCTCCTAATATCATCACTTAGGATTTCTTTTTTATTTGTTTAGAATTAATTTTTTAAAATTTATTGATTCGAGAGAAAGAGAGAGAAGGAGAAAAATGTTGATTTGTTGTACCACTTATTGATACATTCATTGGTTGATTCTTATATGTGCCCTGACCCAGGATCAAACCCAAAACCTTGGCGTATTGGGACAATGCTCTAACCAACTGAGTTACCCAGCCAGGGTACACCACATAGGATTTTGACACATGCATGTTAACACATTCAGTCTATGGCAGGGGCAGATTCCTCTGCTCAGCAGTAGGGTGGTTCTAATCGTGGAAAACTGAAATATTTTTTTCAATAAAAAAATGAACTCTTTTTTTTTTTTAAGTTGCCTTTTTGAACAAAGTTAAACCCCTTGAGTAGGAGGCATGAGGAAACGGTTAGTGAGCTGACATAAGCCACAGAAGGAAGCCATGAAGAGTTTACCTGCATTGGCTGGGCACTTGGCCCCTGGTCAGTAGCCCATTATGCTCCCTCCCCCCTTTCCTGGCAGATTTCCTCAGCCTGCACCCCTGGGCCTCAGCAGACTTGCCTGCCTCTCATTCTGGAATCTGGAGTTGCTTGACAGGAGAGGTTCCTTTTGTCTTTTATCTCAGTATCTCTCCAAGAGGGCAGAGAATCCCTTCTGTTATTTTCTGTTCCTCCTGCTCAGTCTCTAATAAATATCTGCTGCATGAATAAATACATTTGTAGGCACTTAATAAGTATTTGTTCGATTAAGGAATTGTGTTTAAAGGTAAATCATATTTTATGCAATCTGGGAGTTAAGTATATTGAGAAACATTTAATAAATCTTATATAAAGTGACTATCTTATCTACTTGAAATCTCTAGTCCTCTCTTTAGGTTTCTGATTATGCAAATAATACATGTTTCTTGTAGAAATTGGGGAAAACAGAAGAAAATAAAAATGATAGAGAATTCTCCCATATAAAATTAAGAACTGTTAATATAGTCTTAATGGCACACACAATTTTTTATTCTGCTTTTTACTTATTTGTGAATATTTTTCTACATTGATGTGCCTTAATTTCACCTAGCTATTTTTCTTATTATTTCTAATATAGGTTGGTTTTGATTGTTCATTATCATAAATAATATTAAAATGAAAACTTTGAATCAAAGTTCCCATCTGCATTTCTGCATCTCACAAAAAATTAATAGATTCCTAAATATCTTCTCCCAAGTCGTTCACGACAATATATTCAAGAAAACACTGGTACTTTCTGCCTTTTGGTAGTGACTCCGGGAGGAGGTAAACATGGTTACCAGCTATTAGTTTGCTAATTGTCCTTATTTGAAGCCAGTGACCCAATAGTTTCTACTACTCTAGCCCTGTGATTGCATTGTTGTCTCAGCCAGGTTGATAATGGCCTCCCCCCTCTTCCCCCCCCCAGGGTAGCCTGAGTAATGCTGGATGCTCCCGTGACATCCAAAGAAGAGTTTTGAAAAAGCCGAGATTGATGGGGTCCATTTGGAGTGTGCTCTTTAGGTGGAAAGGATAAGAGGTAAGTGCATTTTTATGATGGCTTTCAGTCATCCTGAACACCTATTGACCCAACCAACCCCTTGAGTTTATGCCCCTCGTAACCCTCTGAAGAGCACTCTGGACTATACAGACTCAAGGGCATGCTGATTCTCTACACACAGGCTGCGAGAGCGGCCCTCTTTTCTTTTCTGCCTAAAACACCTCATTAGAAGAGGAGATAAGTATCCTTTGGCCCCATACGTTACATCAGCAATGCGGCCTCCGCTGCAGGAGGGATGGCTTACCTTGACACTCCAGAGGTAGTCCTTTCCAGCTATGACCGAAGTGGCTGCAGGTTTTCAACAGGGCTGCAAGGAAATTGCCACAAGGCTGAAGACAGAGCTGGTCCTGGTCACCAGGTCTGCATGCCCCAAGGAGGCTGCCGGGTAAATCCCTGAGGCCGCTGCCCCACGAGCTCCAGCAGCACCTGGGGAGAGAGGCCGAGTGGTCTGCAGGTGGAGCCACAGCTGAGAGGGCAGGATGGCGCTCAAGATGGTCATGTGTCCGAAACCGGTTTGGCTCAGTGGATAGAGCGTCGGCCTGTGGACTCAAGGGTCCCAGGTTCGATTCCGGTCAAGGGCATGTACCTTGGTTGCGGGCACATCCCCAGTAGGGGGTGTGCAAGAGGCAGCTGATCAATGTTTCTCTCTCATCGATGTTTCTAACTCTCTATCCCTCTCTCTTCCTCTCTGTAAAAAAATCAATAAAATATATTAAAAAAAAAAAAGATGGTCATGTGACCCGGAAGGGGGTCAAGAGGGTCAGGATGCCAACGTGCCCACTTCTGTTTTAGAAAACGTTTGGGTTACAGTTCCCCGGGAGAAGAAAGGACATCCTTGAAAACCAGGGGAATCGCAGCCGTATGTTGGAAAGCTGCATATCTCAGGTATGACATAAGCACAGAGCCAAGGAGAGGGTGAGAAGAGAGGCGAGAGAGGGTGCAGGTAACTGTTAACGGGCCCAAGTTCATAGCCAACTACTCTGAGAGTTCTGTTTCAGAACAAAAGACACAGTTGGTCAGGAAGTAGATGACAGGAAGGATTAAAGCAGACGTTTATTAATTAATAGCATAAACTTTAAATAAGTGATACACACACTTAACTGCAGCCCAAACACTGTGGTTTAAATAATATTACATGGCCAACAACCGTTGCCAATATATTTTTACAAGGCTGTTAAGTACTGCCAACACTCTGATATTGAGCCAAATTGCTCTGGAACATCGTGGTATAGGGCACAACACCGTGTTTTTGTGAAAGACTTGGGATACCAGGGGAACAATCCATGTAGCTCATGAATGTGTGGTGGGTGCCAGAATGTATGGGTGAGAGCCACCCCTCAAAACTGAGGTTCTCACCTCCATGCCTGTAATAGAATGGGGGGGCGGCGGTATATTTAGAGTGAGAGGGACATCTGATTAGGAGGCAGGGGAGGCAAGACATGGGATTTGTCTTTTAAAACCCCAAGGATAGCCCTGGCCAGTTGGCTCAGTGGATAGAGCGTCGGCCTGCGGACTGAAGGGTCCCAGGTTCGATTCTGGTCAAGGGCACATGCCTGGGTTGTGGGCTCGATCTCCAGTAGGGGGCATGCAGGAGGCAGCCGATCAATGATTCTCATCATTGATGTTTCTATCTCTCTCTCTCCCTCTCCCGTCCTCTCTGAAATCATTAAAAATATATTTTAAAAAGCCACAACCCAAGGGTATATCTCATAACTGAGTTGGGAACGTCTCCTGACTTAACCTTTGCCTCAGCGTGTGGTGCCCTAAAAGTGCCAGCGATCTCTTCCAAGAGCAGATCTCAGCACTGGCTGGCGCGCAGCTTGCAGATGCTTGGAGCAGGCCTCCCTGAGAGCATCACCGTCAAAGCAGGCCCCGCATCCATCACGGGCTCACTGCATCTGCGGGCAGGCCAGGCCTGCCGCCTGCCTTCACAGACCCTCCTGGCCAGGGCTGCTTCCCCGCACTCCCAGTGCTGCTTCCTTCCTGCCTTCCCGCCGTTCCTCTCCATTTCCTGACATTTAGCCAAAGTGCATGATTAGTCAGCTATGGTTCAGTGTGCACTTCAGAATCAGGAGATGCAGAGGCCTGGGAGTTTGGCTGAGATTTAACTGGTCACTGAGTTAGAGGAGAGCTGAAAGTGTGCTGGGGGGGCAGATGGGTTTGTCACCTCTGGCTTTTTCGGGGGTCCTCCGCGGAGCTGGCTCTGGCCTGGCCATGCATTGGGATCTCCGATGGCGCTGGTGGAGATGGGCAGCTGTGAGCTGGGTGAGGGCGCCGAGTTACTGCGGTACAGCAGCCACACAGACCATCACCAGGGGCATCTAGCTCTTGCCGTGGAGCCTGGGGTAAGGGTGCCATGTCTGTTCACTAAATAAAGAAATCAATGATTTCACCACAGAGAACACTGTGGGAGGGGAAGAGGAAGTCTTCTTTCATACTAGGAAGTGTAGATAACGAGGGTTTTGTCTGTTTGTTTTTGTTCCCCCCCCCCCCCCCCCGGCAGTAATCACCCTTCCCACCCCAGCCTCCACCCTTTGAATGAAGGATGGAATAGGTAACAGAGATACATTAACTTTTTGTTTCCTTCCCTGCAGTTTCTCTGCCATCAAAACTAAGCCACGATGAGTGGGAAAGAAGGGAAGCCCTCGCCAGCTGGAAGAAGGAGAGGAGAATGTTCTTTTCTTCGTGGGTGGACATCAAAACGAGAGGAGAGGGGGCATGAAGGGGGTGGGGGGCAAGGGGTCCTCTGTGAGCGTCCATCTGTTGCGGTGAGGTGAGGCGTAGCCACAGCTTGAGGGGCAGACTTGTCAAGTACCAATGGAGCCCGGAGCCCTCCTCACTGTCCCTGTCCCCTCCCCAGCTCAGCTCTTGGTCCTGAAATGTTTCCTGGGTCACTGTGGTTGGAAACTGAAAATGCAAATTAAAGAGCAAAAAACGAATGGCGCCAAAACAGTGCAGGCTGAGCTTGCCATCTGCGAGTTTTCAGAGTGATTCGCTTCCAACCTCCCCCCAGAGGCGGCTGACATTATTTTCTTAGGCAGAGCTTCCCAGATCCTGGCCGCCTTCTTTGGCTGCCAGAAATAGAGCACGGGGTCAGGAGCTTCCCCAGAGATCCGATCCATTCAGGAAGAGCATTCTCTGTGGCCGCCCAGGGCCCCAGGGCCCGGGCAGCCCTGGCTCCCGGGACGCGGCGAGCGTGCGAGCCGCTGTGCGGAGGAGGCCTCCCGAGGGCTGTGCAGCTGCACGTTCAGCAACATCAGCCCAGCGCACGCAGCCTTCCATGACCCCGTATTTCCTAATGGATCATTTCTTCATGGAGGATGCTAAGTTTTTCCTCCTTGCTTTCAACACCCTCCTTAATCTGACCCCACCCTGCTTATGCAACTTGTTTTGGCCTCAAACATCTCACCCTCCGTCTGGTTGCCCCATTGGCTTATTTGTGAATTCCTCATCTTTCTTAGAATCTTCCAGGTCTCCTGGCTCTCTTCCTTTCAGACCCTGCTGGTGCTTATCACACACTAGTTATGCACGCTCTCCCAAAGCTCACCCTGGTCTCCGGGGTGTGGGTTTTGTTTTCCCCAAACTCATTTACAAATGCAATGAGGTCAGAGTCACTGCCCGATTCTTCCCTTTGGAGGCCTCTGTTGGTAACTGCAGATAAGGGCGAGCTTTCCCTGGGTTCAGGTCTTGGGTCTCCTACCTGGGACCGAGCGCTTTTAGCTGCGACCTGGGACCGAGCACTTTAGCCATGGAACAGGGAGGGACAGCTAGTTCTTGGAAGGGTAGGAGGAATGGAGCAACCGCTGGCTGATAACTAGGTTGAACAATTCCTGGAAGTCGAATGCACACAAGCGAAACAGGTTCGTTAGCTATTAGGACTCCTGACCCGCCCCCCCCCTTTTTTTTTGGTTAATCCTTACTTGAGGATTTGTTTTTTTCCTTATTGATTTTTAGAGAGAATGGAAGCAAGGGAGGTGGGAGAGAGAGAGAGAGAGAGAGAGAGAGAGAGAGAGAGAGAGTTGTTGCTGCCTGCACACGCCTGGACCCAAGCCGGGATCAGGCCTGAAATCCATGTACATGCCCTCGACTGGGAATTGAAGCTGGACCCTTCAGTTCCCGGTCAAGGGCATGTACATGGATTTCAGTCCTTGGGTTGATGCTCTAACCACTGAGCAACTGGCCAGGGCTGTCTCTTCTTTTCATTTCTCTTCTCCCTTCAGGCTAGCTATAGGTTGGGGCTGAGAAAGCAACCACAGCCCGTGGTCCTGCTGGGGAGGGGTCCACCCACCTCACCATGTTGGGCTCCTGCCTGAGCGGGAAGGTTCTGTGTGAAGGCAAGAGCATTTGCCACAGAAATTGTGCTCCTGGAAATCTGGCTGCAGTAGACGCCCATCTGAGCACCTGTACCTCCGAGGCAGGAAGGCAAGCCTCCTCTCTCTGCATGTCTGCACTCCACTTCCTCTCGTTGGCCGAAAGAGAAGTGGGGGAAGCCCAGCCAGAGCAGCTGCAACAGCTTCTGCTACGCCAAGGGTGCAGAGGGGGACAGCCCTTCAGCTTCCCCGCCTAAGCAGTCCTCCCCCGGAATGCCCCGACCTGCTTTTCCTTCCCCAGTGTGCCCTCCTCCTTCCCAAGAACCTGCTGATTTGCACCCACTTCATTCCTTAAAGGAGAAGGCGGAACTCTTAGCTCTGCCCAGGGACACACAACCAGGGGGCCCACATGATACTGGGCAGCAGGATAAGACCCTTCGCCACAGTTTAGGGACTGGTCAACCCTGGGGTAGAGGGGTGGGGAGGGGGCAGAGGATGGGAAGGAAATCCCCTTGAGAACCAAAATTCCTCCATCTCAGATTCTTCCCTTTGACCTTGGGTCTCTAGGTTGCAGTGTCTACTTGCTGCCAAGGACTGTGGGGGCCATGAGCTTGGACCGATGGCTGGGGGGTGGGGTGTTGGGGAGAGTGGAGGGTGGTGGCAAGGGTAAAATTTGTTGGGAAAAAAAATTCCTTATTTTAAAATGTTTGCCCTCTGCTACTCTGTTGTAGGGCACAGCTCCCATTTCTAAGCCCTAATTTTGGGCTCATTTGCACTAGTTCTGCCATCAGAGGTGCAAGAGGTGGAAGCAAAGTCCTCTGAGCTTTACAGAGGCTCTACTTCATGCTATGTTGAGCCCTTCATACCTGTCATCATGTTCTCACAGCCACTTGCCGAAGCATATATATATATATCCTATATAATAAAGGCTAATATGCAAATAGACTGAATGGTGGAACAACTGGAACAACCAGACAACCAAACAACCAGTCGCTATTATGTGCGCTGACCACCAGGGGGCGTTCATGGAACATTGTGAGCATTGGCCGTGGTGGGATGCTGGAGCAGGTGAGTGGGGGTGCAAGACCAAGGCAGGGCGCCAGCCGCTGTCATTGGGGCAAGCGTCTGGTGGTTACTGAAAATCCTTTGCTCATGTGGGCTGTGATCCTGCCCAGCACTTGCACCTGCTGCCGGCACCGGCCCTGCTTGTACCTTTGCCAGCGCTGGCCTTGCTCGCACCTGTAGCTGGCTCTGGAGCCACCGTTTGCACCTGCTGTCGGTGCCCGTCGCTGGTCCCGATCACTTGGCGTCATCAGCGGATGCGAGCGGCGGCTGCTGGCTTTGATCTCTCCTGAGGGCTTCTCCACCTCCCCCTGCTCCTGAGAGGAAATCAGGGCAGCAGCCTCTGCTCGCACCTGCTGCTGGTGCCGGCCCCAATTGCTCCGTTCCGTCAGTGGGTGCTAGTGGGGCTAGCACCATCAGCGCATGGGAGCGGTGGTGATGGGAGCCAGGCTGCCAGCAGAAGGGGACTGGGGCCCATGATGGGAAGGGCAGGGTGGGGGTGCGGAGGATGGGCCGAGACCCATCCCTGTGCCTACCACAGCCTTGTGGCCCACAGTTTCTTTCAAGGTACACGAATTCGTGCACTGGGCCCCTAGGATGTGTGTGTGTATGTGTATATATATATGCATATATATCACACCCACAAAACAATGAGGGCCGAGAGAAGGTGACTTGTTCCTGACAGTGGTCTCCACAGCCCCTTCTGCAGTCCTTCTCTCAGTCATGCCCTCCCTCACTCCATTCCTGTCTCCTCAGCTGTCCACACCACATCACCAAGCCCCACAGTCTCTTAAGTCCTTTGCTCCAGCCAGTCCCTCTACCTGGGACACTCTTCACCTGGATAACCCAAATGGTTCCTTGGCTAATTCCTCCCATCCTTGTGCCTTCACTACAATCTGTTCTCAGTGAGGTGCACCCTGACCACCCATCCTCATACGCCTTGTATGCATCATTCCAAGCACTACTGATTGTCTTACCCCATCCCACATTTACATTTTCCTGTAGTTCTCATCTTCTAGCACTTGTGCAATTTCCTCATTTATGAAGACTTTTTTAAATCTTCTGTTAGAATGTAAGCTGCCTGGGAAAAGGGGGCGAGGTCTGTTTGTCCACTGGTGTCTCCAAAGCACTTGGGATAGTGATTGACACATGGTAGGCACTCCATCAATAGCTAAGCATCAATTTAATGAAAGGTGACCCTAGCGTTGATCCAGCAAGAGGCAGAGCTGGATTTGAACTCCAAATCTGGTCATCCTGCTCCCCCACCTCAGAACCCATGGCCTGTCTTGGTGGAGAGCACATTAGTGGCTGCTCAAGAGATGCCTGTGAATTAGATTTCCCCATCAGACCGCTCCCTGCTAGCAGAGATACTAGAACTCTGTGTGTGAACACAGGGCCTTGCCTTGTTTTTCCTGGGTGACAGGTGTGCTGGAATCCTGCACGTCCTGATGAGGTGGCACATCCCTGGTCACAGAGCACTAAGCTTTATGGTCCCTGGGAGTGTCTGGAATGAACCCTCTTTGAAAACAACACAAGCTGTTGGGCCCATGCTGGGTGCTCAAGACATTCGCTTATGAACTCTCCAAGCAAAGACACCTGTCAAATCCAGAATTGGCTCCCGGCCTTGCTCAAAAGACTGGCTCTCTAGGAAATGATGGAGGAACACAGCTGGGACTTGTAAGGCATGAGCTGGAGGTGCCAGGGCAGGACAGAGCCTGGGAGGGTGTGAGGGGAAGCCCGTGGAGCAGGGACACCAGGCACTAATTACCTGGGTGGCTGCTCTCTGGGCAGAAATGCAGCTCAGCCCCTGAGGGTTGGGTTGCTACGGTGGTTTTGTCATTTTTGTTTTTAATTAGGGTCTAAAAATGGATCTTAGTTCCTGTGAAGAAACTCCATAATGTGAGGGCAGAATTGGGCCAAATGGGTCCACCGGCTTTGAGGATGCAAGCATTTCACTGCTTCTCCCACGATCAGGTCCCTCAGGACAGACCCTCTCCTGGACTCTCGCTCACCTGACCCTTTTACTTGTTATGCTTGTGGTTCTGGTTTCTTGTTTTTGTTCCTGTTATTAGCTGACCTTGTTTATGTTGGAATTAAGGACAATTTTCATCCTAATCTCAACATCTTGGTAATAGAAAGTTACACATTATATGGATTCCGGGTGAAAGGGAACAGTCATATTTAGTCTCACACGTACTGGCCCACTGTGTGTATTTCTAGGATAGCCCCGGAATTAATGTTTTAATGAACACTCCAACTGCTCAGGAATGCCATTCTGGAACATATTAACCCAGAGAGCAGCCAGTTAAGCTGGTATTTGGTCAACAACAAGCATTTCTTCCCCACAAAAGACCGTAATGGTATTCATTTAACATCTCCTAGCTTGTGGCATCTATTTTGACATAAATCTTTATACAGAGATCGATTACACATATAACTATAAAACAGGATTTGGGGAAATATTTTGATGAGGAAAATCAGAACACAAACACAAATCAGGCTTTGGCTGGTAACTTACAAGAAAACCAATGCATGGTCTGGGAACAGCACTTGGAGGTTGGGGGGCTGGGTAAGAAAGGTGAAGGGATTAAACAACAAACAAAATAAATTCATAGACACAGACAACAGTATGGTGATTACCAGAGTGCAAGGGGGTTAGGGGGAGGTAGAAGAGGGTAAAGGGGATAAATAGTGATGGAAGGAGACTTGACTTTGGGTGGTGAATACAGAATACAATATACAGATGATGTATTATAGAATTACACACCTGAAATCTATATAATTTTAATAACCAACTAGGGGCCCAGTGCACGAATTTGTGCACCTTGAAAGGAACTGTGGGCTGTGAGGCTGTGGTGGGCACAGGGGCGGGTCTCTGCCCATCCTCCGCTTCCCCACCTGGCCCCTCCTGCCATGGCCCTCGGTTCCCTGTCTGCCGGCAGCCCCGCTCCCGCCGCCGCTGCTCCCACTTGCTGACGGCGCCTGCCCTGCTCGCCCCTGCCCATGGCACGGAGCAACTGGGGCCAGCACCATCAGCAGGTGGGAGCGGCGGCTGCTTCCCCGATTGCTCCTCAGGAGCAGGGGGAGGTGGAGAAGCCCTGAGGGGCAATCAGGGCTGGCAGCCACCGCTCGCACCCGCTGATGGCACCAAGTGATCGGGACTGGTGCCAGGCGCCAGCAGCGGGTGCGAGCGGTGGCTCCAGCACCAGCTGCAGGTGTGAGCGGGGCCTGCGCCGACAGTGGGTGTGAGCAGCTGGCGGGACCGCGGCGTGTGGGAACAAAGAATTTTCAGTAACCACCAGAGGCTAACCCCGATGACAGCGACTGGTGCCCCGCCTTGGTCTGGCGACCCCGCTCACCTGCTCCACCATCCTGCTGCGGCTGACGCCCACCATGTTCTGTGGTCTGCCGTCTGCTGCCGATGCCTGCCATGTTCTGCGCACGCCCCCTGGTGGTCAGCGCATGTCATAGTGACTGGTTGTTCCGCCGATTGGTCTATTTGCATATTAGCCTTTTATTATATAGGATGTTAGCACAATAAATTCGATAATTTTTTTTTAAAAAAAGAAAATGAGCTTAATGAAAAGAAACTACCTCTTTGTGACTTCCTATTGCAAGACGCTGGTGTCTGCAGATAATCTCAGTACTTGCAATGAGCATGGCATTGTTTTAGTCAATTCTGGGTGATTTAGTTTTGCTCCCAATGGATATACATTTTCTTCACGAGTTGCTTTGTAACAGAAGATCTCAAAGTATGCTGTAGGATTCAGATTGTCACTGTTTGTTTAACAAATAAATACAACAAATCTCTTAATCAGCACCCTGGTGACTTGAGAGAATACGCATACATGGTTTCCCAGCGTGGGAAGCTTGCCAGGATGCAGTGTGCCCTGGCCCAGACTGCCTGGTCTAGCAGAACATGTACAGAGTGTCACACATAGTAGCAACTGCCTTTGATATATGTGCATCACGGTATTCTAGTAAAAGCTACCAAATGAATTAAAAAAAAAAAAGTTCACTTCTTCACCTTACATTAAGTAGGATCACAGTGGGAAAATGAGCCATTTTAGCAGAATTCTCTAGATCCAAGCAGTGCAACAAGCTCCGAGGTTAACTGAACCAACTACGTATATTTGTTAACTGTAGCATCTATCTAAAACAGCAATTTCCAACCTTTTTTTTTAGGCCAGAGACTCTCTTCCACCCGCTAGAGATTCTTGTTAAAGTTTTAGATCCTTATCCCTGAAAAATGTACATATACTCGCAGACCCCAGGCATGGAGCCCTTAGTCAACAATCACTTATCAGACACCATGCCATGAATATCTTGTGCTTCTGTTCTTTGGTGTGCACTCTGGAAATGTGCCCAAATTGGCTGTTTACATTGAAATATGTGCACACAATACATACACATATGAATGACATTTCCCCATTAGAATGTTTAAATGAAATAATGTGTGTGAAGATATGTCATAAAAAGCCAAATGTGAGCCCTAGCTGGTTTGGCTCAGTAGATAGAGGGTCGGCCTGTGGACTGAAAGGTCCCAGGTTCGATTCTAGTCAAGGGCATATGCCCGGGTTGTGGGCTCAACCCCTAGTGGGGGGGAGGGGTGTGTGTGTGCAGGAGGCAGCCGATCAATGGTTCTTTCTCATCATTGATGTTTCTATCTCTCTTTCCCTCTCCCTTCCTCTCTGAAATCAATAAAAAATATATTTTAAAAAAGCCAAATGTGAGTGTTGATGTTATTATTATTATTATTATTATTATTATTATTATTATTATTTGCATTGGCCATTTAAAAATTCAGCAATAAAGCTGTTGGTTGATGTTGGAGCTAATAATTTATTTTATAAAAACTGCTCTAAAACATGACCTTTCCATTTTCATAGTCCAAAATACCTCTTTATTCCTGTTTCTTTCTTATGATTCATTTAAAAAATTACCACATGCTTACACTCCAATTTTGTAGGACAGGTAGTTTTGGGTGTGTGCATTCTGTAAAAATCAATAACAAAAAACCCCACTTCTCTGCAGTCCTCTGATAGGCTTGCACCTGACTGTAACTCCAACAGAGGTCTTGCCAAAAGCAATCCAATTCTGATCTGAGTTAGTCACTTTATTAATTACATTTTAAGCAAGCCGATTACTTGTTTGACTGATTTCTTGTTATAAATCATTAAAGTTCATTAATATTCTGAGTTATATATCCTACTTCCTGCACACTGGAAATAACACCAGACACCACTTTGCCTGGATTGGTTCTGAAGGATCCATGCTGCAACCACACTCTCACGTATGACTTCGGAAGTCGTAATCATTCAAGAATAATTTCTGAGCTGGATAATTCTTTCTTTTCCCCTTGCGCCTTCTGTTCTGAAGAGCCCTTAGGAGTGTTGTCTAAATGAAATTCTTAGAGTTGGGCAGAAAATAACTTACGAAAGGGATAGCTTTGTCCTAGCATATGGTTTATAGATAGCGAGAGTTTGGCTTTCCATTTGGGAAGGAGGGGTAGGGAATGGGAGGAACTGGGGACCGGAGAAACAGACTGAGAGAAGAGTGGGGAGAGAAACGATGTGTACTTCCCATTTGGAAAAATAGCATCCTAGCTGAGTAAAATTAGATTTGAACCAGTGCGTTCATGCCAAATCTTCCCTAAAGAAAGATCTCTTGATATAGATACATCTGTGGAATGCCTGAAAGAGGGAGTGCCTTCTATTGAGATGGATTGAACTCAGAAGGAAAAGAACAAAAATTATATTCATACTGTCTTAGTCCATTCAGGCTGCTTAACAGACGCTCATAGACTGGGTGGCTTATGAACAACCTCTCACAGTTCTGGAGGTTGGGAAGTATAAGGTCAAGGTACTGGCACATTCAGTTTCTTGTGAGGGCCCTATTCTTGGTTCATAGGCTTTGTGCTATGTCCTCACGTGGTGAAAGGGGTGAGGACGCTCTGTGGGGTCTCTTTTATGAGGGCACTAATCCCATTCATGGGGGCTCCACCCTCATGACCTAAACACCTCCCCAAATCCCCACCTCCAAATACCATCACCTTGAAAATTAGGTTTCAACATATAAATTTTTGAGGGGGGCTGTCACTAATATTTGGTCTACAGCACATACTCATTTATTAGATGCTTATTTTATACTATGAGCTAAAGTCAAGTATTAACAGGCATCATTATAATATTTTTCTATGAAAAGAAAAATATAACTTACATATTCTTTTCCAGCCAATTGATTTTGGATTTTAAGGTTGTTCCAGTTTGTCCTTGTACTGAAAATTTGTTCCCTCCAATCTCTTAAATTGGATATTATGGTTATTTCAACTTTTGAAATAACACAGAGTAGCAACAACTAGCTGATAATAAGTGAGCAAAGATGAGAAAAGCTCCACTCCCATTCCTGTAAAAATGACAAAAAAGCTTAAATTCTGGACCCACAAAGTATTGCAAAACAACCTCATTCCACAACAAAATTATCAAACTTGGCAACAGTGACTGGGGATATTAATTTCTGACCGGATTGTAGTGTAGACCAGCTTATACTTATTTAATCTGTAAAGTCAAATTGCTTTTGACAGGTTATTTTGTTCTAAATCACTAGTAGAGAGAGATAGACTGGCAACAAATAAATGCAGTAAAATGTAATAAATACACCTGTTGAAGCTTATCCAAGCTGTTAACAGAGCAAAATGAAGAAGACAGGGAAAGGTTCAGAGGTGACATTTGAACTGGGCTTAGAAGGGTAGGCTTTGTCATTTAACCCCAGTGAGGAATACAAAACAAGATGACTGAAAATGTCTTCTCTCTGAGTGGTTAAAAAAACACCACAGGGTTCTGTGCTGATGAGTAGTACTATTAAATTAATAGAGTCAGAACCTTAAAAAAAAAAAAACAAGCTTAAGTTCTATCCCTTGCATGATCATTTAGCTTTTATCATTTTTATGCTCCACTAAGTAGGATATAAAACTAGGCTGATGTATTTGGGTTGGCAGATAAAGGCTTAGAAAGTGCTAATATCAGTCATGTGAAAATTTGGAGTTAAAATCATTTGTGATCCAAAGCAGGTTGGCCAAGGTTTAATCATTGACATCTAAAGAGTATTGTTTTGATGGCCATGCCTTTGACAGGTTTTATTTGAGGCCTACCTGTCTTTCTATTCTCTGACAGCAAGCAAATCCTTCATGGAGACATAAATTTCCTTCTCTCAAGCCTACTCTTTTACTGAAAGCACCTGTTAAACTTTTTTGAACTTTCATGGATGGGCAGATGTGGCTTCTCACTAGCGAATTCAATACTGAGATATGAAAGCTCAAAAATATGTCAAATATATTTGCTGTGTAGCTCAGGGGTGATGCATAGATCATTGCACTCGAGGCTCTCTGTCAGTTCTAGGATCTGGTAGTCTTGAGGATTGTTTTTTTCAATAAAGATGTCTCAAGCTAAGCAGAGGTCCTAAATGACGAGTCTAGCTATTGTCACTTTTGCCAGTAATTCACCTACTTTCTTTCATAAATGTTATTCCTCAGCTTCTACATCTCAGGGAACTACATTTCCCAGACTTCCTTGCCCTGCTTTCTGTAATCTTGACCAATGGGAGGTATTTATGGAAGATTGGAAAGTAGGAGACTGAGAAACCAGGGTAATTCTCCCATTGGCTGTGCTTTTAGTGGTGTTTCAAACAGCAGCTACATATCCTTCATGATTCTAGCTTCTGTTGAACTATTTCTCCCCTCCGGATCTCAGTTCCTGCTGGCCGGTCCTCCATTGTAGACCTAGTTCATGCTCTGGCCATTTCTGGTCTCTGGTAACATTACCTCCGCCTTGTGTCTTTCTGACTCAGGCCCCAGACGGTGGCATCCTGCAGCTGCTGATTTCTGACTTTCCCTGAGAATTCACCATCCCTCTGGCTTCTCAGCTCTCCTATCACTTATGCAATTAAGTTCCTGTGTTGAATTTCTTCTTTTTGAGACAGAATGATACACCACTTGTGATAATCACAAAGACAACGACCACAAAAGAACACACACAACAAATTAGTTCACATTGTGATGCCTGCTTCTGAGGCTTCTATCTAGGAATCTTGGCATCTTAACTCTCAGGCTCACAGAGAAAGGAGGTTTCCCTGTCTTCCCTTTGAGATGTGGGGCACGCCAGTAGCTAATCAAAGGTCCCAGGGCAGTTCCTCATGTTTACTGGGGAGCAGCCAAGTGACCTCTGCCCAGCGGAGTCGTAGCTGGCCCTTGGTCTTGGATTTCCATCTCAGGAGGAAAAACACAATCTCATTGCCAAATGGATGTCTTTTCCTGCTTCTAGCTCTTAATAGAAATATCATGGGCAAAAAAAACAATATAACATATTTGCAGGGTTGGGGAAGGAAATGCATGTCTCAGTTTTCCCTTTACAGTCTTTATTCTAAAATAGAATAAAACATTTACTTTAGAGAGTATTCATGAATCATTTTAAACAAAAACTCTTCTACAGTTAATCAATAGATAAAGACTCTTGAGAAGTCTTCGCTCCTGCCTGGACGTGCTGAAACTCCCAGTTAAAGAATGAGCTGTGTACACAAGCCAAGAATGCTTTCTGGCTTGGCAGTCTTTTCTGATCTTTGGGAGAGGTTAAAAGCCCAGATATGCAATGTGGAAATTTTGAAACTTCTCCTTAATGCAGTCCTCATTATGTGAAGGGGACCAGAAAGAAGAAAACAATCTATCCTCTACTTTTTCAGAGCTGCAAAATAAATCTAAGCTCTTGTTAGAATTCACGATGTTTATTTACCTTTTAATCACGGTTTTGACACACTATATGGTTTTTATCTAGTGTTTAATGGAATCCTGCATATTGATTTATAATTGTGACAAATGTCACTTTCAGATTTTTCAGGGACTGATTCATCGCCCTGGGAGCCTTTGTTTTTCTCCCTGTCTGCTGTGTGCTCATTTATATCAGCACCTCCCCTAGATGCCAGAGACAAGAAGATAAGGTGGAGGAGGGTGGACGTTCTAATCAGTCATTTTTGTCACCTGTAGGAATGCTTGAAGAAAGGCCCCCCTGAGAAAAGGAAGATGAGAAAGAACACCACAATATAAATAATAATGGGTTTGCTTTAGTTCCAGAATCCTTTGTCCTGTGATTAGAAGATTACAGAAGGGCTGCCATCACCACAGAGGAGTTATTTTTTGTTGACATCACTGAGAGTGTCCCTTAAGTGTCTCATTGACCAGATGCCAGCCCCCGGTGTGTGAGCGTGCCAGTGAGCAGTCTTCATCTATGATGGATAAAGCAAGCAAGCAAGCAAACAAACAAACAAACAAACAACTCATCCCCCACAAACACAACAAGCCAAACCCCAACAGCCCTGAGAGTATCTGACGTGTCTGTTGATCTTACTAACAGCGTGGAGCCCAGAAGCAATTACAATGGAGGGGTACAGCTCGGGCCCTGGGGTTTTCCCTGAGACAGTGATATATTATGAACATACTACAAGATGACAAGTGGCCTATTTTCGGTGAGTTTGCTTTTGCAAGTACAGTGATGAAAATTTTCTAATGACAGCTCATAATTAGGCATCTTGCAGTTAAGGTAAACACTAGATTATCCCCTAAATATAAGCTCTGCATTCCACTGTGCAGGTAGCTGCACCCCTGAGTTAGCAGGGCCTGGCAGGGGCTGTGTTCTCTTGCAGGAAAACTTAAGGTGAAAACTGTGTCTATATTTTTGGAAGGAAAGTTTGCAACTTTTTCCTCCATTTCTTAACCATTTGTTCACTCTTTATCAAATGATTTCTGAGTGCCTCTTATATATAGGATAAAAGAATGCAATTGGGTTGAAACAAATATGTGCCAGATGCTGTATTACATCCTGTATTTATATGAATGAATAAGTCATGGCACCTTCCTTTTTCTAGTCTTCAGCTCTATGAAAACAAGAAGAAAATCTCTTGCTCCCTGCTGAATCCCTAGGGTAGTGTCCAGAGCATTCTTGGTGCTTAATAAATGTTGTGATAGAATGAATAAATGAATGGGAACACACAGGAACACCATAGTGTGCTGCATGTGAATAGAAATTTGCATAACGTCCTTAGGAGTCCCAGAAGTGCAAGAATAAGCTGGGGGAGCAGAGAGGCAGACAGGCAGGCATTTCCCAAGAAGAGGAAAAGACTGGAGGGGCATTTCAGGCAGAGTGCAGGAGAGTGCAGGTCAGCAGAGGGTGGCATGGCGGGGGAGAGGGAACCCTGAGCGCTTGGTTAGGCAGAACCTGAGGGCAGGACTGCAAGCCCCTCTTCAGAAGCCAAGTCTTACATTCCTGTGGAGGAGAGCAGAAGAAAAGGAAGGGTTCTTCTCACAGAATTCATGACCCCAACGCTGTGGAAACTAAGGTTTTCTTGGGGTGGATGGGTGGAGACAGGTTAAGTAGACTTGGAATCAAAATCACTTTGTGTGTTTTTCTTTGGATGTGATTAGTTTTCAGTCACTAGAAGTGACTTTTAAACATATAAGCTGATTTTGGAAGCAATACTGGCGCTTTCAGAAATGATTCCTTCCCAATTCATAAAATTGATTTGTTGGTTTTCAAAGCTACTCTGGGATGGAATAAAACTAAAATTTAAATGGAGCTCTTAACATGCAGTCATTATTTTATTTTCACTGGACTATTTCAATAGATCAATGACACGATCCATAATAGTGTTCTTACCAGTGCAACAATCAGGCAGGTTGATCCTTTATTTCTTCTACAAATGCGAAAGGAAAACCTGTTTTTTAGAAAGAGAAAGAAAGAAAAAAAGTGAAAAGGTCTTCCATGAGTGCACAATACAGGTGTGAAGACAGAGTAGACTATTTCTGTCTTCTCATGTCAGAAAGCGAATGCTAAACTCTGACCTTGGAAGATGAGCCAGAGCATGTGTTTGCAGCAGTCTGCCTGAAGGACGGCATCCAAAACCCGGCGGCTGTTGGAACCAGCAAGTGAAATAATCGCACACGTGTTGTCATAGCAGAACACGCTGGCCGCTTGCCAACGTGGAGCAGCAGGGCTTCTTTCCCAGGATGTAAGAGCTGCAATCAGGGTCTGGAACTCAGGGTTGAAGGCCGGATCCTGCTAGGTGGAGAGCTAAGAACGTTCACCTACATGAGCAATTTGAATCCTCAGGGAGTGGGTATTATTGGCCCCACTTCACAGATGAGGAAACTGAAGCTTTGAAGTCTTATAATTCAGGTGTGGTGGTCCCTAGGCCATGGATGGGAAACTCCTGGTTTGGGTACTGCTGGTTCCTGCTCCAGGTTCCCACAACAGACATGGTTCAGGGCAGAGGCCAGCGGCTGTCCCTGGACTAATCGCTCCTCTCGATTTACAGATGAGGAAACCGAGATGTGAAGACTTGAGTGCTTGTTCTGAATCACACAGGAAGTTCAAAACAGAGATAAGTTTGGAATTCAGTTGTCTTGATTTCTAGTGAGGTGTGCTTACCATCGTATAGATCCAAATATATATAGATCCTTACCAAATTATAGGTCCAAATGCATCTACACTTTCTACCCCTTCTATACTGCACCAGGTAAAGAGACTAGAGGGCCTTAATCCTATCTAACAAAGACAGAATATGCAAATTGACTGTAACTCCACAACAAATATGGCGGCGCCCACAACCAGTAAGGAGGGAATATGCAAATTGACGCGACAAGGTGAGAGGCAGAAGGCGGCTCTGGGCCGGAGTGGAGGCGGTGCCGGCAGCCAGGGGAAGGAAGGCCTATTCTTGCACGAATCTTCGTGCATCGGGCCTCTAGTTTATTATAATGGCGGTATTTAAAATGTATATAATTTTGCAGGGCCTGGCTGAGACTAAGTCACAAAGTTACCAATTTGGGACTAGCAAGCCCAAAGTGTGACTAGCTGTGAAATGTACTCAGGGTTTATTTAACTGGTGAGGTGGAAGTGTTGTACTGAATGGCAGAGTGGTGATGACATTTCCCACACAGAAGGGAGACCTCACTCGTTCTGGTATTTACTAAGTGGAGTCACAACAAGCTAGAGGCCGTGTCTGTGAAGTGGGACCCACAGCACTGCGCCTACTTAGAGAAGTTGACATTGTGGCCTCCCACCCCAGTTCCAGGAGATGATTCTAAGCCTGTTTCTACTTTCCACAAAGTACTCCAAGACAGTCAGAAAGTCGAGAACAAACTTCCCCAGATTTTGTGAATTAGGGTCATTTACTTCTTTCCCCTAAGAAAATTAAAAGCAAAGCAAAACAAAGTACTCTCAGGTGCCAGTCATTTTGAAAAATATGATTTGAAAAGCTGTGCATGTTGAGGCCTTGTTTGTAAAATCATGAATTAATATGGGCTCGTAGCCTAAGGCCAAAACATCTGTGGAAAAGTTTTTAAAAATGCTATATATCTATTACTGCTTTCTAAGCTTTCATGGTAATTTGCATGCACTGGGGAATTAAATGAATCTGTGACACAAATTTACGTTAATTTATTCAGTAACTAAGGCATGTTTTAAGGAGATTCAAAGTGATCATAATAATGGCAAGCCAACAAATCTCTGACAATTGCATCACAATGAATGCAAAAACACAGGGGACAGGGGACAGAAATGAAGGTGCTTTTCAAAGGTCATTTCCAAGAATATCTCATATATTTGTACGACACATGGCCTACCTAGGAATTCTGGTGTAGTCTGTGCAAGTGACAATCTTGTCAAAATTCAACAAGAACAGAAGAAACAATTTGAGAATTGACTTTAAAAGCAGCTACTGGGAGAATAAAGCAAATGAAACAGTCACTGAATAAAAAGAGGGATGATTGAAGTTAATACCTTTGAGTTTGCTCAATAAGAAAGAATTATGTTTAAAAATCCAATGTGCATCTGTTTCTAAAAGATTTAGATTATATGGCTTATTGCTCAGAAATACTTTTGTAAAAGAATGAATCCACATTTCCAATGTGATCCAAATTACGTTTCAAGTTGTCGTGGTGCTTAAACCTGGAAGTAGAAAACAAAAATACAGAAAAAAGGTACATGGGCTTGTCATCACTCCCTAATTAATTCATTATTTCTTCTGCTATCCTGGGACTTCCACCCCCTATAACTTAAAATTGTGGTTCTCCACTTTAGTATTCCAGGGCCCCACCACAATTTTGATTGGTTAAATTTGGGGTATGCTCTGGAATCTGCATTTTAACAAGACTTACCAGAGGTTCTGATGTAGATAAACTGGAGCCCACACCTTGAGAAATATGGCCTTAGGTCAGTTTCCAAGGGTGAACTCTCAATTTACACCTTTATTTTAGAGTGGTTGGATAGAACATGTGCTCCCGTATGTTGTTTTTAACTTTTATTAGCATAAATCTTACCAAATCACTGTGCCTGGCAGCATAGAGCCAGGATAAAAAACAGTTCCTGACCTTGGGAAAATCCCATGTCCTTATGTTTAAAATAAGAGTTGGACTGAATGCCGTCTAGACTCCTATGCAGTTCTAATACTTTATATGCATATCTGATGCTTGGCAGATATTTCTTGAATATTATGACTCATGTGTTGGCCAGTGTGACTGGAATAAGCCGGGAAAAACAGAAATCAGTCTCTGGGCCATTAAATCAAAATTAAATAAGATTCCTTTCCCCACCCTCACATTTCAGCCACAACCTAGAGAGTTGGAATGGCGATTAGATATATGAATTTTACGCTTAAATGAAAAAAGGTTACTCTTGTTTTCTTAAAAATTTAAGGAATTCTCTACATATAATTATCAGAAATTGGATGTATTGATTGCCAGGCTGCCATTTCTGTGTGGATGGTTGATGATTAGTATAAATAAAAATTATGTTTAGAAACTTTTTAATAATTTGGTCACCAACAGAGTAAACATAACCAGTATCCTTTATGTTACAAGTAATTGAATTCTGAAGGTTCTCATTTGACTAGCTCTATTTTAAATGAAAAACCAATTCTTTTGCTTGATGTTGTAGAAAGCATTTTTTAAAAAATATATGACACAGGACTGTGAAATTAAGTCAGAAAACAATACAGTGTAGTAGGCTATTTTTGAATAGTAACACTGAAAACACTCTATATTGGAGAAATCACGACTTACATTTTTTCGGTAGGTGTTTTACATAGGGCCATATGTGATAAAAAGTGATTTTTAAAAATCTGTTTTTTTGAGTTAATTTCAGTCACAACCACAATTTACTCTATATTTCCTTAAAACCACTATAAATAGCAATGAAAGAAAGTGCCCCTTCTTATAATTATCTATTTAAAACAGCATGTTATGCAATACTGGCATGTTATATTTTTAAAAATGTTCAGCTTATTAAAAGACATTTCTAAATAGCTGTAGCAAACCCTACGAACCCCATTCATTCATTCATTCATGCATGCATTCAACTGTTCACCAAACATTCCTTGTGGGCTGCCAAGTGCTAGATGCTGCTTCAGGCACTGGAGATGGAGATGGGAGAGGAAGGCACCAAAAAAGGTAACTTCTGTTCTCATGAGGCTTACATTCTAAGGGGTTAGAAAGACAATAAACATACAAGGAAACGAATAGGTAACCTAACAAATGCTAAGTAGAAAATACAGTAAGACCAAGGGACACAGGGTGATGGGAAATTTTATACTGATTTGTCAAAAGAGCCACTCTGGTGAGGTGCCATTGAGCAGACACCCACATGAAGTGAGGGAAGAGCCAGGGAGGGAAGAGTTTCAGGCAGCCAGAACCAAAACCAAAATGTCTAAAACATTCTAATAAGTGGAACATGAATTTAAAAAACCCAGGCTTTTTCAAAAATAGTGGAGGCTCTCCTGGAGCTCAAGTTCTTTCTTTTCTACTAAGCTTCTTTGACAATCAACCCAGGTGCTCCAGGAAGGGGAGCCCCAGGCTGGACTCATTAGGGGAAAGGCCTGGGAGGTAAGGGCGGGGCTTCGGAGTACCCGGCATCATCCTACAGCCTGGGGCTGGGCAAGCAGAGGAGTCCCTGAGCCAAGTTAACTGCACTTCCCACCAAGCAGCCTGCCCTGGTGTGCCCACGCACTGTCACTGCCGAGGAGCCCCGGATATAGGGGGGCGGGGGGTAGGGGGGAGTGAGAGACAGGGCTGAGGCACAGACATAGGGATGAATCTCCCTGTGAGCCCCTGCTGTCCCAGAGCCCGGTCAAGCCCCCAAAGGAGGGGCATATCAAATCCTAGTGGCCTGCTCCCTGAACAGAAGAATTTCACTTGTCATTTCACACTAAATGCTGCTTTGTTTTGTTTCAGTGGTACGGTGAGGATGTAAATGGAAGAACAATGATCATACTTCATGCTATTTCTGACACCAACTCCCCACCTCCACCCTACATGCCCTGGTGTTGAACATGTTAGATTCTTAATAAAGGTATTTGATTAACCAAAGGCCATGCATGCAAAATCATTTGCAAGTTAAAGTTTTTAATGGGGAATGTTTCCTTGTCAGGATACTCTGGGTGTGGTATGGAATCACTATTTGGATCTAATATTTTCATTTGCAACTCTACACACTCACCCCTACATATACAAAAACTTACTTAAAAGGAGAAAAACATAACAAAGGAGGAGATATATTAAAAGACTTTATTCACAATAGAGAAATTTTACAAATATAGTTTTTAAAAATTATGTGTCAATCTATTATGTTTCCCATAACATTAAAGATTTATATAAAGTTGGAAATGACAGAATGGATTTATGCACAAATCAAAAACAATCATTGTAAAGGATGGATAACACATATGAAGGAATTATGTCAAACATCGAGTCCTGAAAATCGCCACACAATTTTTATGTGTATTAATTGCATAAAGTATACCAAAAACACATACAGAGAATTAAGTGCTATTTTAATTATTTGCCTTTTAGGTGAAATTGCTGAAAATGAATGAAAGACGTGTCTACCTAAAGACATCAGTTATTTAAAATAATTAACACAAAATATAACTTTAATTAAATTACATCACTATGATATTAATCTCTTGCTTACATTTTTGTTGTTTTGGGACTTGCGTTAAAAAAATCCAAGCTCTAGAATTGAAAAAACTTTATTCTTGCCACTGGCAGAACCATGTCTAGTACAATCTTTTGGCCTACTTATACCAGTATACAGAAGGTACATTATAGTGCAGGGTGTACATAAACCTGATATTAAAATCCTATCTGCTGTAGAAATACATACCAGCTCTGTGCTCTTTCAAATCAAATTTAAAAGCAAAGAAAAGAAGGTAACTTAAATTGTTAGCCCAAGGATGCTTATATGAAAATTATTATCTAAATACATATGGCCTGTTTTTTGCAATAATCTTTTATATTTTGCCTTTATGTTCTGGGACAAAAGAACTCTCACTATCCATTCATTTCATAAGGTGAGCTGACATATGAGTGGAAGATATTCTGGGTCTCAAAACACATTAACTTGGCAATAATGATTTATAAAGGATGTCCTTAATTTACTAACTTTATTAATTTATTCTTTGTATACCAATGTACAATATAGAAAAAAAGAGCAGGTTACACAAGGTGGTCCTTTCAGACAAAAGAAATCGTTTGAAACACTTTTAAAAGCTGAAAGAGCTAAAACAATTAAGTCTATAGAGATCCAAGAAGATAACTGTCTTAAAAAATATTAGGTTGAGCCATATGAAATTGTTGATATTGGATAGTTTTTAAACTACAAATGCAGCAACTTCATATGCTTCAGCTTAATCCATGGGGTTGTACTGATCTATTTGACCACTGGAGGCGGAGAATGCAGGTGGTTAAAGTCTTTGTACCTCAGAATATACATCACCATATTAGCTCTTTGGGTCACATATATAATATGATCCAATATGATAAGAAAACACAAGGTATCACCAAATCTATTCTTGGGAAAAGCACTCATATCTCAACACAATGTTTTGAAGAACCATATAATTATTTTGATCTGCTATCAGATTGTGGGGGATTGGGAGCATCCATTTCTACATATTCTTTCTAAGCTGGGACATCTATATTGAATTTAACCAAGACTATATTCTTATTTGACCTAAAAGTTTATTAGATTTTCCTCAATTGACCACGAATAAATACATTGTTAAAGCTTCTTTCAGAGTTAATTCTGCTTTCATGAACAGAAATGAAATAATTTACTACATTTGAGAAAGGGCCCTTGTCAAATCTGATACAGATGTAATGTTTTCTTTACTTCAAGGAAAAAAAAGTTAAAGATGAAATGCAAATGAAAAATCATTTGAAATATTCATCCTCTCTTTAGAGATACCCGATTCTTCGTATGTTCAGTAAAAAGCGAAAGCTAACACACTAAGAGTGATACTATTTCCCTTTAAGAAACGTAATTGAGCAATAGCAGAGATCTGCCAAACTTGCAAGCTCACTTCGCTGTGTGGTGGGGAATGGGAGAAATTAACCAGCACATGACCCAGAAATGACACAGGACATTTCAAGTAAAATTTGAGAACTAATTCACAAATTAGGAAACACTAACATAATTCACCAACAGAAATATACTGTGGTTCCAATGAAATGAGGTCAACACGAGATGATCTTTTTTGGAATGGCATTCTATTTTGAATTAAACTGTAGGTAAAGTATTTTAGAAGACATTCTATCAAATAATGATAGACCCGCATAAGGAGGCTGTCACAGTTATAAGATCTGTCTCTGGTGGATAGACAAACCATATTCACATGAAATTAAAAAGGAAAAAGCTTTTTTAATATTTAATTTATTATTATGGCTTTTTGCAACATGGCAAAACATTACAGCTTAAAGCAGACACTATCTCCTCATAGAGGAGGAAAAAGTTTTGCAGTCAAATCAAAACTGTAATTAAGAGGTCACTGGTATACCATTTTATTCAGTCTAATAAAAATGATACTATACCTTCATGAACTCCAGAGATAACAGATTACGTAAAATAGGAAAATCTGCGATCTACTGACTAAATACTAAAGGATACGATAAGGAATTTGCGTCCCATTTAAGCCTATGATAAAAAACATAAAAGACTGCAAAACAATTTTAGAACTTAGAATAATCACAGACCTACTAATAAAATTCATCATGGGCCTGGATACGAGAAGAGGGACTATTAAGGTATGCAGTGACGGGAATGAGCAGAGTAAAATGTAAAATGTCTGGTCATTATCCATTGACTTCCACTTCTTTTTCATTAGTGCAGAGTTTAGGGAGAAGATGGGCCTCAGTATTGAAGATCCAATGTTCCAGTGGAAGTAGATCGTCGTCAGAAAATATTAAGTACAAATATCTAGAGGGAGAAACACGAGTGTATGAAGCAGTAAAACCACAAAGGCACAGCCCAAACCACATCAGTGACTCCATTCATCTGAGGGAGAACCAGGGACGACAGTCAAGTATAGCAACGCGTTGAGGGAATATACACATTAATGCGGAGTGAAGAAGCTACTCTGGGCTTTGATCCTAGAGTACCAGAACCGTGAAAGCAGGCCCGAGTCAGCAAACGCACACGATGACCGAAAACAAACCTGCCATCATCGCCATGCATGTAGAATGGCATTCAGAGGCAGCCATGCGTGCTAGTGTCTGAATGTGCTCATGATAAAGACATGGACAGAGGCCTGCCCAGCCCCCTCGGCCACATACTTTTAGATGATTTTTACTCACTTTAGTGTCTCCGCCAGGAAGAAGCTTTGCTGCACATCATCGTAACTGTCATGATTGAGGTAAACGTCCCTGAGGCCCGAGTAGCCCCCGTTCACCCTGCAGTGATTCTCCAGAGCCTGAATGACCAAGGAGATGGAAAAAAATGGTCGCGAGTCAGTCAACCGATTGTCACTAATTTTTATTAATAGATTGTCAAATTAAAATAACACGAGGATTCAAATTGAATTGCTAGATTAGAACAGCTTTAGTTGAAAATTTTAAAAAAAACCCCACAAAAAACAAAAACCCTATCCAATGTAAATACAAATAAAGCATGAAAAGTTAAAGGATATATGGACAATATATCTTCTCACCTAATTGGAAACTGAGTTTTGGAATAAGTTTTCAGTCATATTTACCATTTCCTACTATAATCTGGAGCAGGGTTCATCAAACTATGGACTACAGGCTAAATCCCGTCTGCTGTCTGTTTTGGTAAATAAAGGGTTATGGAGCCACAGCTATACTCACATGTTGGCTATTTCTTCACTATAATGACAGTTGAATAGTTGCGTATGGCCCCCAAACCTAATTCTCTCCAGCCCTTACAGAAAACATTTGCTGACCCCTGGTCTAGAAAGACTATTCATATCAAATGGGATTACAAACCACTGGTAAAAAAGTGTGCGGACCAAAACAGCTGCTACTATAAGCAGAACATCTTATTGCTTAAAAATCCATTGTGGAGTACTAATTAGTGATAATGGTGAAAGAGATAAAAGTGGAAAGTGGAAAGCAGTGGGAAAAATGTGGTTGGTATCTATTTCTAAAACACATTTTTCTTTTCTTTGGTCTGGGATGGAAGAAGATGGGATGAATCCACTGGTAACTATAGGGAGAAAGGACCCTACATTCCTGCAGCTGTCAGGCTATAATGAGTATTTGGGTAAGAGATGGGATGGGCAGGGTTGGAAAGAAAATTTAGGTAACAATCTAAAATAACTTGCTTCCTACATTGTCTGCTGCCACTAAGTTGACTAGTCTTTGTATTTTGAAATCACATTGGCTGCTTTGTTAGTTACCAGGCGTAGTCAGCTCTAAAAAAGTTATTTCCTACTCACCACATTCTATTACTCTTATCAACTATACAGTCACATCAAAATTGCCATCTGAAATCTGGTTCTAATTCATAGGATGTGGACAAAAAATATAAACTTTAAGACTACAAAACCTAATATTTATAATGAAATAAAGGAAATACAGAACACATTAACAAGGTAAAGTTACTCTTAGATTCTCATGTCATTTTAAATTTATTTTTCAGTTTTCTCTTATGAAACATAACCCTGCCCCTCTTTTTTTACGTGTATAATTATACTCCATTTTTCTCCCATTCAGCCAAACTAGCAAAAAAGATGGAGAACACAGGCCTTGCCATATTAGTTGAGAAACATCATTACTGGCTAGAAAAAGATTTTGGAGGAAAACATGGCTCTGAGAATGCAGAGCCCAGAAAAGAGGGGGGAGAGGTGAATCCCGTGAGCAGGGATGCGGCACTGAGGGCTCAGCTCCCCTCCGCAGATGCTGGCAATGGAGAAATTGACTTGGCACACCAGGGCTGGAGGGCAGAAGGCACAGAGCCCGGGGTCACGAGGAGAAGCATTTAATTACCAGCTGAAGAAACTCTAACTGGCAGGCTCCATGCATAAAGAAAATGTCTCATGATTTGGTACTTTTTAAAAGCCCCCGGGAAAATAAGACCAACTTCAAAAATAAAATGCTTTGATTATATTCTCAGTTGCACACAATGAACCAAGAGCGCGAAAGCCTACAGAAAGGGACCTTCAGTTCCAATTATTTTTTTTCCCTTCCTTCCTTTTTTGATCAAAGTTCCTTTTGATAAAAAGTTAAATACCAGATACAATGGAGGTTAAAGATTGTTTGTAAAAAGAAAAAGATGGAGATTTAGAAGAACCGAGTAAGGTCATTATTATGGAACATAATGAAGTCTTATTTCCCGACATTTCCTAAAACGTAACTGAACCACCAAGCTTTTTCTTGGTTTTTCTCTGGAAGTTCTTGGGCGATCAGCTAACGAGGGAGCCAGGCCGCTCTCCCTCCCGTAGAAATGTCTATAAGCTCCATCAGTTTTTGCTTTGGGCTGGCAATGTCCAAAGCATTTTCTCTTTTCAGTTCACGCCAGTTGTCCTTTCTCTCCCACAGTCCTAGTGTGGAGAGCCACAGTCGTTAGGAACACAACGTAGAGTTTTAGAGGAGGGAGTCGTGTCCCAGCTCTGGACTCGCTGTGTGTGGCCTCAGAGGTTCCTGGACCCAGGCAGTGTTCCTGTGGTCCACATGGGGTTGTTGTGACAATAAAACACGATGAAGACACAGTCAGCACAGTACAGGGCCCTGTGAGAGGTCCAGAGAGGCCTAGCTTCTTTCATTTATTTTTTTTAAGGCTTTTGGTAAATAAATTAAAAAAATGCTAAAGGTGCATTTTATTTTATTTTTTTATATATTTTATTGATTTTTTTACGGAGAGGAAGGGAGAGGGAGAGAGAGTTAGAAACATCGATGAGAGAGAAACATCTATCAGCTGTCTCCTGCACACCCCCCACTGGGGATGTGCCTGCAACCAAGGTATATGCCCTTGATTGGAATCGAACCTGGGACCCTTGAGTCTGCAGGCTGACGCTCTATCCATTGAGCCAAACCGGTTAGTGCTAAAGATGCATTTTAAATAAAAAGAAAAACCTTCATGTCAAGTCTAAATTTTAAGACTTTAAATATGTAAATCTAGGGACAAGCAGCTCTCCTGGGCCCCCATAACAGGCTCTGATTTTACAGAATCTCAACAGTGGAAGGATGTATCTACACAGCAGACTCTGATCAGAGCATCATTTTACTACAGTCTGTTCTTTGGATTCAGTCTTGGCATAGGGACCACCTCAGTTTTAGTAAATGCTTACATTACTTATTGGTGACCATATGTGAATGGGACTTGCTAATAGCACAGAAAAGAAGGATAGGAGAATGTTTACACTGACTGGAGCTCTAAACAAAAGAAGGAACACAAACCTGACCCCAAGTGACTGAACCTTTTTAGGGGGGGAGAAGGTAAGAGAATAGTGGGCAGCATGAGTTAAGTCCTAAGCCGGAAAGCATCACTGTATGAACAGAGAAGCCTTGTCTTATCTACCAGGTTAGAGAAGCAGCTGTTCAACGGAGATGCCTCCAAGAGTGGACCCCAGAGAACAGCGCTAATAAGAAGGCTAACTTGTGGAGTCTGGTCTGGGAATCAGGCAAAACAGACATATCAAAGAGTCTGAAAACAGGCATCAAGCCTGGGCGGGCAGAAGCAGAAACTGGGAAGACAAATCTTTCTCTGAGAGCCAAAACGTCCATGTGTAAAAGGTTAGATTCAGGGAACAAGAGAGAAATGTTTGTGCAAATAAAGAAATGAACATTCCTACATAAGGCTTATCCACAACTCTAGCCCAGTGGAGACATCATATAATCTACACATACCTACATTTATAGACATTATATAATCCATATTTACCTACAAATATAGGAATGCATGTGTATAACTTATGGTAAGAGCTTTATCAGAATATTAATTACACATGTTTAATTAGGAGGAATTTAATGTAGTTCTTCATGACATTATTGAGAAAAAAACAGGTAGATGGTTTTGCTGTTAGGTCAGTTCCCTAGTGCTGGAACACCTGTGACTAATGGATTGCTTGTAACTTGTGGAGGGAGTCTCCAGTGTTGTACACGGGCCTCTATACCTTCCTATCTTGCCTTCAGACATGGAGAGCAGGTTTAACAAGTGTACCACTGAAAGAAGGCTGGGAAGGGAGTGCTTGTTAGAGATAGGACAGAAGTATGGGTGAAAACAAGCACATAACAAAAGAGATGCCTCAACAGTCGTCAATGTACTCGCTAACATCATTCGGCCATAGTTTCCATGTAAGCCAGGGGTTTTCTAAATCTATTAAAGGGACAAGTTGGACCACAGGCTGTAGGGATTAGCCCTCAGGAGAGCGGTTCCTGAGTCACACTGCTCAGCCCTGAAAGAACACAGCTGGGAACCGTGTCAGGAGAAGGTGGAGGAAAAGGGTGGATGAGGGAGGAACAGCTGGCAGAAGGTACAGTCTTCGGATAACGGAGGAGCTGAATTGTACGAGAGAGAGATTATTTTTTTCAAAAGCACAGAACTGTGAATTCTGGTTTTAAAAGGAGTAACTTCCTACTACTCCTGGCCATTAAAAAATGACATGAACCACATTATTAGCAGCATATTCCTTTGTGCTACAAAGTCCTTGAATTGGTGAGGGATAGCCATCTGGCAAAGATCGGCCCAGGAGTCTTTCCTTTGCGTGGAATCTGGACTAGGTGATTTTTTAAGGGCCCCCTATGTTTTAATTTGGGTTCCCCTAAAAACAGAGCATGAGTCACGGGTTGGATGCAGGAAATTTTGGGGGAGGTGATATCAGGAAGTGGGGAGAGTGAAACAGGGAAGTGAGAGGAGCCAGGGAAACATGCTGTGTGCAACTAGGGCTCCCTCCCGCCTACACCTCTGAGGAACCACGCAGAACACATCTCAGAAGTATTCTTCGAAGAAGGAAGACTGGGAAAGCCACCCACCCACTCCAGTATCTCACTGGTGGGACCTGGAACTCTTCCCCCACTTCCCATACCAGGGCGAGCTGCCTGCGGAGAAACTGAGTCAGAACAGTCACGGGCACTTGGGGTAATGCTGCCAGGACGCGGGCATCACCCACCGCAGCTGCAACACCAACACAGGGGGCCGAGGGCATGCGACAGTGAACTAAGTGCTGCCTACTCTGTGATTCCTGTGCTTTAGAAGAGGCAAGAGCCCCCGGCACTCCTCTCTCCCCACTGCGTCTCAAGTCCCAGCTGAAGTTACTAGGGGCAAAAACAGGAGGATCCCTGCACTGGGACACGATGAAACCATTTCACATCATATCCTACACTAAGAGGTGGTAACAGGCAAAATTCCTAACACCTCACATCAACCTTCTTACTTCACCAACAAACTCCCCCGAGGAACAAGCAAATCAAAGCTTCTTTTTGAGCAAGTCTCTGTCATACATTTTTCACATTTTAACATCTCCAAAATTGTCATGACCACAATTTAATTGGGAGGGCTGTACTTTCTTAGTGGTACGTAAAAAATGGTGTTTTAGATTTGATGAAAAACATAATTCCTGCTATTTTTAATTTAAACTGATATTTCCAAGGTGAGCGCTAGCCTTAATTCCTTTGCTGGCTTACTGAAGACCAAAATAATTCCCTATCAACAAAGCTTAGATGAAATGTAATTTAAATACATTTTTCAGAGACAATATTTCTAAAGAAATTGAAATTACCACTGACTAACTATAATTAGAAAACTGCAAAAAAAATATTTAAAAAGGCCTAGAGAATTGCTATTACTTAAAATGAGTGATGACTAGTGATAAGACACACACTAAATGAACAGGGTAATAAGCGAGATTTATCAATGGCTTCCTGAGATATTAAATTTTAGACAAAGGCAATATTCATCTTAGATTTCCTGAGAGAAGTTACTCCTAATGGACTGTTTTTAAAGACAGCGAACTTTCTAAGAAAGAGTGTGGAGAATAAGAAAGCGTAATTAAAGCCTTTGCTTGTTCTCATCCCCTGAATTCCCTCCCACTCGTTGCAGAATAAGAGCTCTTAAAATTAGACATCATTTGATGCACACTCTGTAGGGTGCCTCTGTGGCATCCACACACAATAGTTTAGTTTAGGAAGATGATATGCCACATTCGGCAGGAAGAGGCCCAAGAGATGACAAAGAATTAAATCAGCACACTGGACAGGTGGAAAGCTTATCGACATTCAGAGAAACCTGAACTTGCAGAAAATAGTTCTTCTACAGGTTATTTCTAAAACTAAGTAGCTAATTTACTCTAAGTAAGAGTATGTACTATATTATCATTTCAATGCCCAAAGACTAATAGAGAACACATACACACACACACACACACACACACACACACACACACACACACAGTGTTTCTTGGAACAGACAACAGGCAAGGGGTGACTATCACCAAGTTGCCTATAACTCTTTGTGGAGTTAAGTGGTCGTCACTTCTAGTCGTGGGAACTTAATTTTATAATATGCTTTTCTAGATAGCTCCTTCAATCTCTCTCTCTCTCTATATATATATATATTAAGCAAAGCTGAAAAGCTGAAGGCAAATATGCAGGATGACCTAAATGAAAACACTCAGTCTTGAATGGAAAAAGTCTGGTCAAAGCTTTGACAATTATAGAAAAGTTGATATGCTATATTTATCTGTACATGCTACATTTTTTTTCTGACACATTTATCTATATGAAAATATAGATAAATATATCTTAATTTAATTTTAAGCAAATTAAAATTTTACCTCTACAGCTTCCCAGGCCCATTTCCTGTACTTTGGATCATGAGTCAGTCGCCACATGTACATGTAAGTCTCAACAACCTCTGGCCGTAGGATGTAGTATTTTTCATTTTGCCTTGTAGCAATGGCCTCAACACCACCATCGAATCTGAAGGCTTCTGGTCCCAGTTTCACAACTAAAGAATACGGAATGGGTAACAGAGGTTATTGTCCTGAATAATGCTTAGTGTCTACAACTTAACTGAAACTAGAAAGCACTTTACAATAGTCAAGAACAATGACAAATCACTTTAAGAAATAGTTATAAACATCCTATCTATAATACATAAGAGGCTAAGCCAACGTCTGAACAGTAGCTATGATGCGCACTGACCACCAAGGGGCAGATGCTCAAAGCAGGAGCTGCCAAGCTGCTGTGACTTGGCAGTGGCAGTTCTCGGGTGACGCACCGGAACCAGAGAGGAGGGAGCCTGATTCCGGGGTGCGTCACCCGAGAACCACCCTCTCGCAATCTGGGACCCCTCGGGGGATGTCAGAGAGCGGGTTTTGGCCCTATCTGCAGACCAGGCCGAGGGACCCCACCTGCCCGAGGGACCCCGCTCACTCCACAGTCGACCTTCCAGCTGCGGCGCCCGCGGGAGGTTTGCTCCAGGGTATGCTCAGCCCATCTTGCCCAGTCCCACCCTGCCGGCCACTGCTAATTAATTTTCTTTCAATGTGCACGACACACTAGTAGTAAATGATACTCAATATACATTTTCTTTTTGTTAATCCTCCCGAGGATATTTTTCCCACTGATTTTTAGAGAGAGTGGAAGGGAGGAAGGAAGAGGGGCAGGGAGAAGAGCAAGAGAAAGAGAAACATTGATATGAGAGAGACACATCAATTGGTTGCCTCCCGCACATGCCCCAACTGGGGTGGGGGATTGAACTTGCAACCCAGGTACGTGCCCTTGGACTGGGAATAGACCTCGTGACCCTTTGATTTGAGGGCCGATAATCTAATCACTGATAATCTAACACTGGCCAGGGCTATTTAATATACTTTAAAATACAGTCATCTAAGGTAATGATTCTATATTTTCTTTCATTTAACCAACAGTTATTGAGCACCCAGTGGGTAGGTGCAAGGTCCCAGGAAATACCTTATAAGCTAGCTAGAAAATCAGTGGTGTGAATTCTAAGTCATTATGTCATGAGAGGTTATTTAATCTTTGTGCTTCAAACCCTATTTTATAAGGAGGGAGTCAAAGTCAAAATCTCATTCATAGAGACACTGGAAAGATTAACGATAATTTACAAAAATATATTACATCTCTTTGGCAGTGAGACAGAAACTCTTATCCAATGTTATTTACCTAAAGCAAGGCCAATAAATTAGTCTGGCCTAATGTTTTATGGCCTGGATTTCCAATTCTTGGCAAACTAAGAGTAAATATTTTTATGTAGCAAAGCAGTATCTTTTAAGCTGAAAACACATATGCCTTTAATATATTAATCATGATTATTAGGTTTCATCAGGCACAGTGGATATTCTTTTGAGGGCAACAACGACCAAATTCCTTACTGAACGAAATAAAAGCATGTGGCAATAGACTGTAGATGAAGAATAACATGTACTCACATGTGCGATTGTAAGATTCATGGCAGGTGCGGGCAATCTCAGCTCCGAGCTGAAGGTAGTGCTGGGTCAGGCCCTCCGGAGCATCGTCTGCCCCCAGCGCAAACATGCCTCCAGCAAAGCAGGTCAGGTGGCCCATCTTGTGCTCTAGGAGGCCGCCTTTCCACTCTGCGATGTACGTCAGCCCCCTACTAGACTTGCGGATCAAGTGAGTCTCGATTGCCTGAAAGTAACACTTATTTTCAGCATTTGTAATCTCTTCTCAAATTTATACTAAAACATGATAACCCCCCCTCCACAATTACTTCATAGAGATAAAACTTGTGATAGAGAAGAATAAATTAAAATGAATACACAGGCAGATAAAACTTTCCCTACCTTTATTCTAAGTAAACAAATGAAATCAAGATGGTAATAAATAAACAAACATACTACTGTGCTCATTTACTGTGGTTAAGCTAATTTTATTGATGACCCAGTTATTACATTCATATTTCATTCTTATTTAATGCAACTGAACATCTTAGCTATTTACACTTCTCAGAGCACAAATTGCAATAAAGTCCTTTAAGCAGATACCTGTTCATCAGCCAAGAAATTATTCTTTCTACATAGCAAGAGCAATAGCTTTTGAGCATGGATTAGAGAAACATTATTATCCTGTTATGGATCCTGCATAAAGCACTATATTATTTTTGGCATGATTCTGACCAAATTGCTACTTTTTAATATAAAGTAGACAACTAAGTCCCAAGGCCTCCAAAGCAATGTTTGTATGGCAATTGGCAAATGTAAGTTAATACAGAGGATGGGAAAGTAGCTCTAAAAAAATGTTGAGTTGCCCTGACTGGTTTGGCTCAGTGGCTAGAGCGTTGGCCTTCGGATTGAAAGGTCCCAGGTTCGATTCCAGTCAAGGGCATGTACCTTGGTTTGCGGGCACATCCCCAGTGGGCGGTGTGCAGGAGGCAGCTGATCGATGTTTCTAACTCTCTATCCCTCTTCCTTCCTCTCTCAAAAATCAATAAAATATATTTAAAAAAATGTTGTGTGAAGTGTATAGAGAATTAATTAGGAAAAAAGAGTATTGTATATTTTGTGATTTTCATCCTTCTATATTAGAAAAAAATTAGTTTGATGAAGCCTGCAGAATCCTGATTGTCTAATATAGCACCTGCCCAGGTACTGTTCACTCCAATGGCCCTGTTTCAGGGTGAGCACCTCTCCCTGTGGATTCTTAGTATGGTCTCCAGAGAAGGCCATGATAGACAATTAGAAGTTCAGGGTATTTTATTATTAAAACAACCAAAGAAACCCCCAAACCATACCACTCTTGGATTAAACACTTTCTAAAACCCACTTGCAGCTAAAACTGATGAACCATATCTCTAGCAATTCAACTGTACAGAACAATAATGTAGGGCACCCTCTCTGTGATAATGATCTATCTCTGTAAGTACAACTAGACAAAGAAACTTTGCTAGGTAAGACATGGCTACTTGTCAAAATCAGAAGTTTAAGTGTTCTAGCTGCGCTTTCTAAGTTGAAAACACAATGGATTGAAAGTGTTTTTACTATTAAGAGAAACAAGAAACACTTTGACTTCAATTGTTCCTAATGGATTTTCCTGTCAATGGTTTGTCTAAATACAATATGTTGAAAGCTGTGTGGGTATAGTTCTAGAAACTGCGGGAAAATACTTAAAAGAATATTTTAAAGTTGCTTTTCCTGGAACAGCAGGTTTTAGGGATGAGAATAATTGAAATGTCTGCCAGGATAGTAATTAAAAAATGACATAATGGAAACCACACTGTATGGAGAGGAACTCCCTAGGTTAAAACCTAAATCCCAGAGGAATGAAGAAAAAGAAACCTGGAAGAGGCCGTGTGGACCTATCCCAGTAAGTAGGCTTTTGATGTCCATCATGTGCCTGAATAAAGGCTGTGCTAAATGCAGGCCCGGGTCCTAGCTAAGGTGTTTTAGTTCTCATCTGTGAAATAGCAGAGTTGTAGCTGCTCTATTAGGGAAGCTCCCTATTGACCTTGAGTGGGGACCAATGTGGCATTTAATCTGGTCAATCAGAGCAAAGCAAGTTGCATTTATAGTCAAATAAATAAATCAGTCTATATCAAAACCACTCAGACCTTTTCTGAGGAAGATCAGTTTTAGAACAATGGCTACATTTTTGGAATTCCAAATTTCCATTTTTTTTCTCTCTCCTCTACTACTCTAAATTATAAAAAAAAAATTACTATTCTAAATTAAAAAAAATTCTAAGCAGTCAATTTTTTGATGGTTTCACCATAATTTTACAACATTATTTGAGATGCCTTAATAATAATTAATATCAAAAAATATGTTACCATATAAACTACTTTTAAAAATCAGAAGTGTACTTGATTGTGCTACAAAATTTGTTCCTGAAAAGCTGGGTACAAATTCAGGTATTTTTTTTTTTAAAATATATTTTATTGATTTTTTACAGAGAGGAAGAGAGAGGGATAGAGAGTTAGAAACATCGATGAGAGAGAAACATCGATCAGTTGCCTCTTGCACACCCCCTACTGGGGATGTGCCCGCAACCAAGGTACATGCCCTTGACCGGAATCGAACCTGGGACCCTTGAGTCCGCAGGCCGACGCTGTATCCACTGAGCCAAACCGGTTTCGGCAAATTCAGGTATTTTATATAAAATAATTTTCTTCTTTTACTTTCAAATTTTATTTTCATTTTTGACTGAGATTTAGTTTACTCTCACACTGGCCACCTCCTAAAGACTTTGCTAAGTAGTTTCTGACTTACCTCACTAACTTACTGCCCATAAAAAAAATATATACATGAGTACAGAAATCCTATTCACAAATAAATCCATAGTGGTGAGGTGTTGACACAAATTTTAATCTGAATTTTTATTTCACACTCAACCCGAAGTTCAGTTGTCTTGTCTGTAATACAACTGTAATGCAATCTGTAACACAAGGTGAATAACATCTAAACGGTGAGGAAATAAACTAGTACTTTAGAGTATCTACCTAACACTTCTTAGCACACAGTCCTCAATTCAACAAGGGTTTGTTCCCTCTCATTCTTCCTCCATTTTAAAGGACCTCTGAAAACTGTTAATAATATTAGGGTGACTTCAGATTTTTATTTGAGAGTACTGTCCACATATCTCTGGAGATAAGTTTATTTCAAATGTATAGGCAGGCCATTTTAACTTAAGTCAATTTTCAGAATATAAATTCAGGATTTTTTCCTCTCCGTAACTGTAATGGACTCTAAGCACAAAAATATCTTTTTTTTCAGATATGCAAACCTTTTCCTTTCAGATATGTAAAGCTTCACTGAGGTTTGAACTATGTAAAAAACTTAATTGCCCTCTGAGAACTGCATACATCAAGTATGTTGACTATTGTTATAGTTACGTTAGCAGATGATTTACTCTTCCTAACTGGAAATAATTTGTAACTCACTTATGTAGTATTCCACTTTTTTTTTTTTCATTAAAGCTTGATTGAATAAGTAAGTTACAAGTCAGAGCTGAGTGGCAAAGATGATTTAACTATTGGGTTTACCTGAACAGCATCAAAATACATCTGCTTAGCTTCCAGATCTGTCTTGTCAGACATTAACCATGCCTTTAGCAAATATTCATAAAAGCTGTCTCCGAGTCCTCCAACTGATACATGATCTGCAAGGGAGGGAAATGAATTTTAGAGTGATTCAGCCTTTAATTCAGATAATGCAGCAAAATTACATTAGCAACGAGGATGCAAAACCCTACGTCAACTGCAACTCGGGTTTACATTTAAATTCCAACATATCTCTTGTTTTCAGAAAGACATTCTGAAATGAGCAGATGTGCTGTTAACTAATGCAATATACTCTAAATAATTACCAGGGTCATTTTGTAAGCAGGAAGATAAAAAAATATATATATAATCCCCCCCTAATTCCAAAAACCTGGTTCTCTAGTAAACATACCAAATGAAAATGTTTCACAGTATATATTCTAATAAATATTTAATTGTTTAGCTCAATAATATAAACCATGGCAAATCTATGAGTATTAGCAAATCTTTTAAAAACGTGGCTTGCAATAAAACAAGAAGGGTCAAAAACCTTGGGGGGGGGGGGTGGTAAGAAAGAAGATGGTGGCAGGCGCTTTTCTTCCTTACACATCATTTCTGCAATCCTCCGCTGCCATTTATTGTGCCAGATCCACTACATACAGGACCAACAATCCTGCAACTTGTAGGGTAGGTACCCTCATTAAAAATGAGGAACCTGAGCCTCACGGACGCTAAATGAGATTACAGCCTTCTGATTCCTGCCATCTGATTCGACTCATACAGAGGCTGGCATGTGGACCTGCTTGCTCTTCACCAAATAACACGACATGGGTTCCTTTGCCCTTTATACTTTTATTTTTCAAGCATGTTTAGCTACAAAGACAGATGTCATCTACAGAATTCATAGAGAACACGAGCATTAAAAAGATGCACTTATCTTGGAAAATGGCATTGAGTGGCTACTCAGTAAACAATTGAACAGAGCGAAAATCCTAAGTCATTCTTAATAAGGACTACATCTATTCAGGCTAGAAGGGCTGTATTTGTTAAGTGGTTAAATATGGATTTTATTAGAAAAGTCCAGAATAATAGTTTTAATTTTAATGTAAAAGAGTGTTTTTACCATTGTAGAGCTGGTTCTTAAAATAGCCGTGTTTGAAGTGACCTTTACAGTTTCCTAAGTAAATCACCACAGAAACCTCTGACATTTAAAAATTAAATAGACGAAGACCTATCTCATCAATAATGAGCCCTGTTGTTACAAACATGATTGCAGGAGACAAATGCAAGTGATGCATGGTCAGGCGGGTCACTGTCCGGCTCCTGTCAGCATAACAAGGCCTGAAGGAGGTAATAGGAAATGATGGCCATGATCCAGACAGGTCCTCTGAGTTAAAGCGATGAGATCTGAAACCCAACAGCCAGAAGCAGCGGCTTCATGCTCTGGGCCTCCCCTCCCCCCACTACTCCTTGGGTTATGATTCTATAATAGATGCAAGAAGCAATTTTGGGCATGTGGTGATTTTAAAAAAAGGAAAAAAGGGTTACATAGTATTACATGTATTTTAACTATTGTTTAGCAAATGCTAGTTAATTTTTTACTTTTTAAATTTCCTGCTTATAAAATTTTCATGTTAGGAAAGAATAAAAATAAAGGCACATAGAAGGAGAAACACGAGAGAAAGCCCTTTGAGATTTTAGCATCTCACTCATTAAGCTTCCTCTGGTTTTGGATGACTGTTTGTGTTGGCAACAGGGCCCTGTGTAAATATCTTCATGGGTGGAGGAGAGAACATGCCGGATTTGGCCAGCAGGAAGGGACCGCCTATTGCTAGAAAGAACATATGTCGTGTTTTTCTTCCCAAATGCTCTAAAGGTAATGTGTACTATTGTCACTCAATTGTTATGTTCTTCTCTAAAGGGGGTAATGTATCCCTTTCTTCCCAATAGAAATAGGTCCCATGAAAGGATTCCTAATATTTAAAGAGAGAGAAAATAGCAAAAGAACAAGACGAAAAGAATACTCAATAGCCTCATTTTTTAAATTTTGTAGACTTCATCTGAATCTGAACGCCTCAGAGCAATCCCCCAGTGATGCTAGTGGCACTATATGGGTATTAGTGTTGTTATATTAACCAAAGAAGGGCGATCATTATTGCTTATTGACATGGAGCCCCACATCTGGTCTCAACAGCCACCAGATCTCTTTCTATGACTAGTGACCAGGGCCAGATGCTGCTTCTTAGTCACAACGGAAGAGCATGGGAAAACTGTTCCAAGAGAATAAATAGAACCACGATTAAGAGCAGAGGCAGAGAGAGAGAGTCAGATTGCGTACAGAGTGCATGAATGTCCACAAAATTCAAGTTAAGTGAACACCTACTAGGTGCAAGATACCGTGCGTTGGGTTAACACATATGACTAAGACAAAGTCATAGCCCTCAAAAGTTTGGATCCCTAGGTTGATGGGTAAGCATATGAATCATCAGGAAAAGGACTGTAACCAGAAAGTACCCAAAGTGTTGGGATGAGGAGGAAGAAGGGGGTGTGAGTAGAGGAGGAATGGGTGCTGACAAATTCTAACCGGAGTCTTGAACACAAAGTCCTCCCAGAAGAAATGGCAATCGAGCTGGGCCTTGGTAGAGTCAGAAAGAAACAGAACAAGCACAAATGTGGGCACAGCCAAGCAGGCTTGATTAAAGAATAAAAACATAAGTCTTCCTTGTGGTTGGAACCCAGGATAGGGTGGAGGAGGAGAGACAAGGGGAACTCATCAACCCCGTTTGTTTTTCCACCAGGAAACTGACCCATAAGCAATCCAAATATAAAGGGCTCTTTGTACCAGGAAACATGGCCAAATAGATAGTATATTTGTGACCCGGAAGGTGAAGCCAGGATGTACCAGTACAACGGACTCTTTTGTCCCTTTCCATAGTGACTCCTAAACCCTAAGTCACAGGGAAAATAAAACAGTAAATCCTCAGACTTTTCTTCAACTTTTGAACTTTCATGAGGAGGAGAACTCCAAAAACCCTGTCCTTTTAGAGAACCACATGTGGCCATTTCGTCCTTAGAAAGAAAGCTACTCCAGTTCTGCTTTATCCCAAATACTCCGGTGGCCCTCAAACTTTTTATAGTCTTAGCACTCCTTTACACTTTTTAAAAAATCCTCACCTGAAGATATTTTCCCATTGCTTTCAGATAGAGTCGGGGGATGGGGGAGGAGATAAAAGCATCGATGAGAGAGAGAGAGAGAGAGAGAGAGAGAGAGAGAGAGAGAGAGAGAGAGAGAGAGAGAGAGACATCGATTGACTGCCTCCCACTAGCACCCCTACCAGGCCAGGATAGAGCCTGCAACTGAGGTATGTGTCCTTGACCTAGAATCGAACTCACCACCCTTTGGTGTGTGGGCTGAAGCTCCAACCAGAGATCCAAACTGGCCAGGGCACCCCCTTATACTTTCAAAAAATGAATAAGCACTCCAAAAAAACTTGTTTCCGTAATATTACCAACATTTACAATATTGGAAATTAAAACAGAATTAAATATATTTTCTTAATATATTTAAAACAACAATAATATACCCCTTAGAACAATTTTTTCATAAAAACGTTATATTTTTACAAAAAAATAATTAGTGAGAAGAGTGACACTATTTCATATTTTTGTAAATCTCTTTGACGTTTCCTGTTCTAGAACACAGGTGGATTTTCATATCTGCTCTATATTCCATCTATACTATATGTTGTCCTGGTTGAAACAGATGAAGAAAACCCGTCTCACAGTTATACAGCTGCAAAGGGAAGAATATTTAAGTCTTTTCAGATTATTGTGGATATTCTTCTCTGATACTACAACAAAACCTGACAAGTGGTTTTTGTTAAAGGTTAGAGTGTTTTAAAAGTTGCAATGTAGAATTAGAAACCATATCAATGCATTTTTGTGCTGTTGCATTAACATCCATTGGTCTCCCTTGTGCTTTGAATGAATCTTTTACATGATTTTTGTAAAAGCATGCACCGGTCATTCGGAAAGTATTGCTCACTTGAATTACGCAGATCTTCCAAATGTCGACACATTTCATTATACATTTGTTAATATCACCACCAATCTCATCAGAACAGTCTCTAAGTGTTGCTTAAAGGCAATGAGTTCATTCCTGGTGGCATATACACGTTTCCCAAGATTCTAATTTTCATGCAGAGTTCAAATTTTATCATCGGGACAGATTCTGCCAGTTTTCCTTGAAGTGGACAGGCTCATTTTCAAGAACACATCTACTAATTGCCCAACTCGGAAAAACCAGTCTGTCTTCAGTTGTTCTTTCAAGTAGAATGGGTGACGGTGAAACAGTAAGTTCAGCTCAGGACTCAGGATCACACAAATGCTTTTCTGTGAGGCAACCACTGTTCTTTATTAAGCAGCAGGAGTGCTTTAAGTGTACTTTGGATTGAATCACACAGAATATTACAAAGATGGGTACTCAATGGCTGAGATTTACTAGAATCAATAATTTATTTTTGCTTCATTATGAACATTCATAAGTGAAACTGGCTTTTTTTTTCCTTCTTTTTTTTTTATTTTTTATTTTCAAATCCGCTGTGAAGATTTAAAATGTGATGACTATTCAGAGCCTCGGCTATGGTTCTCACTTTAGTAGCTTCACCCATCAGTACTTTTGCCACCTAAGTGCAAATGTCAGCACTGTGGCAGAACGTCTTAGTGTTATTATAAAAACACCTTTGACCTTGTGGACTCTCTGAAAGGTCTCAGGGATGCCCAGTGATTGGTGGACCACGCTGAGGTTACGTGGCAACCTTGATTATGGTTTTATGATCTCAAAAGCTAGGCCTTTCCAAGCCATTACTAACACACATAGATGTTAGCATTTTTTTTTCTACTAAGTTATTCTTTAAGCAGAGTACTTCTAAAGCAGCAGTGAGGCCCAGCCATCTAAGAATATATGGCATTTAAATATAATGAAACAACTCAAATTAGAGTAAATTGTAAGGCATTCGAACACACTCGGCACAGCTAGGCGTCTCACTTAGTATTCTTCACTGGCTCTCAGTTGCTGCTTCATCTACCACTGTTTTTCCAAAGCAGCTTGAGGACATTTCTCTCAACGACTCTGAATCATTACACTGCTGGCCAAAGTCTGCCAGGATCTCAAGTGAGGGCTCCTGGCACAATACTTTCTCCTACCCTAAGGAGAACTCTACTGGCAAGGAACCGTTACCTGCTGGCTTAAAATTAAGCAGAAAAAATACGCCGTTTGCTCTTTCAATTTCCTAACCCTTAAAGACTCAGGCTCCTCTCTCATCTTGTAGTCAAGCAGAAAGGAACTGCTATGAAGTAGAATGATCTAGTTACTCTATAGAAAATCCTGATGACAGTCATTAAAACAAAGGAACAATTCCCCCGCCCCCTCACCCACATGTCTAGTTTGTTACAGGCTAACATTCCCCCCACTACCCGGACTCGATCTTCCCTTTCTGATCAATAGCTTTAAATGTGCTTATATGTCATCATGCTCACAGTTCCGCATGAAAAGCAAAACACTCTAGTTTCCAGGTAACACTTACAGTCTGTCTAGTGACAGAATCCTATTTATTAAAGGGACCAGGTCTTCTTTCTCCTTTTCTAAACAATCTCCCCAAATACTGTGCTTTATTCTGCTTTTTCTTTCTGTTACCAGGGCAGTGCTGGGTACCATAAAGAGCTAAAACAATGCTAATCTTTTTTTTTCTTTGTTGTTAATCCTCACTCAAGGATACTCTTTCCATTCGTTTTTAGAGAGAGTGGAAGGGAGGGAGGGGAAGTGAGGGAGAGAGAGACATCAGTATGAGATACATCAGTATGAGAGACACATCAATTGGTTTCCTCCCACACGCTCCCCAACTGGGCGGAGATGTAACCTGCAACCCAGGTATGGCCCTTGACCTACAACAGAATCCGAGACCCTTCTTAGCGTAGGCCAACACTCTAACCACTGAGACACACCCACCAGGGCAAACAATGATAATCTTTTGACTTACATTGACCCCACTGTCCACTACTGGGATTCAGATAGTTAGGATAAAGGCCTTGTGGTTTAACCAGTTTGTTCAGTACTGTTCGGATATTCATTACCTACAAAATAGAAGATAAAATGTTACTAGGAAAATCCAAAAAACAATTTTTGTCATTCTTCTCTCTTTCTTGATGATAGTTTTCCATATTAGAAAAAAAATTGATTTAAATGATGCAGGATTAGAACAAAGTTAGTCGCTACCAGCTTACAAAAACAATAGGCAGCAATGAACACAGTCACACTGATCTGCCGTATGCCAGATGCCGTCCAAGGAACTAGTGACATTTCAGTGGATAAGCAAAGTCCATTCCGGTGGGATGAGAAAGACATCGCATAAAGAAACATCCTATCTGCAGTGCGAGGACTATACCCCGTGGTGATAAGTGCTATGGAAAACACACGGGACGGTGATAGGACAGAAGGCTGTGGAGCGGTGAGGCTGTTACTCAGGGTGGGCTGGCAGGCTGATGGAAGAGTATTGGAGCAGACACTTTAAGAAACGAAGGAGCAAGCCATGCAGAAATGGGAGGGAGAGCGACCTTGGCAAAGGGAGGAGCAAGGACAAAGGCCATGAAAAGAGACTGGGTTGGGAGGACAGGAAGCAAAAGGGAGACGCAGGCCTTGCAGGCCACGAGGGCTGAGGTTATGCTGGGGGTGATACCTGAAGATGTGTGCGTGTAACTGGTGTGACTGGGGTGCCGGAGAGTGCGTGGCTGTAAGGTGGAGCAGAGAAGTGAGGTGAAAGCTAAGGGCAGCAATGGTGGGGTGAAAATGGATTTATTCAAATACTGATGTTTGTTTTTTAAAAATTAGAAATTAACTCAATAGCTACTTTGCATTCATATAACACTTGGAGTTTAAAAAGTATTTTATATACTTGGTTCATATAGTCCATATAACTTTACATATTTTTAGATAAGAAAAAGAGTCCAGAGAAAGTGACGTGATTGAGGGGTAGGGAATCAGCCTTGGAAGCCAGGTGATCTCACGCTGAGCTAGACTCATGCCATGGAAAGACGGTGAGCTCACAGTTGGTTAAAGGAAAGGCGCATGTAACAAAACTTCATAAAGGGCTGCTATATTAAATGTGGTTGTTCTCTTCCACATGCAATATTATCAAACCTCTCAGCAGAGGACACTGCTTCTCACAGCGGTGCTCTGCAATGCAAGGCGTCTTGGAGAATCTCACCTTTTCAGCAAAGATGGGGTCTCCTGATAATTGGCTCAGGTGCATAAATTCCAAATGCAGGGTCCCAAATTCGGCCAGAATGCTGCTGCCTCCCGAGGCCCAGGGCCAGTTCCTTCCAATCCCACTAAAGAGGAGAATAGATTGAAGAGTTATGGGTCAGACTAATTCCATTTTTTCCCACCGGCTCTACACAGTAGAAGTGAAAGGTTCAGCTTTTGAATAATGGCTCCTTAGCTCCTAGTCCACTCTGGATATTTGAAAGCATTGTTGTCTTTGACTGGGCACCAGTCTCAGGCTTTCACTTCTATTTCCAAATTGAAAATCGGTGTTGACTTGAGTCACAGAGAAGCTGCTATGTGCTTGCTGGTGGTGATGAACAGATAAATATTTTGGAAGGTTACATGTGTCATATAGAGTTGTATACCCATTCCAAGTAGAATATTAAACAGAATCATACCAAAACATCCCCACCGTGTCCCAAATCCGACCTATAGCACTTCAACATTTTAATTAATTTCAGCCTGAGATTCCATGGACTGCTATAGACATTCACATGATATACAGTTTCTTCTTGGGTACTGGATAAATTTCAAAGATTCATTAGTAATCCACTGACACCATACCCTCTCAAAACCTTCCATTTACTGAACTTCCTTTCTTATGTTTCTCTTCACACTATTTTACCTATATCCTAAGGACATTTTCTAAGGATTTACTCATTCCCTGACATATTTAATCTATGCTTAAAAATGTCAGCAAATTTATGTAATTCAAATTTAAAAGGGGTCAAAGGCAGGAGCTTCAAAAATTATTGCCTCTCATCTTGGAGAAATGCTCTTTAAAAAGAGTAAGTCCTAAATACACACACACACACACACACACACACACACACACACACACACAGAGGCTACTGAAACATGATCATACTCTTGGGTACAGTTTATTTCTGAAAAGCCACTTAAACTGTCAAGACATAGGTAATAATTCAAATAAAGAATAAAGTCATGATTCTCCTGACCAGTCAATTCCCTTGCAGAAATCTGAAAACCCACATGTTGGTTTTAGTTCAGATGCCTATTTATTAAATGCCTACTATTTGCCACGGACTATGCCTGATCCTGGGTTGCAAAATGGTTATGATGAATAAATCACTCTTTTCTCAAAGACCTTATAGTATAACGGGAGAGAGAAATCTAAGCATAAATAATTCCAGCTGACTGTGGGAAATGCCAAGGTAAATGTGTGTAGAGTTCCCCGAGCCTCTAGAGCCAGGACATGAGATCCAACACAGCGAGGATCACACAAGGCTTCTTCAAGGAGGGGGGTCCCGAGTTGATTCTTGAAGGATAAATAAGGAGCCGTGAGGAAAGACCGGAGAGAGGGAGAATGTGAACATGGAGACACACAGCAGAAGGGCTGGCTGGGAGCGGGAGGCAGCTGCAGTACCAGTGAGTGGAGGGCAGGAAAGGCAGCAGGAGAGAAGGCTACGGGTTCCACTGAGGCCACGTCTGAGTCTTGTGGGAGTCTCCCTTTCCTTTCTTTCCAGGTTGGCCCCAGTTAAATGTAGTTCTTGGTGTCCCCTAGATTTGCTAACCCCTCTGTCTTTTCCTTCTATTTTCACAGCTCTGGGTAAAGCCTTCCGGCCTGCGTGTCCTGCTGCAGGGCTGCCAGGGAAGGCTGAAGGAAAGGAAAGCAACGTGGACAACTGGTACGTGACTTCTAAGCCGGCTTCACTCTTACTCCTGATTTCTCTGTAGAGCAAGATCTAGACTTTGTCCCAAAACGTTGACTTATAGTACACCTCATAAAAAGTAAGCAAAAGAGGCCCTTGCTGGTTTGGCTCGGTGGGTAGAGCGTTGGCCTGCAGACTGAAGGGTTCCAGGTTTGGTTCTGGTCAGGGCACAGGCCCAGGTTGCAGGCTCGATCCACAGTAAGGGTTGTGCAGGAGGCAGCCAATCAATGATCTCTCTCATCACTGATGTTTCTAGCTCTCTTTCCCTCTCCCTTCCTCTCTGAAATCAATAAAAAATATATATTTTTAAAAAAGTAAGCAGATCGGAAAATCAGATATTCATTTATTTTACAAATGCCTGATACTTATTAAGTTCTGAGAACACGAGTCAGTTTTTATTTTCATGGTTGACTTACATAGAAAGAACATCTAACCATCCAGATAGGAGGAACAGCTACATTAAGATTTTAATAACATATGGCAAATGCACATAGTAATTGGTCATTAACATGTTGTCATGACATTATTTTTTTATAGCCCAACCATTCCATCACTGACCAAAGTCAATGAGCACATTGAGCAAAATTACGAATTTCTAGGTTCTAGAGAAACTATGAAGCCCAAAGCTGCAATGTACGGCGGTGCCGGGAGGGGAGGGCAGGATGACTTCATTTTGGAGAGGGCAGAGGACAGCGTGCTGAGGAAGCTAGCCCACTCCCAGGACTGGGTCTCCAGGACTGGTTCTTTCCAGCGCAGGGTAGGAGAGCGCGTGGTGGCACCCTCAGATGGACAATGTAAGCAGTACATACACACTCAACTCCAATGCAAATTACTTTTGTATCCAGACATTTGCTCCCCGCTATTAACATGGTTAAGGCAAGAGAAAACCAGAGATATAATGAAAACTTTCGATATGTTTTTAAGCAAGTAAGATTTAAAAGGATTTTACCTATAACCCCTCTCCTCCTTTGCACACATTCATATCAACAGGCAAACAGCATTCTTTCCTATCACTGTTTAATTACATAGGGGCAAGAACATTGAAAGCACTGACAAAGGCTATCTCGTGGTAACAGAAAGGATGCTGAGTTTAGAGTACATATTATGTTATATGAAAGGATGGCTTTGGTTACCACTTTTTCAACCTACAGTAAAATTATAAGATCAGCGGTTGCATTGGTCAAGGAAGGGTTTCAAGAAATCAGAGAAAGCATCGTTATATCTAGATATTAAATAAGGCCACTTGCCTTTCCTTAGGCAAAAGTTTAAAGACTTGGAGGTTGGCCTGGGGGAGGGCATGGGGCACAGACTGTGGGGCCATCAGAGCTAAAATGCGTGTACGTCAGGGAAATGGTGCCGACTTGCACAGCACATGTGCAATAAGTGAGAACCAAGTTCTGGTTACACACGGAATGAGTCCTAAGATCTTTTTTATCTTTAAATTCTATGACTCTACTCAGGAATCTATCTACTTGTGATGTATTTGGACAGTGGGCATTTGACACCAACATGGTGGAGTTGTGACAAAGGGAAATGAATCTACAGAGAGTCTTGCTCCTTTGGTCTGGGGGTCAGGGTGCCCTGGGCATAGCATGATACAAAAGGTTAAGCTTTCTAGGCCTCTGGCTCAAAATGAATCTCATCTGAAGGAATAGGGGATTTAAAATGTCTTGGACTTGACTCAGTGTGGTGAATACACAATACAATATACAGATGATGTGTTATAGAGGTGTACACATGAAACCTATGTAATTTTATTAACCAATGTCACCCCAATACATTCAATTAAAAATGTCTTTAACCTCAGTTCCATTATCACAGTGTTTTAAAGGCAGTCCTGGTGTTCTTTAACTATTTTGTCTTTATTTTACCAACACGAATACTATTTAAAAAATACTTTAAAGATAAAGTAACAGTTTGTGTTCAGAAACTATTAGTTCCACAAGGCAGGCATGAAAGAAAAGAATATTTTATTAATATTTCAAATGGGGTTACAATGACTGCATTTTAAGCCAAAACCATTAGTCAGCATATGGAAATGTATACACGAAAAGGCAATTAGCATGATCTGGGGAGCTGCCAAGTGTTTGTTTTGGTTCAAGGAATCCTGGAACAGAACTTCAGACTTTTGTGTCATTCTAATTTCCTCTCTTTCTGTTTCCTCCAATCTCCAGTTTTCCCATTTTAATTTGGAGTGTCATTTTAATAAGTAGTTGACACTTGAACAACATGGGTTTGAACTGCAGGGATCCACTTACATTCAAATTTTTTTTTCAATAAATACTGTAAATGTATGTTCTCTTCCTTATGATTTCCTTATATTAACATTTTTAGCTGACTTTATTGCAAGAATACAGTACATAATACATATAACATATAAAATATGTTCATCAACTGTCTATGTTATCCATAGAGCTTCCAGTCAATAGTGTAGACTATTAGTAATTAAGGTTTTAGGGAGTCAGAAGTTACATGTGGATTTTCAACTGCAAACGGGGTTGGTATGCCTAACCTCCACATTGTTCAAGGTCAAATATATATGTGTCAAGTTTTCACTTAATTTAGATTTCCAGGAGTCTACAAAAGTAATACTTAGAAAACAAAACATCAAAATGAAAAATAACTGATTTTGGAAACTACAATTAGAATAATGTCTTCAAAAATGGAATCACTATGAATCTTTTGAAAATGTGGAATACTATTTTATTCTTTAGAGACTTCATTTGAATGTAGTTTATTAGCAGTGGCAGTATATTGCACTCAAAACAAGAAGGTATAATTATTTACTGACCTCATAGCTTGATAAGCAGTGGGCATTAGGTGTTTTTCCTTCTCTCTCCCGGGAATGGTTAACAGCACCAAAGAAAGCAACTACAGTACTAATGACACTATTCTACTCAGGGCTGAATCCCATGGGAGCGCTGCTAACTCTTTTGCCAAGAGCTTGAAATGAGTCAAATAGCCAGAGGGTTGTTCTAAATTGATGGTATATATCTTCAAAATAATCTTAAATTGAGGTACCTAAAGTTTTGTTATAGTTATCGCCCAGATACAATTTGTATCCTTAATAAATACATTTGGTTACTCAGTATAATCGAATACAGCAAAAAAAAAAAATTTTTATAGAACTGAAACAATTCCAAAAAGCCAGATGAATATATAAACAAAGCATTAAATAGTTGTAAAGTCTCAATTAGCTCTGACTTTCAAATTCCCTTTTCCTTGCTGCTTGCTATTCTATGCGAAATGGGAAATGGGCCAGTAAAAATTTTCTTGAGGATTAATGCCTGAATAATTTCTGATTAGCTGAGGAGTAAACAAACTCCCTTCAAGGTCATAGTACGGAATACAGCTTACTCCCTGGGGGGCAATGGAGTTTAACAAGTTTTAGGGAGAAAAAAGTCCCCCACATTCAGTGTATTATGGTGAGGCCTTACTTATATATGCAAATGGAGAGGCACACATGGATATTTACTTCGAAAGAGCAGGTAACTTAATACCATTCCTTTTGGGTTTTAGCACAAATTAGAAAAGACTCATTAGAAAGTTCATAAATGATTGCTCCGTTTAACTGTATTCCCAAAGCTCGGTGATGTTGAGCGTAAGTGATTTCGTCGTCACTCATTACGAATGCCTCCTTCCTGAAGTGTTCACACAGCACCATGCTTTCCGGTTTGTGGTCTAGGACCCCACTAAGAGTTGAGCCAACAGTTGCAGGGGCTGCAGTTCTAAAACTAGTCAAGGTTCTATTTAGGCCACCCTTGGAGAATCAGCCTTAGGAGACCACTTCCCCAGGGTCTATCGCCCGGGAAAAAGAAAAAGGGGAGCAAGGGCAGCCATTTGATGACATTGATTCAAAATCTACAGCTTATTACCTCTGAACAGCAGCATGTGGGCTAAATCTCCAAAGGATTTCCATACTTACATTTTTAAACAAAGAGCCAAAATAACGGTTTTTAAATTAGCCATATCTTGCTTCGTATTATGGGGTTTACTGCAGGATTGAAATGGAACACTTTCATTTTAGTTTATTCTCGCTCTCAATACTGCTGCCCTTGTATGTGACTATCAAAGATTGTTTTAGGGTATTCTCACCCTCAATACTGTGGGCCTGTATCTGACTGTTGAGGATTGGAGGAGAGGCTGGGAGTTACAAAGACTGAGATGGTGAGAAGCCCTCTCTAATTCTGTAACTAATCTGCTCGTGAGGTCCGAAGATGCCAAAATTCTGTTTCAAGTTGTCCTTTGGGTTAGATCTCCTTGTCTACCATAATCAACAGACTGCAATAATGGAATGTAGCTTCTGCCCAGTTATTAGGCATATACTGGGATATCCTATCAACAGTACTGATGAAAAAGCATTTCAGTGCATGTAGGCTGTGCAGGCGTGCAAACACATTTACTTTACTGAACTTAAAAACAAATCATATTCTATACATTGTTTTAAATATACACTACATTTTTTCATGAACATGCCCCATGCCAATCAATGTATATTATTATTATTGTTGAATGCGTAGTATCTGATTGGATAAATTCTAATTTATTTAAACATACCCCTACTAAAGGACATTGAGTCTAATTTATTTACTTATTTTTGCCACTATAAACGATTTAGCAACATGGGTTTTTTTTTTTTTTTTTTTTGGCAAAGTTATATTTACACAAAAATATCTACATAGATACCAGCTGGAAGATGTTAGTTTAATTGTCTGAAGTGATAATGGGGATGGATTTGGGAATGTGTATTGGAGGCATAAATGTCCATTGTGGAGTTGTTTCTCTTTACAGTGTGGGCCTGCCAAGTTCCATTTGGGAGCCTCTAGAATTCCTGGGATATCTCAGATCCACTGCTGAAAGTCACTGCATCATATCCTTTAACATTGGGGAGGGAGGCTGTAGACAAGCATTTTTATCCAGACACTTTTCTAAAAACCTCAGGATAAACAGGAGCATAGTACAGTCCGTCTTCAGAAATGGTAATCCACCAATATTAATTTGCCAGACATCCCCTTCCTTTGGTTTTATATATACATTTGCTCCATTGTTGTAAGATTTTTAACACAAATCATCATTAAAAGACATTACTTAAGATTCAAGACTTCAGTAAAAATTGGACTTTTATTCATCGCTTTGTCTGCCTTTCATTCGATGGGTGCCTCATCTTTGAATCAAACTAAATGCAATTAGCACAGACCCCGGCTTTTAATTCTCCAGATTCTGTTCTACAGTCTTTCAGGAACCAGAATGTCCAGGACTGCTCTCTTCTTCCAGTCAAAGATCCTCAGGGACTGACTGGTTGATACACCTGTGTAATCCCTAAGCCCAGGGCAGTGCCAACAAACAGAGGCACTTGATACATGTTTCATTTAATAAAATGAAAAAACAATAATGAAAGTGTTGTGTCATTGGTTTCCACCCCTAACATACGTAAATAATTTAATCTTATATTAGTGTCACCATATAGCTCTCTTATAGTCAATTTAAGAAAAAACACATCCATTCTAGCCTGGCCAGCATGGCTCAGTGGTTGAGCATCGACCTATGAACCAGAAGGTCACGATTCGATTCCTGGTCAGGGAACATGGCCGGTTTGCAGGCTCGATCCCCAGTGTATGGCATGCAGGAGGCAGCCGATCAATGATTCTCTTTCATCATTGATGTTTCTATCTCTCTCTCCCTCTTCCTTCCTCTCTGAAATCAATAAAAATATATTAAAAAAAATTCTTTCTAGGCTGATCACGTAGGCTACTATCACAAACTTGAAGTGGTCTGAAGTTGTGTTTTCTAAGACTTATGATGAAATAAGGAAAGTAAGGACAGGATGGTAAATTTTTATGAAGGCTAAATTTTATACAGCTGAAATGATTGTCTTTTTTGTCCTTCCCATTTTTGTGATGCCAGGCTTATCTTTTTTCATTAAGATGAAATAATGATAGTAGGTAATTTTTCTTTGCTGGTGTCTTTTTTTTTTTTTTTTTTTTAATGAGATAAAAATATTGGCAACTAAGGCTAGCCTCTCAACAACTGGGGAAACTACTTGGCCCAGGAGCTAAAACTCTGGCACCATTGACCTTAAGATGCAGCTAAAGCTATGGAGGAATTACTAATGGAAAAGGACATCTTACTATCCATTATGCCACAACTAATGTAAGTTTCTGGCCGAAATTCTGAGGTAGGAAAGAATAATATTCAATGATTTTGTTCAACATGTTAAAAGATGAGCACTTTGTGGGTATCTTTGCCAAACTCAGCAAGTAAGATTGAGTCAGTCAGTCGACCCTAATTGACTGAGTGCTTACATGTGCCAGGAACTGTGGAGTGCACCCATCAAACACTGTAGGAAACCTGCTAAGGTTCTTTTAATGGTCAAGATCGTCTGTTCTGAAATTTTGGAGCTTTGGGGCATCAATGGCAACTCAATTAAACTTTTGTTCAGGCACTTGAGTAGAGGTAAAACAATTTTTTTCTGGAGAACAATTTCTGTTTTTCCTATGGGCATTCCTTAGAGGTCTTTAGGGAAGAAATCAAGTGGGTCTAATTAACTTTTAATAAAAGAAAGTGAACTTTGTCTGACTGGTATCTGAAACACAGTGATATCACAATACGAAGTTCAGCAGATCCTCACTGTAGGTTTTTTTTCCAGATATTAAACTACTTGGGAGTAATTGGGAAAGATTCATCATCAGATGCTAAGTAAATTAGTTATCATTATACTTCAGAGTAGACAATAAATTGCAAAATCAGTAAAATAAATGCTAAATTAAGAAGCCTGTAGTGGGAAGATGTTGCTAAATGCTACAAATGCTATTAAAAATTCCCAAATGATAAATTAACAGCAAGAAAGTTCAAGAAAATAAATGATGTCTAGGTAATCAGGGCCGATAATTAGTGTGTTAAGCTGCATTATGTAAACTCAGACAATTCTCTTAACATCTTAAGAAAGTCTGACAGTTAATTAAACCGCCTTATTACTGAAAATGCTAGCTTTTCTTAGTTTTGAGTTTTTCCGTAAGAAGTATCACATAAACAAAAATGTGTGCATAGCTTGTGGTTAGAACGAACAGATTCAGGATCACTGGGAACAGATGCTGGAGAATAAAGCTATCATGCTACCTCATTCTCATTTTCCTGCCTTCTGCCTACAACTTATGGTTTAGAGCCTGTGGAAGACTGTGTTATGAAACAGTGTAGCAACTAAAGTTTTAAAGACATAAAGATTTGAGAAAGCGTGACAAAAGAATAAAGAGGATAATGGAGAATAAAGAATCCGGAGGAAGAACAAATTGCTGAGGAAAACTCAACAATGAAGACAGATATCCTCAACAGAACACGAGCTACTACAAGGAAAGCACTGTCTGTTCCGTTTCGGCCCACAGTGACTCCCGCATATAAAATATAGGCACTGCGAAGTGTAACCTGCCTGTAATGAGCTCTATGCTGCCTGTGACACCTCTGTTATTTAACTTTCTACCTGCGTAAACACATCTCTCTAGCTGGAGAATACCGGTGCGTCCTAAATGCAGAGGCACACTTCTGTTTCTTTTACCACCGTCACCTCCTCAAATAGGTTTTTGCATAGTAGATGCCATAATTTGTTGATTGTTGCATTTATATATGGAAGCTACAAATCCCTTTCAAACATAACTATAATTCATATATATACTAGAGGCCCGGTGCACGAAATTTGTGCACGGAGGGGGGGTATGTCCCTCAGCCCAGCCTGCACCCTCTCCAATCTGGGACCCCTCGAGGGATGTCTGACTGCAGTTGGATATCCCTCTCACAATCCAGGACTGCTGGCTCCCAACTGATCACCTGTCTGCCTTCCTGATTGCCCCTAACCGCTTCTGCCTGCCAGCCTGATCACCCCCTAACCACTCCTCTGCCAGCCTGATTGATGCCTAACTGCTCCCCAGCCAGCCTGTTTGCCCCCAACTTCCCTCCTCTGCCGGCCTGGTCACCCCTAACTGCCCTCCCCTGCAGGGTTGATCGCCTCCAACTGCCCTCCCTTGCAGGCCTGGTGCCTCCCAACTGCCCTCCCCTGCTGGCCATCTTGTGTCCACATGGGGGCAGGATCTTTGACCACATGGGGGCAGCTATATTGTGTGTTGCAGTGATGATCAATCTGTATATTACTCTTTTATTAGATAGGATAGAGGCCTGGTGCATGGGTGGGGGCTGACTGGTTTGCCCTGAAGGGTGGGGGTTCCCTTGGGGCGTGGGGAGGCCTGAGCGAGGGGCCTGTGGTGGTTTGCAGGCTGGCCACGCCCCCTGGCGACCCAAGAGGAGGCCCTGGTATCTGGAATTTATTTACCTTCTACAATTGAAACTTTGTAGCCTGGAGCAAAGCCAAGCCTGCTGCTTGCTCCGCGGCCAGCAGCGATTTATGTTGGAGTTAATTCACCTTCTATAATTGAAACTTTGTAGCCTTGAGTGGAGGCTTAGGCCGGAGGTGCGGAAAGCTTGGCTTCTTTTGTTACCACGGAAACCCTCCCGCTCTCAGTGGCTGTAGCCATCTTGGTTGGGCTTATTTGCATATTTGCTCCTGATTGGCTGGTGGGCGTGGCTTGGCTGGTGGGTGTGGCTTAGGCGTAGCGAAGTTGCAGTCAATTTGCATATTACTCTATTATTAGGTAGGATACTTTTAAATTCAGGAAATACTCTAAGCAAGTCTTATTACTTTTGGTTAAAATAGTGTATATGTATTTATGTTTTCCTTTAGCTTACATGTTTATATATTTTTAATAATTAGTTTCTTTATATTATAGGAAAAAACCTGAAAAATGTAACTGAACTATCATCTACAAAATAAGAATCAAAATGGGTCGTTCACATGGTCTCAACTGTTGGTAGCCTCCTAATGCTGATGTGAACATTAAAAAGTGTTTCAAAGTACGGTTGACCTTTGAGCCACAGGAGTTTGAATGGTGTGGGTCCACTTATACCTGGATTATTTTTCCAATAAATATTGTAAAGGTATTTTCTCTTCCTTATAATTTTTTAAATAACTTTTTTCTAGCTTACTTTATTGAAGAATACAGTATATAACACATACAAAATATGTGTAAGACTTTCGGTCAACAGTCTGTTATTAGTAATTTTTGGGAGTCAAAAGTTACACGTGGATTTTCAGCTGTGTGTGGGGACAGGCACCCCTCACCCCCATGTTGTTCAAGGGTCACCTGTGCTAAGTAAATGGTTGGTGGAACTTCGATAGGAAAATTACCCATTTCCTAGCAGACATATTCAAAATATACGAGTGTGGACAGACATGAATAACTGTAGCTTTAAAAAAATCTTTATTATGTAATGTCTGTTAGATCTGTAAAATGAAAACATCAATATAGTAACTTGAGACCACACAATCATTCCTATGACCTTTAAGGAAATACTTAGATAAATAAGTGCTCATATAAAAAGTTGTAGCTTGTGGTAACTTTAATTTGCTGGAAAACATTTATAAAGCTAAAAAAATGAGAGCATCAAAATAGACCTGCATTACCACCATTTGTCCACCATCCAGAACTGAAAAGTCAGTGCTGACATGTACACATAAGGAACTGGTGGACATTGAAATTGGGTCTCAAAAGATCTGTTGGTCCAGAAAGAAACTCACTACAGACTGATTCATTTGCCTGTCAGCATAACTATTATTGCTCGTCTCACATTCCGTTCTTATAAGTATATTTCTAGTAACACATGATCTCACTCATCTAGGGGAAATGATGAACAACATAGACTGATGAACAAGAACAGACCCAGAAACAAGCAGGCATTGATCTGACTGTCGGGCCTCAGAGGGAGGATAGGGGAGGGTGGGGGGAGGGGGGAGAGATCAACCAAAGGACTTGTGTGCATGCATATAAGCCTAACCAATGGTTAAGGACAACAGGGGGGTGGGGGCATCCGTGGGGAGGGGTGTGGGATGGGAATGGGGGGATGAGGACAAATATGTGACACCTTAATCAATAAAGAAATTAAAAAAAAACAAAAACAATGACAACAAATGGTAACTGTGAGGTGAAAAAAAATAGTATTTTGAACTGACAAACAATAATCACATTCATTTTACCTTTAGGAACAGGAAGGGAGAAAAAACCCTCCCTCCTTAGCTTCCTGCTCCTGGTGTTCAGGCTCTGGACTGCAGTGGGGCAGCGCTAACTGCAGGCTCAGAGCACTGCCCGTAATGACTGCTGCTCCCACCCGGCTGAGGGCAGGATTTGGTGATTCGTGAAGAGAACCTCGGAGAGACAGAGGAATCTGGAATTGATGGGGAGGGGATGAATTTAGGGGATGAGATTATGCCAGAGTAAGACCAGGACTTGCCTCACAGGTCTGGTCGGAAATGAACTGCTGTGAAATAATGCAATGAGCTGGTAGGAGGATTCCGGAGTTTTAAGGATTGGGGCTTTCCTAGTACAAAATAAATCTCACAGCTTTGATGAGTGCCTTCTTTTTCCTTAAATGTCAATTGAAGAACAATAACCCTGTTTATGAGCTATTTCTCCCCTGATTCCAAATGAAAAATGCTCTCTTGGGCCCCATGGGCAAAATGTACATTCTTAGAATGTAAGATTACCTACTCCAGTTAATAGTAAAATGCCAAGGTGAAACACAGCACGGCTATCTTGTAATATGAAGGGCTAAGAAGAAAGGGAAAGAGGATGATGTGGCCGTCTGAAGGAGAGCTTCTTTAGAGGGGCTTCTTGGAGAGATTTCATTGAAGCGGAGATCTTCAAGCTGAGACCAGCAAGACAAAAAAGAACCTGTCAGGAAAGACCTGGGGGTGGCTCCTGCCAGTGCCCTGAGGTGGGCATGACTCTACGAAGCATGAAAACAGGACAGTCAGTGAAGGGACTCTCTGACAGGAACCCTGGACAGCTGACAGGGGGCCGATCACACAGGACCTGCAGGCCAGAGCAAGCATTTGGATTTATTCTAAGTGCAACGGGAAGTCACACAAAGGTTTTAAATAGGAGGTGATAAGATCTGATTTCACTCTGGGCACTGTGGGAAGAGATGGTTATAGGAGAGCAGCTCTGAAGTCAGCTAGCAAACTGGTCTCTAGGAAAAGACAGATGGTGGTCTGGACAGGGGACAGAGTAGAGATGGACAGATGCGGAAGGGTTCAGGCTATGCCTGGATGTAAGAGTTGTCCGGAAGAATTGGCATTGGGGATGAGGGAAGACGGAAATGAAAGATGATTTCTAGTTTTTTGGCTTTAGCAGCTGGGTGGTTACTGGTGCTATTTAAGAATATGGGAAAGATTGAGGTAGGAATGGCCATGATAAAGGAAAGTATGAGTTCTGTTTTTAGTTTTTGCTCTAATAACCATAGGAAGCAATTATAAGGAAAAAAAACACCCAATTTAATCATTTTAATTTTCCTTTCTTAGTTTCCTATAAAGATCAATTTGTTTAATTCAAGGAACTCTTTTGTGCAATGGCTTTTCTTTTTTTTTTAATATATATTTTATTGATTTTTTAGAGAGAGGAAGGGAGAGGGATAGAGAGCTAGAAACATCGATGAGAGAGAAACATCGACCAGCTGCCTCCTGCACACCCCCCACTGGGGATGTGCCTGCAACCAATGTACATGCCCTTGACCGGAATCGAACTTGGGACCCTTCAGTCCACAGACTGACGCTCTATCCACTGAGCCAAACCGGTTTTGGCTGTGCAATGGCTTTTCTAAAATAATTTTTAAAATCTAAAAACATGCATAAGGCAAAAAAATTGAAAACATACAAAAGATTATGTCATGGAAAGGAATTGCCTCATATTCCAGACTAGAGGCCCGGTGCATGAAATTCGCACACGGGGGTGTGTGTCCTTCAGCCCAGCCTGCACCCTCTCCAATCTGGGATCGGGCCTAAATGGGCAGTCGGACATCCCTCTCACAATCCAGGACTGCTGGCTCCCAACTGCTCGCCTTCCTGCCTTCCTGATTACCCCTAACCACTTCTGCCTGCCAGCCTGATCACCCCCTAACCACTCCCCTGCCAGCCTGATTGATGCCTAACTGTTCCCCTGCCAGCCTGATTGCCCCTAACTGCCCTCCCCTGCAAGCCTGGGTCTCCCCCCAACTGCCCTTCCCTGCAGGCCCGGTCGTCCCCAACTTTCCTCCTCTGCTGGCCTGGTCACTCCTAACTGCGCTCCCCTGCAGGCTTGATCACCCCCAACTGCCCTCCTTTGCAGGCCCGGTCGCTCCCAACTGCCCTCCCCTGCTGGCCATCTTGTGGTGGCCATCTTGTGTCCACATGGGGGCAGCTATCTTTGACCACATGGGGGTAGCCATCTTGTGTGTTGGAGTGATGGTCAATTTGCATATTACTCTTTTATTAGATAGGATTCCATTATTATTTCTCAGAGTAAAAACAATAATTAACTGATATCTCTTCCAAAATTTCTTAGTGCATGATCATTAGACAAAATTAAAACAACAACCACAAATGAAAGAATACTATACATATTGTTTTATACTGTATTTCATGAAAAGGTAAAATATCTTGGTGCTCTACCTCATTACAGCTGGCTAGTATGTCAGTGTGTGTGTGTGTGTGTGTGTGTGTGTGTGTGTGTGTGTGTGTTTGGGGTGCAGTGACTTATTCAATAATTTTTCTTTTGTCTCAAGTTCTGCTATTATAAGCAATGTTACAAATTCTTGGGTAGATCTCCTGGATAAAATCCTGCAAGTGGAATTCCCAGGTTATAAATATGTATTTAAATTTAATAAACACCACCTGATCACCTTCTAAAGAGTTTGTCCCAAGGCATACTTCCTCTAAGTATGCATAAGAATGTTCTTGCTCCTAACTCTGGGCATTTGTAAAGTGTTTAAAACTTGGTGAATCTGTTAGGTGGAAAAAAAAAACCCAAACACATCTTAAAGCTATTTTAATTTTCATTTCTTTATATATGAGCTTCTGATATTCAGTGCCAATGCACATCTTTTTTTTGAGAAATACATGTTTGTGAATTTGTCTAATTGATGTATTGGTGTTACTGCTTCCCCCAGTACTATTATTTTTATACTTTAGAAAATTATACAAGTAATGCATACTCATCTTACGAGTGAAACAATGTAAAGTGAATTGAGAAAAGCTAATACTGTATTCCTAACCCTTGTACTTTCTCAACTTGCCAATTCCAGTTAAACAATGCTATCCACCCAGGTGCATACACAAACATATGGATATACACTGAGTGGCCAGATTATTACGATCTCTGAACGCATAATAATCTGGCCACTCAGTGTATATCCTATATAATAAAAGGCTAATATGCAAATTGTCCCCTCAACCAGGAGTTCGACCAGCAGGCAGGCCGGCCAACCGCCCATGTCCCCTCCCCCTGGCCAGACTGGCCGGACCCCACCCATGCACGAATTCATGCACCGGACCTCTGATACACACACACACACACACACACACACACACACACACACACACACTGAGTGGCCAAATTATTATGCGTTCAGAGATCATAATAATCTGGCCACTCAGTGTATATATTTAATATTTGCTCTTTTCAATGAAATGGGATTGTATTATATACGTTACTTTGCAAGGTACCTGTCTCAATTAGTAGCTAATCACCGACACTAGGATAATCATTTTTAATAGCTATATTATAAATATTATCACATAAAATGGATGATCGATTATATTAAGCCAATCCTCTATTGATAGATCTGTTCTAATTTTTAAATATAACAATCAATCCACATTAGCCATCCATATTCATAGTAATGCTGTTAGCAAGATATATTTATGCATTAAGAAAAGTTGCCTTTTAGCCATTATGTGCTTTGCAATTTTCCCCCAAAATTTATGCATGCAGAGAATTTTCAGGTGTGACGTTGGGCAAGTCCCTTAAACTCTCTAAGGCAGCAATCTCTTGATCTTTAAAACAAAGTAACACCTGCAAAACCCACCTTGTAGGAGGTTAGCATGATCAAATGGGATAATACACATGAAAGTGCTTTGAAACTACAAAGAGTTTAGTCCAGAAAAGTATTTTTATCTTTTGCATTAGCAACTGACATTTAGCTAACCAAAAGAAATCTGTTTTCAGGTTTTTTTCTTCCATTTTAGAGATGTCTATTCAAAAATAAATTCACCAAATGTTCACTTGGAGATAGAAATTATAACATAAGCAATAATGAAATAAAGTAAGGCATTCCCAAGATTTTGAAATGTAACAAATTGTTACTGTTAGCTAACTTTCTTAAAGCAATTTAATTGCTGTACAACTACCAAATATGTAGCACTGTAAGAGATCATTCCTGTCTTGCAAGTCTTCCAGAAAAATTAAGTTAAAAAATATTTCCAGTTGTAAGACAGAGCTGTAGAGACTGATGACATATATGTGAGTTACTCAGGTAAAGTAGGAAAATCCTGTCTGGTGATCCCTCACCATCACCTCGCAAAGGTGAGAAATCTCGGTCTACTTTGGACAGGTGCAGTATATCCTTTCTGCAGGGTGGCTAAATAATCAATTATAAGTCCTTAATGAATCATCACTTAAAAATCCATCTACTTCTGAATATCCATATGCACAGGAAATTAGTTAAGATTATTCTCTTAAAACATCCTCTGCTAGAGGAGTACTTTTTCTTTTTTTATCACAACATCCATTTTCAGAATGATTTCCAAATCTTTCTTAGGCCGGAACTTGCTCATTATGCCAACTACTTTACCATAGACAATATGTAATGTTTGCAAAGGACATTATGATTTCTAGAGCTGCTGATCCAATCAACTAAACCAATGGGTTAAACCAGCTGACAGTGTAAAGCTTAATTATAAAGGGTAAATATTTGATAACTCAGGAATTTACATTACTCGGCCATGACTATGGTCTAAAATAATTTTTGAAATTAACCTAATTTTTAAATCTAATTAAAATTACCTTCATATAATGTCTTGTTTGTAAGTAAATGGTTTAAATTTCATTCTCGTTAGAGTTACCTGCAACTAAATGAAGGAGTGTAACCATTGTCAAAATTAATAGTCCTTCATAGACTTATTGGTAATCCACACTTTAAAAATAGCCAATGGTTGCCTCCTTTAAATGAAGGCATGACAGGTAGGAGGTTCTTTAAATAATTCAATTAATCTTCACAACCACCACATAGGTAGTATTTTCTTACTATTTGCCAAAGGAAACTGTGACTCAGCAAAGTTAAGGCTTGCCTATGACCTTCAGCGAGGTGGCAGGGACTGCATAGACTCGACAATGTGTGCTCCACTCTTCACGTGCACTGACAACGATGAATACATATCCACCCGTTTTACATCAATAGCTGACTAAACCCAATTAAGACCACATCTTATTTCATTTCTAAAATATTCAGACACATTTAAAAAACTTCATTAATAAAAATTTCACTGACACAAAGTAAAGCAGAAGTTCAATAAATTATATCTCAATAAAGTAGTTTTTTAAAAGAGGGGAGGAAATAAACATAAAACATATTCTAAAATACCTTCTGTTTTCTAAAGTGGAATATAAATATTTTCTATGTATTCTTAGTACTGAAAGGAAAGCATAATAATTAAAGTAAATAAACTAAAGCTCCTACTCATTCCACTATTTTGCTTATGCAACCATATTTCAATGTGACCCTTGTTAACGTAAGCATAATATGTGCACACAGTTTATAAAAAAGGAACAAATCAGGAATAATTTTTTACTTTATAAAAACCAATGAAGTAATTTTTTAGCCAAATAAAACTCATAATAAATTTAAAGTTATGTGCCTTGAAGAGAAGTGAGTAATCCTATAGAATTAATGACAATTGGCACTGACAATTGTTACAACCATTCTGCAGGGATGTTTGGCAAAATATATCAAAAGTATGAATAATATTCACGCTCACTAATATAATAATTCAATTTCTGAAAACTTACCCTAAAGAAACAATTATAATTTTATTTTCAAGTGCAAGTAATTATATCCTCAAGTATAAACACATAGAGTACTATTTATACCAGTTGAAAAACTGAAAAGAGTTTGGATATCTAACAAGGGAAAGGATAAAAATTATTGCCTGTTTAGAAGATCTAATAGTAGACAGCCATTAAAGATCATGTTGTAACAAAAGTTTAATAACACAAAGAAGTCTTTACAACACTTCTCCTTTACACTGATTTTTTAGAGAGAGTGGAAGGGAGGAAAGAGACACAGATATGAGAGAGACACATATGTATATCCGTGGTCTTTCGCACATGCCCCGACCGGGGCTGGGGATTGAGCCTGCAACTGAGGTGTGTACCTTTGACCCTTCATTACACGAGCTGATGCTCTAAATGCCGATGCTCTAACCGGCTAGGGCAGTGGTCGGCAAACTGCGGCTCGCCACTCTGCTGACTAATGAGTTTGCCGACCACTGGGCTAGGGCATAATACATTTTTTTAAAATTTAGGAATTGCTGGTTTCCAGTAATGGTAAAGGCAACTGGTTGGCAAATAGTCCAATAAGTAACAATTATAAAATCTGTAGTGTGTGTGTGTGTGTGTGTGTGTGTGTGTGTGTGTGTATATATATATATATATATATATATATATATATATATATATTTAAAACCCAATAAACTGTTATTTAAAAGCACTGGAAAGTGGCCAAAAGCAAGCATAAACTAAGTGCTAACCACTGACAGGGAGCAACTGCAGCGAGTTAGAATTCTAGTTAGTGCCTTTTTCCCCTGTATTTCACAAAATTGTAGTCCTACTTTCCACAAGAGTTAAAGGTTGGCAGAACAGCTGAAAATCCAGGGTTGAGGGAAAATTCTGAAAATGAGTGAGCTATGTAAGGGGCGGGACCAAATATCTGAGGATAATCCCTGTCCCCCATCCTGGGGCACCACTTGCTAAGACATCAGTGGATTGCCAGGAAGACAGCTGACAAAAACCAGAGGAACATTTCTCTCTGCAAGACAGAACGGCACTAGAGGAGATCTGTGAGTTTGCTGCTTTGTCTGACTCAGGGACTCCTGAATCCATGACTGACTCAGGAGACAGCAAGCTAAAGCCTTACGGATTTCATGTGCCAGACGACAGAGCCTGGTGATGGCCTGCCACAAACTTTGCCCAGATCCTGCCTGGATGCTACAGTGCACAGGTGTCTGAAAGGTCCCCAGGAGGTCAGGTTAAAAACAACCACAGCTGGAAAATGAAAACTGCAGTGCCCTGCAGAGGAGACAGCGTTTATGGTGAGAGTCCAAGAGAGTTAGGTACTTGCTACACAACCACAAAAGAATTCTTAGATGCATGTCACACATCGAGAGCTCCAAAATATATTGGGGATCCAGTAAATCAGGCAGGAGCTCCACCCTCTTCTGACTTAGCCTGTGAAGTCACACGGTGCCACCTCGGCCACACTCTGTTGGTTGACGAGCCTCTAAGGCTGGCCGAAACTCAAGGGGTGAGAACACAGACCTCCATCTCTCAGTAGGAGCAATGGCATGCTTTCATGTGTCCAGAAAGCTCTTCCTCTCTCTCATTTTCCATTCTCTCGGCTCTTCTCCCCTGTGTGTCCTGGGGGCCTCCTGAGAGCCCTGAAAACATTGCCGGCGCTGCAGGGTGCTCCAGGCTAGGAATGAAGGCAGTCACAGGGGCAGTGCCAGTGTTTGTTTGTTTGTTGCTTCCTGTTTTATATCCGACATGTGAGTGAAAGTTTTTTTTCCCATTTTTTATTAAGGTATTATATGTGTATATATCTTACCATTGGCCCCCCCACCCCACTCCCATACATTTCCTTACCCCCCAGAGTTTTGTGTCCATTGGTTATGCTTATATGCATGCATACAAGTCCTTCAGTTGATCTCTTATCTCCCCACCTCTCCCTAACGTTCCCGCTGTAATCTGACAGTCTGTTTGATGCTTTACTGCCTCTGTGTCTATCTTTTTGTTCAACAGTTTATGATATTCTTTATTATCCATAAATGAGTGAGATCATGTGGTATTTTTCTTTCACTGACTGGCTTATTTCACTTAGCATAATGTTCTCCAGTTCCATCCAGGTTGCTGCAAATGGTAAGAATTACTTCTTTTTTATGGCAGCATAGTATTCCATTGTGTAGGTGTACCATAGTTTTCTGATCCAGTCATCTGCTGACGGGCACCTAGGCTGTTTCCAAATCTTAGCTATTGTAAATTGTGCTGCTATGAACATAGGGGTGCATATATCCTTTCTGATTGGTGTTTCCAGTTTCTTAGGATATATTCCTAGGAGTGGGATTACTGGGTCAAATGGGAGTTCCATTTTTAGTTTTCTGAGGAAACTCCATACTGTTCTCCACAGTGGCTGCACCAGTCTGCATTCCCACCAGCAGTGCACGAGGTATGAGCCAAAGTTTTTAATGAAACTTTAAAAATATACATATACTTGGAACTCCTATGTAGACTACAGAGAATTGTAATGTATAAGGCATTAATATATTAGCTTGTCTGGTGCCTATAGCTTGTACATTCATAATTCCTCTTGCTTTCCATCCCCTACCCTTTACAAACTTTTCCTTCAGAATCAACATAATAATAAATATATTTTGTATCACGTTTTTAGTTTGAAAAGAGCCCTAGACTTTGCTGTCTTTAGAAAAACTTTAACAGCAAATTTATTATTTTTATAGATTATTCTATAGAGTTTATATATACTTACTCTATAAATTCTATAAATTCCAGTTTTTGAAACTTATTTTTTAAATTTAAATATGAAATCACCATTCTCTTGGTCATAGGTCCCAGAAATACAGATTAGCCAATTTTGTCATTTGAACCCTTTGAATTTAGTTAAAATTTTGCATTCCAGCATCAAATATGTTGTTCATTTTAAACCATCATTCTTCCAGTACAGACTGACACCCTTGTTCATATTTTTGGCTTACCAAATCAATATTAAAAATTAATGTCTTCAAGCACGTTCTGACCTACTGCCTATTAAAACCAATAACTCATCTAAGAAAAGCTCTTGATCTAATTAAAAACCTTTGCAGGCATACTTCCTCACTTGGCCCACTTTAAAGTGGGAAAACTTAATTCTTAAAGAAGGATACGCCAAGAGTCTATTTAGTGTTATAATATTTAAATCTGGTTAAAACTAATTTAAAACTTCCACTGAAACCAATTTAAAAAATATTCTCGAGAGTAATCTAAAAGGATCAAAGTCCGCATAATATAATGAGACAATATGCCCATTATGAACCGCTAAATGATAAGACACTTGCCTGGGCTTGATAAGGTAAGTGACACTTAGATATGTATTGTTTATGGCAGTAGCCTTTGAAGCCGAATGCAAGATTCTTAATTAGAGTGCAGGAAGGAACTATCAAAGCTGCTATTTCTAAATGTTTTTATCTAAAAGTAAGAAAAAACGCTTTATTAAATTAAATATTCAGATAGACCCAGTTCCCTCCCTTCGTGCATATGTGAAAGGTTTTACATAAAAGGTACCCAGAGGTTCTTGCAGAGATTACAACACAATGAGGAGAGGTCGGCCGCGGGACACCCACTGCTCTACAGCTGTCAGAGATTTCTGATGCACAGTCACCCCTCGATATCTGTGGGGGATTGGTTCCAGGACCCCCTCTCAAAACACCAAAATCCAGGGATATTCAAGTCCTTTATATAAACCTAGAGGCTTGGTCATGAAAATTCATGTACTGGAGTGGGGGTCGTCAGCCTGTCCTGCCCCCTCTCACAGTCCGGGAGCCCTCAGGGGCGGGAGGCAACCTGGTGATCAGGGGAAGGCGATGCCCCCATCACACCTCTGCTTCTGCCACTGTCGGCAGTGCAAGCCTCGGCCGGCCCTGGTTACCTGCGCCTCGGGCCAGCTCTGCATGGCTGGGCAGCGGCCATCCGAGGCTTGCCTGGTCCCCCCCAACTGCTCTCCCCTGTAGGCCTGGTCACCCCTAACTGTCTCCCCTTGCAGGTCTGGTCCCCCGCAACTTCCCTCCTCTGCAGGCCTGGTTCCCCACAACTGCCCTTCCCTGTTGGCCTGGTCGCCCACAACTGCCCTCCCCTGCTGGCCATCTTGTGGCAGCCATCTTGTGTCCACATGGGGGCGGCCATCTTGTGTGTTGGAGTGATGGCCAATTTGCATATTACCTCTTTATTATACAGGACTAGAGGCCCGAGGCACAAATTCGTGCAAGAGTAGGCCTTCCTTCCCCCGGCTGCCGGCACCGGCTTCCCTCTGGCACCCAGGACCTGGGCTTCCCGCCAGCCACTCGCAGGCACCAGGGACCCAGGCTTCTCTCGCAGCCCTGGCTTCATCCACAAGGATGTCTCGTCTAATTAGCATATTACGCTTTTGTTATTATAGATTTCAATTTTATTTTTGAGTGTTTTAAAATGAATATGACATTAGAACAGTGGTACATGTATATGTAATTTGTGAATAAGAATACATGGTTTGGAGTAAATGTTTAAAAATATTTTACTGATAAGACAGCAAAAAAGTTTAAAAACCAATGGCTTATTTTTATGTTCCTGATATAATTGTGGGTGCAAATTCCATCATGCAACTAGCTATAGTAATTGCATGTAAATAAATGGCTAGAAGTGCTATATTTATACAGTGTTAAATTAAATTTTTCCTGTTAAATTCAAGAACCACAAATTTTAAATACCTCATCATTAATGAAATTGCCACAATTTTAGTCCTTATTTTAGGGTATTCCAATCATTTAAAAATAACCCTTCTTCAGCTGGGCAGTTTCATTGTGTTCGTCCCTTTGTTGTCCCAGATGATGCCAATTACAATTACTATGAGGACTCTATGGTACTTCCCCTGTTTGAGGAAGACCTGTGTTACAAACTGAACACATGGGAGGCTTGCTAGAATTACAGATGTGTATACATATTACACACACACACACACACACATACTTTACTTGAAAGTCCATTCTTCCTTGTTAAGGTCTAACTTAAACATAGATTGTATGGATGCCTACCATGATTTCAGGATCTTGAAATCCCACAGCGATCTACTCTTCTAGATATAAAAGACCCCAATTCCTCAGATTTCTAGGTTTTTGTCATGAACATTATTCCTGTAAAATTGATACTATTAATCCCATTTAAAAATGAAAAAAACACACAAGTTTTAAAAAAATGAGGATGTGTGATCACATTATTTTAAATAGTTATACTTATATTCAGTAAAACACAGGATCTTCAACACAGATGTGTTTTGAGAACTATATATATACTAGAGGCCTGGTGCATGAAATTCATGCATGGGTAGGATCCCTAGACCAGGCCGGCAATCAGGGATTATCTCTGGGGAGACCAGCGGGGCTCCCGCCTTGGCTGGCCTGGATGTTTGCTGGCCCCGCCCCCAGCCACCACTGCCGCCAGTTGGGGCCTGAGGGCTGGGGGCAGCTCCTGTGTTGAATGTCTGCCCCCTGATGGTCAGTGCGAGTCATAGAGACTGGTCGTTCTGCCAGTCATTCCCCCAATTGTTCTGCCGTTCAGTCTATTTGCATATTAGGGTTTTATTATATAGGATTTGTCACAGTGGATGCAGGACTGACATTCCTGCTCTTTTGGCTGCCATTTTCTTAAACACTTGCAATCAGCCAAGTTATAGGAATTGGCACTGTCAGATATTAAAACAAAATGGCCAATTTGTAATTCGTAATTCATTTGTTTTCCAAAGTCTATTTGCAGAGTGCCAAGTAGGTATAAAAGGGTACTGTGCCGAGCTCTCCGGGGCAGGGAGAGTGGGACAGACACTGCGTAGCTCTTGGAGGAGAGGGCATCAACCCAAGGGCACCAGCGCAGAAAAGCAGAGATGAGAAAACACAGGAAGGCGCCGTGGTTTTGTCCAGGACGTCTAGAACATCTCACCAAATCATATGGTTTAAGGGCTAAGCAAGTAGACCCACCGACTTCTGAAATAAATGTAAAACACATTTCAAAAGAAAGAGCCGGGCCAGTGAGGTTCAGTGGTTGAGCATCGTCCTATGAACCAGTAAGTTGTGGTTCAATTCCAGGTCAGGGCACATGCCCGGGTTGCGGGTTTGATTCCCTAGTGTGGGGTGTGCAGGAGGCAGCCAATCAATGATTTTCTCTCATCATTGATGTTTCTATCTTGTTCTCCCGCTCCCTTCTTTTCTGAAATCAACGAAAATACATTAAAACACACACACACACACACACACACACACACACACACACACACACACAGAAATCCAAGCTATTTGCACAATATGCTCACATATCACTATAGCAATGAATGACATCCATCTTAAAATGACGTAACTTTTATTGCACTTCAAGGGGATAGAACAGATTTATGCTTAAATTTTGGAAAACTGCTCACTGATAAAGCCATTATAGTAATTGCACTGGGTCTGTTTATTAATTTGTCACAATTAAGTCAATAACAGCTTTACTAATGTCCTATTACTTGATTAGTTTTGAAAGTGATTATCTTAAGAACTCGACTTAATTGGAAGCCTCTCGATTTACAAGGTACATTAAACTCTCAGTAGCATCTTAAGATTATTCAACATATGCAGGTCAATTACCAGTAATCACTGTTTTGTATAAATGTTCCATAAAAAACTATAGCATGACATGACAAAGGGGGAAAGCGAGATCTAATTAATAATGCTAAACTCCAACTGCCATGTCTAGGATAAGAGGGCAACTTGGGCATTCTTACTGTCTTCCTGAGACTGGGTCTAGTACTAAGAGTCAAGTAAAGAAAAGCTAGTAACTGTCCCCTTTTTGGAGGAAGATCATTTGTCATGATGGCTAAATCACCAAACTGCACTGCCTGTACTCATGCCCAGCTGCACATTAATTTCCAGATTAATAATTACAATTAATTCTGACGATTGCTCCATCAGTTTTTTTTTTCCCAGTTAATAAAAGAGATGGCAATCAATCCTTGTTCATCCCATTTTTCAAAACAGATCAACAACAGCGGTGAGTGCAGAAGCAGGAATCATGGAGTGGTTAATGCCTCCACTGAGATTGTGAGGTGTTTAAAAATTATTGGCCGTAGTATAAATATTTTATGTTGACCTTCCAATTCCCACTCAAAGATTCAATGCAGTTGGTTTAATATTTACAATGAGTAACAATGATAAGGGCTGAGAAAGTGACTTGATACCAAGCTGATTTTCAAACACCTAAACACCTATTCAAACAATGTCATAAATCTTTAAACTAACTTTATTAATTAGATATTTTAAAGCTTTGCCCCACACTAATACCCCGAGCCTGGTCTTGAGAATAATCACAGGGACACTGATTGCTGTTTCATTAAAAACTGAGGGTAGCAAGCTCCTTGAACAGGTTGCTCCACTGCTGACCTGTAAAGACGTTGTATGAATTATGTGCTGTGACTTGTACCTGATCTAAATTCTGTACACAGAACACATTTCAAATCACCAAGGCTGATTTGCCACCTATTGTGTGAATAATGTGAGCAAAGCTGAATCTGTAAAACACTGGTTTTATGCATTTGAAAACCTTGAGATGAAAGCCGCTTTGAGTTTGCTGCATCCAAATGACTATAATTGTCCTTACGCAAAATTTTCCTGGTGAGTCGACTGCTTAAACCATGGTTAACAGCTTGATGTGGGGGAAGTAGAGGCCGTAGCTATAAATCCAGTCCCATGGGGTTTTGTACCAAGGCCCTCTAAGTACCAAAAATTGAAGAGTGAGAAAGGCCGCTTAACAGACTTCCACAAGTCCCTTTTTAAGGGATGCAAGCAATCCTTTTCAGGTAGATTATCTCTAAATTGGCTACAGATCACCTTTGATAAATTTCTGCACTAGGGTTACTCATATGCTGCAATTTAGCCTGAAAATGCAGGATGTTATGGAAGTATAGAACAAACCCCCCCCCCCCCCAATATCTAATATACGGTTCAGTAAAATATTTACTCCATTCACACTTCCGTTTTCTGCCAGTGCCCCACCAGCAGCACAGCGGAAGTGGTCTGTGGCAGATGGGAATTCCTGGAGAAGGAGGGAAGGGTGGTACGGAGAAATAATCCAGGGCTTAAAGAGAGACTGAAAGCCCCATTTACCTGGCATTACCTTCCATTATGACTGGATGAGTGGGAAGAAAGAGAACAGTCCAGGCACCCTTAGGCACTTCAAATTCCCCCTGCCTCCCAATGCATGACGAAGAAACAGCAAAGCATCCTTTGCTCAGAATTGTTTGTCCCTTAATAGAGGAGGCCTGTACACAACAAGTTCCATTTAAACTAAGTGCTCCCATCCTTCTTGTCCACTTGCCATTATAAATAAATGCCTTTGATTTGGTCAAGTGACTGCATGCCTGGCATAGACAGAGCAGTCTGCAGCTCGGTGGGAGGATTAAAAGATCCAGAAGAAGCTGAGGTCCCGTCCTCTGGTGGGAGGATAATGCTGCCTCCTGTCTTTGCCGGGAATGCCCTCAGGTACAGGGCCAGGTCACCGGGTGCTCATCAGAAAATCACTTTGCCTGAAGCCACCAGAATGGCTTTCTGAAAATGTCTCTCCTTTTTCACAGTTACCCCGAAGTCCTTAATTAAAAATGCCATTTTTTCCTCCCACTATATTAAAATGGCACAAAGTTTGCTCTCTAGTCCTACTGGATAAAATGATAATCATCATCATTATCATAATTAATGATGATGATGATGCAAGGGGAAAAAAAGACATTGTAAACTCTTTTTGGGTAATCAGTGGCTGGAATGAGCTACATTCCATAAGAAGCGACATACTGCTTAGATGGAAGTGAAAATGTTGGGTAACGAGTAAATTAGTGATAGAAACAACAACCCGTGCCCTTTCCATGGATGTCTGGAGCTGGCTGCCTCACTAAGCAGCTGGTTTAAGAATCTGAACACTTCGATGGCTGGCTTAGTCATTTCTTGTATTAGGATAGTTCTCCAAGGGAGGTCCTGGGCCCAGCAGCAGCAGCCTCTCCATCAACTAGGATCTGGTTTGAAAGGCAAATTATGGAGCCTGGCCCAAAACCCTATGAATCCAAAACTCTGAGAGTGGGCAATATGCGTTTTCACAAGCCCTCCAGACAATTCTCATATACTCTCAAGTTGGAGAACCACTGTTCTATTAAAGCTGGGCATTATCAAACCAATTTTCTAATATTCTGTATTTCAGTAAGTTCACAATCAGTGGGCAGGGAAAAGTTTCCAAAGTTAACGGAGAGGAGAAATGAAACTATCCTTAGGATATAAATACTAGACATAAAGCAGTGATTCTCAACCCCAGCTGAATATTGGAATGCCCGAGGAGGCTTATAAAAATGTCAGGAACTGACTCAAAACCAACAGAAACAGATTGGGGGGGAGGGAGGCAGCAATGATATATATGCTTTTTAATGCCCTAGTGATTCTAAAGCACTGGGAAGGTGGAGCATCACTGACAGACAGTGAGTAACCATAGCGAGACAGTGAGACCCTTGATAGAAGTAGCTCAGTCTAGGAACAAGGAAATAGAATGTGAAGGTTTACAGCAGTGGTTCCCAGTGGGGGGCACAGGCCCCACAGGGGGCAATTTGATTTTTAGGGGGGGTGCAATTTGAGAATGAGTTATCAACAGTGAATTTTTTGCTTTTCTATGGTTCTAGGGGCCTCATATACAGTATATAAATATATGTTGTGACATATTTATGCATTTCAGTTCTCTATGTTTTGAAACTTTATTTGCTATTTTTCCATATCACTTATTATTATTATTATTTTTAAACAATTTCTTAGTGATTTATTCCTCAGTACTTAAACTGTCCTTTTGTTCTTTTATTTTTCTCTTTCATGGATGCCATGTTCTTTGGAACCATGTTTAGTGCAAGTTAATAATGGCCTTTTCGGCTTCCTCCATGTGAATAGGAGTTCAGTTTTTGAATAATAAGAATTATACATCACGGGGGCATCAGGATTTTAGAGATGCTTAGGTGGGGCATGCCAAAAAAGGTTGGGAACCACTGGTTTTCAGCAAGGATGCATACACCTTTCCAGAGACTGTTTGTACCATGCTAATTAATAGCTAGCATGCGGGACTTGGAAAAAAATTACATTTTATTGCCTTACACTCTTCTTAAATCTTATGGATTAAACAGTTCTTACTTCGAGAGGAGATAATTCAACAATAAATATAATTCTGGAGAGGAAATTGTTTTGACTCTATAGATGAATCCCAAAATAACTTAAAACATAAGAAATGTTTGAGCATGGAGTCACAACTATCCCACATGGACTACATGGAGACATTCTCTCCATCTTTCCAGCTATTTCTGCCAATATTCTCTTCCGTCCTGGCCTGAGAAAATGGGACTTGAGCTTGAGAATGGATTAGAAGCACTGAGTGGCTTAAAAACTGAAGACTACCATAAGAAGGCATGAGAACCAAGTTAAGTTTTAGCTATGTTATTTTATCATATACCATATTTCATAATAACACTTCAGAACAAGATCATGAATTAATAATTACAATTTACATTTACTTCATGGCATTTGCAATGATTAATCTTCTAGATATTAACTCATTAGATTGCCACTAAATTCTTATGAGGTCATCAGGACAGATACTATTATTATTGTTATTTTAGTTTTATGTATGAGAAGACAAACTCAGTTATATGAATTATCCAAGGCTAAGAGCTAAATTGACAATATTAATAATGGCAGCTTTAACAAGGGTAATAATATTCTAATGTCTAACATTAATAACTGTGCTTATCAGAATTAAAACCTAAAGTGTCGTTATTATTGTTTCCAGAAGAGTTTAAATGGCCAAATTAATTAAAGTAGGGTAACCCAATATAATAAAATATCCAATCAGAAAAATAAAACCATAAAACTGGTTAGCTTAAAATTCTTGGTAAGCCTGTAACTTCTTTTTACCTTTTCTAGAGTTCGTAGAACTTTGAATTTAACAGACCCATAGCACATGTAATCCTCTCTAATAAAAGGGTAATATGCAAATTAACCATCACTCTGCTACACAAGCCATGCCCACCAGCCAAGCCACGCCCACCAGCCAATCAGGGCGAGTATGCAAATTAACCCCAGCCAAGATGGCTACCAGTGGGTTTCCCCAGCAACAGAGGAAGCCAAGCTTTCCACACACTCTGGCGGGCCCAGGCCTCCACTCAAGGATACAAAGTTTCAATTATAGAAGGTAAACAAATCCATGGATCCAGCAGGAGGCTTGGCTCCGCTCCAGGCTACAAAGTTTCAATTGTAGAAGGTAAATAAATTCCAAATACCAGGGCCTCCGCTTGGGTCGCCAGGGGCATGGCCAGCCTGCAAACCACCACAGGCCCCTTGCCCAGGCCCACGCCCCAAGGGAACCCCACCCTGATCCAGGACACCCTCAGGGCAAACCAGCTGGCCCCCACCCGTGCACCAGGCCTCTATCCTCCTATCTAATAAAGGAGTAATATGCAGATTGACCATCAATCCAACACACAATATGGCTGCCCCCATGTGGTCAAAGATCCTGCCCCCATGTGGACACAAGATGGCCACCACAAGATGGCCAGCAGGAGAGGGCAGTTGGGAGGCACCCAGCCTGCAAGGGAGGGCAGTTGTGAGGGACCAGACCTGCAAGGGAGGGCAGTTGGGAGGCACCAGGCCTGCAAGGGAGGGCAGTTGGAGGCAATCGACCCTGTAGGGGATGGCAGTTAGGGGTGACCAGGCTGGCAGAGGAGGGAAGTTGGGGGCAAACAGGCTGGCAGGGGAGCAGTTAGACATCAATCAGGCTGGCATGGGAGTGGTTAGGGGTGATCAGGCTGGCAGGCAGAAGTGATTTAGGGGCAATCAGGAAGGCAGGCAGGCGAGCAGTTGGGAGCCAGCAGTCCTGGATTGTGAGAGGGATGTCTGACTGCCCGTTTAAGCCCGATCCCACCAGGATTGGGCCTAAACGGGCAGTCAGACATCCCTCGAGGGGTCCCAGATTGGAGAGGGTGCAGGCTGGGCTGAGGGACACCCCCTCCATGCACGAATTTCGTGCACCGGGCTTCTAGTAAAAGATAAAACTGTAAGATGTGGCTCTGATTCCTGCTCAGGGTATACCACTGCTACAGAACACTTTTTAGGATACCTAAGGGCTATTTTACCTCTTAGAATATTAGCAACTCATTAAAAAACTTTGATCTGCTCATACTCAGGAAATTTGCTTCTTGATATTTTTTACATTGTTCTTATGATGTAAGAATCTGAAACCAGCTACTTTAAAAAATCGTTGGCAAATTTAATGATCCAGAAATTTATATTTCAACTGTCAAGTAAAAACACAAGAAGATATGTTAAAAACCTTTTTAAAATATTTAACCTAATCAGATTTTCTTTCAGTTTGTGTCTATTTAATATTTAAGCATTTTACAACACTAACGTACTAAGAAACCCAATAAAGGGGCTAGTGCCTTTTGTCACAATATATATAGTACATGCCTCACAAGGGATAATCTTTCACTATTAGAAAACATTAAGTTATGTACTATTCTTAATTAAGGCCCCATTTCAGTTAAAGTAAAGCAATTTGCAATTTAATTATCATAATACAAACTGCAATGTAATTAATGACAGAGTATGCATTTGCATTGGATAATGAGAGTAGTCAGCGAATAAAACTTCACACAGCAGGAAATAAACACAGGTGACAGAGTTGTACCGCATTCATCACCTTGCTGACTAATGAGAGCCAGAATGCAGATCAGTCATTCCCCAGACATTCCTCGATACGTGCAATAAACACACATGCTGCAGACAGTTCTGCTAACCTAATATAACCACCAGGAAAGTGTCAGTTCAGAACAGCCCACGAAGACAAACAAGTGATAAAATGGTACATAGCTAAAACGAACTCATTTATCAAGAAAGACAGAATAATTATTAGGAATGCCCAGAAGGTATGCCCTGTGATAGAAATGAATAATGGGAACAGTACCTATATTATTTGAAATTAAGCACACATTTTAGGAAACTCAAAATATAATAAGTTTACTCACCTGGACTTGAATTATACGTGTGTGTGTGTGTGTGTGTGTGTGTGTATACACACATACATACATACATATATACATATATATATGTATATATATGAAAATGGTGAGATACTTGATTTTACAAACTACAGAAGTGATTTTTCTTCTTTAGGTTGGAAGAAAAAATGAACATGGCCTCTTGCTAATCGTAACAAGATCAGACATCAAATTTTGACGTTTACACATTAGAGAAATTGAGTTATACCCAAATCTAATCTGTTAAAAAGGCAATGGTTTCCGTTTAGCAGAGGTGTTATGTAAGTTATGCATTGTCATTCTACTGTTGTGCTGGTGAAGCAAGCACGTCCGCCCAATCAGGTGCTGCATATACCACCATGGCGTTTGTTCTGTTCGTTCCATCAAATTACCACCTGCTATTAAATCACAATTCCGACTAATTTACAACTTAATACACAGCTCTTGAATTTGTTACAGAGGTAGCAGAAGAAATAATTATAAAATACTTTCTTTTTTCTGAACAGATTTTGGGACAGAGTTCCTAATGTAGAATATAAGTAAATTATTTAGGTTCTCTGCTATTCTCAGTTTGCACAAGTACTGAAATCCAATTTGGCTTATTGGTGTTTTGGCTCCAAATGCATAAACCTCCCCAATTTAAAATTCTGCTTGTTTTAAATTCAATTCAGTGAGATCATATTATCTCTCATTGGCACAGACTAGCTTACATTTGTCAATTACACGAGTGAATGTATAATATAGCATATAAAAAAATATATATTGTGCTTAAAGAATCATGCTGTAAATACCTGGAGGGAGAGACCATGCCTGTTTTCTTTTTTAATAAAGTGAAGAGAAGAGGGCAATCTACCCAGGACCTGGCATAAAACCTTCATCAGAAAGGTTCTCAAATACATGCTTATTTATTCTTTTTTTTTTTTTTACCAAGAAAAAGTAAAGAAAACAATTATCTTTAGGCAATAACCTGAATGCTCGAGAGATGTGAATAGATAAGACCAACAGGTTCACATTTTTGTGAGCAGACAGTTGCTGGCAAAGAGCAGCATCCATAACTATTTTCAGAATTGAGAGGGAAGAGCCGAATTATATTATAGATGGCATACTCTGTGCCTCTCCCATCATAATTATTGCCAAGAGTTTCAAAGCCAGTCAACAGTGAACGCACAGCTATTCTAAATAGCATCCTCAAGCACTTTTTTTCCTCTTGGGCATCCTTCTACAGACACTCCCTTATTCTGGGAGAGTAATTAAGAAAATGTGCTTGTGCCAGACATATTTTTTTCTTCTCTTCTTTGAGCCTTCTACTGGTGACAGCCTTCAAAAACCTCCATGGCAGCTGTCCCTTATCCCCTTGGCCCAAACTGTAAACATACACAGATTCGGATAAAACAGCATATATATCTAGGTTGACATCAACAGTGTATCCTGAAATGTAATTATTGCAGGCAAATATGAAATGTTTTCTTCCAAATCAGCTTCACAGCTGGAAGGAGAGGGGACTCGATGAGTGGATTTGGTTGGGCAAAGGGATTGGAGGAGTTTAATGAAATGATATTATTAATAATTTTGCCAAGGCTTTTATTGTGGAAATTTGGGCAAGTCACTGCTATTTAGTAAGTGGAATTGCGAGTGGATAAAATATATAATAAAAAATTCATACAGGATGCCAGGAAGAAATTAAAAGTTTGCCTATCAGCTGTCAAACAGTCACCTGATTTCCTCTAGTTCCACTTGAAAACATTAGATAACACATAAATGAAATGGCACATTATTTTTCACCACATCCAATTTTTCTATAATCTTTGAAATTAAATAATAACATCCATATAAAACACTGTAAATGCAAAGTAAGGTGTTAAGAAAAACTTGAATGCCCCATTTAATGAATTTTCAAGAAGCACAGATAGGAAAGATCGTAGAAGATTCAGTATTTAATAGTTTCTAGAAGTATTCCTTTATGCACCAAAAAATATCTCCACTGTACACTGAGGACAAATTTCCTAAGGAAAAAATCCTCTTGCTGTTAGAAATAAACACTAAGTAAAGTTAAGTATGCTTTAAAATAATCCAATTTCTTATGCTTATTTCAAGAGAGGCTAGAACTAATTAAATGATATCAGCACCTTACAATAATTGACCGACTTTTTGCAAGGAAGTAGGACCACATGTCTCTCTATTAGCTTTAGTACCCTCTTATCTAATTTCATTACCTTCCAGGAAGCAGCAAGAACTAGTTCTGTGAAATCCTAGGGTAGAGGATTGGCGTGATCAATCACTCCAGTCTTTTAAATCTGGGGTCCTTGGGTCGTAAGTGGGCTCCTATGGCACGGTTTTTGCTTTTGGAAACTGTAAAAATATGTGTACTCAGGAATATGCAATTTATGAGGAGAGGGCCATGTTTCATCAGAATTTCAAAGTGGCCTGTGAACCTGCAAAATTTCACAAAAGAACAACTAAAGTAGCCTAACTTCCAGTTTACAAATAAGCCTGGAGAGTGGAAATGATTGCTCTGAAGACAAACCTACAGCACCTATAAAATACCTAGAACCAGGTCTCTTGATAACCAATTAGCTAGCTCAGTGTACTGTTCTGCCCCTATCATTTTTCTCAGAGCTACTAGGTAGGGGAAAATGTGTTAAATGTGCACAGTGTTTTTATAACCAGATCTTATTTCAGGGAATACGGTAGTTTCTAGGTCAGAATACTGTCTATAAATCCAAAGGCTGAAGATGTGGAAGGTAATATAGATGGTCTACATGAGTAAAAAAAAAACTCTAACAAATGCCATGCTGCCTCTAAGCCAAGCTCATTGCCACGGCCTTGAGACCTGTGGTAGCATATGCTTTGGTCTTCAAGATCACAGAGAAAGCCTTAGGCCCCTTAAAGGGGAACACAGATCCTGAGATATCACATATACTAGAGAACTACCTCAGTTATTAACATGGGCCAGCTGTGTGGTCTCTTCCCACCTCACTGCCTCAGCATCACTGCCCCTGGATTCCCCCTCCCCCGACGATTACAGACATAATCATTTCAAGGCATACATATATAGCACACAAATGAAAATACTGCATGACATTTAACTGATGATTTTTCATAATTAATTTTAGGAAAGAATGTCATAAAATAAATAATGGAGAAGAAATCTCTATTAATCCTGCCAAGCCACCCTGTACAGTTTCTTGGCATTTATAAAACAAGAAAGCTGTTTAATTAATGCCTATATATCACGTGTGCATAAACATCAAAGTGCGTATTCTAGTTCTACCATTTATCTATAGCATGATGTTAGGCAAATGACTTAATCTGCCCGTGACTCGAGTTCCTTGTTATTAAAATGGAGATAACATCAGTGCTGACATTATTGGATTGTTGTGAGCATTCAATGTGGTAGTATGTACAAAATGTGTATAACAAAGCTTCATATTCTATGATTTTATAAACAGTTCTCATCATCATTATCAACACCATTATTATCATTACCAAGAGGCGCATATGCAAGTAATTACTTATGGGGAAGAAGGAGTTAAGAAGAAAGCTTACGATAAAATTGTTTATTAATGAAATGCTCAAGCTATCATGAAAATCCAAGCTGTTCCCTGGGGAGAATACCAGACAGGCTTCAGCCCGGGTTTGTCTTGGGACCACACTCCCATGGACGTGTCACACCAGCGTTCTCCACCCAAATGGGATGCGAGGGTTGGTTTGATCTGGGTCAGTGGAGCAGTTCCCCTCCCTCCTGCACCTGTGGGTGGGGCAGCCTCGGGTGCTCTCAGTCTCGCTGCGTGGGAGATCTGATTAGTCCAAGTGTCCTACCTCTGGAACGTTTTCATGACAATTTTAAAGGTAATGGGAAGCTCTTGGAATCTACGGAGACAGTTTTTCGGATGCCATGTCACCATGAGAATGAAAACCTCAAATCATGTCTGGCTTGGATGACTGTTGGGGTCATGCTATCCCATGACAAGGACCCATCTAAGGCCATGGGACACTGAAAAATTAGTAACTTCCAACACAAGGACAGATGCCAAGACTCCCAATGGTGGAAGAGGCTGACATCATACAAGTAATTATCCATCCAGTGTCTATTTCAACTTAAAATACGTTGTCAAAAAATGAAGAGTTTTACCTTTTTATATTCAGCAATGCCCAAGGTATTCCAGAGGGAGTATGAAATGCAGGTAGCAATTTTACCCCAAGTTCCACTGCTTTCTCTCGAAATATCTGAAAAGTTAAAGAGTCAAGTAAGCTACGGTTGTAAGCAAAACAAACTGTACTATATTGCTATTCCTAGCACTTTTCTACTTTGAAATTTTCTATACATGAAAAAAAATTAAATTATCTCAAATTAAAAGAAATTCCAAATAAATATAATTATCTAGGAAAGCAAGAATGGTCCAAGGGCCATGGTGCTATAGGGCATTTATTCCAATGTTGGTTGCACATTAGAATCACATAGGGAGCTTTAAATAATACAGATGTCTGGGTTGCACTCCTGAGATTCTAATTTCTATGGTTTGGGGCTTCCAGATCAGAATAGTTTAAAGCATCACAGGTGATGTCAGGTGATTCCAGTGTGCAAGCCAGGAAGAGAACCACTTATTGGTGGATAAGTCTTGGACTAAAAATCAGGATATCTGGTCCTTTTCTCTCATCACTTATTTATGAAGTCACAGTGAAAGAAGACCAGGGGAATGGAGGTGGGTCTTTCTGCATCTACTAGGGTTCAAGGAATCTGGAAAAGGGGCTGTGCATAAATGAATGAAGAGACTAGAGAAGAAATATGAATTTGGAAGGCATTTTGGGGGGCCAGACGGATACTTAGTTCTAGTGACTAACCTCTCCAAATCTCCAGACCCCTGCCTTTTTATTTTCACATTTTGCCCTACAGCAAAGCAGATATACATATCCAAGGTAAGGTTTAGTGAACAATAAAGTATTATCAGGTTGGGGGAACTGCCCTCAGCTGTTCCAGCAGCAGGTAATAACATGCAAATTTTCAGCCCTGCTGAAAGAGTCCATTCAACCTTCTGAGGACTTCTTGCATTTATTATGACCTGCTGGACTTAGCCTCCAGCAGTAAAGGTTAAAGGGGACCAAATATATGGTGATGGAAGATGATTTGACTTTGAGTGGTGGGAACACAAGGCAATATACAGATGATGCATCATAGAAATGTACACTTGAAACCTATGTGATCTTATTAATCAATGTCACTCCAATAAAATTAATAAAAAAATAGAAATAACACCCACAAAAAATAAAGTTGTAAAAAGACATATTATTATAAGTAATCGATATGGCCTCTTAGCCCTTGAAGGTTTTAACTTCCTCTAATGATAAGTGTAAGTGATTTGAAAGATACAAAGTTAAATTAGGTACAGATTCTACCCAGAATTTAGTAAAGAAGATAACTAAATACATATCTAGAACACAGATAAACAGGAGCTGGAGATAAGATTGTCTAGGAGTTCAGGGAAGTTCTGAAGGCTGAGTGGTAGAGAGGCACTTCTGTGAAGATTGTATGCAGCATATACGAGGGGCTAATAATGCTGGAGACTGGGGTGAGGATGGGAAGTGGAGGGCGCATCCCTGAAGGCATCGGTCTAAACCCAGGCGGAGGTGAGTGGGGACCTGCAGGAGAAATGGGACAGGCCAGTAGAGGGGAATGCTGCTAAATAAGGTCAGGCACACGCAGACAGCGCTGGCCTAAACTATGGAAGGTCATAAATGAAAGGCTAGGAATTTTATTCTGTTAAAATGGAAAAATATTGACAGTTTTTGAGCAGCCAATTCACCGGAGAGAATCATGCTTTAGGAAGGTTAATTGGTTGGCATCCATTCGTAGTTCTGGTCCAAAGACAAGCACGGAGTTAATTTACTCGTTGGAGGAAGGACGGCTCGAGCTGTGGCAGCAAGCAGGTGCCTTACCCCTGCTCCTTGTCACATGGAGCGCCTGAGCGTGGGAGGCTGGGAACTAAACATTTCCCTTTGCCTCTTCTTCAAACAAGGGAGATGCCAGAAAGGCTGGGGGAGCCCTGAAAAGCAAAGGCCTCGCCCAGCCAATGGGAAAGCATTAGTGAAAGCACTGTCAAAGCAGTCAGTATGGCCTGGCCGGCATGGCTCAGTGGTTGAGCATCGGCCTATGAACCAGGAGGTCACGGTTAGATTCCCGGCCAGGGCATATACCTGATTTGCAGGCTCAGTCCCTAGCGGGGGGAGTGCAGGAGGCAGCCGACCAGTGATTCTCTCTCATCATTGATGTTTCTATCTCTCTCTCCCTCTCCCTTCCTCTCTGAAATCAATAAAAATATATATTTAAGCAAATAATAATAAAGCAGTCAGTGTGGCTTCTCCAGAGGATGGGTTCCAGTCCGCAGCGCCTGCTCCCAAGACCTGAGTCTCCCCACACAGAGACCTGGGCACGTGAGCTCCCACACTGAAGACTACCCTGTAATACCAATGTTGGCGCTATTTCTAAGACCCTACTCTTTTGGAATCCCACTCTCATTTAGTAATGAAAATTAAGAAAGTAGTGTGTTTAATGTAAAACATGGTACCTCTATTTTTTTCTTTTTTTTTTTTTTTAGCTATTTCTATATACTACAAATGCCTGGACTCCAGGAATGTTAGTTTATCTAAATCAATTGTCAATCAAACATTCCTGGAGTCCAGGCATTTGTAGTATATAGAAATAGCTAAAAAAAAAAAAAGAAAAAAATAGAGGTACCATGTTTCTCCCCCCCACCCCCCAAATTATTATAACTCTCTTTAAAGTGGATAATTTCCTCTTCTAACAACTAACAGTGCATGGAAAGAGAGGAGAGAAAAAAAAAGACCAAAAGATATATTCTTCCTCCTTTCTCTGCCTTACCCTAGAGCAGTGGGCAGCAAACTGCGGCTCTCGAGCCACATGCGGCTCACGAGCTGCGGTTTGCCGCTCGGTTGACTAATGAGTTTGCCAACCACTGCTCTAGAGAATTCCAAGTTCTCTTCTGCTGTATGGGATTATCCAATTACTGCTCAGCCATCTCTTGACTTTCTAGTTTCAACCCAATTTCTTAAAACTGTAAATTAACTCTTTTTCAATAAACTTATAAGAGATAAAAGTCAAACTATGTAGTTAAAACACCATCGTTAATAGTATAATCTTATGGCATGTGAGTTACGGGTTCAGGCTTTAAAAATATTCTTCAAATTGGGTAATCTTGGACAAATTGCTTAATCTCCCCATGCCTAAATTTCCTCATATTAAAATGGGAATAACAATAGCATTTACTATTTTAAAGGCTGTGGAAAGAAATGAACACATTATTACATTTAAAGATCTTAGAATACATGGCAACTAACTACTCTAAAAGGTTAGTTGTAGTTTTCATAGTGATGATAATAATGGTATTTCCCCAAGAACTTTCCTTATTTAACTGCTTGAAATTCTTTCTGGTCTTGGCCTTTACCCAACTGTTGTTTTGGTACCTTCTACTCAAGTTCTGTATGTGTGTGTTCCCTCCCCTAATACACACACTCTTAATCATAAGCATTCATTCTCAAGAACTAAACACTCAGTTCTTATCACCTGTTTGAATTCCTAAATTCAACTTCCCATTTTAGCTTTAGTTCCGTACTTCTATTTGGGTGCTCACATCACAGTTTGGGTGTCTTGTTGTCTCCTGACACTTAACATGTCCAAGGTGAAATCCATCATTTAATGTCCCAGGCAAACTTCCCTAGTTCCATCACTGACATTGACTCTGAGTCCCTGGTGCTTGAGAGTGCGGGCATTTTGACTTTAGATTTATTGCTCTTCAGTCCCTGAAATGTCTCATATATAGCTCATTCCCTTTCCATGATAGGAGCATAATCCATATTTTCATTGCTGGGTACAATGAAATGGCATGATGAAAAAGAAGGTCCTCCAATCACGTCTACCATTTTCTCTTTTTAGTATCCAATGTTCTTGTTTAAGAAACCATACTGATTCCCTCTGTTTAAAATATCAGGTCAAAACTGGTCTACTGACCTTTCAATGACATCTATCAATCTATTATCTTCTGTTCTCTCAAAGACCAGTCTGACTCTAGCTTGAGTCTCATGGTCTCAAGCACTCACTCAAGTTCAGTCCATTCTATTATCTGTTTTTTAATGTTCCCCAGCTTTATCTTTATTGCGATATAATTGATATATAACACTGTGTACAACATGATTTGATACATATAGAAATGATTACCACAATAAGGTTATTTAACACCTCTATCTTTGTTTTTATTGGTGATGCCACCTTACCACCTTTAGTATATTTATTTACACAATTCTCTCATCCTGAAACACCCTTTTCTGTCTCCTTCTGGCCCATACAATTTAACCCATTATTCAAGGCCAAGGCCAAGATCTTTTCTTTCTGTGAACACCTACATTGGTATCACACAATGCAGCATTTGATTCTAGAAAGCAAGATACCTTCCTTCCTTCTTTTATCCCCAAGTAATTTTTTTTCTAAAAGTAGAGAAAAAACCCTCAATTTCTTCCTTGTTTCCTATTATACTGGTACATATCCACCTCAGATGAGGTCATTTGGTTTTTAAATGTATTGATAACACAGTATTTCTGTGAGTAGCATGGGGGAAGATACTTATATTCTCAGTCAACAGGAAACAATGGCACTTCCTGTCTCAAGGTTTCTGTCTTTACTGGTTCCTCTGGCTGCAATGCTCTTTCTCTCCACTTTCCTGTTTCGTTCTTAACTTCAGCGACCCCTTTAAATATCCCTTTTTAAGAGAGGTCTTTTTCAATAACTCCCCAGAAAGTTGGCCATTCTCATTTATTGTTTGTCATATCATCGTTTTAATTTCCATTTCATATGGAAGCCTCCAAAGCATGGACTTTGCCTTATTGGGTGGTGGTGGTGGTGGTGTGTGTAGCATCTAGCAAAGTAACTGGTGCTCAATAATAAATGTTCATTTAATAAATAGACATACCTGGGGCACTATAATGAGAAACCATTGATATTCCAGTGTTTGCAAACCGCGCCATCCCATTCCACTGGTTTCTACTATTTGCAAATAATTATGTCAAGTATTCTGGAGTCTTGAGCACAATTACAAAAGAGTTTTGGATTCTAACATTAAGCTATTGATGCTTTCAATGAAATCATATGTGAGCCGGAATCAGTTCCAATTCTTCATGTTTGATTTACCTTCTCCCGAGATATGAAGAGAGGTTACTTGGGGGAGGAATCTAGATCCTCAAAGAGAACATCTTTCTAGCTAACATGGCCAGAAGGTAATAAAATTCCAAACTAGCTTATCAAGTTAATATTATTAAAAGAATAAAGGAGAAATGTCACAAATCATTCTAAAGGGCAGTTAAATTTTAACTAGCACATCTTGGATAATGTGCTGGGAAGCAAATGATCACAAGTAGTACACTAACTGGTACTTCAGCACTCCTTCAAATGGGCAGGCACAATGGACAGAGGGCTGAGCCCCAGCCAGCATGTGGGTGCTAGCACTGGCTCGACCGTGGCTTCAATGGGAGGCCTGCACCAGTCACTTAACTTTTCTGGTTCTCAGTTTCCCCAGTAAAATGGGAGAGCAGGGCTCATAATCTCTACTTTTGATTTAACACTGAACCCCCCCCCCCCCCCCCCCCCAGTATTCAGAAGTCATAAAGCCAGTACTGAAATGAGACTGGCAAAAGAGCAAAATTATGCTCCTGTTGTATGAAGATAAGTGCTAACTTGCCACCGGATTCTTCGTCAGTCTTGATTTCCAGGGTTTGTTGGTACTTATATTTGGCGAAGAGGATTTTACAAAGTTAAAAGAACAAGATGAAAAATGACAGTAAATAAAATGCAATCCATGTTGACAATAGATGTTTTCTATTTTTTTTTTAAAAAATGACCATTAAAATTAAATAGGGTATTTGCGCAAGTCACCAATCAGTTTGAGATGGGCAAACATCTTATGATTCAACAAGAATCTTCAGAAAAATTCTGCGTAAGAGAGATCCTGATTTCACTCACAGTAAAAATAAAAACTAATATATGCTGAAAGAAGGGTGGTAAAATATTATGAAACAGCTTATAAAATAATCTTTAAAGCATGCAACTCACAAATAGGGTTAGATAAAAACATTTATGGTCTAAAGTTAAGAATTTCAAAATAACTACACCCAAACTGTATCTTTTCAATTACACTTAAGTAAGATCATCACCGTCTTTGATCAATGTTTAAAAAACGTCAGATTTTAGAGTCTGTCCAATAAAAACATTTATCTTTTTACTTTACCCTCACAAATAGGATTAGACAAGGCTGTAAACAAGATGCATGGCTTTCCTTGCTTTACTGGTTTGCAGATCCCTGGAGAACTGTACAATATATTTACATGCCAGAGCAAAGAGTTAAGAAAGAAGAAGCGAAGAAGAACAGGCAGCGCTGGAAAGAACCAGTTTCAGTTCAGGCATGCTTCGGTTTAAATGCACAATCAATATCAAAGCCTGTCTTCAAATGCGCTTGCTGAAAACTTCACTGTTAAAAGATCAAACACTGATTTTCCCCCATTAATAAAAGCAGAGTTTACCTATTACTCATTTTTGCTACAAAAAGCTCTCAGTGCAAGATGCCAGAGAAATGATAAATATCTGGCTGAACAATAACGGAAATAACCCATATATTGTTAGCTGAGCCGATCAACACACATAAGATGAACCAATTTTAATCCTTCAACTTATTGAGCTACTCTGGCTTTTCAGTTTAGAGCGGAACCTCTAAAGGTTAAATACTCAAGTAAAGACATATAAAATAATTAAGACAGCAGGAATTTACAGCTCGAAGAGACAGCCAAGGTCTACTATTCCCCTAATCGTGGTTTACAGTTGAGGAAACTAAGGTTCAGAGAGGCCCTCTTCTAGTTCAGTGCTGTCACAGGGGATGGTATGATGGCAGCTACAGCCAAGTGAGTGCTGGGTCCACGCCACCTCAGATACCTGCAACGCCTTTGATGTAGAGGGACGCCCCCTGTGAGTCCCTTGTATGGGTCTGTGTGCACATCCTCACTTTGCTGCCTGTTTTTAATCTTTGCATTTTCACTCTAATTAATTAAAATCCCAACTGAAATTTTTAAAATTAAAATATTTGTTTTATTTCTCAAATTGCATTATGAACATCATTTTTTTTTTCAGGTTGATAGGTTTTAATTAGATGAACACTTTTGTCGATTGTTTTGTTTTTCTTCCCTGTGATTCAGTACAATTCAGTCTTTAGCTTTTAGGCAATTAGATGAAGTGAGTGTCCTTCAATTTTCTGAAAAATTAAAGCACTAAGATCTCCTCAACTTGTTTATTCAAAACATAAAGGATATGCATGCTAACCTGCCAGTAACCTTGAGTTGAAACTTAAGAAGAAACAATATATATATATATATATATATATATATATATATATATATATATATACACATACACATATATATATTAAAAAAAGAAAAGAAGAAACAATTTAATTGTACCTTTGACTTGAGTTTCTAATCTATGAAAGCACAAAGTTTAAAAGCAAGAAGAATACTACTTCTTATACTTTATAAATCTAGATGCAGAATGCAGTAGTGAATAGGCATTTTATTTAATTATTTATTTATTTTTAAAATATATTTTTATTGATTTCAGAGAGGAAAGGAGAGGGAGAGAAAGAATAGAAAATATCAATGATGAGAGAGAATCACTGATTGGCTGCCTCATGCAGGCCCCCTACTGGAGATTGAGCCCACAACCCGGGCATGTGCGCTTGACCGGAATCAAATTCAGGACCCTTCAGTCTGCAGGCCAATGCTCTGTCCACTGAGCCAAACAGTCTAGGTCATGAATAGGTATTTTAGACTTAACTATCTTTATAAAAGATATTTATTTTCATGAAAAAATTAATAGCAAGTTAATTTTTTTAAAGTTTGCTTTTATGCTATCCCCCACTCACAAAGAATAAATGTTGATAAATGAACACTGATTTTTTCCCCTGAGGCTCTGATTTCATTCCCTGGTTCCTGAGTTGGCAAGATTTTCTAAAGTTAAGAGAGCAAGATGAAAAATGAAGAGGAAACTGGGGAAATTTTCGGGCTGTTGTTCAAGGTAGACATCACCAGTATCCAGGTATGCAGAAACCAATGCTACCTAACATCTGGAAATTGTTTGTGTTTTCCCTGAGCAGAAGTTAGGGTCAAGGTGGTAACAGACACACTGAACAGGGAGTCAGGAGGCCCAAGTTCAAGTTCGCACCTGCTGCTCACTAGTTCTGCACCATGAAGATGGGTAACTTCACTTCTTATCAGTATGGAACTTTCCTGAGAGATAAGGGGCAAAGATACATAAGTGACAACACCAAGAAATTATACTGGAGGTCTGACAGAGAAAATAGCTTGAGACATAATTAGGGTCCTTCAAGAAAGTGTCTCCCAAAGAACAAAGTTTGTTGTAGAGATAAATGGTGCAGAGGGGGAAGCTGGGAAAAATACTATAGTATGATGATAGAAAATTATATGTCCCTCCTCTAACATGCATTCCATATGGAAGCTAAAAGTGTACAGAAAAAGGAGAGGAAAGGCTATTTAGCTCCTGTGCTTAGAATTAGTCTGAGGTGTTCCCCACATTGTGTTATCGTAGATACTTTAACACCAGTAAATAACAGCAAAACAGTCCAAACCATTACACAATGCTTAAAAATGAGTTGTTGAGCTGCTCATTTTATCTCAATTTATGTTTAAAAAATGGGCAAGTTGCCAACATGATGTTCTGAAAAATATGCAGTATATTGTTAATAACATTTAACATTAGATAAGTATGCCAACTAGTTTCTGAACCCACATTTCATACCAAAAAGAAAACATTTTAAAATAAACCATGCCTGCTAAAGACACAGGAATTATGAAAGCATGTACCCTATCTAGCTATGACTTCTAACATAATTTGTGAAATCTATCACATAGAGCTTGTTAACATGTGATATCACAGCGTTAAAATAGGGAGTGTTCTGTTTATTATTACACTTGCAGGTAAACAGCACAAACCACTTGGAATATACAAAATTTGGACTTGGGAAACCTTTGTTCATTAGAAAGATAAGAGGAAGAAAATAACAGCCTTATCTATGCAAGTATATTATGATTCCCGGGCATTTTTGGGTTATGTCCCAGACCCCTAATCTCACTGCTAAAGAGTATTAAAATATTTATAGTTTAACCGTTTTCTTTGCATTGATTTCAAAAACTTGTTAAGTTCTTTTGATTTAGTGACATGTACAGGGATCCTGTCTTGGTGACTCAGCATTAGTATCACACGCAGACTTGGAGTTGGGGCCCCGTCATCAGCTGCCTGGGCTGTATTATCTTGAACATTCACTTCACCCGCTTTGTGCCTCAGTTTCTAGGTAGATGAATAGGGAATCATTCTCCCAAATCACAGGATATTTAAATGTGATTAAATGCACAAGTGCTTTTTAAAGAGCTGTAACAATAGCTATCATCTTCATTGTTCTTTGCTACAAGATAGTGGTTTCCTCAGGAATAACTGAAAGATGTTAGCATTCTTTGTCCATACCAATGGACCAAAAGCTGCTGAGCTTTTTCATGTCTGCATTGTATGGTCCTGCTCTTTCTTCCGGTGATTAGATGTCAGCTGATTACAGCGAAGATGACTCACTGTTGCTCCCCTTCTAAGTTGGAGTAATTTTGTAAACAGTTGCCTGTACCAGGGCCTGAAGTATCTACCTTTTGGGAAGCGAATAAACTTCAGGAAATGTGCCCTTTTTGTGTCAGATGACATAACTTGAACTATGAACTCTATAGGTATGAAAAAGCAGTGAATCAGTATATTATTTAGCGGTAATAGTTTGCAGATTTACAAAATAAACTAAATAGCCATATCTACATAGGCTTTTCTTTTTTGAATAAAAAAGGCAAAATGTAAATTAATCTTTTTGTTGTTGTTGTTCAAATAAATGGAAACCTATCTGGTTGTGCATCTAATACCATTAAGCTGGTGGGTTTTGTTTTGTTAATGTTGTTGTTAATCCTCACCCGAGGATATTTTTCCATTGATTTTTAGGGAGAGTGGAAGGGAGGGGGAGAGACAGAGAGAAGCATTGGTGTTCGAGAGCCACAACGATTGGTTGCCTCCAGTACATGCCCCAGGGGATCAAGTCTGCAATGAGGTACATGCCCTTAACCAGAATCGAACCCAAGATCCTTCAGTCGGCAGGCTGATGCTCTATCCACTGAGCCAAACTGGCTAGGGCAAACTGGTGGTTTTTGATTTCTGCATATCTCCTTAATTATATACTAGAGGCCTGGTGCATGAAATTTGTGCACTTTGCGGGGGGGGGGTCCCTCAGACCAGCCTGGGTCCCCTTGCATTCCGGGATCCCTCGGCAGATATCTGACTGATGGCTTAGGCCCGGGGGAAGTGGGCCTAAGCCGTCAATGGGACATCCTTAGCGCTGCCTCAGAGGTGGGAGAGGCTCCCGCCACAGCCACTGATGCTGCGCTCACCAGTTGTGAGCCTGGCTTCTGGCTGAGTGGTGCTTCCCCTGTGGGAGTGCACTGACCACCAGGGGGCAGCTCCTGAGTTGAGCATCTACCCTCTGGTGGTCAGTGCTCGTCATAGCAACTGGTCATTCCGCCATTCAGATTTGCATATTAGCCTTTTATTATATAAGATTACACTGATTCCTCTAAGTACCTCTGGGCAAAGAGTTCAAAATTTTATGTCAGCTGATGGGGGAACATTTTAAATTATTAAGTGGTGATGCTGCTGGACAGAAAATTTGGGAGCAGTGCAATTGTTCTCATGGTTGTTCCCCTTGGCAAGTTGACTGACCTCTCTTAGTCTCGGTTTCTTTATTTACAAAATGAAGAAAAATATCTTTGCACCTTAGAATTCTGAGAGGTTCTCTTTTTCCTGTTCTTTTTTCCCACACCCAAATTAAAATTTTCTCATTATTCAACGAACATATTCTCATTATTAAAAAACCATAAAATTGTCAAATAAACAAAAATTATAGAACATCATTAATCCTATACACCCAAACACACTATTGTTAACATCTTAAGCATCTATCCTTTTAAATAGTATTGACTGCATTTTTTTTTAAGAAAAATGGTATCATTCCATAGGTACTATGTTGTAATGTTTTAAATCCATTCCAGCAACTGAATCTACATTAAATACAACACTCTATGTCAGAGCTTAGCAAAGACTTTCTGTAAAGGACAATGTAGCCAGTCCCTTATTATTTGACTCTTGGGTTTCCATTGCTTTGATATTACAAACAGCAGTGGTATGAACATCGCTGTGTATATTTATTTGTACACATGACTTTCTTCAGGGTAAATGTTTGAAAGTGGAATTTCTGGTCAGAGGGCATTCGTTGATTCATTGACTCATTCACTAACTATAGTTGCAGGGTCAAAGCAGCCACAGACAAAATGTAAATGAATGTGTGTTGGTAATTTGCCAATCCCTGGATTGTTACCGTGATTGAAAGCGTCTTAAGTATTTTTCATTTAAATTAAGAAGTTTTAAAATATTTTCATATATACTATTTCATGACAACACTGCATCTGCTTTTAGTAGATCAGTTATATTCTTACAGCACCAGAAATAATTCAATGAAACAATGCCTTGTATTAATAGCAATCACCATCAGAATATCAAAATGTCACATAACTCAATACTTTTCTATTAGAAGAGTTTTGAAAATGTAAAATTGAAATAATTAGAGAGGCATTTTCTCTGTAAAATACAAACAAATATTAACCAACAGGACATATAACATCTCGTCCATTGTGGCCACTCTTGCACTATCTGAACACTTTTTAAAGCTATTAGACACACACACACACACACACACACACACACACACACACACACTTTAACATAGTTTAAACTTCCTCATTTATAAACTTTTAAGAAGGAACTTCTTTTATAATTCTGACCTTTTAAAAATGTCATTTCACTTACTCAACAAATATTTATTGAGTGCCTATGTCCTACATGCCAAGTTGCAAGAGGCACTTGGAATATGTAAGTAAACAAGACGGCTGTGGTCAATGACTCATAATAATACTTGTTTTTGAAGTGGAACAGTGGAGAAACATCCACCGAGTAGTATTTTATGATACACAGGAAAGAATGAAGTAATAACTTCCATTTCTCCTCTAAAAACAAAAAACAAAAAACGAAGATGGATAAAATATTGTTGTGAGTGCTGCACGATGTAACCAGGCAAATCCTCGCCATCATGATGCCTGACCATGTAAAATTGGCCACAGCATCACAGAGATGGAGAAAGAAGATTGTGTAAAACTGTAGAGAAAGTTATCATTTACGTGTATTTGAAGATGGTAAACTCAGCTTCAGATAAAGCAGGCTTCCCCCAATAGGATCTATGCACATCAGGTGTACATCTTTTCTTCTGTGACTGGTGGATATCTTATCATTCAGGTGGGAATCACCTTTAGTAGCTGAGAAACTGATCTATTAGATCTGCTCAAAAGAACAAGCTCTAATAGAAAGACCCAGATAGCAGCACTGTGTGTTTAAAAAAAAGTGAAACCCATGGACGGAGGAAGACAAATCCTATATAATAAAAGCCTGATATGCTAAGTGTCCAGTCTACCATTCAACCAATAAAAGCAGAATATGCTAATGATGCTCAACTCCTCACTATGACGTGCACTGACCACCAGGGGGCAGATGCTCCGACTGGTAGGTTAGCTTGCTGCTGAGGTCCGGCAGATTGGGACTGAGATGGGCCGGACACTCTCTGGAGCCCTCCCAAGCTCCCTTCTCGGCTGGCCAATCTCCCGTGTCCCTTCCTGGCCCTGATCATGCACTGGTTGGGTCCCTTGGTCTGGCGTGCATCCTCTTGCAATCCGGGACCCCTCAGGGGATGTTGGAGAGCTGGTTTCAGCCTGATCCTGCAGGCCAGGCTGAAGGATCCCACTGGTGCACGAATTCATGCACTGGGCCTCTAGTACTATATACTATCACATATGTGGAATCTAAAAAAGCTGAACTCATAGAAACAGAGTGGAACAGTGGCTGCCAGGGGCTGAAGTGGGGGTAGAGGTGGGGGAAATGAGATGTTGATCAAAGGGTACAAACTTCCAGTTATAAGATGAATAAGTTCTGATGATCTAATGTGCAGCAAGCATGGTGGCTATAGTTAACAATACTGTATCACATACTTGAAAGATGCTAAGAGAGATCTTACATGGTCTCACCACAAAATAGAAGTAGTAATTATGCAAAAATCTGTAATAATCTTTAAATTTAGCAAACAGCACAAGAGATGGAGGTGTTAACTAATGCTACTGTGGTTATTAATCTTAAGTGTATCAAATCACCACCTACTATAATCTTATAAGTCAATTATATCTCCATAAACCTGAAAAAAAAGTAAGATTCCAAGTTCTGAGGCAAAGCACAGTGGGGGAAACATGGCAGTGCAGGATAAAAGGGAAATAAACACAGGAGAGTCCACAGATCAAGGTGCCAAAGAAATGGACTCAAGTTCTTCTAACACTAAATAAAAGGCAATGTACTAGGTGAAAATTTGAGATGAAGACTGAAAATTTCCTGTTAACAAAATAGAATGAGAATGGGGTATTGTTCCCTCGCTCCTAATTTTAGTCACTACAAGATAGAACTGTTGAAGACAAATGACTGAGAACCATGAGAAAAAGCAACTATCTTTTTTTCAAGGGCCTGTTATAAGAAAATAAATTCTGGCCAAGTCCAACATGGATCTTAGACTTTGAGGAAATAAGATTTCAAAAAACCTTTAAAACCTTTGTTAGGTACTAATGATAGAAATTTGTGTCACAGATTCTTCAGGGATTATGAGAGGGCTCTTCTATTTGCTTTATTTAACTGGAGTTTTCCATAATGTAAATGCAACACCAAATAGCTTGTGCTGCATTGGAGACAATGCGCGTCAGATGTTAGGGAAGGAGATTGTTATGATTCCCATAGAGGAAATGTTTTCCTCAATTCTTGACTTAGTACAATGGTCGGCAAACTCATTAGTCAGCAGAGCCAAATATCAACAGTACAACGATTGAAATTTCTTTTGAGAGCCAAATTTTTTAAACTTAAACTTCTTCTAACGCCACTTCTTCAAAATAGACTCACCCAGGCCGTGGTATTTTGTGGAAGAGCCACACTCAAGGGGCCAAAGAGCTGCATGTGGCTCCCGAGCCGCGGTTTGCCGCCACTGGCTTAGTACATTAGGGTACGGTTTCCTAAACAATGGTGATTGCCAAATGTCTATTTTTTTAGTTTATCTTTAAAAACATGAACCCTGTTGATTTCAAGAGGTGGGTTTCGTGATACTAGTCAGCGGTTCTCAAAGTGTGGTTCTCATAGCAGCAGCAGCAGGGAACGTGTGAGAAATGTAAATGATCAGGGCCTTACCCAGAGCTGCAGAATCAGAAACCCTGAGAGTGGGAGCCACAGGTCTGTTTTAACAAGCCTTCCTGGGGATTCTGACACACTCCAAAGTTTGAGAAGCACTCAACTTCTCAGAAGGTGGACTCAGGTAATTCAAAGAATGGGAACTAAGTGGGTGGGAAACAATACTTTAATCAAAATACAGTACTTATATATTACAATAGGCAGTATACTGTTCCTGCAGTGAATCAAGCAAAAATCTGTAATAATCTTTAAATTTAGCAAACAGCACAAGAGATAGAAAGCCACTGATGCTGAATTTGCAGTTTAACAGCCAACTCTCCATTTGCTGTGTGCCTGATATTTAAGAGCAAATTGGACAGCCAATTCCTAAATGAATGGCAGTCATGACTGCATAATTTCAGCCTTCCGAGCTTGCCACTGTGGCTTCGGAGCTTATTTTACTGTTAAGTCATGTCTCTAAGTCACTTAATAGCATTAGAATGGAAAGATACGGTCAAATTTATGAGGCCAAGAACGAACCTCCTGTGAGTACTTCAGACCACATTGAGAATTTAATTATTAGTTCACAACACAGCATTTATTAGTCTTGCCTCTCTTCATACAGACTCTGTTGCAAATCAGCACACAATAGTATTTAATTTTAAAGGATCATTTACATGTAAAGTAACTCTTGTGTTTTTATCTGTGGTAGTTCACAGATAAAATAATCCTTCCTGTTTTAGCATAGGACTAATCATACAAGGTTTAAAACATTAAAGGAAAAAATAAAACAACTATTTTCAACAGTGAGAACTCTGCTAATACTGCACATTTGGAATAATGAAATGGACAACATTTATAAAATGAGACATGGCTTATATTAATAGCGTCAAGAAGATTTATATACAACTTTGTTAAGACTGAATCTTACAATGTCTGGTATTTTGGTTGTCTGAAGCTTTTTCTCCGGTAGATTCATCGAGAAAAGCTCCTGGAAACAATATTCCCTAAGTTCTTACATGCTGGCAATACTTTGCCCGTTTCCTATATACCTGAAAGTTGGTTTTGCTGGATATAAAAATCATTGTTTCTCATTCTTGCTACCGCTGTCACAATTCCCCTTGAGTTTGTCATTAAAATGGGAAATGGGTTTATAGTGGACAGCACTCTATATTCAAGTTTTGGGTAAGGAAGGAGTTAAGACTGTGGCTACTCCATCAGTAAAGAATCAGTGCAGGTTCCTAATTGTTCTGTATCTACAGCAGTTTATTATTTTCTTTTCAGTACTTCTCTACTTCTTAACATCCCTCTTCCACAATTTTTCTAGGGGATCAACTTTCCTCCTCCTTTTTCATTTACAGGTATTTGCTTATCTGGATGACTAAAGCATGGTAACGCACGAAGCACAATTCTACATTTCACCAGAAGGAGCCATAGTATTTATGGCCCAAAATGCATTAAGAAGTTTTGAGTTATGGGAAGAAAACTTCTCTCACCACACTCTTCCTCCAATTTGTAACATTGTGTGCACTTGATAATCAGTATATCACAGTTTGAGAATACTGGATTTAGAGGATGTTTAAAAGATATTTATTTCACATCCCATTATTTTCAATTAAAGAAAAAAAAATCTGAAAGTGATAAAATGACTTGCTCAAAGTAATGCAGTGAGTCGGCAACCTAACAGGGTCTGAGAAGCTAGGATTCCAGATTCTAAGAGCAGTGCTCCTTCATTCAGTAAGAGTTTATGTTCATTAGGTTGATGTCTCTAATACAATGAATAGTTCAAGTAGCCCTCTATTTACAAATGTTTTACCTGTAGGCTCAAAATTTGACAATTTCCCTTAGAAGCACAATTGTAAGTAATAAGAACCTCAGATCATTACAGGAAAGTTTATTCCAATTATAGGATCTCAGACAAGTAGCTAATATCCCATAACCGGAGTAGGGTAAGGAGGGAGTAAAATGAAACAAGACACTGTTGGCTTTTTATCACATCTAGAGATTCCTTCAAACATTTTTTAAAATTACATTTCAAAATTTCTAATACCTGTATACCCATAACCAAGATCTATCAATTCATATCATGAAGTCATATCATCAAATTTGCTTTGAGTTTTAAAAAAATAAAGTAAAATAGTACAGTTTCTAATTACTTTGAGTTTCCATCACAAAGTGAATCTGTATTTTGATTTGAGAAGCCTCAAGAGTGTCTGGTAGACTGTATGCTTTCCTTACATAGTTACCTCCTTAATCTCTCCAAGTTTTCTTTCTCCCTGGCTCATCACTGAACAGCTTTTCTCTTACTTTCTTCTTCCTCAAGCAAGCATGCCTTGCTTTTGAAGTTCCATAAAGGATATTTACTGCTGTAACAACAGAAAAAGGTTCTCTGCTATGTCTTCCCGAATACCTTCTTTTAATTAGAAGAAAGACAAAGTCACAGATTGTGCCAAGTGCTTCAGTATTCCCGGATTTCCTTCTGTTAGTAATAAAAATAAACTCTATTGAATCTATACACTCATCGCAAATAATTCTACTCTTTTGCTTTTTAAATGGTTGATAACAGAAAATACAAAGACATTTCCAATGCACATATTCTTTTTTAAATATGAAATGCTGTGCGTACTAATTTGTATGACAGTTTGGATTGATTTGTGTGTGTTTAACAAAAGAAATATTGTTTGTATAATTAGCCTTTGTAGTTGGATCTGAGACTGTGTAAGGATTTAGGACCAATCTGTTTACTTAAGCTTTGTTTTAATTCCATTTCCATGTGAACTGAGGATATTATTAACATCTAGTAGATGCTCTTGTAATTAACTACCATCTGAAATGGCCATCTATAAATTGGCTGTAAAGAAGGAAATTCAATTATTGCTGAATAAAGGTCATTTTCTTTATGAAGAAATGTTGGGGCGAGGGGGGGGGGAGGGGCGTGGAGAGGGGAGATGACTTTCAAGACTTTACACCCAGATTCCTGTAAGAAACGTTTAAAAAATTTAAATCTAAAGACAGGCTAGAACCGAATCCTGAGTAAGTCTAGGGACAAAAGTTTGGTAATGACTTTTTTTCTATGGGTATTGCAATTTTCCCTTGATATTTTTCTGATCATATGATATTACTGGTTCAATAAGAAAACTCTGATAAATATAGAAAAACAAAAGACAGGGGGAAAAGATCAAAGTAAATACAATTTATATTTAGGAAAGAGTTTCTATGCAATTATTCTCTATGTTTCCCATAGCTGAAATGGGAAGCAAATAAAATCTATATCTAGGACTAGTTTCCTACGTAATTATTCTCTATGTTTTCCATAGCTGAAGTTACATTATACATGAACATTTGTATCTTGCTTAATTTATGACATCAATACTGTCCATGCCACTATATAAATGAACAAGCATGAAATGTAATGGTTGCACTATATCCCATTATGTGGGCGCTCCATGATCTGCTCCACCATTCTCTCCTGCTGGGCATTTGCGATGTCTCCTCTGATTTACTGAGTCTATAAGATATATCCATTAACTTCTTTAGGTTTAATGTGATTACATTTTCGATTATTTCTTTTTAATAGATTCCCTAATGTAGAATAACTGGCGCTAAATAAATAACTTTATTAGGATCTTCTTATACACATAGTACTTTTCCGACTACTTGTATCAAATTACACTCCCTTCAGCAATGTCTGAGTAAATTTTTGCCCTACTCTCACCAAATTGGCTATTCACATGGTTATTAGTCTTTGCTAATTTGATGGAAAAAAAAAGGGGAGCAAGAGGAGTCAAAGCGTTGGTATTTTGAGTATTTATAAAGAGAGTAAATGACTATTCTGAATATCTTTGAACATTGGGGGTGGGGGGTGCATTGAATGGATAAAACTAGTGGGATGTGCAACACAAGGCAGAGGTGAAATGAGTTTGGCAATACAGTATTTGAAAGTATGGGAACTGCCCATTTACCTGAGGACTAATTAAACGCCATTATTTGAGGTGACATCTTGAAATCCCAAAACGGGACAGACCCCTAGGAAAATCTCATGGCCGCATACTGGGTCACTGGGTCAAACCTTGGTGTAACCTTAGGCACCCTGGTTTTGAGTCTTGTTTTTTGACAGCAATTAATGATTGAGGAAAAACATACCATAAAATGTTGGCTCATTTCAAAGGTTAAAGACTATGATAAGTAGATATTTTAATCATTTTTTACAATTACTTTTATATGACAATAAATGAGTTTTCTTTCCTCTTTTTGTCTAAATAAATATAATATAAAAAGCAAATAGGCAACTGGATTCCAAATTTTTTCCCCCCAGTTAGGCGAAATTTATTAAAGTGCTGTCCACATATGGTAGATTTACAAGCTATTTCTAAGTGCTTTTTGGAATTCTCTAATTACATAAAAGCATTCCAATTGTATTGGTAAACCTTCACAATTTATGTCTGTTAATAAAGCCAAACAATTTTAGTTTCATTGAAGTAACAGGGTACTATAATTTTCCTTCATATTTCTTTATCAGAAAATATGATTCTAAATTGAAAATACTATTCTTTTTTTCTAAATTGTGTACATCTACATCAGTATTCTCAATTACCATTGTCTTCAATATGCCTTACTTACAAAGAAGTTGAATGTATACCTTAATCACTGAAGTGTTACACCACAACAAAGATATGAATTTTATCAACATTTTGAACTGTACCAGATACTAACTCAGAAAAAAATAGAAATGAATGCTAAAATCACATGGATATATATATATATATATATATATATATATATATATATATATAATATAAGATTTTTGCTACATGTACTCAGTGGACAATGAGAAACATTTTATTCTACTGATGAATAGTGTGAGGGAATGAACGATAAAAACATGGAGAAGAAAAATGAGAATGCTTACAACTTAAAGAATTATTTGGGAAAATTCAAGGACAACTTTGTCTCTATTTTGAAGAAAAAAAAAAAGGCCCGAATGCAATAAATAAATAATTTCAAGTACAACTTGAATAAAAAGCTGTTACAAACCCACAAGTGTGATGAACATATTGGTTTAGTTTTCATACCTTAATTATTCTTTGTTGCGAGAAGTGGACGATTTCATGGGTTATAGAAGATGGTTGCTAGCTTACTATATGAGGCTTAGATATTGAGCTAAGGAGCAAGTAAAAAAGAAAGATGGTGGTTCTAATCCTGGTAACTTCCATTTTGGGAATAACACGTGGGCAGGATCACGCAGCGGGCAGAAAGGGTCTGACAGCAGTTCGGTGGCTTCCCGTGTGTGTCAGCAATCAGCTGCACAGAGCTCCGGTGGACCCACCACAGGAAGATTATGCGAATTTGCAGCCCAGCACTGATACTGTACACCTGGCACACAGCAAACCCTCAAAAAACGGCCCTATTACCTACCACCATCGTCATCAGCCCTACTGCCCTCGTCCTCCTCCTCCTCTTCTTCATCCCAAAGGAAAGACAATCTACTCAGAACTCTCAGGTGCCTATGGTTAGAATGCTATTTCTCCAGCTCTTCAATGGTGTCATTCAGACCCCTGACTCCCATTTGATTTAGAGAGTCCTTCGCATCTCCCTCCCCACCTCCCCTTCACTCTCTATCACGTGAGTATATTGTATTTTCTTCACAGCACTTATCACTATCTGAAATTGTCCTGTAAACTTAGCATTTTACCTCATTTTGTGAGAGAGGGGCCTTTAATTTATCGCTGAATCCTCCAGAGACAAGAACATAGTCTGGCACATAATAGATGCTCAAAATCATCACAGATGGCACATAATATGTGCTGAATAAAGGGGTGAATCATAAGCAACTATATATGTTAATAACTGACGACAGACCTTTAAGATCCAAGATAACTAATTCTTCAGAATGAAACTTTGGATTAGTATAATTGTAAGCCTTGCCATAAAGCATTAGATAGCATTAGCTAGTCATAAAGATTAGACAGCGGAAACACACAGATGCTATAGTTGTTATCTGAGTTAACCGTTAAGCCTAAGTTAAATAGAAAGTGTACATAAGCTGACTAGAGGAAGCTCCTGAGAGAGGACTACAGTAAGAAGCCACTATTTAATCATTATTATACCAAGTCATATATAAGAACTGAAACACAGCAGTCAGTAATGATCTATAAATTAGAGCAGTTATCCTTATTATTATATCAGGAACTTTAAAAAATCTGTTAGTACTGGACAAATAAATACATTAAACAAGCAGGACTTATAACACGAAGGTGACAACCTCTTCTGCTTCTCTGGTCTCACCCCAACCTACGTAATGGCAGAAACGAAAAACAAAACAAAACAAGTGTTTAGAATAAAGAGCTGAAAAAATTCTTGTAGCCTATGCCTATACTATTAAACCTCTTGAATTCCCTCATTTTTAAGAGGGAATTCTAGAATTAATCACTATTTGTACTGCTTCAGAGAAATTGGATACTTCAAATTAAAACAAAGATCAGTTATTAAGTTACAAACAAACATCACCCTCAAGGCTTGGGTGTTATCATCAATGTAAAAGCATTTTCAGCTAACTTATAAAATAAGCTGTTTGCTTTTTAATGCAGAATTAATGGTGGCATATCAGCAGAGCTTGCTTGGAGAAACACTTCATAATGGAGCAGAAATATGTTCAGTTACTAGAATGGTTAACCCTAAAATTTGTCAATGAACTATTTTCTAAAATGTTTTAAAGGAAAATACTTTACCCAGAAGCCAGTTTGGCTCAGTGGATAGAGCGTTGGCCTGCAGACTGAAAGGTCCCGGGTTCAATTCTAGTCAAGGGCACATGCCCAGGTTGCAGGCTCGATCCCCAGTAGGGGGCGTGCAGGAGGCAGCTGATCAATGATTCTCATCATTGCTATTTCCATCTCTCTCTTCCTCTCCGAAATCAATAAAAATATATTTTAAAAAAAAGAAAAAAAGAGAAATTCTTTAAAAAATACTTATAGTATAAATCTACATCATAAAAAGTTAACAAGAAAGCTTGTAAATGAAATCTTTAGAGGACTTACTTTACAAGGCACCTGCTACACATTGAATGTTTGTGTCCCCCCCCCCCCCTCCCACCCCTCATTCACATGTTAAGTCCTAATCCTCAATGTTAGGATATTTGGGGTAGGTTCTTTGGAGGTGATTAGGTCATGAGGTGGAGGCCTCATGAATGGAATTAGTGCCTTAAAAGAGACCCCAGAGCACTCCCTCACCCCTTCTGTCACACGGAGAAGATGGCCGTCTGTGAACTAGAAAGTGGGTTCTCACCAGACTCTGAGTCTTCTGGCACATTGACCTTGGACTGCTCAGACTCCAGAACATTGAGAAGTAAATGTTGGCTTTTCATAATCCATCCAATCTATGGTATTCTGTTACAGCAGCCCAAATGGACTAAGATAGTACCTATTTCCTAAACTTTAAAAATTTTAACCAAGCATGTATTTATAAATCAAATGACCTATACTAGGTAAGATTTAATTTTTAAAGTGAGTCCAAAACAAATTCATATTTCATCTCACCAGGATCAAACTTACTACATTTATTTATGTAAGTTTCATCTAGTTATAGTTTAAAAGAAACAGCTCTGCATAGGTATATTAGTTGCATTAAATCCAACTAATTAGCTAATATGCATTTTGTTTCCATTTCTAATGCCAACTCTCATCATCTGAACTAATTTCTTAAGGCGGTAGAGCTGTGAAAGTGTGTCCAACCATCTTCTATTTAAATTTCATGAAGCATAAATACTTTCTCTTTTTTGTTTAAGCAGCAACTTTTGTTGAATACATATTTTCATACAGATTGATAATATTATATAAACAATGATTATATCTTAGCAAATTAAAAATAGGTTCACTGACAGTATTTTTTTAAAGACCAACTTTTACATTATATTTTTCCAATTAAAATGTATTTCATAATCAGCCATGCTGATAGATTCTGATAAAATCCCTCTTTATGCTATCCTGAATTATGAAATCACTCAAAACTTCCTCATTTTTAAAATGTCTTATTCATACACCCCTTATATAGCCTTACCTTCTTGTCAACTGCTAAAATAACTGCTACCACTCCTATTCTACTTCAACTAGGCTCCAGGCAATTTAACTAGTGCATTTTCTCTCTGATCACCACTCAACTGCTTTTTGTTCATACTATCATTTTGTTCATATACTCATTTTGGATTTCATGGTCTATAATTTCAATAAAATGTTTGCTAAAGGCTAATCCACGCCTTTCTTTGTCACACCTGGCTAGCAAAAAAACAATTAAAACCAAACAAACACCTTCCATAGGCTTGTATGTGAGCTGCTGAGCTCCTAGAGAGAGAAATACCATATACCTGGGAGGACTGATGTCACCAACCTAGACATTGTCCAGGAACTCTACCGTGTGTCTCCAGCCAACCCTATCTAGAATGACAATTTTAAATTCTGCACACTCATTTCCAAAGTTTGTTTTCTCTCTGAGTCTCAGCAGACAGATATCCTATCTTTTCTTCCTTTGTGTGGTTAACAGGCCACGAGATGGTAACTGTCTCATATTTTTGACACCCAATCTAATTAGCTGCTGACATGTATCCCCCTCTTGCCTCCATTCTCTCAGACTGCAATGGGAGAAGGACCCCTTTGTCCCTAATGCCATCTGTCCTCTGAATTCCACCCTCCCCCACCTGCTTAAAGACCGTCTCCTCTTCAATCACCCACAACTTGGATTCTGTGCTGTTACTCTACCTAAAGCACTCTCAGTAAAGTCGTCTGTGACCGCCATACTGCTACATCCCAGAGACACGTTTCAGTCCTTATACAACTTGCCCTGCAGCAGCCTTTGACACAGTGAATACTTCCTCATTTTTCAAAATACCATGTTCCCTTGTCTTCTATGATAACCACATTCTACTGTTTTTCCTCCTCTTTCTGGGACCACCACGTCTAGTCTCCTTTTCTAGCTCTTTCATCTCATGAGTTCTTAAATGTTAAATCCTCTTTTCTCAGTCTACACAACCTCTGGGCAACTTCATTCCCTTCAATTATCATTTAGCTCCTGAGTTCAGGCCTATGGCCTACATCCACTTTAAGATCCCTGATGTCTAGCTGCTACTTGGCATCTTGAGCCAGAATGCCCACATTTTAAGCCCACCTCTGCCACCTCCATGCCCTTGGCTTAACTCTCTGTGCTGCTTCTTTCTCTATAAAATGAGGATAAAAACAGTATCTACTCCTACTTTATTTTTTTAATTTTTACTTTATTTTATTTTTTGTTAATCCTCACCTGAGAATATTTTCCATTGATTTTTTTTTAAAAGAGACTGGAAGAGAGGGGGAGAGACACAGAGAGAGAAACATCAATGTGAGAGAGACACATTGATTGATTGCCTCCGCACGCATCCCCAACTGGGCTGGGGGATCGAGCTTGCAACTGAGATATGTGCCCTTGACCAGAATCGAACCTGCGACCCTTCAGTCTGCAGGACTATGCTCTATCCACCGAGTCAAACCAGCCAGGGCTCTCCTCCTACTTTACAGGGCTGTGTTGAAATCTAATGAATTAATATATTAGTTCGTTATTTCTGCAGCACCAGAGCAGTGCCTTGAAGCATCTGCTGACTCACTAAATAAATGTACCTGCCAGATGGTAAATTATCACAATTCTGAGGAATTTTCTACTAGCCCTATTAAATTTGAAATTCCTTGTTTTAGGCACCTCATGGTGCCCTTCTAAAGGACATCACAATTTGAAAGAAAAAGAATTACATAGGAATATTCCTGGAAAAATACAACTTCTGTTTAAAATACACACAAATTCTAGTATTGTAAGGCCACATCGATATGATTCAGACAATAGAAACGATATGAAGTATTGGTTTTAACAGACATTGTGAATGATTAAACGATTTAATATTACTCTAAATACAAGCATATTGCCTCATCTCTTTCATTGGGCTTTGATAAAATGAGAAGTGTCTGGCCTAGGGAACACGTAAATAAAAGGAGAAAGTGGTTGAAGGAAAAGCACCAGGTCCTCAATGTCCGGTCAACACAGGAACTGCCGCCAAAGAGCAATGATTAGCCCTCACACCAGACAACTCCAGTGGAGTGACAGGCATCCCTTTTTATAGGGTCGTTTATGTCTGTTTTTCAACTTTTTACTGTTTGACATTTGGAAAGTTAGGGGGGAAGCCTAGAGCAGAAGGTATTTCTTGGAGAAGCAGAAGTTTGTAGACAAGTGCTGGAGCAGTAGCTTTTTACTTGAGAAGTTAGTAAAGATGTGTATTCCTATCCCAAAGCAAGACTCTCCACTTATTTCTTGCTTGCAAAGGCTGGAAGTTTTTTTTTCCTAGTTGTTGCAGACTGATTCCAGTTTGGGGACCCTTGCAGAAGTCCGTCTGCTCTCACAAATTCCTATCTTCTGCTACTCCTTGTTTAAGTGGCCACTCTGTGGCAGTCATTAACACTGTTCACTCATTGTCTTTCCTGGGCTTATGGTGCTAATGCTGCATCCTCTTCCCCAGTTAAGGTGGCCATGTGACTTGCTCTGGCCAATGAGATGCGAGCTTTCAGATAGATGCAATAAAAGCCAGTGTGTGATTTTCCAGATTCTCTTTTGCCACTTCCTTTCCCCTAACCCACTAAGTCCCACCTTGGCAAAATGACCCAGATGACAGCTTGCTCCATCAATCTGGGCTCTGGAGGGAGGATGATGAGAAACATAGCCGTGAGCAAACCATATAGTGGGGAGAGCAGAACAAGTAGTGTACAGAGCATATTGTCCTACACGACTGAGATTTTGAGGTTGTTACTTCATCATAAGTTAGATCTATTCTTATTGATGTGAATTTGTAGTCTGCCTATTGTGGGTAAGATACCATGCTAAACTAAACAGGTTAGAAATATCTGATTAAGAAACAGATTATTATTTTTTTTTACTTTCTCTTTCCTTTATGTCTATCATGTCGATCAATTGGATGAGTAGCTAGGCCAGCTTCTGCCATTTATCCATTAGCATAAATAAGTTTGGGAGCTGAAATTATTAGCAAACTGTAGAAAAGCTTTCATGAGGTAAAGTTATTACTGCTGATAAAACTTCTGTTCTTTTGAAGACAATTAAAATACAGAATATGTAAAACAGAGAGAGAGACATATAGCAAAACTGAGTTAAGGAGTAAGTATGATTTCTATGGTTCACTCTGGGACAAAAAATGTTAATAATTTCATTTTATTTCAATGTATATTATTTTAGAAGCACTTCCATATGCTCTAGATCCCTTTTAAAGCACAAATAAATTTCAAATCATAATAAAATATTTAATATGCAACAGTTGTAACTCATGAAAACATGGTAATTTAATTACACGTATAAGCAAAATTACTGTTCTCTATTATGTTTTACTAAAGTAAACCTTTTAAATGAAAATATTAGGTATTACTTATATCATATTCTTTCTTTCATTAAAATTCAATAATGAATGCTAAATAGTAGGGTAATAAAGTCTACATAAGGATCAAAACCTTTAAAAAACTATAAGGATAAACACATTAGTACACAATAACAAGGTAAGAATCAATAATTACCACTTTACGGATATGATTAACATTGTTCCTTTTCAGAAAATTACATAAATATGTCAACAAATTGTTTCAGCTGGATAGCTTCCACAAATTAAAGCAAACATATGCCCTCTCATAATTACCTTTTCTAATTTCTTCTTAGGTTTAAAAATTCAGAAAATGTTCTAACTAAATGGCAATTCTACTTAAAGGGTCCACAATAAATGACCTACCATATTTAGTAATGGTTGAAATTTAGATATGATCTCTAGTTCACTGGTTTTCAAAAGCCTTCCTCTTTAGAGAACCAGCATGTACAGAACCGATAAACAGGAAGCTGTTCTATGGGGCTGGGGGAAGTGGGGGTGGGGGGGAGGGGGTGGAGTTGTAGGAACTTATTATGGGAGGTTCGAGATTGGGCATATTTTCAGTCCCCTTATTACATTCTTTTTTTTTTTTTTCCTTTTTTTTTTCAATTTTTTTATTAAGGTATTATATGTGTACATATCTTACCATTGCCCTCCCCACACCCCCCTCCCATATATGCCCCCTCCCCCCAGAGTTTTGCATCCATTGGTTATGCTTATATGCATGCATACAAGTCCTTTGATTGATCTCTTATCTCCCCCACCTCTCCCTAACCTTCCCCTTGTAATTTGACAGTCTGTTTGATGCTTTACTGTCTCTGTATCTATCTTTTTGTTCAAGATTATAATGTTCTTTATTATCCATAAATGAGTGAGATCATGTGGTATTTTTCTTTCATTGACTGACTTATTTCACTTAACATAATGTTCTCCAATTCCTCCCAGGTTGCTGCAAATGATGAGAATTCCTTCTTTTTTATGGCAGCATAGTATTCCATTGTGTAGATGTACCACAGTTTTCTGATCCAGTCATCTGCTGACGGGCACCTAGGCTGTTTCCAAATCTTAGCTATGGTGAATTGCGCTGCTATGAACATAGGGGTGCATATATCCTTTCTAATTGGTGTTTCTAGTTTCTTCGGATATATTCCCAGGAGTGGGATTACTGGGTCAAATGGGAGTTCCATTTTCAGTTTTTTGAGGAAACTCCATACTGTTCTCCACAGTGGCTGCACCAGTCTGCAATCCCACCAGCAGTGCACGAGGGTTCCTTTTTCTCCGCATCCTCGCCAACACTTGTCGTTTGTTGATTTGTTGATGATAGCCATTCTGACAGGTGTGAGATGGTACCGCATTGTTGTTTTGATTTGCATCTCTCGGATAATTAGTGACGTTGAGCATGTTTTCATGTGTCTCTTGGCCTTCCTTCTGTCTTCTTTTGAAAAGATTCTATTTAGGTCTGTTGCCCATTTTTTTATTGGATCATTTATCTTCCTTTTATTAAGTTGTATAAGCTGCCTGTAGATGTTGGAGATTAAACCTTTATCAGTGATGCCATTTGCAAATATGTTCTCCCATGCAGTGGGCCTTCTTGTTGTTTTGTTGATGGTTTCTTTTGCTGTGAAAAAGCTTTTTATTTTGATGTAGTCCCATTTGTTAATTTTCTCTTTAGCTTCCATTGCCCTAGGGGCAGTGTCAGTGAAGAATTTCTTTTGGCATATGTCTGACATTTTGCTGCCTGTGGATTGCTCTAGTATTTTTATGGTTTCCCGTCTTATGTTTAAGTCCTGTATCCATTTTGAGTTTATTTTTGTGTATGGCGTAAGTTGGTGATCAAGCTTCATTTTTTTGCATGTATCTGTCCAATTTTCCCAACACCATTTATTGAAGAGACTGTCTTTATTCCATTGTATGTTCATGCCTCCTTTGTCAAATATTAATTGAGCATAGTGGTTTGGGTCGATATCTGGATTCTCTATTCTGTTCCATTGATCTATATGTCTGTTCTTGTGCCAGTACCAGGCTGTTTTGAGAACAGTGGCTTTGTAATACAGCTTGAAATCTGGTATTGAGATCCCTCCTACTTTATTCTTCTTTCTCAGGATTGCTGTGGCTATTCGGGGTCTTTTTTTATTCCAGATGAATTTTTGGAGAGTTCTTTCAAGGTCTGTGAAATATGCCGTTGGTATTTTAATGGGGAGTGCATTGAATCTATAGATTGCTTTGGGTAGTATGGACATTTTAATGATGTTGATTCTACCAATCCATGAACATGGTATGTTCTTCCATCTGTTTACGTCTTCCTCTATCTCTTTTTTCAGTGTCCTGTAGTTTTCCGTGTATAGGTCTTTTACCTCCTTAGTTAAGTTTATTCCTAGGTATCTTAATTTTTTTGGTGCGATGGTAAATGGGATTGCCTTTTTAGTCTCTCTGTCTGTAAGTTCACTATTGGTGTATAGAAAGGCCCCTTATTACATTCTTTGCCTCCCAACAATCTCAAGCCTTTGGGGCCAGTTGCTTCTTTATGTCATCAATGTACAGATTTTACTTTTAAAAATTATTGGAAGAATTTTTTTATTGGAGTTCACAGAAAACCTAATAGAGGGTAGTCAACAAACACTAAATATTTTCTAGGGCTAGGCACACAGTGCTAAGCAAAGGGATATAATAACAGCAGAAACTTCATCCTTATTTTTCAGTTGTACAAATTCTACTGGGAAAAGCGGAGCAAGGGCATAGAAGAGTCACAGATCCATAACAACGAAGTGTAACAGCAGCATAAGCAGAGAGTGCAGCGAAGTGCCTGACCCCTCCAGGTAGGGGGAGTAGGAGGTGGCTTCAGCAGTGCAATCAGGGAGGGCTTCATGGAGGGGCAATATCTAGGTTGGGGGGGGGGGAGTGGAAGGAACAGGGTGTAGGCAGAGGCAAAGCACACCTATGTGCCTAGGGTATTTTTTGGGGGGTGGAGGGCAGCCCATTATAGTTAGAGAGGAAAGTGCCTAAGGGGAGTAATGAAGGAAACAGTAGGATGAAGTCAGATTTATAAAGGTTTTGTAGGCCAAATCGAAAAGTGAACTTTTAAGGCCTAAGGAGCAGGGGAGGTTTAGAGCGGGGCTGTGTGACACGCGATCTTGTCTTTCTTTAGGGTTGAAGTGGAGAACTGGCCGAAGAGGGCAGAGGCTGAAACTATGGAAGGCCAGTTCGGACGGACATCGCGAAGTCTGTTTTCTGCCTGCTTATCGTCCTGCCAGACCCAAAACAACACGGACAAGCCAAATCACAAATCTTTTCTTCTTACAGGTCGGTCCAAGTTCCCCGGTTTGGGTGTCTGAGAGCTACGTCTCCTCTCTAAAGGAGAAGATCCACAGGGCAGGGTTCGAGGAGCTTTCATTCCCAGGTATAGCTCAAGGCAAAGAACAGTGCCCAGCGTGTGGGGGGAGTGCAGTCAACACCGAGTGAAGCGCTACGTGACTTCTCCCAGGGGGTGCCTGTTTTTTGTGTGCCTCGCTGCCCTATCTGGCCATCGCCATTTCAACACTCCTCTTTGCTCAAGCTGTTGGGCCGAAAACACAGACCAGTGAGCGTCTTCCTGCTGAGAGCGCCACTCAAACGTGCCCTTTGCAAAAGCCTCCACTGCTCAACAGATGAATCATGTGGTTCTTCCTGTTACCATGTTCTTTCCCAGAAAAATATTCTCAGGAAGAATGTTAACGAGGAGGGAAAAAAAAATGCTTTATAAGCCCAGCCATTTCCTCATTTTACAATCTACTTAGGTCCTGATGTTTATTGTGTCCCTTTTTTTCTAATTAATAAAATATAGGCTTCGTTATTCATCCAGTAATTTTTTCATAATGTAGATATTTAGAGTTACGTATTTAGAATAAAGTACAACTTTGTCTGCTTTCCTCATAATTTAAAGTGATGCTTATACATGAGTTGCTTGTTAGGTAGTCTATTTTAATAATGTAAGAACAGATAGATCTAGAGACAAATGGTAGAGGAGCGAGGAGGGGGGGGGGGGACGGTTAGAGAGCAACCAAAGGACTTATATGCATGCATATTAGCATAACCAATGGACATAGACACTGGGGCGGTGGGGGCTTGCCCAGGCTGGGGAGGGATGAGGGAGGGGGTCAATTGGGGAAAAAGGAGACATATGTAAAACTTTAGACAATAAAAAAATATATTGTACAGGGGTGGACGTAAGTAGGCTTACAATTGTATGTGAAACACAGAGTTGATAAAGCTCTTGTAATAATCATAACGTACTTTTGCCCACCCCTGTGTATTCGTTCTCCGTTTTTGGCTCCCAAACATTTACGCTCTCCACCCTTCTAATAGGGCATCAATTTGCTGTCCAGGAATTATTCATACTTCCTTATCCCTGGTCTTCACAGGGTACTGAAATCGAATTCTCCGGAAGACTGCTTCTATCACACCCTCTGTTTCATTCCCCAAGATCCCCAAGGAACCACATGTAACAGAAACTGCCAATTGACCTCTTCCTCCTGCGACTTTGTTTTTTGACAAGAGTATAAAAAATAGTGCATGTTTATTAACTCTAGGATGTCCCAGAGTGATTGTCAAGCCAGAGATGCTCTATGGCAACTTGAGACTATTAGTTCCAACCTGTCCTTCAGCCTTCTGATTCTGTGGTGTCACTATGTCCTATAAAATTCACTTTCTGCTCCACATAGCCATTGGTTTCTGTGGTAATACAGATAATAATATGTGGGATATTCATACACACTATTTTCTACATGTATCATCTTCTCTTACAATGTCTTGTTTTGCATTTGCCAATTTTCAATATCATTTTTGCTTCGGTTGCTCTTTTAATTTTTTCAATATATTTTTATTGATTTCAGAGAGGAAGGGAGAGGGAGAGAGAGATAGAAACATCAATGATGAGAAAGAATCATTGATTGGCTGCCTCCTGCATGCCCCACACTGGGGATCAAGCCTGCAACTTGGGCCTGTGCCCTGACCGGGAATCTAACCATGACCTCTTGGTTCATAGGTCGACGCAAACACTTGAGCTATACTGGCCAGGCTGCTTTGGTTACTCTTATTCTACAATGCTGTTTTCCAAAATTTGTTCTGGGAAGTAATATTTGTAACTCAGTGGTAGAAAATGTTACATAAAAAAAGGAAGGGGGGTTATAGTTAAATAAGTATGGAAAACACAGAGATGAATACATTCTAATTCGTTTTTCTGTGCATTGTGAATTTCTAAGAAAGATCACAGGATGTAGCTTTTTATGACTTATTTTTAGTATGTATACAGGCAGGTTTGTCCTGCCATAACTAAAGAAATCAGTGGTGTGTAGAACATATTCCAGATGCTGCTATTTACTGTCTCCAATGAGGACTTAGAATTCCCTTGAGCTCATAATAGAGCAATGCTATTTATTTTACTTATCTTTCATACTGATCACTCCTACTTAGTATTCATCTGATCTCTATCCTGTCTGTTTGTAGTGCTTCTGTTGTTTGCATTTCTTATACAGACTTTGAAAATTTTGTGGCTTGACTTTTTCCCCAGTAGTATTACAAGATATTTTAACTGAGCTAGGGTGTTTAAAGTTTCTGAATATGTCCTTGAAATAAAAGTTTATTATAGGTACTTAATGTTTCTATTGTCCTTTTGATAGGTTTAGAGTTTCATTGGCATTCCTGATTATTGTTCAGTGTTTCTAATTGTAAGCACATAACACAAATCAGTGGTACTTCCTCTTCTATTCTTGCAATATAAATTCAGGAATTTTGAGTTTATAACAATGGGGGCCTATATACTTCTGATGATGATTTATAAGATGCTCTCAACATACTCCTGAACCTCAGTGATGAAATCAGAATGTTAAATTATGGTAATTTAGTAGCTCCTCTATGAGATAATTTAGGAAGATAGATTTTCTGAGATTATCTTAGCAAATACCTTGATCTACATAAAAATATGTGGTATAGAACTTTATAAACAATCTGAAATCAACTTATTTATAATTTGGGCATGTTGGTGTTCTTTTTATTAAATGAATGCTCAAGACCAGCCAGTGTGGCTCAATGGTTGAGCATCAACCCATGAACTAGGAGGTCACGGTTCGATTCCTGGTTAAGACACATGCCTGGGTTGTGGACTCGATTCCCAGTGTGGGGTGTGCAGGAGGCAGCCAATCAATGATTTTCTCTCATTGATGTTTCTCTCTCTCCCTTTCCCACCTGAAATAAATAAAAAACATTTTAAAAAATGAATGCTTAATATATCCTTTTAATATGGAGATATATACCTCAAGCATAGGCTTGGGGTAAAATAATTTTTCATAATCACATTCCTGACAGACACTTTTCCTGAGTGCATTGGTCAGTGAGAGGCAATTGTCAGTGATGAGGTAACTGGGAGAAAGAAGCAGGGAGTGATGTTGAAAGGGTCTAGAACTAGAAACTTTTCACCGGGCAATCCCACGTTAGAAAAGAAAAACTGATTGACGGATTACAGCTACATTATTCACAATTCAAGAATACTGAAAACAACCCAACTGTCAAATGTTTTTGGAATAGTTAGGCAAAACTATGCTAAGAAGATGAATTCTTATTAAGTAAAATCAAAATGGCCCTAGCTGGTTTGGCTCAGTGGATAGAGCATCCGCCTGGGGGCTGAAGGGTCCCAGGTTCGATTCTGGTCAAGGGCACATGCCCGGGTTGCAGGCTTGGTGGAGCCGATCAATGATTTTCTCTCATCATTGATGTTTCTATCTCTCTCTCCCCTTCCTCTTTGAAATCAATACAAATATTTTAAAAAATTAAAATGTATGCTGCAGAAATGAAAAAGTATGTAAGAAAATACCTTGCATAACTTTTCATAATAAAATTAAAATACAGAAAATCTAGATCTAATAAAAAACAATGTTTGCACAGGAATAAGGACAAAACAAGTCCACTAAACAAGTAATGATTTTCAATGGATGTATTCTTTGTAGTTCTTTGTTTATTACTAAGTTTAGCTAACTTAGCTAACAATAGAATTTTAAAAAATACTTTTAAGGTCATAGGCAAATGACTTTATCTATAAGCGAACTATAGTATCTGTGGGTATTACATTTATATAAGTATGTAAATATTTATAGGTTTATAATATTCATATATATAAAATAAATATGTGTATAAAATTAAGACATTGTTACGAGTGAAAAATGTATCCTAATTAAACATGATGCATATTTAGTAGAAATACATTTATTTGCTTCTCTTTGTACACCTAATTTTTCTATTTGAGCTCAGATACGTTTCAGCTCACCTCCATATAAATGATGAAGAAAGTTAAAACTAAGGTCACCCTAAGTATGCCATGTGAAAATCAATGAGACCACCCAGGCACTAGATACTCAAAGACAAGTATTCTAAAAGCAGAAATCTGTTAACTAAAATAAAATCGGGTAATTTTAAGTAGTATGACTTTTTAAAAGCATGGATTCCCTGGCTTAATGCTCAGAATAGTCTAAACCAAACTGGACAAGTAAAATTATTTGGGGCTGGCAAAATAGAAGAGGCATAGCGTACCAGAGGGTCTCTTTACCCTGGCTGAGGTGACAAAGTCCTTAATGAAGAATAGACTTTGAGATGTAAGCAGGACAAAGGAGAGAGAACTCATGGACATGGACAACAGTGTGGTGATGGCCGGGGTGGGGCAGGTGGAGGTGGAAGAGGACATAGAGGGGATAAATGATGATGGAAAAAATAAAGGCTGTAAAAAGGACAAATAGGGGAACACAGAAGCCATCTATATAACTTTGAAAAGCTCTATGGTGGAATAAAATCTAAAGAGAGAAAATGTTAAGGTTGTGCGGACTGTTTTATTTTGGCCAAGAATCTGAGAGATAGGACAATGTTAAAGCAGTTTTTCTTGTTAAACATTTATTGCCCTGCTTAATCTGTTTGAAGGAGCATAAAAATACATGAAATACTGCCCCAGGTAAGATCCACTCTTCCTCCAGCTAGAACGCTGGGGCCAACACAAATCTGAGTGACGTGCAATTGAAATACATGACTGCTTTTCCTTGACCTGAGCTCTGAACAGTCAACATCACAGGGGAGGTCCAAGTTCAACGCCTTTCAAGAAAATCTGTGTTCTTTATCAGAACGATACAAAGAAATCCTTTTTAAATCTATCAACAAAATGCAGCTCAATAAAAAACTCCTGCTTTGCACCGAGCTGCAGATACGGAATTAACTCACCCAGGAAGAGTTCCAAAGCACTCCATGCAGGGCTATTGGCCTGCCTGACCCTCACTGGAAAACTGAGCATCTCACTCGCCCCCTCAATTTCTTAAATACGGTACTTTTTATATCTTACTTGCCAAGCTTTCTTCATTTTAAAAAGTTTTTATTAAGCTGACATTAAACAAATGTTAAAATAACTTTTAAAGAAAAAAATTCACCCACAAGCCTGCCACTGCACTAAACCTCTTTATTTTGTCCACAGACACATATAATGTGTAGTGATAATCACACTATACGTAACATAATGGAGCCAGGCTTTTTAAAGGCATTGCGTACCATTTCCTGACAACATGTTCTGCCAAACTTTCCCAGTGTGCTCATTTAAATGAGTACATATTATGTAAAATTCAGTGTATGCTAGAGGTCCATAAGAATAAGAATATTCAGTGGATACCCCCTAAATATATATTCCCCAAAGCATATTTTATCTTAAAAATGTAACTTTAAGACACTTTGTAATTCCCATCTGTGTGCCACTTTTCATTACCTCTTCTCCAGACAGATAGTAGGCTGAGAGTAGTCCACCAACAAAGCGTATATTAACTTCAAAAACAGAAACTTCAGCATTCTGTAGAAACAAAATAAAGGAGGTGCATACATAAACAACAGTATACAACTGAGAAAAATATTGTGAGAAATGCACTAATCTTTTAAATTTTATTCAAATCATATATGCTTCCCCAGAGAGATCTATATATATAAAAGCCTAAGCGACCGTTATGACCGAACGACCAGAACGACCGGTCCACCAGCTGCTATGACACACACTGACCACCAGGGGGCAGATGCTCAACACAGGAGCTTCCCCTGGTGGTCAGTGAACTCCCACAGCCAACCTCCTATGGCCCCTCCCCCCAGCCAGACAACCTCCTGCGGCCTCCCCCTCTCACCGCCCCCCCCCCGCCTGCCAGCCAACCTTCTGCGGTCCCCCACCCTGGCTGGCTGGCTAATCTCCCGGGGTCCCTCCCCCAGGCCAGCTGGCCCCCAATAGGCCTCGATTACCGACCAGGCTGAGGGACCCAACCCATACACAAATTCATGCACTGAGACTTTAGTTTATATATAATAGGGGAAAATCCTCTCAAAATACATAGATAGAATAATTTTGACTCAAAATCTCAATTATAAAAATACTAGAGGTCCGGTGCACAAAATTTGTGCACTTGAGCAGGGGGCCTTCAGCCCGGCCTGCACCTTCTCGCAGTCCAGGAGCCTTCAGGGGATGTCTGACTGCCCGCTACCACATCTGTGTTCACCAGCCGTGAGCCTGGCTTCTGGATGAGTGGTGCTCCCCCTATGGGAGCACACTGACCACCATGGGCAACTCCTGTATTGAGCGTCTGCCCCCTGGTGGTCAGTGCACATCACAGCGACCGGTTGTTCCACCGTTTGGTTGATTTGCATATTAGCCTTTTATTATATAGGATTTGTGATATATTATTTCCTCCCTCTATTCAACAGCATTCACAATGCTCAGTGTTCTCTATTTGTGCAGATGCACTAGGGCCAGGGCATTCTGTTGTTCTGTTCTGTGTTCTCTTTTATTCATTTGCTTTTTCTTCCTGCAAGGCCATTTGGACTCACACTTTGGCTGGCAATTCACCATTATTCTAGTATCCTTCTCGCATCATGTTAAAGTAGCACAGCGAGAATGCAAATCCGACTTTAAGCTGGGGGACCTGGGTCTAGTGCTGCTTCCCAACTGTCTGCCTGCAGCCTGGAAGGGTCAGCCTCTGAGAAGAAATTTCATCTTTGCATGAAGGAGATGATAATCATATGTATGATGTATGCTGCTGAAATTGCTCTTGTCTATATCAATAAACTGCTATCTTTATGTACATTTTACAAATGGAGACACTGAGATTTATAATGGTTACTCTGACTCTCAGGTCAGACAGCTAATAAGTAGTTGAATCAGGATTTGAACTCGAGTACTAAATTCTTGGTCCAGGGCTCTGCTACCAATATCACCTAACATGATAATGCACCAAGTCTCTTTATTAATAGTCATATCATTGTGGCAACAGTCATTATTGCCAATACTTGCATTATTTTATGATATCTGACTACTAAATGGATTTGTCTTACATTCTATTACTAGATAATTTAATAAAACTAACCTACAGTAGATGTATGATACACTTTAAGCTTTAGTTAGCTTCTCTTGGCCTACTCAGTATTTGTTCACTTCTGCCTAACATCAAACCATTTACAATAATCATGGGGGAGAAGAGCAAATTATAATATATGGCGTAAATATTTGGCAGATAAACTTAGTCAAAATCATCTGAGATTTTATTTCCTTTCATAAACACTTATTAACCAACTTCTATGTTTTAAGAATATGGCAATGAAGACTGACAGGTCCTCAAACTCATGGAGTCTGAATTATAGTGGGAAGAAACAGTTATAGAGGAAAAAAGGAGATATATTTTCATTTAATTCCCAAATGATCTCTAAAAAGGTATAAGGATCTAACAATTAAAGCTAAGTAACTGTTTAAATTAAAATTTTTTTCCCAAAAAATTTCCTGCAAAAAGATTATGAAAACTACTCAGGAGGAAGAATTACTGGGCCAGAGTTAAGCAAAAATATCATAAAACAATCTGTGATGAGTTGTTTAGCTGTATTTCATAATTTTAACATATGTCTATATAATTTGATCAAAAGCACACTGTATAGGTGAAATTTATCCATGGTGTATGACTCTGAGTGAGTTTATGTAAATATTCGTAAAAGTTTTAGTATTCCACAAATTATTGATAAGAAAAAGGGAATCCATTAATTTGTTTTGGATCACACAGCTGCATTTTGTATGTCTAAGGGTCACAATCTCTATACATAAAAGCTTAAGCGACTGTTTGACTGGTAGCTATGACGCGCACTGACCACCAGGGGGCAGATGCTCAATGCATAGGCATGGAAACGTGGAACAGACTAATGAATCTCAGAGGGAAGTGGGGAAGGGGGAGGGCAGGAAGAGTATAACCAAAGATCTTATATGCGTACTAGAGGCCCGGTGCATGGATTTGTGCACCAGTGGGGTCCCTTGGCCTGGCCTGCGCCCTCTCGTAATCCGGGACCCCTCGGGGGATGCCAGGCTGCTGGTGTCTAATAATAAAATCTAATGACTCTAAACCCTCATATTGTATCACTCTCAATTTGTAATTGTGTTCTTCAGTTTTAAACCTGAGAACAGTCCTCCATATTTCTGCTTATTGAAGCTTGTTAAGGTGATTTCTATATTCTTACTCTGGTTAATTGGTTCATTAGACATGTCTTCTCTCTTCCTCCTATAAAAACTTTAGATAATTAGGACCTTTATAGCGACATCTGATAAGAATTATTGCAAGGTAGAAGACTGAGCCATTTCAAACATGACCAGAAATATATCTTAAACTACATATCAATCACCTATTGGTTACAGTTGTTCAACTAGTTATTGGTCTAGCCATGTATTCTAGAACTCTATTTATCCTGCTCTACATGTAAGATATCGAAGTACCCTTGCAAAGTGCCATGCTCAATCAAAGTCAATGGCTTTGTCTTTTGAATTTCATGGATCTAACAGTCTAGTGAGCCTGTGTAAGAAGCAAATCTGGCTGCGAGTGAATCCATGCCCTTCCCAGTGATTGCTCTGTCCTTGTCTTTACAAATCTGGCTCAGGAAGGTCACATCACCATTAGCAGCACTCAACCGTCATCATATCTTCCTCCTTCTGAAAACCTGAATTATATTTGAATTCCCAACATATAATTTTTTTCTCCTTTCTTTTTTCTCAAAGTGAAATATAAATTATTTAGAAACCTTAATTTCCACTTTCTGGGCTACCCTACGTTTTAGGTCAGAAGACTGAAATTTTGACACGTCACTCTTTACAGATCCTCAGGAGAAAAGGACCAAGAAGATAACGATTCGCCCACGGCAACAAATTGGTTGACCATATTGTTGAGCAGACGATAGAAATACTACCTTAGCCTCAGAAAGACCTGGGACTGAAGACTGGTTTGGAAGCTAGCTGAAATGTGAGATCCTAGGCAAGTAACTTCTTCTCTCTGAGCCTTGGTTTTCTCATTTGCACAAGGAACACAGCGCTCTTTACAAGGCACCACGAGTCTGTGAGTGTGAGGCACTGTGCGCAATGCATGGCACAGGTCAAGCACTCAATAGTGAGCTGCTGCCATTATGACTGTACAGCAGCTCAGCCTAAATGACCTTCCACAGAGATTGCTGGAAAAATCAGAAACTCCGAAATCATAATATTCTAAATTCTAGAATGCAAACTGATACATCTCTGACCCTCAGGGGAGTCATATTTCTCAATGGCTAAAAAAACAGACCCTCTTTTGAAATATAGAATTCTGACCAAACTTCCTTTTGGGCTTGATATCATTTATATGACATCTGGATTTCCAAAAGTAAATTTCTACAATCTGAAGTTTTTAGGCCATTTTTATAAGCTTCTAATTCCATTTTCCATTAAAATAATCTTATTAAATTTAAATAAATATGTACCTCCTGTTAATATTCAGGCAGTGTCTTTTAAGGTGTTCTAAATTTTTTTCCAGCCACTCACCCTAATGACAGAAGAGGAGCCGGGGCAGAGAAAGGACAGAATGCGAAAGGAGGGCAAACCCTAACCAGCCTGTGACACGAAAATCTTGTGTGACTTATCCTAACAAGGAAGGTGAACTTTGCCATCTCCTTCATCCGTGTCTGCTTTCCGGGAATCTGTCCTATGTATTCCATGGCCTTTAGCACACATCATATGTGAGTTTCAGCTTGACATATGGATCCTGTCTTCTGTTTAAATTGCTAATATCACAGCTAATGAGCAAGGGGAAGGTGGACATTTTTGGCTAAAGACTTAGTCACACAAAAAATCAGGATGAGAGTCACTGCTCTTTCATTTTGACTTTCCTCTACCAACAGCCTTTGAATCAAAGAGCACACTTAACCAGATTCATATAGAAATTTAATAAAATAAATGGCATAACTCAGTTTACACCTAAAAACAAGAGTTGAGTCTTAGAAACCACAATAAAATGAGGCCTCAGTACTAATCTCTCAAATTGTCTTGGGTGTCTTAGATTGATCATTTCCACCTTAAGTGTTTATCCCTTTCCCTATTATTTCTGTCCTTTGATTTACTCTACATCTATGAAACCGACAAAGCTTTCTAAAATGAAAAAAGAATTTAAGTCAATACATCATTTTGCGTACCTCCCTCCCCCAATCCTTAACATTATGCCGCATTTCTCTACTGGGAAAGGCTTTCTGCAAATCAACTGACCTTGAGCTCCTGGGCATGAAGAACCTGAGCTGGGCAAGAGGGAAAGTGACTATTTCAAAACAAGTGCAGGAAAGACCAACTTCCTCCCGCTAGAGAAGGTGGCTTTTAAACAACTCAGAGAAATTCATTAGGTTGTGCTTTTTATAACCAATTTCTCTATAAAATGATCTATTTTAATAGATCTCAATAAATGATGTAACTGGTTTGACCATTACACTAACACATTTAGGCTTGAGAACAATCCAGCCAGTTTCCTTTTGTTTGAGGAACTATCGAGGCAAAAGTTTCCCTATAGGACAGATATATTGCTGCTTTGCACTTTCAAGCCTTATAATTATCTAGAATCAAACTTGTACCAGAATTCTCTGTAGTTATTATCCCATGATTCCACACAGCTTGACATCCAATTGATTACATTAAATTGAAAAAGAACTTTTATTTTCAAAAATATGTTAATTCGACTTTTAGTGTTCAATACTAATTCTGAGAGACATTTTTCAAAGATAATTATCTCTCTCTCTCTTTTTAAAGGGGAATAATTCTCAGAGAGTACTCATTTGCTAGCTATTCTTCCAAACTCCCTGTCAGCTTTCGACTCAATGAACTATAAGCCTGGGTTTCACAGCCTGTTCCCATATGTAAGATACAAGCAGGGCTGCCCGACTACAAACCAATGCAATAACTACATTTAATAACAACTGCTCGACTACCATCCAATATTAACTCTGTGCAATAATGTCCCACTACAATCCAATGCAGCAACTGTGTTTAATAATAATTTTCCACCACTAACATCTTACCTTATAATAGACAAATATGCAAATTGATCGCACCTTCGCTACGCCCAAGCCACGCCCACCAACCACGCCCACCAGGAAACTGTTGCAGGGACGTTGGGGTGTGGCGGAGCCCAAGGCCGGGAAAGCCTCGGGCACCAGCGGGGAGCCTGCATGGATCGCAGGAAACCACTGGGGGTCGGCTCCTGCGATCCTTAGCAGGGATGTTGGGTGCGGCCGAGCCCAAGGCCACTGCCCGGGGCCAAGCCCCGACCCTGAAAGAAGGCAGAAGGCGGTGGCCACAGCCAAGGCCTAGGTCCCCGGTGCCGGCAGAAAACTGGTGCAGGCAGCCAGGTGAATGAAGGTCTATTGCACGAATCTTCGTGCAAATGGGCTACTAGTGTATTATAACTACGCTTTACCTTACTGAAAAACATGGTAGAAACAACATGAGAAGCTTCAAAGCCACTAATTAAAGACAGGTAACTGCCTATAAGCTTTGCCTATGTTTAGGCTTAGTATACACCATTATTTATAAATGGTACATTTGAGGATTAAGAATATGTATAAAACTCCTTTAACAGATTAGACTGCAATATTGAACAGTGTAACTTAGTGAAACATATGTCCTAGCGGCTTTTAATTTCATATTTAAGTAACCCGATAAACCCTTTAAAATGAACAGAGTGTAAAGTTCACAAAGACTGACACATTACCATCTTTTCTATGTTAATAGGTTGGTTTTACCAGGTAGGTCCAGAAGGGCCTCAAGTAGCAGTCCAATCCATCACTAATAACGGTCATAGAACTGCTCCTTATCCTCTTAAAGCCAAAACCATCCCTCTAGGCAAGCACTGATGAGCATTCAGATGGAAAATGCTGAAAAACCCCACTCAACAGGAGAGTAAACTTAGTTATGTGCCCCCCTCCCCACTGGGATGTAACGCTGCTCTAAGACAGACTACCCATAGAGCCATACTGAGGCAAAACTCACTTCTTTCAGGCTGTATGGCCTGGAGCTCTGGACCCAAGCCAAGTACTCAACAGGCATCTGAGAAAATCCAAAATCACTTCTTGAGGTCAATTTACATTCTTCGGACAGCAAGCCCTACAACTTATTTCCCTGTAAAGCAGGGTGGCATTCAGACTAGATAAGAGAACAGTTTGGAACTTTAAAAAATAAAATCACTTTTGCCACAAGTGTCTCTGTTATCTAAAACATATGGTGTTCATTACAATCAAAAGTACAATCCAGGTGTGTGCCGAAGATCACTATCTCAGCGTGTTGCCAGTTAGTGTCTGGAGCAAGCTAATCATCTTTCCGTTGTCATTCTCAACACCTGGCCTCTCACACCGAGATATTACTTTACCTCAATGCAGAACAAAGCTTCTTAAGGATAATGTTAATGTCGCTTTGGCTTTTCCTACGAGTTTACATAAGACATGGTTAGCTGGAGAAAATGTCTAGTCTATAAAATTCATTACTGATGATTATTTTCAATATTTCTCATGTAAGGACCTAGGTAATCAATACTTCTTGAAAGTGACCGTATAGAACAGGAAGCTCAGTACTGGATTTAGAAATGCCCAAATCCAAAACTCTTGATCATGTTAATGATCTTCCTGTAATAGGAGCCACCACAAGTCCATTCTGGAAGTAGGTTAAGTAAAAACAAGTAGATCAACTGCACTTGAACCCCAGATCATTTCAAGCATATTAAAAACGACAGCCACCCTTGCATCCTGATAAGTCGTCTTCCAGAGGAGTCTGTCAGGAAGTAGGACAACATAGCTTGGCTTCTCATTCATTTAATTAATATTCACTGGATACCTATGGAACAATGCACTTAATGAGCACTGTGCTACTACAATTACATACCTAACCTTGGAGGACTCAGATTCTGTCAGTCTTATGTATTTCTCAACACTTGGCATTTCCTCTCCAATACAAACAGGGTCACTGAGTTAGGCAGACCTTGTTCAAACCACAGCTCTTGCTGCATGATTGGGGCAGATTAAGCAAGCACCTCTCCATCTATAAAAATAGGGAAAACGTCATTTCCCTGTATGGTTCTCACAAAGACTAAATGAGATAGCCTAGGAGTCACCTGGTATGTCTCTGTACTCTTTAAGAAGTAGTCTCAGATCTAAGCAGCTCCACAGACACGTGACCTGACTACAAAGCCTACTTGGAAAGCCCTTGCTCCTTCCAAGTCAAAGTTCTCAGGGAGCAGAAGTGTCCCCCATTCTTAATTCTGAACCTTTTCCCTCGGTGTACATGGGTTTTGTCAAGAATAATAGTACAGCTCTAACCGGTTTGGCTCAGTGGATAGAGCGTTGGCGTGCGGACTCAAGGGTCCCAGATTCGATTCCGATTAAGGTCATGTACCTTGGTTGCGGGCACATCCCCAGTGGGGAGTGTGCAGGAGGCAGCTGATCGATGTTTATAACTCTAACCCTCTCCCTTCCTCTCTGTAAAAAATCAATAAAATATATTTTTAAAAAAAGAATAGCACATATGCAAATTCTTAAAAAATATTTAAAATATATATTGACACAATTTTATAGTTGAGGTTACCCAGTCAACAAATTTCAAAGCCTTATTTACAAGAAAGTGGGTGCAGCGCTGCTGGATATGCCGAGAGTTTAGCTAAGCTACTCCATGGAATTACTGCTCTGCAGCCATTTTGTGCAGTCACCTGTGGGTGCCTTCCCCTGAACTCAGCCTCTCTCAGCCCCTCACACAAGTGCATGCCCTAGATAACAGCTGGGGAATTACAAGCAAATGCAAGTTCCTAATATGACTCCCCAGACAGCCCTTGTGATAAGATTCCCCATTTTCCCAGGGCCTTCCCCTAGTGTACCCTTAGAAAAAACACCAGGAGAACTTAACAAAACCCCGCTATTTTTGGTTTGAATGGACCAATCTGGCCTTAGCTTGGGAACTCCTAAGCACTCTACCCAGCCTAATAAAGGCATGTACGGGGTTCCTGTCTTGCAGTCTGTCTGTACTCGGCTTTGACGGTGCTGTGTGGCCCCTGGGGGCAAGCCTTGTACTTCATCAGGACGTGCGAGTAATAAACTTCTCTATTTTAATTTCTCTAGTGGTCTTTTGTTAAATGGCAGCTCCCAATCTGGCACCCTGTGCTCCCCTTAACAAATGTTAAACATACAAAGTGCAAAAGTATGAGCGTTAGATCACACAGCTGTGTTGACTCACAGCTGTGACGTGGTTAGTTGGCTGTGTGGTCTGGTGAAAGCTCTGAGGCTCAGATTTCTAATCTGTAAAGGTGTGAAAACAATTCCTAACTCACAGGGTAGATGTAGGACTTGAATAAGAATACTTGGCACATGTAGGTCTCGATAAATATTAATTTCTTTTTTTAAAAAATATTTTTTGTTTAAAGTATTACATATATTAGTACATATATCTCCTTTTTTCCCCCCATTGACCTTCCCCCAGACTCCCCTACCCCCTGTCGCATGCCCTCATCCTCCCACCCCCCAGTGTCTTGTGTCCATTGGTGTGCTTATATGCATGAATACAAGCCCTTTGGTTGATCTATTTCCCTCCCTCCCCAACACTCCCCGGCCTTCCTGCTGTATTTGACAGTCTGTTCGGTGCTTTACTGCCTCTGTATCTTCGATAAATATTAATTTCTATTTTCTTTTAAATTGCCCCCAAAAAACAAAAAACGAACAAAGACACATATTTGTGCAGTAAGGGAAGACAAGTTAAGAATATAGTATGATACTACTTAGAAGTTGCATTATTTGTTTCTGCTAGGGTACAACACAATAATCTTCCCAATGCCAGAATTTATCCCTATTAACTGAGATTTAAGAACTGAAAAGGCAACTTCTGTTTAACTTACCACATTAAAATCTAGATTTTCTTCAACCCATGATTTTGCCTCTTCAAATTCATTTTTCATTCCCATAATAAAAAGTGTGTCCAGGGCATCTACTATTGTTGCTCCTTTGATACTGCCTGAAAATATCAGAAAAAAATTTTTATTCAATCAATTAATTTTGACAGATACATACATGAAAATTGACCAGAACTTGGAAAGGTCTGGGTAATACTGAATTTATTAATAAACAGTAATAACAAACACAGTCTAAAATTCTTTCAGTGAAGGAAAAATAAAAAACCGCACAAAAGTCAAACAATTATCACAGGCTATGGATGGAAACGCTAATCTTTAGTTTCTTCTGAGCTGTAGAAAATGAATCTCTTAGAAATTTCAGTTGTCATTGCATTTTCTAGTGAGAAAAAAGTTGACCTAAAAAATAGGAGCAATGTGTCCATTTTAATGTGATTATATCAAAGTACACCTGTGTAAAAGTGTTTACGCAGAATGAGCTCTAAAACTGTTTAGCGATAGCTCGAAGAAACCGTTACTCTAAAATGGAATTTGACTCCCTCTTTGAAGCCCTTCTCTCCTCTCCCTCCCACCCATCTACCTAGTAGCTAACGAAGCAGACCAACTGCTCCTCTGCGGGGTTTCACCTTGGGATCTAGAAATCATGATGCTGCGCCCATACCCATTAGAGGAGAACCTCCGGAAGGTTCCAGTGGTTTCTAAGGTATGCAGGTGGTTCTACTACGCACGGGTGCTCTGTCTGAAGGATGGTCCTTGCAGATAACTCCATCAGGTGTGCAGGTTTCCTAGCAACGTGGTCGGAAGGATCACACAAACATCTCCACACCCACAAGCTCAGCCAATTAGGAGAAGTTACTGTCACTGAATTGTGACAAGTGACACAAAGTATATTCTACTCACCAAACAAACTGCTCGAATGGCCTTCTTTTGATACAGGTTTCAGTTCATTTAATCCCCAGGCATATTGTTTATAGTTATACCAAGCATGTTTCATCATCTGAGAAAAGAAATGAAAATGGGATTATAATTTGAGATGTTTTTGCTACAGAGTAGATCATATGTTAAAGGCCTAAAGGTTAAAATATTAAAACTCACTGCTTAGTTTAATAGATGATTAATTAAAACTGTGACAATGATATGAATAAGTTAGAATATATATATATATATATATATATATATATATATATATATATATATCACCTTTATGTTTACAAATGGAGATTTTTATTTTTTTGAATTCATTTTATTCTACTTAAAATATACATCATTTTCAAAAGACAGTTTCCAGCAAGAGAAATTTAGCTTATCAGTAAAAGGATAAACCATTCTTACATTTATCTATTTCATTCTCATGACAGATTAAATCTGAAAAGACTCTATATTTAAAATTCATACTTTTGTACAAGATTCTCTGCACTTTCAATCTCAAGGTATAGTACAAACATTCAAGACAAATATTCAAGGTTATCATTTGAACACTTTGATTTATCTTGACCAAATCTATACAGATGTATTTTTAAATATCTGCAAGAAATGAAAAAAGTAAAGCTCTATGGTTATATCTTGATTTTGGAAAACTTCAGCTTATTTTAATATAATAAATATTTAATAGTAAACATATATGTGTATACCTATGTAACAGAAGACTGACCCTATGTATTCCCAATCTAGACTCCTTGTACCAGGAATGTTTTCAAGTCCAAACCTCTCTGTCACCACTAGTTGCATAAATCTTTTCTTTTATTATTTTTAACAAAATTAATTCATCTATATATAATGAAAACCAAATTAATTTCTCCTGGCTGATAGACAAAGTTTTGATCTACTGTGCGAGACATTAACTCTAATAGAAAGTGAATAATTTTCAAGGGGAGGAATTGTTCTAAAAGCTTGTCAAAATGGCTGTATAACTATTGTATAATAGTTGTATAATTTTTTTTATTGACTCAAAGAATTTATATATAATTATGTTTACATACATTTTTTCAAAAGGAGGACTCCCCTCTTTATAGAACTTATTCATGTCACTACTCCCAATCTGTTAGCAACAATAATTAAAATATGGACATACTCTGAAAATGTTATAATATGGCTTCATATTTAAAATTTCTTTAAAAAGCATCACAAAGTTATAAATACTATATAAGGGCTATTTATGACTAAATATCTTCAGTGAAATCAACTCAATTTTATGAATAAGAAAGTCTTCAGATGTCCCTGAAAATGATAATTAACATTTTTCTTTAACCAATATGTACATTATCTTCCTATCTCACAATAATTGCTACTAATGATGACTACCAGAATTTGTAATCCCTTTGTTCATTGCAGCATTATTTACAATAGCCAAGATATGAAAACAACCCAAGTGTCCATTGACAAATGATTGTATAAAGAAGGTGTGGTAAATATGTACAATGGAATAACATCCAGCCATAAAAGATTAAATACTGTCATTTGCAACAACCTGGATGGATCTCTTGAGGGTATTAGGCCAACTGAAATAAGTCAGACAGAAAAGGACAAAACCATATGATTTCTCCTGGATGGTGTTGCTCAGTGGTTGACCCATGCACTCAAGAGGTAGCTGATTCGATTTCCCAGTCAGGGCACATGCCCACGTTGTGGGCTTGATCCCCGGTGTGTGCCATGAAGGAGGCAGCTAATTGATGTTTCTCTCTCATCGATGTTTCTATCTCTCTCTCCCTCTCCCTTCCTTTCTCTCTAATAAACAAAAACAAGCAAACAAAAAACATCTGATTTCATTCATATGTGGGATATAAAACTAAAAGTACCAAATGAACAAACACATATACACAGACAACAGAATGGTGGTTACCAGAGGGAAGGGAGGTGGGGGAGCATGTGGTGGGTAAAAGGGGTCCAGTGTAAGCCAATGGAAGGAAACTAGACTTCGGGTGGTGAGCATGCAGACATTGAATTGTAATGTTGTACACCTAAAATGTATATAATGTTATTACCCAATGTTACCCCAATAAATTTAATTCAAAAAATCTGTACTATCTGCTGGGAACTCTGCTAAATGCTCTACGTTCAATATTGTATTCAATTCTCATTCTAACCCTGTGAAATGTGTTGTGTTACATTATGTGGTAGATGAAGAAACTGAGGCTTGGAAGTTAAATGTAAACAACTTTACTCGAAGCCATGGCATTTTTCCACAGCTGAGGCGCCAGGGTTCATCCAGTTCGGCCTGACTCCAAAGCCCATGGTGTTACCCAACACAATGCATCCCTTTCCTTTAATGAGTCAGCACCAGGCTCTTCCTTTGATGTACCAGACTTATCTTCCAACAATCAATAAAATGCATATAAAGCCGCGTTTTTAAGATATTCTCCTTATAAATTCCTTTTATTGGGAAGTATAATAGATTTAAGGGTACAATAACCTGATTTATAATCCCAGTAACATCACTGCTGAGTCACATAATCATGGATGAGTCACAGTTTTTGTGAGACTCTTTTTACTAGGATAAGTGGGATCATAAACCCTCACACGGTGTATATGTAAGGATTATGTGAACATGGTCTGTGTGATTGCACCTAGCACACTGCTTGGCACATGGTGGGTAATCACATGTTTACTGAATTTTAAATCTATGCTGAAACCAGTTAAACCACATCACAGAAACAGAAATCAATGAGCCTCTGGAAAGGCGAGGTATATGAAATCCACAAAAACACCTTGAGATTACATCTGAGTTTGATTTGGTTCTCCTATTAAATGTGTAACATTTGGCAAACTTCCCATTCCTGCAAATTTCCAAAAATACTTTATAAATTCAAAAGCTTTTGGAATACATGTGACCCAAGACCAGAAAAACCCATCATGATGATTTGTTTCAGCTCCAGGACTGAACAGAAGCTAGCTCCATATACTATTAATGACTCCAAGAAAGCATAAAGCTCTCCCATTGAAGACTGCTGCTCTGTCAAAAATGATCGTTTATACAATGTGCTACTTGAGTTTCCTCTGTAGTATATATTAACTTTTCTTATCTTTTCCCCCAAGAGAAAAGTTGACACTAATTGCTTAGCTTCCTACTTTTTCAAAGCTTCTGTCACATGTTTCTCAAAATGGGTTCCTCATCCCATGGGATTCTGAGTTAAAGTTAGAAACAAAAATGAAAATAAGGTGGTCAAAATGCCCTGAATGGAGCATCAGAGCGGTTTCTTCAGGAATCTAGTGATTGGTGACCTCTGCAGATGGTTTACCATGTGAAAGCCAAGACAAGACATCACACGTGTGTATGTGTATGTGTGTGTGCGTGTGTGTGTGCATGTGTGTGCGTGTGTGTGTGTGTGTGTGAGAGAGAGAGAGAGAGAGAGAGAGGAGTCATATATATGTAACAACAACTTTGTAACTTGGGTTTATGACTTGTACAAATATCTGAAAACATCAAAATGCTACTAGCTTTTAACTTTACAGTTTTAAGCTGCTGACCAGCTAGGGACCATGGGGATGCAGGCATTCAATCTCCCCAGACTCAAGTGTGGTTGTGAGCTGACAGGACAAGAAGGTCACTTCTAAAATTCAACTACCAACTAAGGATAGGATGAATCCCCCCTCTTCACAGGCTCCTTCATTTTGTTTTGTAGTCTTTCATCAATTTAATTAGGGTTATACAATTTGACACCCCTAGTAGAAGGATTAAAACAGGCCAACACTTGATGCTGATTGGGACTTCAAATGCAATACTGAAACCCTCATGAAAAAAGATAAATTGAAAGCAAGCCAATTTTCCCCCCTGAGTATTTATATTTGCATTGGTGAAAGTAATGGTATGAATGGAAACAAATAAAACAAAATGATAAAATATTTCATAATAGCAATCCATTATTTTTACCGAGAGAAGCTGGAATTAAGGCATAAAATATTTTTTTAAAAACAGCATTACTTCCCTTTGACTCTCTGCTTATATGATTCTTTGATTAGCATTTTCTTCTCATTTGGCATCAGGGCTGAGTAATTAGGCAATGCCATTTATTGAGGGTCAGCTATACTATAAATAATAAGATGCTAAGTACTAGAAGCGAAGTGCCCATTATTCTATCATGCTTATAATCTAATAGACAATGTATGGAAGCTTAACCTCTTCTTCCTACATACTCATAAATGTTTATATATATGACAACAAGAAAACTAATTAAATGTTGTGCATAGCTCTACTGTTGTACCTAACAGTTTGTTTTCAATGCTATGACCTGACCTAATCAAGGACATGCAAAACCAGGAATAAAAATATACTTAAATTTCTCTAGGTATGTGTTGATTTCTGAAGTTACATTTTTGTTGCTAGAAGTGAAACTTAGCAAATATTTTTACCTACTGATGCTTTACTCATATGATCTTAAGTTATTCATAAAAGACACATTAAAAATCTTTTTAAAAATCTCACCATTTTTGCCAGACAGGTCACCACATGACTCATCAATTCCACTCCTGGGTATTTGTCCAAAGAAAATGAAAACACTAGTTTGAAGAGATATATGTACCCTCATGTTCATTGCAGCACTATTTACAATAGCCAAGATACAGCCTAAGTGTCCATTGATAGACCATGGATAAAGATGATGTGATATTACACAGTAATAAAAAATAAAATCTTGCCATTTATTACAACATGAATGGACTTAAAGGGTATTATGTTAAGTGAAATAAGTCAACCAGAGAAAGACAAATATGGTATAGTTTAATTTATATGTCGAATCTAAACACACACACAAATGAACAAATAAAAAACAGAAACAGAGACCAAAGAGATGGTTGCCAGAGGGATGGGTGAAAAAGGTAAAGGGGAATATAGTCAATAATATTGTGATAAGTTTGCATGGAGACAGATGATTACTACTAGATAGTGAAGGTATAAAAATGTCGATGAACAACATAGACTGATGAACAAGAACAGCATCAATCAGGCTGTCGGACCTCAGAGGGAAGGTGGGGGAGGGTGGGAATAAGGGAAAGAGATCAACCAAAGGACTTGTGTGCATGCATATGAGCCTAACCAGTGATCATGGACAACAGGGGGGTGGGGGCATGCGTAGGGAGGGGTTTGGGATGGGAATGGGGAGGGGATGAGGACAAATATGTGACACCTTAATCAATAAAGTAATTCAAAAAAATGTCGAATCAATTTTACACCTGAAACCAATATTAAGTAATATAATATTGTATACCAACTATATTTAAATTTTTTAAATGAAAGTTTAAAAAAATGAAATTTCAACTTAAACTCACACAACTTTTGACTTTCGCGGTTACATGTTCCAGTCTCATTTACAGCCCCTTTCTGTCGGGTCTTACGCAAAATTTCCATAGTTTATACAGCGTGATCTGGGTCCCTGGCCCCAGCTGACGGATGCAGGGCCTGGTACCTGACCCAAAGGCAGGCGACTGAGAGCTGGCCATGAGATTGCAGGTGAGGCACTCAGGTGTGAAGCTCCCTCCCATGCATGGACCAATCTAACCATCCAGCCTACATATGGGAGTGTAACTGGGAGATATTCACAGAGGATCCAGAGGCCAACGTGATGTAGAAGCAGATAACTAGAAATACACCGAGAGAAAAAGCCATAAAAGGAGCCATGGGCAACTGAAAGCATGAGGAGAGACTATGAGACAAAAGGCAAGGAGGGAAAAGTAAGAGGAGGCTGGGAGGCAGACACGGGGAATCTCGTTAGGTCTGCAGAGCTGCTGTGGACGACGAACAACGCTGTTTGCGCTCTGAATGTTGATGAATTATCTCAGCTCCACTCCATGAAACATGGCTCTTTGCTGCTGAGACTGTTTACTTTCTTCCCGTGGGTCCTGATAGAGAAGTCCTGTCACTGACTGAGGAGGAATGAAGAAGAGCAGGACATAGGCGTAGGCAGCTGACAAACTGGATTCTTATCTGAGCTCTCAAACCACTGACCCTAAGTGAGGCAATTAATCTCTCTGAGTCCACTTTCAGCTCCCATAGAATGTAAATAATCAAAAATACCAGGCTCATTGGTTACTATGATGATTAAATAAAATAATGCATGTAAAGTGCTTTACACATTTCATTGTAAGTGCTTGGTAAATAATAGGCACTATGATTATTTCTGTTAAAAACTCAAGCATGTCTCTGATCTTTGCGATGCGAAAGAGCTTCCTACTTTTTCCTGCTAACATACAGGATAGACAAGAGGGGCTCATCTATACAAAATCAGACAAACTATATAGTACATAACAACTTTTTATAAATATATGCAACTATTTGGTATCCAAAGGTGGAGGGAGAAAGAATGATGTAGTTGGTTCTGAAAGTTTACATATTGGCTTTCTCAAAAGCTTGGCTGTGCCAGGTATGCTTGTGTAGGGGCTTTGCCTGATGGATTTGGGGACCAATTTAGGCAGCGGGGGTGGAGGGCATATGCCCATTAGGGTAAGTCATATACAGCAGGCTACATTGGGTGGTGCTTGGACAGGGCTGCAGGAGAGGAGAAGTCCCTCCCAGCATGAGACTGCCCAGAGGATTAAGGAGAGGAGCCATCATCCAGAAAGCGAAAGGCAAGAACATTCCCAGAGAGAGGGGGCTAACATGTGTAAGTGATGTCACTTGCAGGTATGGTGGACAGTCTCTGGGTCAGAAGACTCTAAAGGGTGGTAGCAGCTTGAAGTCCTATAATCACAAGGCCCTATCTTATCAAGGGCCAGCAAATGCTGGGTATGGTTTCTCGGGGAATGAAAACCAGGCAGGCGCTACATGGCTAAAGATCTGCTTGTTTGGGCTACTTTAAAAATATTTGGATGTGTGAAAATTTGAATTTGATGCCAGTTAGATTTGGAACTAACAAGACTCAGCCTGCAGGGACAAAATGAGCAACCCAGAGGTCTAAGGCCAAAGGCCATCTTTGGTTCATTTATGTAACTGCTTGTCTTTTGACACTAAAGAGAAGGTCTTCAGTCTAGTGACACATTCCTGCTGTTCTAAAGGACACGAAGGGCTGTGTCTGGGTTCAGGGAGGTCTAGGGTGGCAGGTCAATCAACCTCACTGATTGTTGAAGTGGAAATTGATGGCCTTTGCTCTCAAAATTATACTCACAGTTAATGCTTTGGAAAAAACAACTAATTTCAAAAGCCTGAGAGTTGTGTTCACCAAACTTTGATTGTCAGATGAAAGTAACTTCTGTGACTTTTAAATAAAATCTAAATACAGAACACTTTTAGTATCAACACTTTTAGTACCAACTTTTTAAAAATCTTTGGTGGAACTAGCAAATGGAGAAAGGAAAAAAAAAAAGTAAATTGAGGGAACCAAGTCAAAGCTTACCCTAACCCTCACTTTCCATTGGAAAAGAATTTCTGGATATGTGAATATCAGACAATAGTTTAGCCACCACTTCTCTGATGCTCTCCCACTACCCACATTTCCCTGTGGAAATGAAGACTGAGAGGACCAGCAGGAATCCTGGGCCAGGGAGAGACCTGGTGCTGAGGACAGTTGTCACATGTGCTCAGGCCGGTCACAGGTCTGACCTCTCAAACCCTTAGTTTTTTCATCTTTAAAAAACAATAATTGATGCTAACAAGCACACCACTGTGGTACATGACGTTAATAGTGGGGGTGGGTGGGGATGTGTGGGGACAGGGATATATGGGAATTCTCTATACTTCCCACTCAAGTTTGCTTTGATCCTAAAACTGGTCTAAAAAAATAAAGTCTATATAAAGAAAAGAATAACATCTTCCTCACAGCATGGTCTGGAGATCACATCCGATGATGCCCGTGTCTAGCAGAAGACGTCCAAGGAGTATACCTGGCTTTCCTCCAGGCCACCTCCTCATTGTCCCCCCAGGTCACAGGACTTCGAGAGATAAGGGGGAACAGCCGGAGGAAAGAGGACATGTACCTACACTCAGAGTGGGCAGGGCAATTCAGGGAGAAGTCAACAAACAAGATAGGAGAGGCAAGAGGCCAAGTTCACCTAGAGGTGACAGAATGCAGAGCTTGGTGGGACACTGCATTCGCAGGCCTGGAGTCTATCAGAATTACGTGTTTAGCACCCTCTCACTTGAAGACATCAAGATGCCACCTAAGATAGTCCCGGGAATGATCTCCACTTGACATAGTTTGTCACTGAGCAAGGCCTCAGTCCAGTTACCTTCTTATCTGTCATCACACGGAGGAAATTACCCCCCAGCCACGACAGTTTCCAACTTTACCCCATATCAGATTAAAACACTGATGTGCCTTGATCAAGCTATCTCATCCAAACACTGACATATATTAATTCTCTCTCTCTTTCTCCAAGGTGGCCAACGTGTTCTGTT